>NW_028258302.1:8708000-9330000 GCF_053883595.1 Heterocephalus glaber | reverse complement strand
AGGGCGGGCGGCAGAGAAAGGAGTTCCGGAGACTCTCAAGCCTAGGATTGGCTCTGTCTTATCCACAGTCAAGGCACTGTCTTTCCTTGGGTGTCAGGATTTTTACAGCCATAAAATGGGGAGATGACTTTTCCCCCATGTCCCTTACTAGGAATACAATGGCTAGAGAAGTGTAGTTCCTTGCAGTGGCCCCATGGGCATTATCAGTGGTCAATTTTAAATATAGTCCTGACCTATACTACATAGCTTCTCATATTGGCCAAGTTAAAAACATTCATGATTTAGATTATGATTATTTCTACACTGAGATTATTCATGTCCCTCTTTTCTCTCCATTGCCCTCCTACATCTTTTTAAATCAAAACCCCTTTCCAAGAAAAATGCCAATACTGAGGACCCATTTACTACTGCATAAAGCCATAGGACATCTTTTAGAGGGGGAGAATCTTGGGTTCATATCTGGAAACAACTCAACTTAATCTCATACTTTTAGGCTCCACACTGAATTATTTCATGTTTTAAAATATTAAAAGAGGGCCAGGGATTTAGCTCAGAGGTTCTGGCCCCTGCCTCACAAGTGCAAGGTCCTGAGTTCGATCCCCAGTACCAAAAAAAAAAAAAAAAAGAAAGAAAAAGATTCTCGATCAGACATAGTGGTGCATGCCTGTAATCCCAGTACTCTGGAGGCTGAGGCAAGAGGATCTCAAGTTCAAGGTCAGCCTAGGAAACTTACACAGATCCTGTAACAACAACAAAAAATTCTAATACAGATACAGCAGCCTGCACAACATTCTCAGTCCTGCTGAGTGTATAGCTCTGCTTGGGGGCTGCTTTAATCATTTGAATTCCAAATAGCATGCCATTTGTTTATATACAGGTAAATTTTTCTAAAGCACTTGAAAGGATTTGATTTTGTAAATACTGTAGGTGAAATATAGCCAGAGCAACCTGGTTTATTGTTTCCCTTGCTAACCTGCCTCCTTTACTAAGAATGGTGGCAAGAGAAGCTCCAAGCCAAACTGCTGGGGTTTTCATTCCTTCCAAATAGGCAAGGCATGAACTAATGATGTTTCCTATAGTTGGGAATTCACCAGGACTTTGAAGGACCTCTTGGAGCTGAGACAACCTGACCTCAGAACAAACATCCCAAGGATGGCTCTGGAGGCATCCTGCCCTCTCCCTGCCTCAGTCATTGAACAGGTTTCCCTCTCTTGTGACTTACAGTTAACCCACAGGTAATGGTTGCAGAGAAGAACAACCCTAAGCACACAGGGAATATGTTCACCCCATGCTTTGCCACAGCCTTGACCTCAACTACCATGAGCCAGCCACCCTGGTTCAACCTGAACTGCCCACCTCCAGCAGTGTTCGCCAATCACTCTGCCTTCCCACAGTATCAGGTGAGTGGGCGGCTCTGGCTCTCCCTGCAGTGGTGGAGTATCCGCATCCCTGTGGATTCTGGGGAGTAAAAGAGGTGTAGTTTGTAGGAAACCAATTGAGCAAAGAGCCTCGGAGTCCCTTTGAATGCCATCTGTCCTCTCCAGAGACAACATGGGGTCAACAGTAAGACACCATCAATGTGTGCTCTCATCTGTTACTGTTTTCACTGTGACCATATCAAGCCAACCACTAGGTATACACGCATATACCTTTCTAATTTTCCACTGCTTGAATTCTAGTTCACACTTGTACCGTTTAATCCAGAGCTCTTTGCTGTCTTTGGCCGGTTAAGTGCTTGGCTCCCAAAGTAGGAGGATGTCGTGGTCCTTGTTTCCCACCTGCTTCTTGGAACTGTTGTGGCATACTAGATTATTTAGGACAATCCCAGTTTAGGTCTTTTGCCCAAGAATAATTATTTATGGCACCCGCCTTTCACTCTCAAGTATCATAGTTTGGATGATAGATTATGACCATCTTATTTAAACCACATCCAAGAAGTCTGGATCTAGTTCTTGATCTTTGGCTTCTAGCTAAGAAGGAATTAGTGGCCAGACACAAAGGGGCAGTGAAGCACTTGTAGCAGGATTTGAAATTTTACACACAGAACTTACTTATGCAGGGAAAATGTAGTTTCTTTATTTTGTCCATTTAACTTAATATCCCTTAAGCGCTGCAGCCCACTCAGCAAAAGGAGGGAAGAATCAAATAAATGTCCACACTAGTTTAAGCCTTTGTTCAATCCAATAACTTAAACAGTCCCTTTAGGTAGTGCTCAGGTTCTTCAGGAGAGGTGCTCAGCATGTGCGATTTCTCAGTCCTCTGCTCCTTCCTGGCTCCTCTCCAGAATGGCAGGCAGTTGCATGGGGAAGTATACGAACTTGGACTAGCATGTCCAACATGTTGGCCATCTGCTGCCTGAGCCTAGCCTGGCAATGCCTGGAAAGGGAAAACAGAGAAGGAAATATGCCTGACATTTGGATTGTCGTTCTCCAGGTCCTTTTCCCCTCTCACTACCCCTTGGTGCCTTGTGTCATTTCCTCTGCTACAAGAGCAACAGCCTTATGGCTTAGATGTCCTGTGTGGAAGGGGGAATTTTCTCTATTGCATACAAAGACTCTCTGAGCTGGTCCATTATGTGTAGTTCCTGAATCTTAAAGGAATTTATCCAAGTCTGGTTTTTCAGTTTTGTATTTAAGCTTGTTTGTTTGTTAAAGAGACTAAGTACCACTCTCTGCCTAGGTACAAAAACCCTCATGCCTGCAACTGAAGTGAGAGATTGTAATGAAAGTGATCTGTAGAGGGGGAAATGAAAGTGTGTCAGTTTCACATTAGTAATATTATCTTTACACAGTCTTGAGAGAAATTTCCTATTCATTGATTCACTGAGTCTGTCACTGTTACACTTCTACACTTGTATTTTGGGGTTTGCTTATTCACTGTTTGTCTATTTACCTACTCACTGAGTTGCTAATTTCTATTTATTTAGTCATTTGCTTATATAATTTCTATTTATTTATTTAGACATTCACTTACTATAGCCTGAGCATTATGCTAGGTGAGGAGATTCAAAGATGACAAAGAAACCTGGAGTCTAGTGCAAGTTCAGGAATAAATCAAAGTCCTAGGGAATGCACCTCAACCTTTAAAAAAGAAACAGTTGAAAAATTTTAGTGTAAATGCATTCACTCTAAAGCACATTCAGAGAGCTCACCATGCAAAGCTAATTGGCAATGGATTGCTGTACAAAGTAAGGAAGGTATCTCTTTGCTATATGTTAATTCCTTCTTAGTAGACTTCTTGGAGTGCGTGAGATTTAGACATTTTCTGAGCACGAAGGTCCCCTGTCTTCAGAGACACTGGTGTTTGTATTGTAGGGTGACTATAATGAGACTCTGAAGCTTGTGGACAGAAGCAGAATAAGGGCCTGGCTGAAGGACCCACTGGCTCTATAAAGGCGCCCTACCGAAGTCAGCTGTAAATTGAGTTGACTCTCCCACATAGTAACAAAAGGCAGCATAATTTACCCTCTCTCAGCTTCTCAGTCTCATAATGCTGCCTAGCTTCAAGTCAGCTAATCAAGGACCCTGGGATAATAGAGAGAAGGGAGATTTTGAAATCTGTAGTCTTGCATGTAAGGACTCTGCTGCTTCCAAGTTGTGTGGCTTTGGGTAAGTTAGTTAACTGCTCTGAGTCCTAGCTTCCTGAGTGTGAAATGGGCTCATCATAATTATAGCAGCAGCAGCACAAGCTGCTTTGGTTGGAAGGATTAATTGAGTCCATGGATGGAAAAGTGTGATATAGATGTTGGCTTTTTATTCAGCTGTGATCTTCCAAGAAAATGGGGGTTGGGGAGCTCTGCAGACCTAGAACCACGTCTGCTCTGTCTTGGTCTCTTCCCGGTTTGGCATTGGAAATAAAAATGAGGTCCCGAATCCAATTTGCTTGGAGCTCTGTGGTGGAGAGACTGAGAAACGGGAAGACAAAGTCTCCAACACTGAGGTGCTCCAGCAGCTCTGGGGCTGCTTGGCATAAAAGAATGGTGCTCTGATTAAGGAGAGAGGCTGTGTGGGAAAGGGCCATGGCCTCAAGCAAAGAAGAGTGAATGTTTGTTTGCCCTTGCTTGGGGTTTTGCAAAATTGCAATTGTAACAACTGGAAATGTTCTTAAAGCTGAATGGTGTTGCTCATACTGACGAATGTGGCAATGTCGGCTTCAAGGATGGAGCAGGGATGGGCACTATTTGTCTTCCCCATCCTGAGCCCAGAGTGGCCTAGCACAGGACACATGGGGACCTTGGAGGCCTCCCTGCTCTTCTCTGGCCCTGGGAAAGTGGCTGTGGTGGGCAGAATTAAGTGCTAATAGGGTAAAACAAGGGGGACACCCAGCAAACTGCCCAGTGGCCTTGTAGCCCACTGAGGGCTGGAAATGGATGAGGCCACCCCTCTGTGTGACATTCTTATCCAGGCTCTGACCAAGGCCAGTGTCACAGGGGCCAGATGGAGTCATGATGGTGAGTGAGGCTGCTCCAGTTGCAGGGCTTGGACTGAAGCGAGCAAGTAGCTGGTTTCAGATGAAGGGCTTATGGAAGTAGGAAGCAAAGGGCACTGAAATGTCTGAAGTGACACATGTCCTGGAGCAGAGAGCAAGGAGGTGCTTGCCTGGAAATTGTTCTCTCTTGGGGATCTGAAAGGTGGGCCACTAGGAGAGTTAGGGGGGGCTTTGGGGTCAGAGGTTCCGGAGCCTTTCAGAAGGAGCCCATGGGCTGTGTGGAAGTCCTTAAGAGCATAGTGAGCCAGGGATTTAGCTCAGTGGTTCTGCCGCCTGCCTCGAAAATGCAAGGACCCAAGTTTGATCCCCAGTACAAAATAAGCATAGTGAAAGCTGTCACTACTTTGGTAATTGGCACAAGTCACACCCAGAATGGGGGCAGCACATAACTAGGGTGTAGAACGTTCTGAGAAGATGTCCTGGGATGATAGCTACTTTGGCCTTTGAGCCTCCCTGGCAGCTAGAGGCATAGTCTGAGACTGGAAGGGTCATGGGCTGGCTCATGTTTTACAGCATGTGTGTTTTGTGTCTGTGTGTGGACAAATGGATGCCCCACATGCCCCCAGACAGAGCTGTGAATACAATTTCCATTTCCCATTTGGCTGAGCTGCCTGCCACTGAGCCTTTTCGGGGGGGGTGCAGTGAGAGATGATGGACAGACCTAACATTTACAGAGTCCTTACTATGTGCCGGGCACTGTTCTCAGCTCTTTACATGCATTAATTCATTTTTCTCACACTATCCCTCCCTACAAGCTGCAGACACAGGAATGTGCACACACACACAGACCCAGAGCAGCAGAAACTCAAGCTAACACACCTGGGGTCAAAGCTGCACACTTGCATGCAGAAACACACAGACATGTGGACACAGTTACAAACACGTATGGAGATGGACTTATATAAGCAAGGATGTACACATGTATACACAAACACACAGGCTCATACAGACACGTACTCAGATGCAGCAGACAGGGGAAAGACATTTACAAAAGTTCTGCAGACAGCAACTAAGATAATGTTGCTATCTTCACAGGCTTTGCAGGCCTGAATACACAATTCTGCAGATGAGGAAAAAGGGGCTCAGAGAGGTGAAGCCACTTGCTGAAGGTTGCAGAGCTACTCAGAGGCAGATCTGGAAACCAGGAGGTAGTCAGACTCCAGAATCTCTTATCTTCATCACCCCCAGGAGGCTTGAAGCCTGCTGAAAGGGGCCTTCTGTGAAGCATGAGTTGTGCTTGCCGCAGCCTGACTCCAGCTGTGGCCAGGACTGTGATGAGATAAAGTCAACCCTGACTGCAGATCCAGCATGTAGGCCAGAGAGATGAACCTGCACAAGCTCAGCCTCTAGCTGGGAGCCCTCACCCAGGCTGAGCCTCTGTCTCTCCCCCTAGGGCATGTACCCGCAGCAGTTACCAGGGATGCCCTATCAGCAAGCTGTGCCTCCTCAGCTGGGCTGCTACTCCCAACAGGTGAGTAGGTGACCTCCCCTCCTCTGTTCCAGTTCCATGAAGGCCTTCGGGTCACAGGGCTCCTTCATCTTTGTCTACCTGGTCACCCATCTATACTTTGTTGTCCACTACTGGCTGCAGCATGCAGACACATATACAGACCTGGGTGGGAAACAAAAACCAGTGTCCTTCCATGATGATAACAGCACCCCTTACTGTGTGCCAGACCCTTCTCCAAGGGCTTTGCCTGCATTAAATGAACCTTCACAATCACTCTGTGAGTAGATTATAGACAAGGAAACCGAGAAGCAGAGAGATTAAGTAAGTTGTCTGAGGTCACACAGTTAACATTCAAGTTGAATTTTGCTATGGTAATAAATGTCCTCAATGTCTCAAGGACTTTTAACAATGAACATTCATGGGTCTACAGGTTGGCTGAAGTGGGCTGAGGGTCAGAGGTGGGCTGAAGATGCAGGAGCTGTTGCTGCTCCAGTGGTAAGGGTGGGAGCACAGGGGCCTGTGAGGAAACTCACAATGCTTCCAAAAGCCTCAGCGCAGAATGGGCACTTGGAAACATCCACCTGTCTTCCATCGACCAAAGCAAATCACATGGCTCTGCCTAGCATGAGTGGCAGCAGGAAGCCATGTCCTGTCCTGGAGGCTACAGGACCTCCAGTTAGATTTGAATTTTAGATCAACAATAAATACATTTTTAGTATTTTTAGACATATTCGTATGTCTCAGATATTGCATTGGGGACACACTTATGCTAAAAGATTATTCATTGTTTTTCTACATTTCAATTCAACTGTGTATACCTCAGCTTTATTTGGTAAATCTGCCAATATCTTGTCTTCAGGTAGGTTGGAGGTGAAAACTTGGGGTCTGTCCTTGCAGCCCAGAACTGCCAATCACCATGCTCTACCACTTCTTGTACTCTGCAAACTGCCTCTCTGACCTGAAACATGCTATAATGTTTGGGAAGATAGAGACAGGCCTGTAGTTATAGGTCACTTTATTACCCGGGCTGGGACTGTTTTGTCAGTAGTAGGAGCCTTCCACATCCTGATGTGAGGCAGGGATGGGGAGTCCCAGCCACATCCCTTGCACCCCAACAGTGACACCTCCACCTGCTTCAAAGAAAATATTTTTAGACAATTATTCATGGCACTTATTTGCATATATTTAAAGTCAGACATATAAAAGCATAGCAAAACAATTTTAAAACTTAGAGGCAATCACTTCACTGTTTATCAGTTTCTGACATAGCCTTTCACGACATCGATTTATTTAAACATTTCTGTACAAATGCAGCATTCCAGGCACGCAGTTCTGCTGCTTTCTGGAGATGGTTCCAGAGCAGTCTACAAAGCTGTTTGATGGCTTTTATCCGTCCCATGGAATCATGGTACATTTTCAGACAAAGCGTGTGTGCACTCAGAGAGCCACCTCTTCCAGGGCCAGGCATTTCCTCTTGTCACCAAGATTGGGGCAGTTTCTGCCTGGGGCTCCACAGGAGCCTGCCCTGAGAGGTGGCCTTCTGTGCCTACTTGGTGAGCTCCTGGCATTCTCACCCTCACCCTCACCCTCCTGGGCTTCTGTGCCTGTGTCCAGCATCACGAGGCCTTGCATCCTCACTGTGGGGACAATGGCAAAGACCAGGGAGGGGCTCAGCTTTCAGAGATGGGGCAACAAGGAAGGCTGGAAAGGAGCACAGGCTCTGGGCATGGCCTGTGGATTTTTTTTTTTTTTTTTTACTGGGGATTGCACTATACTGCATCCCCATACCTTTCTTGATTTTTTTTTATTTGGAGACAGGGCCTTGCTAAGTCTCCAAGTTCCCCAGTAGGGCTTGAACTTGAGATCTTTCTGCCTCAGCTTCCCAGATTGCTGGGATTTCAGATGTATGACACCACACCCAACTCCCACTGGGGTTCTGACTGCAGTTAAGAACTGGAGACATCCATTGAAAAAGTCACTTGACTTCTCTCAACCTCCATTTCCTCGTCTCCAAAATGGGAATAATAATGGCCTTACCTCACGGGGCTGTCTGGAGCTTTAATGAGAGAATCCATGTGAAGGTCTGGCACTCACTGAATACTCAAACACACTGGCTTGAGTGGGCTTTTATTGGCTAAGGGCATGCAGAGCAAGAGAGCTCTCCAGGATCTTGCTGGAAGAGTGGAAATCCAGAAGCTTCCCCATTTTTTCGGACTGAAACCTCCCTCAGCACACAAGGGGATAGATATCAACTTCATAAGCAACATGGCTTCTGATGTTTGTCAGTGGTGGAATACAGTACTCAGGAGATAATGGGCTCCCTGTCACTTCAGGTATTTAAGCAAATGTTAGTGCCCCACTTCTCCTCCCTCCCTGGCAATCATTCATTAGGTACATGTTTATTGAGCAATCACTGTGTGCCAGGCACTCTCTTGGAGCTGGGAGATGCCAGACACTAAGGGATGTCTTTGCCTTGTCAGGGATAGGAGAACAGGAGCCCGGTTCTTAGTTTGTTCCAGGGAGTCTCAGAACCCCCCTAAATTCTTGTCTTTCCTTTGGGTGTGAGCTGAGCCCCATTGTCTGTTTGCCCTTTCTCCTAGTCTCACACTTTCTGGCTAGGTAGCAATTAGCTGTGTGTGGCTCTGTAAATTTAAATGAACTAAAATTAAGTGACATTCACAGAATTCAGTTCCTCATTGACACTACCCAGATCTCAAGTGCCCAGTGGAGCTTTATGTGCCTACCATGCTGGTCAGCACAGACAGACCATTTCCACCACTGCAGGGATTTCCACTGGGCAGAGCTGTCTTCAACTTGGAATCTGCCGAGATCTTGAGATAGAAGCCAGTGCTATGTAAATCACAGCAGATTTGCTTAGGATAATAAAAGCTTTAAAAATGAACAAGGAGCTTTCAGGATGGTTATTGACAGAGAGAAAGGAAAGATGACAGAGAAGAGCATGGAAATAATGTTAAATTGCTCTTTATTACATGCCTGTCTCTTTACTTGTGTCAACTGACATGATCCCCACACAATGTAGATAGTGTTTGCCCATTTTACAGATGAGGCAACAGAAGCTCAGATAAATTAGGTAACTTGCCAGCTTCACTACAGAAGCTTAGCCCTGGGCTTTTTTCATCCCAGCATATTGTCTTCTACATACCTTACATGGACCAGGGGCACAGAGGCTGAGGCATGGTGGCTGGGTAAGTTGGGGTTAAGATGGTGACCTCACCCCTCTCTCCTCTCTGACCTGCAGGTGACACTCTACAACACACAGCAGATGGGCCAGCAGATCTTCCGCTCTTCCTACATCCCCCTGCTGAGCTACATCCCCTTTGTCCAGCCCAACTTCCTGTACCCACAGAGGACACCTCAAAAGCTGCCCACCAATCCCCGAGACCCTTCCCCCATGGCAGGAGACGGGCCGAAGTACCTCTTCCCCCACGGATACCGGTGAGTCCTCCACCTACATTGGAGGTCCCGCTTGTATCTGAAGAGCTTCTGGAGAGGGGAGGCGAGTGGGTTGGGCTCCACGGACCCTTTCTTGATCTGTGTATCCCATGGCTGTGGGGAGGGGAGGGTCTTGTACAGTGACCAGAGGCTGGTGTGGAGCTGAGCAGGCTCTGTAGGTCCATTTTGGGCTGCAGCGCTATAGTCTGGCTGCAGAGCTGTAGTCTGGCTGCAGAACTGCACCTGCCGTGTCAGAAGAAAGCCACCCCGCTCCATGGTCAGTGGCAGGCAGTGAGGCATGACACAGTACTGGTACCCATTTGCTTGGTTTACAACAGGACGTGGCCAGGTAATCTTATTATGTCTTTTTTCCCACTGTCTACACCCTAAATCCTTGCCAGACAAATCTCCTGAACATTTCCTTAATTTCCCAGATGGCCTGCCTGAAGGGTCCTGATTGCCTACTACTGTTCACATTTTTCTACCAAAGACTCCCAAATAGTGGATGAGAGAGATTTGTATTTTCTGGGACAATCTGAGGGCTTAGCAGAAAACATCCAACATAAACTTAAAATTTTAGCTGAAAATTCCACCCCAAATTTGCATGTTGTTTAGTTATACATTTGTTTGTTATATAATATTAAACAGCCACTCAGCCTCCCCCACCAAATCTTCAGCTAGTATTGATGATCCAAGAAACAGGTGGTGCTGTGTCATTCCCATGGGTCCAAGTTCCCCAGGCATACCATGGGTTACGTGTGCCCCCCGGTTGAGAAACTTAGTTTCTAGGATTAGAAACCTAATTTATTCAACCTAATATCGATTCCCACCCACCTACCTTCCCCATCACAGACGTTCGCTGTGGGGTCCACCACACATCCCCAAAGGAACATCCTTTCAATCAGCATTTCTCCAATATCTTGTTAAAAGGGATAAATGCTAGAAAGAGGCTTCAGTAGTCAGATCTGTATGGGAAAAGCTGTGAGAAACAAAGGTAAACAGATTTCTTAACTGTTGGAATTCTCGGATCATTTAATTTCCTAGGGTGTGTGGGGAATGTTCAAGAAGGTGGTCGATAGTGTTATTTGAACATGACAGCCACAACCCTGTTTATTTCTTTCTCCCCTGCCATTTCTTCTTCCCTCCCTCCCTTCCTTATTTTTGTAGAATATATCATGGTGTATCTCACTCAAAACACCCTAGGAGTACTGTGTTAACTTCTGTAGTTAATTTGAATTTAGCCTGCAGGGGATCCACAGATGAATAGGACCAACTTTCTCTCTTCAGAGAGAAGAGAGCAGATGAAAGGTGGACACAGCAATGTTAGTGCCCTGGCAAAAGAAAGACCAAGAAGGTAGCCCTGAGGCCAGAGGAGGAACCCTGCAGTGAGCAGTGAGGGGAGGAGAGCTCAACAGGCAAGCTGATGTAGGCTGTCAGGTGGGAAGGTGCTGTGACATGGAAGCTTGGGAATCAAGGCTTCTTCTGGCTGAAGAATTAGATCTGCTCCTGAAAAAGGTGGAAAATAGGATTGGAAAGGGGAAGTGAGGATTGGACTATTAAAGACTTTTGGGTGCACGCAGAGTGAATTGACGGGTGGAAGAAAAAGAAACAGGGAAGAAAGAATGGGAGAAGAAAGAAACGATGTGGTCTGGAGAGGACCTTGAGGGTCTGTACAAGAGGTGATCACTGCCCTCTTACCTGGAGGCCAGCAAACATCCCATATTCTAGCCTGTGGTTGTGGACTCAAGAGAGCTTTCCTTGGGAGGGAGGGAGGACCAAGGTCTTGGTCAGGTGCAGGAACCATTGACCAGAAGTAGTGGGGACAGAGGAGGGTTGAGTCTGCTCTTTGGATGTCTGCAGAGGGGCAAGGAGAAGGGGAGGAAGGAGTAAGACTGAGAAAGGACTGTTTGAGAAGTAGGAGGGAGGCTGGGGAGAGCCAGAGAAACTGAGGAGCGGCAGTCAGGAGGAGGAATGGTACCCTGAGACATTAGGAAAACCGGGACAATGGAGTCAGAAAAGTGACTTCAAGGGGGTATTGGCCTGCATCACCCCAAAAAAGGATGATTTGTGCATCCTCAGAATCCTGAGTCAGTGTCTCCTTGTGCATGTCATTGTCCTATGCACTGGGGCTCTCGAGTGAACAAGTCAAAGTATTTCCTGCTCTCTAGGAGTTCACATTCTAGGAGGGAAATGAACAATAAATACATGACCAAGCAAACATGCAACAACAGGTGCTGGGGAGAAGGGAAGGAAGAACAGAGGGAGGTTTCTTGAGTGAGAGAATGAACCATGCATATATATGGGAAAAAGAACTCTGGGAAGAAAGCATGGAGCATGCAAAGGCTCCCAGATGGCAACATCTGGGTGGCACACAAAGTGAGAAGGAGACAATGGGCAGAATTGAAATCAGAGATGCTGCCAGGGCCATGTAGATAGGACTTGGTAGGCAGGGTGAGTTTTCTTTTAAGAGCAAGGGGAAGCCATGAAGTCTTTTAAACTGGTGAAGATGTGTTCTGATTTTTTCTATGAAACAGATCATGTTGGCCAATATATGAAGAATGAATATATAGGTATGAGATGATGCAGGGAGCACATTAGGAGCCTTTAATGCTGTCCAAGAAAGAGATGCTGTGGAGTTTATGAGGGTGGTGACCCTGGCAAAGAAGTAAAATGAAATGATCTGGGATGTTCATTTTCCTGGCAGAATTGATGCAACTTGATGACAGTTTCATATGAAAAGAGAAGGGTCCAGCACAGTTTGTGGATTTAAACTTGTACAAATAAATGAGTGTTGGTGCCAAAAATACTAAGGTCAAGATGACTGGAGCAAAGATCTGTTTTTTGAGAGTTCAATCTTGGACATGTGAACTTGAAAATACTTCTTAGACAGATTGGTGGAACTGTGAATGGGCAGTTGGACATAGTAGTCCAGAGGTCGGGGGGAAAGGTTGGGGCTGGGAATAAATTTGGGAGTGATGAGCACATGCATGATATTCAAAAAGATGGCTAAGCAGTGTGTGTATATAGAGAAGAGGCCCAAGGGTTGAGTGTGAAGCATCTAGCAGGTGGTAAGGCTGGAAGATGTAGCAGAACCAGCAAGGGATCTAAAACAGAGCCTCTGCTGAGAGGGGAGGACCACTGGTGACTCAGGAAGGGAAGTGGAAGCCAAGTGTAGGAAGTGTTTCCTAGAGGAGACAGCAAGAGATGGGAGAGTAATGAAGAGAAAACTCAAGCCCAGCAGGAGGGGACACAGGGAGCACGGAGCATGGAGCATGGTGGTGGAGCTTACGAGAGCCTCGCAGGATGGCACACAACCCAGGTGAGGCTGCACAGAGCAGGAGACACAGAAAGGAAGGTGTGGAGGGTGTGACCTCGAAGACAGCCACAGAGTCTCAGCAGAAAAGAGGAAACAAGAGGCAAAATCGAGTGAAGTGAGAGAAGAAGCAAGGGTTACTGCTAGGTCTCAGGGCAAAAAAGGAACAGAGGCCATGCTCTGCACACCTTCCTCAGGGCGGGACAACCATGCAATGTATCTTCGGAGCAACAATACATTGTAGAGTTAATAGTTACACTGAGAACAGCATCATCCCCCACCTCCTCCTCCTCCTCCTCCTCCTCCTCCTCCTCCTCCTCCTCCTCCTCCTCTTCCTCTTCCTCCTCCTTTCCCTCTTCCTCTTCTTTGCGGCCCCTTCCTCCTCTTTCTTCTCTAGGGAGCATCCCTTGGAAGCTCTATCACACAGATTGCTCCTTCTCCTGGGCCTCCACCTTACATCCTGTCCAGACCAGGCCCTCTGCCCTTGATCCCATGAGAAGTTCTCAATGTGGAGCAGCTAGCTGCATGAGGTGTGATGATCAGATAGGAGGTTTATTGTGAGAAATTAATTCCTACCATTGTTATCGCCTTTATTTTACATACTTGAGTGGAATTCAGGGTTATCCTTATAATAGTATCACTTTCAGTCATTTATTTTCCAATATGACTTTTGAAAGAGAAGAAAAGAGTGCGTTTACTTCTGGCATTGATCGTCTAGTAGGCACCTACTTCATGCTAGGTACTCGACTGGGTCTGCCTATAAAATGGTGAACAGCCCCGGTGCTGATTCTGCTCTTGTGGAACTTATTTTAGTGAGAAGAAACTGAAACATAACCGAAGCCTAACTGGTTCAGGGATGTTCCTAGAGAGAGACAAATACTGTTTGTTACTAGCTGAGGCGTTCCAAATTAATGCAGTGTTCTGTTTCCATTGCTTCTTCCTCCCTCTCCCCTGTTCTCCACCCACCCCGCCTTTGTTGTTTTATCAGTTCATGGGAGGCTGCCTCAAACGTGAGTCTGTTCTGTAATATGCATCTGCCTAGCTGAAAACTGATTGAGAATCCCTGGATTAGACTAAATCTAGCTATTTGCTCTGTTGCAATTTGTTTTGAGCTCTGTTCCCGGTTCATTTAAAGTATCCTGGCAGATGGGTGAAGAAATTGTAATGGGATCCCAGAAATGGGAGTACATCATCCCATCTGGAGAGATCAGGAAGGCTTCACATAGGAGATGGCTTCTGAGCCCAATTTTAAAGTATGAATAAGAGTATGCTGGGAGAAAGGCAGAGGTGTGTATATTTCTTCTCTTACAAGGTGGGGCTGCGATCTTCTTGGCTCTTCCTTCTCTCAGGGCCTAGCAAATTCTCAGGTACTTACTGATATCCCACTGCCTACTTCCCTTATTATGTTGAAATGAAGGGGCTGGTTTTGGCAGGTGTTTGTTATGGAGGAAGTCTCCTTGAGATTGTCCGTACTCTCAGATCTAATGCCAAGCCCCGACCCTATACTCTCTGATGTTGTCCACACATTTAGTCCACTAAGGCAAGTAGTGTGGTCACAGGCACACAGGTAAGGTGCTCAGCTCCACGGAGACTTCCTGCTCTGTGCTTCTGGCATGGACAGAGTTTAGGTCCGATAGAAGTAACCTTTACAGGCTCGAAGCAGTTTCCAGATCCAAGTTAGTGGCACTAGAAGCTCTTGTTGTCCTCTAATTGTTTCATTTTAATATTTTATTTTCCCAGAGCCAAAACTTTTCTTTTATTGTGCTAAAGCTTTTAGCCTCCAAGCCTGTCAACAATTTTTGACTGCTGCAAAATTAATATATATATTTTTTCTAACCTTTCCAGTAACATCAGGAATGTGATCATGACATCTATCCTCCTCTCTTTCAGGTTCACCTCAACGTCTGGTGGGCCCCCGATGAACAGCCCTTATTTTTCCTCCAGTGGGAATGGCATAAAGTTTTAGACTTCTTTTTTTCCCCTCCTACTCCTTCAGCCCTTGGATCAAGTCTAAGGGCTCTGAAATTCTGGATTGTACAATAGCTTGGTATGAAGTTTGGAAAACCAAGGTTCAGACCAGGTCATGGTCAGAAAACAACAAGACTGGATTCATTGAATGGCCATCTATTTGTCACACACACACAAGCCAAACACATTCCCTCCTGTGCACACTCACTCGCTCATCCACACAGGCACCTGTATTTCACTAACATGAGTGAGTTTTGTTTCTGTTGTTGTTAAAATAGGAGTAAGGCACTTACTTTTAAAAAGTTTGTATTTTATGATAAAACTCTGAACTGCTTGAATGCCTGTTCATTTTTGTTGTGATGTGTGCAATCTTAATTGCTCATTTTCCCTGTGAAACTCCATGTTTCCTCAGGACATGAAAGGAAAGAATGGGCTGGAGTGCTGCCCTCTAAATTTGGGATCCTATGAACCACAAGCTTGAGGGCTTATCTCTTTACTCCTGTGATCCATTCACTTCCCAGCACCTCGCTTTATGCATCCTGCTTTCTGGACATCATGAAAGGAGTGAATTCACCCCCATGTATTCTGAGTGGAGGTTTTACAGAAAGTCCCTCTAAGACACAAGATGTAAAAATGTGGCCTGGAAAACAATATCCAAATGAACTTAAATGACAAACTGTATCTAATGTTGTATATCAGTGTCAATCCAGAAGTCAACCTCAACACTGCACCTAATAGCACTGTCCTTGATCTGTCTTGTCCAGCTCTTATAGATGACTTGAATAACAACTCTGACAGTACCCTGATTGCTTTTATGGAGGGCACACATCTGGAAAGAGGAAACCGCATGCATTGTGATGCACTTGTTCTTTAACTTTCTTAGTCTAAGCCCACAACAGGCATTCCCTTCCCCTGAGCCTGGAGAGAGCCACAGAAGCCTTCCCCCTAGGCACTCCAGGTATGCATCACTGACCAGAGTTGGTCTATGAAATGAAATCCATGTGCTATTCCTTAACAAACACTAGCAACATGCAATTAAACAAAAGCTAATGTAAGGATATACTCTTTGTGTAAAAAAAATGAACTATGCACATGCACAATACACTGATATCAGTTCTAACCTGTCATGCCAGCCCTTGCCAGACTGTCAGTGATGACAGAATGGGGATGTTTTCAGATATTTAGAGTCTCAAAACATTTACCTCCTGGTAATTTGTCAGGAAGCTAAGGGATGGGGTAAACTACTACATGGGATTCAACCAACACGGACTCCAGGAAATTGGTCCCCAGTGCTGGAAAGAAATTCAGGATCTCCTTGAGGTGAAAAAGAAGGAAGGTCTTAGCTTAAGAGTTGCCCTCCCTCTGGGGGTAGTGGTGCAAACCTGTAATCCCAGAACTCTGGAAGGCTGAGGCAGGAGAACTGCAAGTTCCAATCCAACCTGAGCAATTTAGCAACTTAGTGAGTCCCTGTCTCAAAAAATGTTGGGGATATAGCTCATTGTGAGGTCCTGGGTTCAGGCACAGCCTCTTGTGTTGATGGGGCTGAGGAGGCTGAAGAAAAGGAAAATGGTAGATTATTCACACTTTGGAAAATTGTACTGTGAGTTGTTTTATAGCTGTTGGTAGGTGTGGGGAGATTTAGCTATAAATTGAAATAAAAAATGAAACAATTGTTATTAACTCAGCAATGAATAATATATACATGGTCATAATAATAAAAAGCTCAGATATGAATTTAAATAGAAATTGTGACATAACTATAGTAGGAAGGTGGAGGGGAAAGAAAAGTATGAATAGAGATGAAGTTCTCGTTCATCATAATAGGAAGTTGGGAGGTAACATCTAAAACAGATAATTCAAGAGCCAGTGGAACTCACAAAATCATCTAAAAATCTGGAGGTAAACACTAGAATAAAGAGCCAAGAGAACTGAAGTGTCTGCCTGTGAGAAATGGGATGAGTTTGTAGGGAATGGTACAGGGATTGCTGCCTTGTATGTGAAGATTTTAAGCGCTATTTGAGTATTATATTTAAGCACTTTTGAACCATGTGCATGTATTACTTTAATACAAATAAGTATTATTTGCATGCAATACTTTAGAAATTGCATGTGGAAACCATCTAGTAGATGCTTGGCACATGGTGGGTGTCAAAAAATTCTTGTCGAATTATATTGAGCTGCCACTGACACAACTGGAGCCCAGTGCTCAAGCCCTAATCTCAGGCTGTCTGAGAATCAGATTCTCTAAAGCCTTTGATTTTTTTCCCCTAAAAAAATTTCTCGAGGGGAAATTTAGCTAAGGGAAAGCCTAGCACCAGTGCTCAATGCCTTTCCAGTGCTCACATTCCCCCACTCTATTCTCCTTTCTGGGAACTCCAGAAACACTTGTGGAATTGTGGGAAGAGGCACCCAGAGTGGTTTTCCTGCTGCAGGATCTTGGGGTCAGGGTGTGAATGCCCCAAACCCCAAGTTCCTGTCCATGTTCTTTCCAACCTTCCCCATCCCCACTTAGTCATTCAGCACATATTCACCAAAAACTTATTTTTTGGGATACTCCATGGGGAAAGTCATATGCATTGCCTGCCCCCGTTAATTTCTAAGCATGGCCATTAAATGATAGTTACTATGGAAGGTGATGAAGGACCTTATTCAAGGGACATTTGTGGAGCTATGAGAGCACATACAGGGACACCAAACCCAGTTCAGAGGGTCAGACAAGTGACATTTGCTCTTATGATCTGTTTTCAAGTCTCCTTCCTTGGGCAACTCTATTTGAAAATCTTAAAAGTAATAAAAGCCCATATGTGCTTTAAGCAACAAAGTTGAGGAGTAGCCCATTTTAGTGGGTTCTAGAAAATTCCTAAAATAATAATAGTTACTAATCGTTGAACACTTACAACAGCATGGGCACAGAGTTATATACATTACTTTCATTATCTAATGTTCGTAATAGCACTGTGAGATGTGTATTTTGACATAGGCAGAAACTGAGGTTCAGAGTTATTCAGTACTTTTTTTAAGGTCAGATGTTGAGGGACCTCAGCTCAATATTTTCTCACCCACTTTTCCTCCTGTTTCCCTGTTTCTAGTAAACACAGCCCTGCCTGAATGAACTTTGTTAGAACTTACATCTTAAGGTTTATGGTTAGTAAATTATCAGACAGCTAAGATTTCTAAATCATTTTCCAGTAACAAGCCAGTGTTATAAGAAGCGGAAGACATGGGCTGAGAACTGGAGGGGAGTGGTAATGGATTCCTCCATAGGGAAAGAAAAGGTTTGCCTGAAAAAGCTGACTCTCAGATGTGGAACTCCCTCTGCAGGACTCCAGATACTCCTCCATACCTCCCATTTTTGGGAAGGCATCCTTGATTCTGTGTTGCTTGTTCCTTGGAATGACAGGGTTTGCCATTTGATACCAAATACTTATTTTCCTCTTTCTCCGTAGTAACAGAACCTCATTTTCAGATTAACATGTGACCATTTTTTAAAGAATGTGTAACTTGGTTCTGGCCAAAGGGGATGTAGGCAGAAATGTTGTGTGTGATTTCTGGAGGTATAAGATACATTATGAGGTTGGCAGAGCAATACGATGGAGGGAGCTGAGCCTCTCAGAACATTTTGGATTGCAGAGGTGCCAAATAAGCCCTAGAATGCCTACTCTTTAGCATTGTTTGCTTGAGAGGAATGAGAGTTCTATTAAAAGCTGTTATTATTTTGGGTTTCTCTCACATATAGTCAATCCCACTCTTAACTGACAAATTAGAAATGAAGTAATGCCATTATTCAAGGAGACTTTCTTTCCACTACTAGATATTCTTTTTTTTTTTTTTTTTTTTTTTGGTACCGGGGATCAAACTCGGGTCCTTGCGCTTGCGCAGCAGGCGGCAAAACCACTGAGCTAAATCCCCAGCCCACTACTAGATATTCTTGACATCAGGTAGTATCTATTTATCCATCCATTCTTTTATCCAGCCATCTTTCTATTTATTTACTCAATTACTTCACAGACACTTATTGAACATTTTCTTTGCACTAGGCTTGCTAGGTGCTGAGTTACATAGACAGACAATCATATTTTCTGCCCTTACAAAGTTAAGTAGCTGAAAGAAAGAAGACTTTTCAACAAGGAAGGGTTTCCTTGCCACAACCAAATTGCCCAGACATTACCAAAAGGAGAAGGTGAAAACTGGCTTAGTGGGATCAGTCCCATAAATGAAACTTATTTGGTATTGGCTTCCCTTTACAAAGAGACAAACAGCCCTGGAGAATGTCAAGGCAGCCTATATATACTTTTCAGGATTGTGTCTTTCAATTAAATGTGGCCAAGTTCCTACTATCTGTCAGGACCGAGGCAGGAGGCAGAAATGACTTTATTTATTTTAACAGAAACAATTTAATATAAATTGTAGTTAACTCTTTATTGAGAAATTTAAACGGTGTAAAAAAAATCTCAAAGGTAAGGCAGAAGTAGCATCTGCAGGAAGCAGCTACTATACAGAAGAATAAGGTGGAATTATTAACATGTAGAAGGCACTAGGAGTGACTTGGTGAGTTGGAACTCAGACATCTGAATCTAGAGGGCAGAGCTGTGTGGCTACTGCTGGTGTTTGGGTTTGGACAAAGGCTCTGTGGGGTAGGAGTTCATACTTCTGAAGAGGAGCACTGTGAAGCTGGTCTTGAAAGTGTCTGGAAAATAGCAAATTGGATGTAGCAACTGCTCTTGGAAAAAATTACCATTGCACAGTTGATGCTGACCAGAATAGGAACCAAAGATGGATGAGCAGTCTCTCTTCCTCCTCTAACCTGAGTCTCTTTCTAGTGCCCTGTGTTGGCAGAGCCTAACAGGGAACCAGCAGGCACACTAGAGATGGTTTGTAGAGTTTCAGGATCATTAGGAGTGGATTTGAAGCCAAGTAACGGGCCCAGTAACTAGAACACCTTCTGTTACAGGCTGAATGTTTGTGATCTCCCAAAATTCATAGGTTGAAGCCATAACCCCAGTGTAGTGGAGGCATTTGGAGATAGGACCTCTGGGAGGTAATTAGGGTTGGACGGGGTCATGAGAATGGGGTTGTCATATGGGTTAGTGACTTTATAAGAAGAGACACCAGCGAGCTTACTCTCTGAAGAAAAGGTCATGAGAACACAATGAAATGGTGGCCACTTACAAGGCAAGAGAAGAGGTTTCAGAATGAAACTTCCTCCCTGGCTCCTTGATCTTAATATTCCCAGGCATTAAAACCGGGAGAAATAAATTTCTACCATTTAAGTCACTGAGTCTATAGAATTTTGCTTGTTTGTTTATTTTTTGGTACCGGGGAATCGAACTTGGGTCCTTGTGCTTGCGAGGCAGGCAGCGGAACCACTGAGCTAAATCCCTGGCCCTAATAGAATTTTGCTATACCAGCTTGAGCAGAGTAAGATGTCCCTCAAAGACCTTGACACAGAAAGTTTAAAGGTTGGTGAAATGCTCTGAACTTGTCAAATAGAGAAGTCATCACCCCAAAGTGTATCTTCTGAGATTCACCTCAACCATTCACCAGCACTCTAAGCCACAGAGAAGAGTACATTCCCAGACATTAAAATCCTTGGACAAAACATGTTGCACAATGTTTTCCCAGGTCTTTTTCATTCTTCAGAAATTCCCTATTGTCCTTTAGGAATCATCCCAGGAAGCAGGGGGGTTGGGTGAGGGAGGGTCAGAAACTATTAATCAACAGACAAGTCTTCTTCTTGCTGCATCATAAAGTCTTAAGGCTTAGCTTCAGCAGTTTATTAAATTACCAGTATGCCAAGAAAAATAGCTTTAATAACACATTTCTGCCTATCTATTATTTTTTATAACCCAGAGTGGAGAATTAAAAGGCTCCCTACCATTTAAAATAGCATTTTAAAAATTAAAATGAACATGTTAGAGGGTATTTTTTTAACTCAAAAAAGACTCCATTGATTCAGGATATGATTACTCTAAGCCGAAATTTTCTGGCTAAATCTTTGTGTGTGTAAAGGAAGGAGGAGAAATGGTTTCCCTTGAAAGGTTTTGAAGTGTATTAATTAGAACAGGTGGATGGCAGGTCACTTTGTCCTCTCACGTGATTAAGTGCTCCAAACACTATTTTCTAGAAATATAATGTTGAAGATGCTGAGATAGAGATATAATCAAGGGGACTAGCTGGCCACCCAGATGGGGCCTCATGAGGAGCAGAGCTGGGGTGAAGTACTCAGTCCAGGCACTGCAAATTCAAGAGTTTTATCATGTCCTGAGAACTGATTTATGGGCTAATGTATAAATCCAACTACAAATTTGTTTCTTTTTCAATTAATTAATTTTATTGGTACATTTTAGATATACATAATGATTACATTTATCATAGGAAATTTGTACCTGGACACAATATATCTTGATTCTTCTTTTTACCCCATTTCCCTCCCCTCCCTTTAACCCCTCTTTCCCTCCTTATTAACGAAAACTTTACTTCCATTTTTCTTTCTTTTCTCCTTTTATTTCTTTTCCCTTCCTTACCCCCTCCACCCTCCCTAGTTTCTCTTCCCATTTGAACATTTTCTTCTTATTTAACAATGTCTATTGTACATTTTGGTCCTTATTTACACTATTAGTTTCTCACATCAGAGACATCACATGTATCCCATTTATTTCACTTAACAGTATGGCCTCAAGGTACATCAATTTAGCTAGAAATGTCTCAAGTTTATCTTTCTTTATGGCAGAATAACACTCCACTATACATAAAAAAATCTTTATTCATCAGTCAATGGGCATTTGGGCTGTTTTCAAGAATTAGCTATTACAAACTGTTCATGGCCCCTTTGTCGAAGGTAAGATGGCTGAGTGTGTTTGGAATTGTTTCTGTATCTTCTATTCTGGTCCACTGATCCTTGGGTCTGTTTTATGCCAGTACCATGCTGTTTTTATCACAGTAGCTTTGTTGTATATACTAGACCCTTGAGTTACAATTGGCCTCACATATGAAGATGTTGGGTTACAACTGGAATTTTAGTTTTAACTTACAACCAAAGTCTTGAGTTACAACCTGTATGCTGGCCACTTGTGGAGTTGGAAACAAAACGATGCCAGAAAAGCATATGTAAGCATACATAAGTGTCAGTCTAAGCCCAGATGCGCATGTTTGTGGATGTGATTTCAGTCAGTACTTTATATAATCACTGATTACTGCTATCAAAATGGTCCCCAAAAAGCTAGAAAAGAAGCTGAGAAAGGAAGAGAAGGTAAAGAAAGCAATCACAATTGAAAAGAAGAGGAAGAGGCTGAATCACCTTGCTGCAGACAGGCAGGTCTGCCCACACCCTACCAAGGTCCCCAGTCGCACGGAACACACGCCGAATCAGCCTGCTGCAGACAGGCAGGTCTGTGGACGCCCTACCAAGGTCCTGAGTCATGCGGAAGACACTGAATCACCCCACTGCAGACAGGCAGCCACCTGATTCCACACTACAAAGACACAGAGGACACCAGACCACCAGACCAAGGTATTGAGTCCCATTGTTCCCGGCCCAGAGGTAGGGGCTTCTGAGCTGTCGTCCCACTGCTCCTGGTCCAGAGGAAGGGGTTTCCCAGTCACCATCTCTCCGGCTGCACCCAGCCCACAGGAAAGGGCTTTTGGGTCACCATCCCTACCGCTGCTCGCGGCCCCTGTCCCACCTCACCCAGCTCAGAAGAGGTAATCCATGCAGGCGCTAACAGCCCCTCACCCCAGTCAAAATGAGAAAACACATAAATAAGTCTCAAAACAAGACTTCCAGATCACCTACAGCAACCCCAAAGGGAAATGAGATGGAACACTCTGATACTCAACCACCTGGACCCACTGAACTGGCAACAAAAGGGGATCTGCAAAAAATGAAATCAGAAATAATTTCTCAGATAACAGGAGAAATTGTGCTCCTAGTGCAAGACATGATTAATAAATCTAGAGAGGAGCTGAGGAACATGATGGAACCCCAACATAAGAAACAAATGGAATCCATAAAACAGATGCAAATAGATTTCCAGGACATGAAAATCTCCATTGAAAGTCTACACAGCAGAATGAGCCAGTGTGAGGACAGAATTTCAGATATAGAAGATAAGATTGCAATTAGTGACCAGGAAAAGAAAAATTGCTTCAAAATTAAAAGGGAACATGAGAAATCAATCTAGCAGCTGCTAGATGATGCAAAAAAGAGTAACATAAGACTGATTGGAGTCAATGAAGAAACAGGAGAGAGTGGAGATGACATAAAAAATCTCTTCACAGAAATAATGGCAGAAAACTTCCCAAGCAGGGGAAAAGAGCTTGACATACAGATAAGTGAGGCATATAGGACTCCAAATAGCCTTGATCAAAAAAAATCTACACATAGGCATATAATTCTTAAGATTCCAGAAACACAACAGAAGAACAAAGTTCTTCAAGCAGTCAGAGAAAAGAAATAAATCACATACAAAGGAAAGCCCATCAGAATCACAGCAGACTTCTCAACACAAACCATCAAGGCAAGAAGAGCTTTGAGTGACATATTCCAAGCCCTAAAAGAAAACAGCCTCCAACCCAGATTGATGTACCCTGCAAAACTATCTTTCAAAATGGATGGAGAAATAAGATACTTTCATGACAAAGAGCACCTTAGGAACTTCATGAATACCAAACCAGCACTCCAAAGAATTTTACACAATATCCTAGGAACAGACATGGAGGATCACAACCCCAGGAAGCAAAGCAGAATGAACCCATCTGGCATGACAAGAAATTAAATGTAAAGGGGGAGAACCCAACAAAAAGAAAAAGTCATGGCAATGACAAGTCAATACGTTTCAGTTATAACCATCAACATTAATGGACTCAATTCACCAATCAAAAGAAATAGATTGGCAGAATGGGTCAAGAAGCAAAATCCAACAATATGCTGCATACAAGAAACACACTTAATTCAAAAGGAAACTCATAGACTGAAAGTTAAAGGGTGGAAAACAATACTGCATGTGACAGGAACCCCAAAAAAAGCAGGAGTAGCTATCCTCTTGGCAGATCAAGTAGATTTCAGAGCAACACTGATTAAGAGAGACGAAGAAGGACATTACATCCTTGTAAAGGGAAGAATCCAAGAGGAAGAGATGACAATCATAAATACCTATGCACCAAACACTAGAGCACCCAACTATATAAAACAAATACTAATGGACATGAAAAGTCATATATGCACTAATACAATTGTAGTGGGGGACCTCAACACCCCACTGTCACAAATAGATAGATCAACTAGACTAAAAATAAGTAATGAAATACTGGAACTCAATCGAACTCTTGAACAAATGAACTTAACAGATGTTTACAGAGTCTTCCACCCCACAAAATCAGAATACACATTCTTCTCAGCTGCACACTGGTCCTTATCCAAAATAGACCACATACTCACACATAGAACATGTTTAAGTAAGTGCAAAGGAATTGAAGTTGTCCCCTGTACATTATCAGACCATAGTGAGATGAAATTGGAGATCCATAGCAAAAGAAACTCAAAAAATTTCATAAACATGTGGAAATTGAACAACACACTTCTGAATAACCAATGGGTCACAGAGGAAATTAAAGAAATCAGACAGTTCCTTCAATTAAATGACAATGACAATACAACATATCGGAATCTATGGGACACAATGAAAGCTGTCTTACGAGGGAAATTCATAGCAGTGAATACGCATATTAGGAAAACAGAAAGATCCCAATTAAACAACCTGATGCTGAACCTCAAGCTTCTAGAAAAAGAAGAGCAGGACAACCCCAAAGTTCATACAAGGGAGGAAATTATAAAGATCAGAGGAGAAATCAATACAATGGAGACTAAGAGAATGATACAAAAAATCAATGAAGCCAAGAGTTTGTTCTTCAAAAGAATCAACAAAATTGACACACCTTTAGCCAACCTTATCAGAAAAAGGAAAGAAAAGGCCCAAATCCATGCAATTAGGAATGAAAAGGGTGAAATTACAACAGACCCAGCAGAAATCCAGAGGATCATCAATACCTACTTCCAAAACCTATATGCCAATAAGGTGGACAACACAGAAGAAATGGACAGATTCCTAGATACATATGAATTACCAAAGTTGAACGAAGAAGACCTAAAAATTCTGAACAACCCAATATCAACCAATGAATTTGAAAATGTAATTAAAAACTTATCAACTAAGAAAAGCCCAGGTAATGATGGCTTCACTGATGAATTCTACAAGACATTTAGAGAGGAACTACTGCCACTACTGTTTAAACTCTTCAATGAAATTGAAAGGGAAGCAATACTCCCAAATTCATTCCTGGAAGCAAGCATCACCTTGATCCCCAAAGCAGAGGAAGACCCAACTGAAAGAGAGAACTATAGGCCAATCTCACTAATGAACATAGATGCAAAAATCCTTAATAAGATACTGGCAAACAGAATTCAGAAGATCATCAAGAAGATCATACACCCTGATCAAGTGGGATTCATCCCAGGGATGCAGGGATGGTTCAACATAGGCAAATCAATTAATGTAATACACTATATCAATAGAGCCAAGGACAAAAACCATATGATTATCTCCATAGATGCAGAAAAAGCATTTGACAAAATCCAACATGCATTTGTGATAAAAACCCTACAAAACATTGGAATAGATGGTCTCTACCTCAAACTGATAGAAGCCATCTATGAAAAACCAACAGCCAATATCATACTAAATGGTCAAAAACTGAAATCCTTCACACTAAAATCAGGAACAAGACAAGGATGTCCACTGTCACCACTCTTGTTCAATATAGTTCTGGAAACATTAGCCAGGGCAATTAGAGAAGAGAAAGAAATAAAAGGAATAAAGATAGGAAATGAAGAAGTCAAATTGTCATTATTTGCAGATGATGTGATACTCTATATAGAAGACCCCAAGAACTCCACCAAAAGTCTTCTAGACTTAATAACCAAATTCAGTCAAGTAGCTGGTTACAAGGTCAACACACAAAAATCAATAGCTTTCCTCTACACAAATGACAGACTCACAGAGAGAGAAATAGGGCAAATAATTCCTTTCACAATAGCATCCAAAAAACTGAAATACCTAGGAATCATCCTAACGAAAGAAATCAAAGACCTCTTCTCTGAAAACTATAGCACTCTGAAAAGAGAGATTGAAGATGATATCAGAAAATGGACAGACATCCCCTGCTCCTGGTTAGGAAGGATTAACAGAGTGAAAATGGCCATACTTCCAAAACTGCTATATAGATTTAATGCAATTCCAATTGAGATCCCAGCAGCATACTTCATAGTCCTCGAGAAAAAAATCCAAAAATTCATTTGGAGCAAGAAGAGACCCAGAATAGCAAAAGCAATTCTAGGTAACAGAGACATGGCAGGGGGTATCACAATTCCCAACCTGCAACTATACTACAAAGCTACTGTGATAAAAACAGCATGGTAGTGGCAAAGAAACAGACCTGAGGACCAGTGGAACAGATTAGAAGATGCAGAAACAATGCCAGGCACACTCAGCCATCTCATCTTCAACAAAAGATCCAAACACCCTCACTGGAGGAAAGATAGCCTCTTTAATAAATGGTGCTGGAAAAATTGGGCTTCAACTTGCCAAAGATTAAAACTAGACCTACATCTCTCACTATGCACTAAACTAAAATCAAAATGGATTAAAGATCTAAATATTAAAATAGAAACTCTGAACCAGTTGGAACAGAGGTTAGGTACAACCCTTGAAGACATCGGTGTAGGAAAAGATTTTATGAACAAAACCTCAGTTGCCCGTGAACTAGCACAAACAATCAACAAATGGGATCTCTTCTTATTAAAAAGCTTCTGCACAGCAAGAGAGACCACCAGCAGTGTGAAGAGACAACCCACAATGTGGGAAAAAATCTTCACCTGCTGTTCCTCAGACAAAGGTCTACTATCTCGAATCTATAAAGAACTTAAAAAGATCAGACCTCCCAAATTTAAAGACCCAATCCAAAAATGTTCATCTGAAATGAACAGACATTTCTCAAAGAAGTACAAATAGCAAATAAATACATGAAAAAATGCTCAACATCACTGGTCATTCAAGAGATGCAAATGAAAACAGTACTGAGATTCCACTTCACTCCAGAAAGAATGGCTGCTATCATGAAATGAACCAATAACAAATGCTGGTGGGGCTGTGGGGAAAGAGGAACCCTGCTCCACTGCTGGTGGGAGTGTAGACTGGTGCGAGCACTGTGGAAATCAGTATGGAGATACCTCAAAGAACTAGGACTGGAAGTCCCATTTGACCCTGCTATTCCACTGCTGGGGATCTTCCCCAAAGAATTCAAAGAATCATACCACAGTGATATATGTGCACCCATGTTCATAGCAGTGCAGTTTGTAATAGCTAAAACTTGGAAACAGCCCAAATGCCCATCAACTGGAGACTGGATCAAGAAAATGTGTGTTTTTTTTTTAATAAAATGGAGTACTACTCAGCCATAAAAAATGAGAAATTAGAGACATTTATAGCTAAGTGGATGCACATTGTGGTGATACTCTTAAGTGAAATAAATAGGACACACATGTGTAAATGCTGAATAGTTTCTCTGGTGTTAGAAACTGAAAGTGTAAATAAGGACTAAATGTATAATAGGTCATGTGAAATAGGAAGAAAATGGGCAAAGGGGAAGGAAGTGGGAGGGGTAGGAGAAAGGAAAGAAGGGAATGGAATTAATATGAGAAAATGGAAAAATAGGACCAAAATCTTTGTAAATAGGGAGGAATGGAGGGGTTGAAGGGAGGGCTGGGCAAGGGTGAAAAATAAGAACCAAGAGTGATTATGTAAAGGTGCAAATTTCCAATGATGAATGTCATTACATTGTATACCTAAAATGTATCAATGATTAGAATGAATAATCGATAATGCAAAATAGGAAGAAAAGATCCAAAGGGGTAGGGGTAGTGGGAAGGGCAGGGGAAAGGAAAGAAGGGAAAGGAAAAATGAAGAGAAATGGAAAAAATGGAAATAAAGTCTTTGTAAATAGGGAAGGGTGGAGCGGGGGAAGGGAGGGCTAGGAATGGGGAAAAAATAAGAACCAAGATGCATCATGTTAAGGTACAATTCCTAATGAGAAATGTAACTGTGTTGTATACCTACAATGTACCAATAAAATAATTAAAAGAAAAAAAAAGAAATCACTGTTTTCATGGTCCTTGACCACAATCCTGTCTTCTATATCTGATATTCTATCTTCACATTCCCTTCATCTACTGTGCATACTTTCAATGGAGTTTTTAATCTCCTGGATATCTGTTTGAAGCTATTTCATGGATACCATTTCTTTCTTACGCTGGGCATTCATGGCTTCCAGCATGTTTCTGAGCTCATCTATTTTTTTCTATCTTTTTCTGTTCTAGAACCTCTAATCATGTCTTTCACTCTGCCCACCATCTCTGTAGTTATCTGGGAGATTATTTCTGCTTTGAATTTTTCTAAAGCCTCATTCATCTCTTTTGTTACCTCATGTGCTATCAGTTCAGAGTGTCCAGGTGGTTGATTTTTCCACCTCATTTTCCCCAGAATTTGCCTTTTGTGGGGTGGAAGTCTGAGTTTGTGCCTTGCTTAAATTACTTCTCATTTTTGTTTTGGTACTGTCCTTGTTTTAATTCCTTGGTTGATACTTTCAAATTGCTTATTGTATCTTTGTTGCTTGTAATTAGAACCCTTATGGAATGATTGCTTCTCAGAGGCATCTTCCAGATATAGCTGGTCTTTAGGTTTAGAGTCTCTAATGGCTCTGAGGCTGTCTCATTTTCATTATACCAGGAAGGACAACTGATTAGATCACTCACAACATCTTAGCCCAAGTGATACAATTAGCAACATAATAGCATCAAGTACCTCTTAGAAAATGACAATTTGTGGTAGTTATTAATCTATCACCTTTAGCTGTGTGAATTAAATCAAAATCGAGGACCAACCCAAAATATGTTTATAGTGAATAAACTCTTCAATATAGCAACTTTACCCTTCAGGATGGGGAGTTAGAAGGAGTTGTGGAGGGAGCGATAGGTAGGTAGAAGGATAGGGGAAGGTTAGCAGTGAGGCCAGAGGGCACAAGCAAGAGAAGGAAAAAGAGAAGAAAAGAAAAATAAAGAAGAAATACGAATTAGGGCCAGAAGAGGAACACAAAGGGAGATGAAGAATAATGTGGGACAGCAAGGGAGCAAGTGAGAGAGAGAGAAAGAAAAGAAAAAAGAAAGAAAAAGGCAAACTAAAAATTTGAAAAGAGTAGAAAAAGAAAAGAAAAAAATTAAAATTAAAAATAAGCAAAAAGAATAATAATTTTGAAAATAACAAATAAAAGATAAAAATCAAGGGCCTCCTTCAGGGTATGTCTCTGCTGTCATAATATACAACGTGGGCAGCAGTGTGCAGATATAAGTCAATCAGTCTTAACAAGCCAGTCACAGACCCTTGAAATTCAGGCGGATATTTGGTTGCAAGTACCAAGTTGAGTTCCCTGACCTCCTGCAGAGTTGAACTTTGCAAGGCTTTACTGGAGGTTCCAGTGGCCCTTCCCCTGAAAATAATACAGGTTCCAGTGGGAGGTGATGATCCCTCCAACTTGCCAAGTATGGTGGTCTGCTGTGCCTTTATTGCAGAGATTCTCTTCACTTTTCCAGTGGTCTTCAGTTTTCATCAAGGAGCCTGAGAGAGGCCCTCTATCTGTTGTTCACTTCTGCAGCTCAGGACAATGGCCTTTATGCCCCCCTGTGCCTCTGTAGTAGTGTGGAACCAGGTAGTGGCACAGCCAGGAGGCCAGAGGTGGGGTGGGGGCGTATAGAGAGCGGGCGAGTGTTGCAAGTGCCCAGGCGGCTAAGCAGCTCGCACGTGGGTGTGTTGAGGTTTCCTCACAGTCTCACTGGTCACAGGTGGGTGTGGTGAGCCAGACAGAGCAGGGCTCCAGAAGGCCAGGGACCTCTCAGCCCAGGCATCTAAGCAGCTTGTGGGTGGGCATGCTGAGGGGTCCTCCTGGTTCTGATTATTTCTTTGTTGATTTTTTTTGTCTAGTTGATCTGTTTGTGACAGTGGGTTAACACAATTACAAGTGTGTTAGTGCTTATTTTGTTCTTCATGTCTGTTAATATTTGTTTTATATAATTGGGTGTGCCAGTATTTGGTGCATATATATTTTTGATATATTTTCCTGTTGGAATTTTCAATTACTAATATGTGGTGAACTTTTTTGTCTCTCTTGATCAGTCTTGGTTTGAAGTTAAGTTTGTATGCAAATAGAATAGCTACCACTGCTTTTTTCTGGGTTCCTGTAGCATGAAAAATTGCTTTTCATCCTTTGACTTTCAGTCTATGAATTTCTTTCTGAGTTAAATGTGTTTCTTGTGCAGGATATTGTTGGATCTTAGTTCTTGATCCATTCTTCCAGTCTTTTTCTTTTGATTGGTGAATTGAGATCATTTACATTGATGGTTATAACTGATATGTATTGGCTTATCCTTGTCATATTGTTTTCCCATTGTTATTTCCCTGTCTTTCCCCTCCGCTTAATTGCTTGCCTTACCCAGTGGATTCTTTCTACTGGTGTTAATGGAATTATTGCCTTCTTTAACTCTGGAATATCCTTCGGAACATTTTGTAGTGTTGGTTTGATGGTCATGAATTTCTTCAGTTGTTCTTTGTCACAGAAGTGTCTTATTTCTCCATTGATTTTGAAAAATAGTTTTGTGGGGTACATCAATCTGGGTTGAGGTTGTTTTCTTTTAGGACTTGAAATACTTTACTCCAAGTTCTCTTTGACTTAACAGTTGGTGTTGGGAAGTCTGCTGTGATTCTGATGGGCTTTCCCTTATAGATGATTTGTTTCTTTTCCCTAATAGCTTTTAATATTCTGTTGTAGCACTGAATTTCTGGAATCTTGACTATTATATGCCTTGGTGTAGACTTATTTTGGTCATGGCTAATTGGAGTTTTATATGCCTCCTTTGTCTATGTGTCATATTCTTTTTCCATGCTCGGGAAGTTTTCTATCATTACTTCTGTGAACAGGTTTTTTATGTCATTTTCTCTGTCTCCTGCTTTTCTGTTGACTCCAATCAATCTTATGTTGTTGGTCTTTGTATCATCTTGGAGCTCTTGGATTGTTTTTTTCATGGTTCCTTGCTATTTTAAAGAAATCTTTATTTTCTTGATTGCTAACTACAATCCTGTCTTCTAGATCTGATATTCTGTCCTGAGATTGGTTCATTCTGCTGTGTATGCTTTCAATTGAATTTTTAATCTCCTTGATATCTATTTGAACATGTTTCATGGATTTAATTTCTTTCTTATATTGGCCATTCATGATTTCCCTAAGCTCCTCCATTTCTTATCTGTGTCTAGTCTAGATTCACTGAGCAAATACTTCATTATAGTTATCATCTTTTTTTTACCTGAGAGATTATTTTTTATCTGATTTTCTCTATAGCCTCATTCATCTCTTTTGTTATTTCTGCTGCTACCATATCAGAAAATCAGATGGGTGGCTTCTGATTTCTTTCACCTCATTGTTCCCTGGACTTCCCCCGGGTGGGCTGGAAATCTGGGGTTGCATTTTGCTTCTAAATCTTGTCATTTTATATTTTCTTAAAATTTGTTTTCTGTGTTTATGCCTGTAAATTGCTTATGGTGGGTAGCTTTATCACTAGTATTGAGGCCTCCCTAGAAAGTGACTATACCTCAGAGATGTCTTCTAGGTGTAACCTGCTCTTGCCCTGTGAGTCTGTCTGAAGATCCTACCTTCTCAATTTATTAGAGATGAGAAGTTGCTATCTACTTGGCCCAGCTCCTAGTTCTTTGGTACTGGACTATGATAATGATTATGACTCCAGGCAATCACAGTGTTGTCACACAAGGAAGAACAACTGGTTACAACAGGTATGACACCTAAAGTAGTACAATTAGCAAAAACAATAGCTTCCAGCACAGCCTAGAAGCTGACAAACTGTAGGTGACTATTAATTTGGTAACTAACTATAGGAGCAAGATCTATAGTTGTATAACAAAATTCAACATAAACCAGGAACTTGTATGCAGTGAGTTTCCTCTTAGTAGAATGATTTTACCCTGTGTGTGGAAAGGGGTGATTTAAGAGGGATAAGGGAAAACAATAGAGAAATAAATTATGAGAAATATAGTAGAAACAAAGCTGAAGGACAAAGAAAAATCATGGAAGCTTTGGGAAACTGGAGAAGACAGGAGAGAAAGAATGAAGGAGAAAGCAAAAGAATATCAAAGTGAACCAGAAAAACTGGAGGCAACATTCATTCACATGAAGCATCAGTTTTCAACAACCTTTTATTGAGTTCCAATACAAGACAGGCACTATGTTATGGTAAAATGGCAAGCAAATCACAGTTTGTGCCAACAGAGTTTATGATGTGGGTGATAGAAAGGGTGGCAGACATAGATAAATATATGTAGGAAAGTGCAGGGGCTGTGGAGATACAGAGGGTTGTAGTATTAGTTATTCATTGCCAGTAACAAATTATTTCACAATGGTGTGGCTTAAAACAACACATTATCTGACAGTTTATATGGGTTAGGAACTTGGACATGACTGAGCTGGGTCCTCTGCCACAGATTTTCTCACAGGCTGCAATGCAGGGGTCTGCTGAGACTGTACCCTCATTGGAAAGCTTGCCTGTGGAAGATTTGTTTCCAAAATGAGGACTTGCATTTGTTGGTTGGATTTGATTACTTGTATGCCACTGGTTATAGGCCTCCTTGGCTCCTTGCCACTGGGCATTTCCATAGAGCACTTCACAACATGGCAATAAGCAAGCAGGAAGGCAAGAAAAAGTACCAGCAAGAATCTTCTACCTAGATGTAAACCACAGTCTTTTGGAGCCTATTAAGGAAGTGGTATTTTTTTTAGTTTTGCCATATTCTATTTGTTAGAAGTGGGTTGCAAGGTCTAGCTCACTTTGTCAGGACCCAAAAGCATAAATCTCAAGAGGTGGAGATTATTGAGAGTCATATCAGAAGCTGTCTACCACAGCTGATTTGTTATGACTGAGGGCAAGCCATGGGACTTCCTGGAAGAGCAAAGCCAGTAGAGCATAGTAGTTAGTAGTTCTGGAATCATTTTTGCTGTATTCAAACTGTGGCTATACTAGCTACAATTTTTCCTAGCTCTCCTCTCTGAAGTGGAGGTGTATAATTTAGCATATATCTATTGAATATATCTATTTGCCAGATACTGTAGAAAATTCTGAGGACTCCATATTGAACAAAATCCCCTGTTCTCATGGAGTCCTCAGTCTAAGCAAGGAAGAAATTAACACTGCTACTATTATCAATCAGATTTGAGTGGAGATCAGAAAGACATGAGGGTGTGGTGTGGATGTGACAGCTAAATAAAATATATGCTGAAGCAAGTGGTAATGAGGAATACACAGATAAAACAGAGTAAGTATAGATGAATAAAGCAGTGAACTATTCTTTTTACATTTTCTTTTTTGCCCACTTTTATTTTGAAATAATTTCACATAAACAGAAAAATTGCAAGAAAGAGGTTTCATATATCTCTTACTCAGGTAGCCAACTTATCATTTTGCTGTGCTTGCTTTATCATTCTTCCATATTATCATTGTCTGAACCATTGACAGTAAGTTGCTGATATATTGCCCTTTACTCCAGAATTCTTTAATATGCATTTCCTAAGAGTAAGATATTTTATTTACACTGTCAAATAATAAATATAAAAATCAGGAAATTAACATTGATATTATTATGTAATATACATACCTTATTAAAATTTTAATAGTTATACCAGTAAAGGTCTTTATTAAAAAATACAGAAAGCCCCCTCCCCCCCAGATCAAACTCCATCCAGGACCACACGTTCTGTTTTGTTGTCATGTCTCTTTGACCTCCTTTAATCTGGAATAGTTGCTCAGCTTTTCTTTGCCTTTCATAACCTTGAAATTTTTGAAAAACACAGGCTAGTTGCTTTGTAGAGTAGCCTCTCAGTATGGGCATATCTGATGTGACAGGAAAACTACAGAAATGATATGTCCTTCTCAGCACATCTTATTAGGAGGCTCGTGAGGTAGCTTTATGCCATTACTGGTGAAACTACTCTGATATTTGGTATACCAAATAAGGAGGTATTTACCAGCTTTCTGCAGCACAAAGGCACTACTTTTTCATTTATAATTAATAAGTATTTGTGGGGAAGATACTTTTAGCCTATATAATTATCCTTTACTCATCAAAGTTTTGCATCCATTGACAATTCTTGCCTGAATCATTTACTAATACAATGGTTGTCAATGGTAATTTTCTAGTTTCATCATAATTCCTTCCATTAGTTATCATTCCACTATGAGCTATTCTTAGATAGGTTATCAGGGAAAGCTTTTCTGAGAATGTGACATTAGTGTGGAGAAAAGAGTGATGGAATTAACATGAAGATTATCTATGCTAAGAGTGTTAGGCCAAGGAAACTCAAGTGCAAAAAATAAAAATAATATGTACCTCATCAGGTCGTTACGAAAAATAAATGGAACACTATATGTAAAGCATGGGGTATGGTTTTCAGAAGTAAAACAAATAAGCTACAATTATTATTAAATTGGTTCATCTAATCTGAGATCTAAGAGGCAGGAGATCTGAGGTAGTGAAGTTGAAGAATGGGAGATCCACATGTGGTAGGCAGATGATCCTCAAGGGCCCACACCCTGTATAATGCCCTCTGTCTTGCATTGGGAGGAACCTATAGATATGGTGAGATATCATTCCATGATTAGGTGATATTATATGGCATATTAGATAACCTAATCACAGGAGCCCTTTAAAGGGACAAAGCCTTTCCTAGAGAAAGAGATTCAAAGTCAGAGAGATTGGAAGCACAAACGGATCTGAAATGTAGGAAATTCTCCATGGCTGGCTTTGAGTGTGGAGCTGTCCATGTGACAAGGACAGATGAGTGGCCTCTAGGAGCTGCTCACTATCCCTGTGGACAACCAGCAAGGAACTGAATTTTGCCAACAACCTAACTGAGCTTGAGAGAGGACCCTGACCTTCCTGTGAAAACAGAGTCCCTGACACATTGGTTTTAGACTTGGGAGATGCTGAACAGAACCTCAGCCACATGGTGCCTGGACTTCTGACCTTCAGGACTTGTGAGATAAAAAACAGGCACTGTTTTAAGGTCCTGTGTTGGTTGTACTTTGTTGCGCATCAATAGAAAATGAACACACTCAGGGAACAATACTAAGAAAGGTCTCAAAGTGAAAGAGGGCTGGAGGATGTTCAGCATGGCTGAAGCACTGTGGGCCCAGGGATGGAGAAAATGGGAAAGGTGGCTATGATGGTTACTCCTGCATGTTAATTTGATTGAGAAATGCCTGGGAAGTTACTAAAGCACACTTCTGGGGTGGGGGTGTCTGTGAGAATATTTCCAGAAATGATTGCCATGTGGGACAGCAAACTAATGGGAGAGACCTGCCATGAATGTAGTTGATACCATGCAATAGGATGAAATACTGATGGAGCAAGAGCAGCAAAAGAAGGAAACCTGCTAGTGCAGGCTCTTTCACCTTCCCTGCTTCCTGGCTCACATGAGATAAGCAGCTTTCCTACACCATCCCCCCTCCACCATGATGTTTCTCCCTTATCACAAGCCTATAAGCAATAGAACTAGCTGACCATAAACTGAGACCTCTGCAACCATGAGCCAAAATAAACCTTTCCTCCTTTAGGTTGTTATTTGCAGGTATTTTGTCACAGTGACAGAAAGCTGACTAACAGTGTCCATAGAGACAGACAGTGTGCTTAACCTGGACATAGTGTTCAGATTTATTCAGTGCAACACACATTTACTGAGCACCTTGGTGCCATGCCTTGTGGCCTGACAGGCTGGAAACCAGAGACAAATAAGACCTAATTTTTTACTCAAGGAGCTCACATTCTGATGGAAATGGTGATCAAGAATGATTAAGGGCATGTAGAATGGCAGCTCCATGAGAGCAGGTCTCTATGTCAGTTTTGTTTACTTAGGGGTATCTCGAGTACCTGGAATAGTGCTTCTAGACACAGGTGCTCATAGATTTGTCAAGTTGAGTGGAGTTGAAGGGACATGTGATTGCTAACTAGGCCAGTGATTGTTAACCAGGGGAAATTTTGTCTCCCTAGGGCAATATCTTCAGACATTTTTGTTGCACAACTTGGAGTTATTACTGGCATCTAGTGGGTAGAGACCAAGAATGCTGCTAAACACCCTGCACATGGCAGTGCCTCAAAACCAAAACTTATCTGGTCCAGATTAGTGCCAAGGCCCAGAAACCGTAATATAGACAATAGTGAGACCCACTGAAACTGTTGTTCTCCCCAATAAAAAACACCTCTTTGAATCCTTATTATTCCCAGTCCCAGTGTGTCCTGGTTGGGGCTGAATAAACAGTGAAATTTCCTTTTCTGGATCCTCTTAGTATTTCAGGAAGTACAGCTTCTCTTCATTGAATTTTTTCTGCAAAATGATTAATATCATTGAATGAAATCTAGTGACCTGTTATGCTCAGTCCCTTGCTTTGGTATCAGAGATAGTAAGTAACATGCAAGTCAATGTTTAACAACTAACTCTCAAAAAGAAATGACTATACTGTGTATGTGTGACATATGCTTGTCAAAATGTCCCAGATAGGAAAGATATATAGCACCCAATTTGCAAATCATAAAATATGCATCACTGCTTATCATCAATTCTATGCAGCCAAATGGTTCTCACAAAACACTTTCATTGATTTTTGCTGAATTCTTGTATCTATAGCCAACCTATTAAAGCAACCAGAGATTGAGATACTTCTGACATGATTGTTGCCTGATACTTTCTTTTATATTAATGAGTAAAATGAAAGTCATCAATGATGTGAGTGACTGCTTTGCTGAGCTAAATAATACTTTCCAAATACTGGAAGAATATTTCCTCAATTTTTGGTGTCATTCACCACGTAATATTTACAGGCATGATAGGCTTTTAAGTTTAATCTACATTTAAAATATTTTCTCCATCATTTTCTTAAGTCTAGACAATCAATAAAAGAAGCCCCAATTTGTAGCATTTTCTGATTTCCATGGTGCAAATGCTCCCACCTTGGCCAATTTCGAGGTACCAACATGATATCACTGAACACTGAATTGTGAAGAGATGTGCATGCTGTGATGTAGTATTTCTATAATATAAATATAATAGATGTAAATAGTCTCAAGAGCATAGATCATAGTAAACTATACAATAATTAGGGTGAGTTCTGAGTACTTGCTTGCTTTGTTTTAAAAAAATAATAATTATGGGTTTAGAAAATTTAACTTTTAGTAATATCTATGCTTAATAATCACAAAATGCTGGAAAATATAACAATTGACTTTTGCAAACCATTATAAGCTGGCTTCTGTATACCACTGACTTACCCAGTTGGAATCTTATGCTAATGGGCAAACTTATTCTCCAGTTGACCCATTTAATAGATCCACTGCCAAAGAGTTATCTCACTTGGAAGTTCTTGGGGTTGTATGCTGAGTATACACACGAGAGCATCTCCTGTCTACATACCATGTCTCCAGGATGTATTGGAAATACTAATATAATGGGAAGATGATATGTGATTTTTATAATCTAGTGCAGAATAGTGACTTTTCCTTAGTCTCCGTCCTATGGGTTTCTCCATGGTGGTGGGCAGGGTGGGAGGAAATACGGATTCATTAATCTTTAGTTGATTAACATTGCTTGCCACATGTTTGCAAGAAAAACTTACAGTTAGGTAAATTGCTCAAGATAAGCCCACGAGCTCACTTTATTATTTTATTAGTGATCCCTCAGGGTCACCCCCATATGTCACATTTTAACCTCTTTCAGAACCTCCCCTCTTTCCATCTAATCTCTCTCAGAATGGGAGCTGGCTTTAGTCCATGTTGTACCAGCCCAATTTGCAAGTGGGGCTTCCATTTTGTCATAATTAGCAGGAGGAGCAAGGTAAGTGGAATGGTTGTTACATACTTTAGCCCTTGTGGAGTCCGTTTTTTTTTTTTTTTCTTATTTGGAATTGATCCATGCCCATTGCTCATCTCACTCCTATGGTCTCAAAGAAGTGAACACTCCACATCCTTGGTTTATCTTGCTTATTTCTTCCAATGTCTTAATTAACTCTTCATGTCTTCGTGAATAACTCAACTTAAAATATTTTTTTTCCAACAACTAAGCATGAAACACCAATTAACTATAAACACATTTAAGCTACATAATTAAACCTTATCTACTACCAAACCTCTTACAAAATATACTTAATGCTTAACCTGCAATCTCTCTTCTTATATGGCAACACTTTTCCTCTAAGCCAATTTAGACATTAAGGAGATTATTTGCTTTTTGGAAAGTATTTTTTATGCTTTTGAACAAATATGAATGGGTGCTGGTTCTGGGCTAATAACTGGGGATGTATCAGTGAATAAGAAAGACATTTTCCCTCCTCCCAAAGGGCTTTCTGTCTGATTGGAAAGAAAGATGTTAAATAAACACATGCACAAATATATAGTTCAAAATCATGACAATCACTAGAAAAGCAAAGAATAGGGATCCTGCAATGAATGGATATGCTTTAAATTGAGGGCCAGGGAGGGCATTATTGAAGCAATAACATTTGAATTAAGGATAACAAGGAAGGAACCAGTTAAAGAATAGGATCAGAGTGCAGGGAGAGGACTCCAGGGATACGAGAGGTCCCTCTCCAGCTCAGGATGGAGGAGATGGGTAGTATGGGGTTAGGTATGGGACCAGTTAAGTCCAGATCATACAGGTAGGTCTTGATTTAGCTTTTGTTCTAATCACAGTGAAGCACCATTGAAGGGTTAATGCAAGGAAGCGAGTGTTCCAATTCACTTTCTGAAAAGCTCATTCTGGATGATAGGTGGAAAGTGGATTGGGAAATTAGGGCAAATGGGGATGGAGAATGACAGGAGGCAGGGACTAGCCTGGAAGGGAGATAATGGTGGTGTGAGCTATAATTGATGGCAATGGAGAGGGACTGAAATGGACAGATTAAATAGAGCGGAAATAGAAATGACTCAAGATGCTAGGGAACTTGTCCAGGTGAAGGGAATGAATGCAAAGGTGTAGTCCAAGATAGAGCTCAGGTTTCTGGTTGGGTAGAAGGAAGGGTCATTCTTTGGAAGACCGTAGGTACCAGCTGAGAACAGTATCTGACATAGAGGAGGACAGTTCCTCAAGAAGGAAGGAAGAAAAACTGGATGACTTCTGCTACTTCTTTTAACTTAAAAGGTGAATTAGACAGAAACTTTTATTGATAAAATATGCTAATTTACCCCCCCCCCGCTCATCCTCTCTGACAATCAGCTGATCCCCTCTCACTCTCCTCTGTCTTTGTCCGATCATTCAACAATTTTGACCAAGTTTAAACACTCCAAGACAGCGTTCATTAAAGTGTTGAGCAGGTAGTGCCAGTGGTACACCAGACACTTGCAAGTGGCATAGAAAATGACTTCTTGATGCTATATGGATATGACACCACATCACATTGAATCGCATAGTGAGAAAGTAATTTCCTTTTCAATTCTTTCTTAGGCCTTCTGATTACATCAGGGAGAAAGGCTCAGCTTCATGTTAGTATGTCTTTACACCTCTCTAATGCTTGATAATCTCTCTTTTTAACAAAGAACGAGGCCACAGTATCAGGGTGTTTTTAGCAGGCCACTGACTCTAGCATAAATTTAATAATATGGTTTTGTTTTCACTGTAAAAGAAATTAAGATTGCTTCCTATTTATGGCAAGTAATATTGGTTTTTCATTTACAACTGTGTTAGAAATAAGTATATTTAAAAATGAAGCTCTAAATACAAAAAGTATTAAAAATACTAATTAAATATTAGTACACTTGGTACATGAATGGAATTGGTATCGTGTAGGAGGGTCAGATGATCGAAATCTGGAAAACATAGCACGACATTGAAGTCACTATTTGTTATTCCTGCATGCCCAGTCCTTTTCCTGATGTGCTTTGGTGAATCATCTATTCCTGAATACATTCCCCCCAAAAGTCAATTTCCCTCTTGAGTCCTAGTGGGCAATGCTGGAAGTTTGACTAAGCCAATCAGCATATTCCAACACCTTGGCTTGTGAGTGGCTTATGCATAGGCACCTGATCCAAATGGGTCACATCAGGTTCAGACCTGGGATTTGAACCCAGTGTGGCATTAGAGACAATGCAGGAAACCACAATGTTCCCCTACTTCCCTTATGCTATGCCTTTTCAGTGGAGATCTGAAGGTTGACTAGCAGAATTAAATCAGAAGCAGAAGGGGTGATGCAATGAGGTTACTGAGGTAGTCAGTGATCAGAACACCTAAGGCCTTCTGGACCATGGTAAGAACTTCTTTTGAAGCTCCATGTAGAGAGCAATGGGAAATCTGGAATGATTTTTACCAGGACATGCCTATATTAATATTTTTAAAGGCTGCTTTGATATATGAAATACTAAGCATGGCAGAAAATGTGAGTGTTAAATTGGAGAAAGCCAAGTATTTGCAGGATACAGAACTGGGCCTCAGTAAGTGTGAATCCCCGCCCCCTTCCTTTCTACTTGTTCCAGAGGCTGCTTCTATCAGAAGGAGCCTCTCAGAGACTTCATGAAAAATAGTTTTAAGTAGAACGGAGCCTTGCCCAAGGGAACTAAAGTTTAGATGGTGCCTGTTAGCTGAGGGCAAAGGCAGGAAGCAAAGGTGAGTGCTTCTAGAACTTTTAAACTTTAGTATCACTGAATTAGAAAGAAAAAAACAATCAGGACTCTGGAGTGAAGAATTAATGAGGCGAATGGAAATGAAAAAAGTAACAGCAGTGACTAGGTACAGGAGAAGGGCTGACTTAACATGGGTTGCTGGAATCAGAGGCGCATTCCTTTTCTGGGTCAAGGCCAACAGGCAGGCAACATGTTTAGCCTACAGGAAACAAGGCTTGTCTGCACGCAGTCCCTGTTTGCAAGTGGGAATGAGTACACAGCTACAGGAGGAAGATGAGAGTATAATTTGAAGACAGAAGTAGTCGGAGGAATTCAACTGAGAAATAACATCCTGGCACAAACTTAAGACATAAAAATAAAATCAATTTCACAAGACCCAGAAAGCCTGACTCTTCTTGTAAAGTGCCCCAATAGAATCCCAACAAGCTTCACGCACCAGTGTCTGAGCTCCTCCCATCACCATGCCTTAGCTTCAGCCCTGCTGGAATTCTACAGTCTCTCAATCCCTCACCTGCCTCTGCCCAGAGCAGGCTGCAACCATCAATCCTGCCCTGCTCCTCCCTACCCCAAGCCTCCTTTTTCCAGCGGCCCAACCAGACCCATCTCACTGAGCCTAGGCATCTCCTAGTGCCACTCACTTCCCCTGCTCTGGTTTGGACCAGCTTCACCATCTCCTTTGACACTTGGGCTCTCTCCTGTGTCAGGGAAGTGTGGCTCAGTAGGGAAGCACAGTCTCTGGAGTTGGACATAGATCTGGGTTTTTGAGCTGCAGCTGGGCAAAGAAGCTTTGGTGCTAGGTTGCTGGGGTTTAATTCCTAGTTTCCTCACTTACCACATGTGCTCCCTTGGATAGGTTATTTAACCTCTGTGTGCCTCAGTTTTCTCATCCATAAAATGAGGTTGATGATGCTACCTGTTGTGTGGAGTTAGATTGATTAAATGAATTAATACATATTATGTCCTGAGAACAATGTTTGGCACCTAGTATGTGCTCCATGAATGTTTGATATTATTATTATTATTATTTGAATGTTCCCCCTGCCATTTACAACCTTGAACAAGTGATTTAATTCAAGCCCTGGCTTCTAAAGTACCCTCCTTGTTCCCCTGCAGCAGTGCATCACTCTAGGAGCAAATGGGAGCCATCAACAGACAAGCTCACGACCCCTGAGGTCTGAAGACCCAGAACTCACCTATACTGAATCACCTATGTCATTCAGGCTCTCCTTGCCTAAAGGATTCATCAGTAACTACATTTTTTATTTCATTCCTTGTGCCTCCTTAGGCTTCCTGGCTTTTTTCTTTTCAATGCAGAGCTTAGTGATTTCCCACTGCCAAAGCCCAAGTCATCTCTATCGGGGGTGAATCACAGGACCCACTCCACAGAATGTCTGTGAGGATGACAGGAGGTGATGCAGACAGCTTTGATGAGCGGCTTCAGCACTGGTCAGAGAAAGAAACCCAGAATCACTGTGGACTTCTTCATCTTCATCTTCTATATCCCTTCATCACTAAGTTCTACCAACTCTACCTATTTAATACTTTTAAATATGTCTCTCTCTCCATCTTCACCACTGCCTGTTAACTGAAGTCACCCTCCCCTCTCCACGCCATCACTGAAGGAGTCTCCAGACTACTGATTCTTTCTCCAGAGGTGTGTCCCTTCTGTAATCCATCTGGTCCACCTCGTGACCAATGTGACTTTTCTGAAACAGAAATGTGCCCATAGTCTGGGCCTCTTTAAAACTGTCTCATTTTCCTTACTGCCTCAGAGAATGCCCAGAATTCACTGAAGAGGACCAGCAGCTCCTACCTTTAACATCACAAATGTTCTATGCAATGCCCTTAACCTGAGCCCATGATAGCAGTGTATGTTTAAGAATAGTTAGTTGGGAATGAGCATCATGCCCCAAAATATTATGACTTTTAAATGCATCCGAATGTTAAAAATCATTGCAATATTTATTTATATTTAAAAATAGTAACATGCATTTACAATATTTATTCACTCAATAGGAAATTCTCAGTGCAAATAAGAATTTGAGGACTCCTTTCAAAAGGCTTCATGGCCCCAGCATGGTCTTCAGGAGTCCACAGACTAAGAAAAATTGACCTGGAACTTTTAACTCTTAACTCCCTGTGCCACTCAGAATTCCTGAAGAGTTTTCTAAACACCACCTTTTTACCTAGATCAAATCTCCAGCTGTGAGGAACTTGTTTTCTTTCACTAGAGAACTCTAACACCTTCCACACCTTCCGAAAGCATCTATCTCTGCCCTTTTCCAGCCCTATTTCAGATGTCACCTCCTCTGATGAGCCCAGCAGTTTGCTACTTTGTCCTTTATACAAAACTCAATTAGCACCAAGGTTAATGTGTTGCAATTATATATCAATGTTTTTTCTCCCTTTAAAAGCTTATGCAAAAATACCTTAGCTGCTTTATCATCTTTGTGCTCCAACCACTATGACAGTGCCTGAAATTAGTAGATACTTAATAAATGTTGGGACTAATGAGTAGATAAAGGAATAGTCTCAAAAGAGATTTGACCTCGTAAGCATAGATGTGCTAATTTCAGAGGGCCTACAGATTGTTCAAGGTTAAAAAAAGAATATATATATATATATATATATATATATATATATATATATATATATGGATTTTAATATAGTGTGGGGGAAGGACCAAATGCCAGGTCCTTCATTTCAACCAGGAGGGTAGTGTCATGGAGGCAATCTTTTCCAGGGAACCTCATGAAACCTCCCTTTCTACTCTGCTTGCAGTTAGGGAGGGGAGTCCAAGACTGTTCTTCCTCCTTAATGTGCTTAACCCTGAGGTCCCAATTGCCTCAGGATAGAACGAACCTGTGCAGGAAACTAGCAACCTCACTGTCCTCCCGTACAGGACCTGATCTGCAGTCCAGTGCTCTAGTATTAAATGGAGCTAGTGGGTGGAGAGAAGAGAGAGATGCGTCCACTCTGTCTGTGGCTGACAGAGATAGCAGGATGAAGGCTGGCCCTCAGGCATCTGCTGCGCCACCTGGGTCCCCAGACATTTAACCTCAATCTTTGGGCAAGGTGATAAATCTCTTTCTCTCCTCTGTGCACAGGGCTCCTGAACTCTAGGCTTTCTGGGTTCCAGAGGATTGGCTTCAAGTTCCAATTCCAAAATTGAAATGCTGTGTGGTTTAAAATATTTAGATTCACCTAAAGATTATATCCATATAAAAACAATTAGAAAGTATATTCATAAAGAAGAATAAATACTTTTACTACCATGATGCAGTGCAAAAGATGATATTACCAACACCATTGACTCCTCCTGTATGCCCTGCCACAAACCCACATTCCTTCCTAACCAACCCAGTCACCACTATACTACATATTATGTTTGTTGTTCTCTTGATTTTTTTATAGTTCCTACATATATAAAAACAAATGGTATATGTTTATGAACTCTATATATGCACCCCAATCTGTGTAAATTTTTGTGATTTGTTTTTAGTAATAAACATTATATTTATGAGATTTATTCATGTTGATGTGTTTAATAGTTATTCACTCATTTCACTACAGCATAATATTCCCTTAAATAAATATATTGCAATTTTCCTCCAGTTGAATACTTAAGTTGTTTCTCATTAATGGCTACTATGGGTAAAACTAATATGAGCATTTAAGTACTAGCCTTTATATGGACAAATGTGTTCATAACTCTTAGGTAAACACTTGGAAACAGAATTGGTATGTTGTAAGATAAGTGAAATTTAACATTATAAGAAACTACCAAACTGTTCTCCAAAGTGATTGTACCATCTTACATTCTCACCAAGAATAATGAGAATTTCAGCTGTTCCATATCCTTGCCAGCACTTGGTATTTCAATCTTATTAACTTTAGCTATTCTACTGGGTATATAGAGGTATATCACTGTGATTTTCATTTTCCTGAGGACTAAAGATGCTAAGCATCTTTTCATGTATTTATTTTCTACTCATATCATCTTTGAAGGAGTAATCGTTCAACTTTTTGCCCTTTTTTAACTTACTATTTTGTCTCCTGTCTTTAAGTTATGAGTTATTTATATATTTTAGATGTAAATCCTTTGTTAAATATATGCATGAGAATATTTTTTCCAAGTCTGAGACTTGTTTATTTCATTTTTAAATATAGCTTCAAAGATTTGGCTGATAAAGATCAATTTACAACTTTTTAATTTTATAGTTTTTGTCTTTGTGTCCTAAGAAATCTTTGCCTTTGTTTAAGTCATAAAGATTTTCTAGAAGTTTTATCATTCAGTTTTTATGTTTAGATATATGATCCTTTTCAAGATAATTTTGTGGGTGGGCTAATTAATGGTCAAGGTTAGTTTTTCCATGTGGACATCCAATTGTACCAGCATCACGTAAATGAAAAGATTATCATTTCTCCTGTGGAATTACCTTGGCATTTATGGACAGCATACTCCCCAATACCCACAAAGATGTTATTATGGCTTATATGTAGATGTCCGCTTAAAGCCTCATGTGCTTATAGGTGGGGCTTTTGGGAGGTGACTGGATCATGCATGTGTGATACTGGGATTAAGGTTGTGTAGTATTAAATTAGTCCACTGATTGGTTTAGCACAGTTTTGGGTATAGATAATGAGAAGGCCCACATGAGTGTGGGTGGCACCAACCAAGAGGTTTGTAGCCTCAATGGGAGAAAAAGAAAGGGACGCTCCATGTTGCTGCTTCCCTGCTTCTTGCCTGCTGTGCTATGGATTGTTTCTTCTCTGCCATGGCACCCTGCCTTGGAGCCAGCTGACTACAGACTGAAACCCCTATAAGCTGTGAGCCAAAATAAACCTCTCCTCATTTAACTTTGTGTACTGGGTATTTTGTCCCAGCAATAAGAAAGTAACTAAGACAGATATCTATGTCCAAACCTAACATAGGGGTATGTTAGGTGACATAGCAGAAGGGAATTAATGTTATGGATGGAATTCTTGGTACTAATATCCTGACCTTAAAATAGGGAGACTTTCCTGGATTGTCTAGGTTGGACCAATGTAACAATGAAACAATGTAGCAATTTCTTAAAAATGAAAGGGGGAGGCAGAATAGAAGGTAGTGTAATGCAAAGTGAAAAGGATTTGACTCACTACGCTGAATCTGAAAATGGAGAAAAAGACCATGAGTCAAGAACTGTGGCAGGCTCTAGCAGCTGGAAAATGCAAGGAAATAGATTATCCCCTACACCCTCTTCAAGGAACACAGCCTTCTTGATACCTTGGCTTTAGCCCAACAAGACCAGTGCTGGACTAATAACTTACAAAATTGTAAGTAAAAAGTGAGTGCTGTTTTAAGCCACTAAGTCAGTAGTAATCTGTTATAGCAGCAATAGAACACTAATACAGGTATAACTTGGAGACAGAACAGGTTCAGTACCTGACCACTGCAATAAAGCAAATATTGACATTTGCTTGAGTGATGATTTTTTTCAGTTTCTTAGTGCACATGAAAATTATGTTTATATTGCACTGTAGCCTAATACTTGTGCAATAGCATTCTGTCTAAAAGAATATGAATATACCTTAATTTAAAATACTTCATTACTAAAAAATACTATCAATCATCTGAAAATTCGGCCAGTCATAATCTTTTTGCTGATGGAGGATTTTGCCTCCATGTGATGGCTGCTGACAGTAACAGTGGCAGCTGCAGAATTATGGGGTGGCTATGGCAATTTATTAAAATTAAATAAATTGGTTGAAGTTTTACACAGCAATTGATTTGTCCTTTAACAAAAAATTCTGCTGTAGCATGTGATGTTCTTTGATAGTATTTTACCCACAGAAGAATCTTCAAAATTGGAGTCAATCCTCCCAAACCCTGCCACTCTTTTTGCAACCATGTTTACGCAATATTCTTTCTAAATCCTTTATTGTCATTTCAACAATGTTCACAGCACCTTAACCTTACATAGACCTAGAGGCCATTTTCTTTGCTTAGCCATTAGAAACAACTCCTTGTGTATTAGTTTTATCATGAGACTGCAGAAATTCAGTCATCTTTCCAGGTTTTGCTTTTATTTCTTTGCTATTTCTACCATAACTTCATTTACTTCTTCCACTGAAATCTTTAACTCCTGAAAGTCATCCATGAGGGTAGAATCAACTTTTCCCAAACTCTTGTTAATTTTGATATTATGACTTTCATCCCTGAGTGCTTGTTCATAATGGCATCTAGAATGGTGAATCCTTTCCAGAAGGTTTTCAAGTTATGCTGCCAAGATCCATCAGATGAATCACTATCCGTCCAGCAATAGCCTCACAAAATGTATTTCTTTCATAATAACCCTTGAAAGTCCGTATTACTCCTTGATCTGTGGCGTTCAGAATGGATATTGAGTAGGTAGCCATGAAAATGACATGAATCTCATTGTATATCTCCATTAGAGCTCTTGGGTGACCAGGTGCACTATCAAGAAGCAATAATCTTTTGAAAGGAATCTTTTCCCCCCTGAGCAGTAGTTTTCAGCAATGGCCTTAAAATATCTTGTAAACCATGCTATACACAAGTGTGTTATCATTTCAGCTTTGTTGTTTATAGCACAGGCAAAAGCAGATCTGGTATAATCCATTAGGATCCTAGGATTTTCAGAATGGTAATGAGTGCTAACTTCAACTTAAAGTCACCTGCTACATTATCCTCTAACAAGAGAGTCAGCCTGATTTCTGAAGCCATGAAGCCAGGCAGTGACTGCTTATCTTTAGCTATGAGAGTCTTATGTGGTATCTTATATAAAGCTGCTTCACCTACAATGAGAGTCTGTTATTGTGTGTAACAATTTCCATCAATGTTCTTATCTAGATCTTCTGCATATTTTTCCAAAACTTTTCCTTCCTTACTTCCTGTGTCATCTTGCACTTTCATGTTATAAAGATGACTTGTTTCCTTAAACTCCCCACAATCCATCCTTCTGTAGCTTTCTCACCTGTCTCAGTCTTCATAGAATTAGAGAACTAGGCCCTTGCTCTGGATTAGGGTGTTTTAAGGATAGGTTGTGGCTGGTTTGCTTTTCTCTCTATACTGCTAAAAGTTTCTCCATATTGGTAACAAAATTCTTTTGCTTTCTTATTAATATATTCACTAAAGTATAATTTTAGTTTCCTTCAGTACTTTTCCTTTGCATTCACAATGTGGCTGTTTGGCACATGAGGTCAAGCTTTTGGCCTGTCTTGGCTTTCAACGTGCCTTCCTCAGTAAGCTTAATTATGTCTACATTTTTACTTAAAATGAGAGACAGGCAACCCTTCCTTTTTCTTAAACACTTAGGGTCATTGTAGGCTTATTAATTGGTCCAATTTCAATACTGTTGTGTCTTAGGGAAAAAGGAAGACCCAAAGAGAGAGAAAGGGTCCAGGGAATAAGCAGTCAATCGAGCAGTCAAAACATACACAATATTTATTTATTAAGCTTGCTGTCTTAGGTGGGCATGATGCCCAAAGCAATTAGAGTAGTAGCATCACAGAACACTGATCACAGATCACCATAATAAAAAGTTGGAAGTATTGGGAGAATTATCAAAATATGACACACAGAGACATGAGCGCATGTCACTGGTAAAATGGTGCCTATAGATTTGCTTGATGCAGGGCCACCACAAGTCTTCAATTTGTATAAAATGCAATATCTATGAAGTGCGATAAAGTAAAGCGCAATACAATGATGTATGGCTGTACAGTGCCTTTGTTGAAAATAAACTGGCCGTATATGTGTTCATCTAATCCATATTATTCCTTTGATTTATACATCTGCCCCTATGCCAATACTGTGTTGTATTATAACCTTTTATGTAGCTTTATACTAAATCCTTAAATCAGATAGTGTAAATCCTCTATTTTGTTCTTCTTTTTGAAAATAGTCTTTGTTATCCCAGTTCCTTTATACTTCCATGTAAATTTTAGAATCATCTTTTCAATTTCTATACAAAAGCGACTAGGGTTTTCATAGGGATTGCATTGTGCCTACATAACAGTTGAGGGAAAGTTGAAAGACATCATAACAATATTGCATTCTGATTCAATAAACACAATATATTTCTCCATTTTTTAGTTCTTTATGTTCTTTTCTGTAGTTTTGTTTTACAGGTCTGTAACATACTTAATTACTTTAATCTATTAGTATTTCATGTTTTGTGATGCTATAGTAAATGGAAAGGTTTTCTTATTCTAATTAAATATAGGTGGTTTGTAGAAGTGCAATCTGTTTAGTACACTGACCTTGCTGAACTCACTTATTAGTACTCATAGCTTTTTTGTACATCGCATAGGATTTTCTACTTAGAGATCATGTCAACTTATGCCTTTTATATCTTTGTCTTGTCATTTTGTACTGCCTAGGACATTGAGTACAATGTTGAATAGAAGTGTTGAGAGCAGACGTCTTTGTCTTGTCTGAATTTAGGGGGCAAAGCATTTAGTCTTTCACTACTAAGTATAATGCTAGCTTTAGAGGCTTTTTTTGTAGATGTCCATTATCAGGTTGAGAAAGTTCCTTTTTATTCCTAGTTGGCTGAGAGATTATATCATGAATAGGTCTTGAAATTTTCAAATGCTTTTTCTGTCTCTATTGAAGTGATCATAGACTTTCTCTTTTATTCTGTTACTATGCTGAGCTGCATTGATTGATTTTTCAATGTTGAACTAATATTGCTGTCCCAATTAGTCAGGATGTATTATCACTTTGTATGTTGCTGAATTCAATGTGCGAACATTTTGTGAAGGTGTTTGTGCCCGTGTTCACAAAAAGATATGAGTCTATAGACTGCTTTTGTTGTAATGTCTTTATCTAGTTTTAGTATCATTATTTTGGTCTCATGAAATTATATGGGAAGTGTTTCCCTTACTCTATTTTCTGAAAGATTTTGTATTAAAGTGGTACTATTCTTATTTTTCTTTAATATTTTATAGAATACACCAGAAAAGCTATCTGAACCATGTGTTCTTTATGAGAAAGGTTTAAGTTAAGGATTAACTTCATTAACAGATATAGGACTATTTAGATTCCTTGTTTCTTTTTAAGTGAGCTATAGTAGGTTTTGTCTGTCACAGAATTTGTTCATTTTTTCCTCAGGTATTAAATATATTACATAAAGCTATTCATAATATATTCTACATGTGTGGTAAGGGTCCTATTTTCTTTCTTATTATTTGTGCCTCTATTTCTTGAACAACTTACTCCTTACAGGTGTATTAAATTGTGTTGTTTTTTCAAAAGTAACATTCCAATTTTATTAATTTTTCTCAATTTTTGTTTATTTCTTATTGTATTGATTTCTGTTCTTATATTTATTATTTCTTTCCTTCTACTTATTTTGTTCTTAAATGTTCTTAGTTTTAAATCCTTTTTGGGTGGAAACTTAGATAACTGACCTTAGACCTTTATGCTTTTTTAATATAAGGATATAAAGCTCTACATTTTTCTCAAAGCTCTCTCTTAGTTTCATTGCACAGGTTTCAATATGTTTTGTTTTTGCTTTTATTTAATGCTCAGATTTTCTAATTTCCCTTGTGATTTCCTCTTCGATGTGAGTTAGAAATATTTCATTCAGTTTTCAAATATCTAGAGATTTTCCAGGTGTATTTTTGTTTGTACTTTCTAATTTAATTTCCTTGTATTCACAAAACATTCTTTCTATGATTTTAATTCTTTTAAATTTGTGAAGATTTGTTTTATGTCCCAGGATCTGGTTTGTCTTGGTGAATGTTACATGTCTACTTGAAAAGAATCTATCGTCTACTGTTATGAGAATAGTACGCTATAAATGTCAATTACTTTCTATTTTTTTGATAGTTCAAGTATTCTATACCTTTACTGACTTTCTATTTGTTGTACTAATTACAAAGAAATGACTGTGGCAATCTCCAACTCTAATTCTGAATTGGTTTCTCCTCTGTTCTGTCAGTTTTTGTTCATGCATTTTGAAATTCTGCTATTGTGTGTATACGCACTTAAGGCTGCCATATGTCTTTGAATAATGAAATCTTCATCTTTTTGTAATGATCCTCTTTATTCTTGGTAATCTTTTTGGATCAGGGCCTACTTTGTCTGACATCAGTAAAATTTACACCAGATTTCCTATGATTAGTGTTTGTGTTGTGCACCTTTTTCTGTCATTTTACTTTGACCTATCTCTGTCATTTATTTAAAATGCGTTTGTCATAGACAGGAGACATGAGGGCTTGCTTTATAAATCCAGTCTGAAAATTCTGTTTTTTTAAATTGACTCCTTAGTCTATTTACACATAATGTAATATCAGTATGGTAAGGCTTAACATTACAACCATATAATTTGTCGCCTTTTCCTTCTCCTTCTCCTTCCTCTTTTTTTTCCTTCTCCATCCTTATCTTACTGTTTCATTTTATTCCCATATTGCCTTATTAAGTATACTTCTATCTTTTTTAGTGTATGCTTTGGAACTTACAATATGCTCCTCAAACTTACTAAGACCATATAGTGTATGACTGCTGCAGCAGTGATGCGGATTAAATTAGAACCTAGGTTACTTTAGGCTGAACAGTATAGACTGTTGGTCACAGGCCAAGGCAGACACTAAAGGAGATTCTAGTGAGGGGTCAAGAAGAAAATAGGAGAGCTGCAGGAAAGCTTTGGCTGTCTTAGAATGTTGCTACAGAGATGAATGTTAAAGATGCTTCTGGTGAAATATCAGACATAAATGAAAAATATGCTATTGTAAACTTGAGGAAAAAAATCATCCTGGTCATAAAATGGCAGAATATTTGAGTGAACTGTGTTATGTTGAATGGAAAATGGAACTTGTAAGCTATGGATGTAGGTATTTAGCTGATGAGATTTCTAAACAAAGAGTTGAGTTGTGACCTAGTGGCTCCTTGTTTGGAGAAAAGAGAAATAAATCAAAGCAGGAATTGCTAAGAAAAAAGAAAACAGCATTTGATACTCAGAAGACTCTTTGCCTATCCAGATAATACGCTCTGGAAACTTGGTCAATGGCATGGCTGGACAATCATTTGCTTGAGATAAAGCGTTCATCTCATGGATGTGATCAAATATTTCCAAGGAAGAAGATGTGGTTATCCAAGAAAGGTATATAGGGATCCTTCTTGTTTGATGGCATTAATCTCTAAGGATCTTACGTGAAAACAAGGGTTTTGAAAATTTTATGTCAGCAGAAACACTTCTAGCTTGAACTGAGAGGGGCAGAGATGGATGAAATGAAGCAGGAATGATATTGAAAGCAGAGCCACATGTGCAAAGACCAGTAGAGCTGTCACTGCCCCAGGCCCATAGGGAACAGGCCCAGAGGGCAGGGCTCCTGCATAGAACCACAGGGATAGGATCTTCATTCCAGTGATCCTAGAGGGCAAAACACCAAACCAAGGACTATTCTCAGGTCATAAAATTTAACAGAAATTTCCCTGCTGGCATTGGATATGCTTGGGACTTGGGATGGATCCTTTTTCTCCTTCCAATTTCTTCCTTTGGAATGAACTCTCTAGCCTATGTCTTTCCCATCATTATAGTTCAGAAGCAGGTAACAGCTTCACAGATGAAGAGAGAATTTTCACCAGGATAAATCATACCCCAGTCTCGTCAATAACTAATTTAGATGATAGTTTGGATTTAAAGTTGATGCTGAAATGGATTAAGACTTTTGAAGCTGTTGGGATTAGAGGTGAGGAAGACATGAGTTGGTGGGAACCAGAGGATGTATGTTATGGGTTGCAGTGTGCTACTGCTTACCTTCTCTCTCCCTGCCAGGTTTATATGTTAAAATTCTAATCTCTAGTACCTCAGCACATAGACTTATTTGATAATAAGGTTGTGGGAGGTGTAATTAGTAAGTTGGATGAGGTTATATCAGTGTGGGCCTCTAATTCAATGAGACTGATGTCCTTACAAGAAAAGAAAGTTAGACACAGAGATGAAGCAAAGATTGGGAGATTTCTACAAGCCACGGAATGGCAATGTATGCCAACAAACCACCAGAAACTGGAGGAGCAGCATGAAATAGATTTACTCTCACAATCTTCCAGATGCCTTGATCTCAGACTTTTAGCCTCCAGACCTGAAGGCAATATATCTCTGTTGTTTAAGCCATCTGATCTGTGGTACAGTGCTAGGTAAGGTAATATAAACAAAGTGCTTCTCTTCCTCTTCTCCCATTATTTTTGCTTTTTATTTTCCTCCTTTTTTGTTTCTTGAAAGATCCTTGCTCTATAGTCCAGGCTGACATTGAACTCCCTATGTAGCCTAAGCTGGCCTCAAATTTGCAACCCTCCTAGCCTCAGCCTTCAGGGTGCTGGAATTACGGGCACGTGCTACCATTCTTGGCTCTCACTTGTGCTACTTTTTTTTTTTTTTAGTTCCTTTATTGGTACATTTTAGGTATACCATTCGTTTACATTTATCATTGGGTGATTGTACCTGTACATGATGTATCTTGGTTCTTATTTTCCACCCCCCCCATTACCTGTGCGCCCTTCACCCCCTCCGCCCTTCCCTATTTACAGAGATTTCATTTCCATTTTTTTTCTTTTCTCATAGTTTTTCCTTTCCCTCTTTTCCTTTCCACTTCCCCTCCCTTCACCCCTTCGTCTTTGGACCTTTTTTCCTACTTCAAATTATCAGTTATTCATTTTAATCATTTTAACCCTTGTTTACACTTTCAGTTTCTCACACTAGAGAAACTATTCGGTATTTACACATGTGTGTCCTATTTATTTCACTTAAGAGTATGGCCTCGATATGCATCCATTTAGCTATAAATGACTCTAGTTTTTCGTTCTTTATGGCTGAGTAGTACTCCATTTTATTAAAAAAAAAACACATTTTCTTTATCCAGTTTCCAGTTGATGGGCACTTGGGCTGCTTCCAAGCTTTAGCTATTACAAACTGTGCCGCTATGAACATGGGTGCACATATATCACTGTGGTATGATTCTTTGAATTCTTTTGGGAAGATACCCAGCAGGGGAATAGCTGGGTCAAATGGGACCTCTAGTCCTAGTTCTTTGAGGTATCTCCATACTGACTTCCACAGTGGTTGCACCAGTCTGCACTCCCACCAACAATGGAGAAGGGTTCCTTTCTCTCCACACCCCACCAGCATTTGTTATTTGTTGATTTCTTGATAGCAGCCATTCTTTCTGGGGTGAGGTGAAATCTCAGTGTTGTTTTCATCTGCATCTCTCGAATGACCAGTGATGTTGAACATTTTTTCATATATTTGTTTTCTGCTTTTACTTCCTTGTCTGAGAAATGTCTGTTCATTTCAGATGCCCATTTTTGAATTGGGTCTTTGAATTTGGGGGTTCTGATTTTTTTCAATTCTTTATATATTCTAGATAGTAGTCCTTTGTCTGAGGTACAGCTGCTAAAATTTTTTTCCCATATTGTAGGTTGTCTGTTAGCTCTGTTGGTGATTTGTTTTGCCATGCAGAAGCTTTCTATTAAGATGAGATCCCAGTTGTTAATTCTTTCTGCTAGTTCCCGTGCTGCTGAGGTTTTGTTCATGAAGTCTTTTCCTATGCCAGTCTTCAAGAGTTCTACCTAACTTATCTTCCAGCAAGTTTAGTGTTTCTGTCTTGATATTTAGATCTTTAATCCACTTTGATCTTAGTTTAGTGCATGGTAATAGGTATGGGTCTAGTTTTAATCTCTGGCAGGTTGAAATCCAGTTTTTCCAACACCATTTATTAAATAGGCTATCTTTCCTCCAATGATGGTGGTTGGCTCCTTGGTCAAAGATGAGGTGGCTGAGTGTGTCTGGAGTTGTTTCTGCATATTCTGGTCTATTCTACTGATCCTCAGGTCTGTTCCTTTGCCAGTACCATGCTGTTTTTATCACAGTAGCTTTGTTCCGCACAACTCGCAACGTTACTACCTGTGCTACTCTTGTTGTACATTTCATTTTGAATATCTGTAAAACTCCATCGCACATTATTAATTGTAGTCAATTCTCTTGTAAATAAAATAACTTGAAGTGTTGACAATCTTGTAGTGTAAGATAAATCATTGTGCTTTTAATTAGTGTATTTTTCTGATTTCTTTTGAAGCTGAACACGTTTGCTCACATTGGTCATTTTTATTTTTGCATCTGTTGATAACTGACTTTTCATACCTGTTGTCTATTTTTCTATTTGATTTTTCTGGGATTTTTTCTTATTGATTTATGAGAGTATTGTGTATTTGCTAAATACTAATCCTTTGATACTTTCTCTATTAATGGTTGTTTTCCCTTTCACTATTGGCTCTCACAATGAAAAACAGTCTTGAGTTCAATGAAGTTGATTTTTTCTACCGTTCTCTTTATAGTATACTTTTGGAGACTCATTTAAAAAATTCTTGCCAGGGATTTAGCTCAGTGGTTCCACTCCCTGCCTCACAAGCTCAAGGTCCTGAGTTCAATCCCTGGTACCAAAAAGAAAAAAAATCCTTTCCCAATCTGAGCTCTTAAGAATATATTTTTCTGTTATTTTTCTAAACATTTTACAGTTTGTCCTTTCACATGAAATATTTCATGTATCTTGAAGTGATTTTTTTGTGTATAATTTGAAACAAGATTGTAGTTTATTATTTTTCTCTCAGACTCCTAATTCTTCAAGGAAAACTTAAAGAAGGGATAATACTTTACCCACATATCCTCAATAATAACTATTACAAATGAAGTTTCCAAATATTAGTGGGTCTGCTTCTGGCCTCTCCAGTTTGTTCCACTGGACTGTTCTATACATTTGTTTCTGCAACAAAAGAACACAGTGATAATTACTATAATTTTATAATATATTTTAAAATTTGGACAGGAGTCTCACACTAGTATTTTTCTTTAGGGGTGTCCTTTGCTTTTTCATGTGATTTGTACAGACTACTCTTCAAGTTTGATCAAAACCCCTGTTGAAATTGGTATAGAAATTGCAAAACATCAATATTGTTATAGTTTTGAGACTTATTTGTGAATAAGATATATTCTTCTACTTATTTAGATCTTTCATATCTTTTAATATACTGGTAAAATTTTCTCCCATATCTTTTATTACATTTATTTTGCATTTTCCTTATATTTAGTTCCGTGGTAAAGAAGTGAAATTGCCAACATACATATTAATTTTTGTATCCAGAAACTTTATTAAGTTATCCTAATTTGAATAATTTCTAGAACCCTTTGAATACTCTTAAAAAACAGTCATAACACTCACAAATGATAGTTTTATTCACTCCTTTGCAATCTTTATAACTTCTCTTGTTTTTCTTGCATTACTCAGTTGGTTAGGACTAGAATATAATGTTGAATACAAGTAGTAAAAACAGGCATACTTAACTTATTCTTAATTTTAAATAGAATTTTAAGCATTTTAAACTCTTCAGTATGTTGTTAGCTATGACGTTGTTTTAGATACTCTATATTAGTTTATGAAAGTTTCCATCTTAGCTTATAATAATGTACTTTAAGTAAAATAATCAATGGATGTTAAATTTTATTGAATACATTTCTACAACTCCTGAGTTAATCATATGCTATTTCTCCTTTAATTTGCATATGAAGTAAGTTACATTTACTGATACAGAATTATAGTATTTCATCACTCATTTGCTAATATTTTGCTTGAGATTTTGTATCAATATTTATGAATGAGATTGGAGGGCATTTTCTTTTATTGATCTATTTAGGCTTAGGTGTGAAACTGTACTGGTCTCATAAAATGAGTTGGGGTGTTACTTCTTCTTATAATCTGTGAAATAACGTGCAATCTTGAACAGCTTGCTTATTAAATGTTTTCTATACTTCATGGATATAATCTTTTGGGTGCTATATTTTCTATATGGGAGAATTTTTAATTACTGACTCTATTTCTTTAATTGTTGTAGAACTATTCCTATTTTTTATTTTGCTTTTGAAAGGTTTTGGCATTTTTAAGTGGAATTTCTTCATTTTATATGTCTCCAAGTTTACTATAATTTTGTTGACAAAAGTTTATTACCTTTTTTTCTGGGTTATATTTTTGTTGTATCCCATTTTGCATTCTTAATGCTTTTAAATTTTTCTACACAACTCATCAGGTATTTGGCTATTATTTGGTCTTTTTGAAGTATTTACTTACAACTTTGCTGATTCTCTCTATTGTACATATTTCTAATTTTCTTAAGTTTGCTCTCATTATTACTTTCCTCCTTTTACTGTCATTGGTTAATTCCATTTTTCCTGTTTGTAAGATGGAATAAGTTTACTTCTGTATTTATAATCTTCTTTATAAATACAAGCATTTCAGCCTATAATTTTTCTATAGCATTTTAGCTGTATTCCACAGTTTTGATATGTAGTATTTTCAATATCTTTTAGTTTTAAGCACTTTCTAATCTTCACTACATTCTCCTTTTTGACATATGATCTATTTATAAATCTGTCTTATTTTCAGTGTGTGTGTATGTGAGTTCCTGGAGGTTACATCCAGGGACACATAAACACTGGTTATGTGCTCTACCTCTGAGATATATCCCCAGCCCTTTTTATTTTTTATTTTGAGACAGTCTCATTAAGTTACCTAGGCTGGGCTCAAACCTACTATCTTCCTGCCTCAGCCTTCCAAGTAGCAAAGATCCCAAGTCTCTGCCATTATACATAATTTTTTTCTAATTTTTTATTTGTTATTGTTATCTAACCAATTTGCATTATGATCATTAGCCACAGTCTATGTAATATAGATTATTTTAAATTTGTTTAGGCTTTAATGTTCTTATTAACACAAGAAAAACGTTATTCCCCAGTTGTTGCTCCAGGGTTCAATTAGATGTAGCTTTTAAATTGTGTATTGAATTTGAGAATTGTATTCCTAGCACCGGAAAAAAAATGTATTCATGGCTACTATATACCTACTGACTTTTTGCTTAATGTATTTATTACTGCACTATAAAAATAATTTTAAACATCCTATTGTGAAATCAGACTTATCAGGTTTTTCCCTGTGGTTCTATCCACTTTTTAAAATTTTCTTCAAAGCACTATCATTATATACATGCAAGTTTAGAACTGTAACATTTTCTTACTGAATGAAACTTAACAATATGTAATCACTCTTCTTATCTTGGTAATGTTTTGTGCTTTTAAGTCTATTGAATCGGATAATATTAACAGAGATAAGACAGATCTTTTCCCATTTTCATACTTTAATCTTTCTATTTGCTTCTGATTACTTTCCATCTTATATACAGCATAAAAGTGAATTATTTTTTATCATAGCAACCTTTTTCTTTAGAGAATTTATTCACTTTATATTTGTTGAGATCACTGGTAGAGTTGGACCTAATTCTACCATTTTATTTTGTACTTTCTATAGTCATTGCCCTTTTATTTATTCCACCCTCTTCTACTTTGCCTTTTTTGGACTAGTTGATTTTCCCCCTAGAGTTATTTATTACCCCTCAAATAGGATGGAGATCATCCCTCCTATTTCTATTAATTTAGTGTTGGCTTAGAAATGTTATCATGAACATGTAACAGAATACATATATATTCTACCCAGCTTTCAAGGAATTTAGGACTCTACCTACAATTATCCTTTCCCTGACTAAAGGCTATTACTGTTTAGTGGGTTTAAAAAAATAATATCCCAATTTAGACCTGATTTTCTGGACAACTAATTTTATTAGGTTTACCCACATGTTAATATATTCTTTTTTCAATTATGGAAAATTCCAAATTACCATTTCTTTGTGCCTTTTCTACATTCTATCTACTATGAAGAACAGCCACAAGGCAGGACAATCTCATAGAGCAGATACAGTAACAATTATAACATCTTGGGCCAGGGATTTAGCGCAGTCGTGCCACCACCTGCCTTGCAAGTGCAAGGTCCCAAGTTCGATCTCCGGTACCAAAAAACCCCAAACAAACAACAGTTATAACGTCTTTCCCTCATCATCACATTCTCAGTATTATAACCAGAACCTAAGGTTCCAGGACAGAATCTCAACCCTGGGCTGTGGAAAACTGACAGGTAAAGGTCACCTCTAAGTTAAAAGAGCCTTGTAGTAGAGTCAGGCTCATGGTCATACTAGACCAATTGCCAGGCAAGTGATGGGAGAGAAGAGATAAGAGAGACTGTGAGCTGCAGCAAGGAAAAGTGTCCTCAGCCCCCAACTTGCCAGTTTTGTTCCCTTGCTGATCAGCAATTTTTAGATTGCTCAACCAAAGAGAGCTTGGGGTGAGGGTTTTCAGCTTGTAAGCAAGGGTGTTGACTAAAATGCCTGGGTATTGTTTTCTGTATTAGTGAGCAATGGGAAGAAAGAAAACTTTAAAAAACAAACAATAAATAAGAGAACACCTTCTTAGCCCCAAACAGAACCAGCCTATCTACAGGAAGCCATGTCATAGGATGTGGTGTCTGTGGGCAATAGCATGCTTCTTTCCTACAACACAGAGGACTGGGGTCCTTGTTTTCCAATTTCCCTTTGAGAGACTACTAACTTCCTCTTTTATTTTTATCTGTTAGCTCTCTCGTGCTGTATAATTACTACATATATTGAGATTTTTGTGTTTTGCGAAGTTGTGAGTGGATGGGATTTTAAAGAGAGCTGACATTTACTGGATATTTTACAATACATGGTCTCCTTTTTACTTACTTGAACACTTTTATTCCATTTACATAGCAACACAACTTCATTAAATTAATATGTTCATTTTACTAATGATGAAACAGAGGTCTAGGGAATTGATATGACTTGGAGCTGGAATTTGAGTTCAGATCAGTGTGATAAAAAGTCCGCCTTCTTTCAACCTTTTCATCATCCTAGATGTGAAAAATGAGGGGTGATACAGGTACATGATTAGGGACTGCTCCAGAATGGATGATGCCAATGGGCCACACAAGACCACTCACTGGGCCTTTATGGGCACCACTCACCCTGACCCCAAAGCCATCAGGTGGGAAGTTTGGGAAGAAAGGGAGCATCTTCTACACTGGCCTTAGGAAAGGTCACCGAATAAGGAGAATAGGTAGCTCCTAGAGCACATTTGCACTTAATGTGTAAGGAGTCAAGAACTTCGAGCACCCACTGAGGCCAGGTGGTACCATAAATGGTTAGGTAAAATGTAGGTGTGCATCAGACACTCGTGTGCATCTACAGACCAAAGTAAATGTCTCAGTTATCAAGCAGAGCCATCACTTTCTTTCACCACTCTCAGCTCTGAGCACCATTACCATGTGGGAAGAGAGATTAACCTTGCTTTATCTTTCATGTTTTAGGGTTCAGAAACCTAGATTTTTGAGTGACATTTCCAGATTTTTTTCCCCAATGTTACCTGTTTCCAAATTGGCATCTGTTCCATTCCTAGACAGTTCTTGAGGAATGAAAATGGTACCCAGATGCCATATGGGCCACAGACATACAGAGCACAGAAGTGGGAGAGAAATCCAGGCTTGTGTTCCAGAGGAGACATGCAATCTCTCAGTTGGTGATGTGGATTGAGTTACAGGCTCAGTATGGCTCTTTTGTACATCACTTGATATTTTGAAGCTCACAAATCTAGATATAGGGAAAAGATTGAGCTTATGCTTTGCCTGTTCCTATGACTATGTTTACAAGTATTGTATTTTGAAGGCATTGTTCCTAGAGGAGAAAGAAAGTTTATGATTCTTGGAAACAAAGTAGAACTGCTAAGATGCATGAAATCAGTTACAGAAGTCATGAAACTTAAATTTTGTGCTGTAATGTAAACACTGCAAGTGTCTCATCAAGATGGAAAGTGAACACAGCTTTTTCAGAAGGGTGGCCCTATAATTCTTTACCATCAGCCTCCCTTTCTATGTCTAGGTCCTTCTCTCTTTCTTGTCTCCTCAGAGTAGAAAAGAAGAAGCTTCTAAGTTGGAAGACAGATACAAAGGAAAGATGAGCAACTCTGGAGTCAAACAGTCCTGCTGTGGTCAACTGTTCTGTTCTTCTTCAGTATTCCCTGAGGAGGACTGTACCTTCCCACCCCACTGACTTTGGGCTTTGCCATGTTACTTGCTTTGGTCAATGGAAGGTGAGTGGATGCATACAATGTCTGAACAAAAGCTTTAAGTGTGTGGTTTGTGTCCATCTCTGGTTCTTCCCTTCATCTCTAAGAATGGACAACCCCACTTGTGTCCTAAAATGATAAGTTTCATGGTATCTAGAGATTCCGTAGGCACAAATTAAATGTACGTGGTTAGCAGCTTTCAAATTAGGGAGTGATTTGCTATACTTCAAAGTTGACTAATATATTTTGCTTTGCCAGCTCTGGTTGTATGATCTTCAGAAAGTGGCTTCCTTGATTTAAACCCAACATTTACTGATACTATGAGATAGGTCCTGTCTAGAAATTGGTGACTACAGAGGAATAAGTCCTGCCACAAGGAATCACTCAGTGCAGTGGAGAAGATGATGAATAAAGAGCTGTTAATGACCAAAGCAAAGATCAGGGACCTCTGCCTCAGTCTGTGAGATCAGGGAACACTTCCAGGAAGTATCCATGCTAAATCTTTTTTTTTTTCCTTAAGACAAGGTCTTGCTATGTAGTTTAGGCTTCCCTTGAATTTTTGGCAATCTTACTGTCTCAGCTCCTTGAATGCTGAGATTACAGATGTGAGCCACCACACCTGGCTCCTTGCTAAATCTTGAAGGACAAATAAGCCAAAAAATGGGGGAATAGTTTTTCTTGCAGAAGAAATATCTCAGGTGACATTTAAATTGAGAGCTACTTAAATTGAGGCCAACATCAGATGGCCTCTGAGATACTGCTCCCTCCCTCCTCAGTGAAAATCACTGAGCACTCCAAACACTTAATCTCACAAAGAGAGCTGAGGTCCACAACCAGCCAGTAGAAGCCACTCTGACTAGGTAAGCATCAAATAATTGTCATGCACTGCTTTTCTTTGGGAGCTGACCTAGCAGGAAATTGGTAGCTCTCAGAACTGACCCAGTTTGGTGGGGCCTTGGTACCATTAGTCCTAGGCACCAGGGCCAGGAGGTGAAGGGGTTCAAACCTGAAACCCAAGCTGCTGCATCCTCAACACAATCTACAGAAAATGGCTGGCTCTGAGTAAGCAATTTACTTGTGTTTCCACATGCATCAGCCCAAATGAAGAGTTCCCTCATCTGAACAGAATGGATCGCCCAAGTTAATCCCAGAGTCTGTAGGGGTTAAATGAAGCATGGTGGAAAAGTAATATGGAAGACTTGTTGCTGGGAAATCTATCAAATCTAAACATGAAAAAGATGAGAAAGGGGTAAAATAACAGCCCAGAAGAGTAAGGTTTCCAGGTGCTAAATCCTATAGTTAACTCCCAAACTGGTTCAAGATATGTCATTACAGTCTCACATTTTCATTTGTCTATCTTTGATAACTTATTTACTTATTTTTAGTTATAAAATAAGCACAAAGATTTTCAGTGGTGTTGAATCAGACTAATTTACTTGATTCCTGTGTCTGTCATGTTTGACTAATAACAAGTAAGAACAGGTACCATTCACTGAATGACTCACCTTGAGTCTTGAGAGCCTGGAATGTATCAGACACTGTTCTAGGGCCTGGACACAGAGCAGTGATAAAAGCTTCCATTCTTCTACTTTGATGTCCCCCTGTCAATATGTCATATTGTCAATATGCCCAGCAAGGCAGCACATCAAAGCCTGACCCTGCTCCAGGTTTCTGGGATTTTTCTAGGAAATTAGCTTCATTTACGTCCTCTCAATAGGTTTGACAGTAACTCTGGGAGGTGGCTGTTATTGATCCCATCTCAGAGTGAGGAGGCTGACACTCAGAGTCTCAGGGACCACTGCTGCCCCAGACCCCTGAACTTCACACACCATTATTTGTCTCCCTCATTCAGCTCTTGGCTAGGAGACAAAGTCAGTGTAGTATCTCCAGAACACTTCAAAAAGAATCCTTCTTCAATCTCACCATATGTGACCCATAGATGAACTCTGAGAACAGGAGAAGTGAAATAAGCCAGTCACAGAAGGACATATATTGTATGATTTTACTTATATGATGTACCTAAAATAGTTACATTCACAGAAGCACAAAGTAGATTGGTGGTTGCCAGGAGCTAGAGGAAAGAGGAAAAGGGGATTTGCTGTTCAATGGAAATAAAGTTTTAATTATGCAAGATGAGTAAGTTTTATGGATCAGATGTATCTCGTTGTGTTCATATTTAACAATACTGTGCTACAGAATAGAAAGATTTGTTAAGCGGCAGATCTCGTGTTACCTTGTATGACAGTAATCATAATAATAATAATAGATCCTTCATCTCTCCTATGAGATGGAAGTGCCAGATAAGTGTCCTGGGAGGGGAGAAGGAGAAGAAGGGAAGGATCTCTGGAATTTTTTTCCTTATGTTGTGAAGGGAGGTTGCTTAGTCAACGAACAAATATTTACTAAATACAGATTCTGTGTCAGATATTCTTCTAGGAACCGGGAAAGCAACAGCAGACCAAATAGATAAAATTGATGCCCTAATGGAGATTAGATTCCTATAGTAGAGGCAACAGTAAATAAGCAAACATCACTCTAAAATTATTTCAGACTACGGTGTGCCTCTGGATTAAACATGTGGAGTGGTATGATTGTACTTGGGGCTAGGTTTTAGATTTGGTGACTTCTATGAGATGGTTGCAGTTGAACTAAGACCTGAGGACAAAAATAAGCTAACCATGCAGAGAACTAGGGGGAAGGAGAGCATGGATTCTCGGAACTTAGGCCCAAGCACTCGCATAATTGAGATAACATTTTCATGATATGGAAAAGCTGGAGGAAGAACAGACCTGGGGCTCATGGGAAGCAGAAATCAAAAGATGGCAGGTTGTGGACAGTTGTCTACTTTTCCTGGAGCTCAGTGAAGAACCTTTGAAACCACACCGTACAGCATGTCTGGGAGGAGCGACAGGTACAGAAACAGTCAGGCATTGTAAGAAACCTACTTTTACATGAGCAATATGATTTGTTTAAGTATGGGTGGAGTCAAAAAGTAAGTTCTTGTTTTAACAGATGGTGTTTTCTTGAAATAATCACTGTTTTCCCACACCTTAGGAAGTTGTTTTTCCCCAGAAGGCAGAGAAGTTATGAGGACAGGATGGGCTCAGGAGCCTGGCCCTCCATCATCCCCATGTCTTCTTGTTATCAGGCTGTCTCTGGAATCCAGGAGCTGTCAGACTTCCAGGACACAGAGTGGGCTAAAGTGACATTGGCTGGAGACTAATGTCATTGCTTCCCAAGCTAGTCTCTCTGCTACCATGATCCATTGCTTATGTGTAACAGGAGCATTCAATAAACTGTGGGTACCCCATCCTTCAGATGCAAGAGACACATCATCATCAGCTTAAGCACTTGATGGTCAAACCCAAGAGCCAGCAGACCACAGGCTGAGGGTCAAATGTATGATTTTGCTAACTATTTTTGCACTTAGCCTCACCTATTCATGTACACACCATCCATGACTATTTTTAAACCACAACTGGAGGGTTGAGTCATTGTGATGAAAATCATTTAGCTCTCAAATATGAAAGGGGTCATGTGGCCCTTTATGGAATAAGATTACTGATCTGACCAGTTAAATCTAGAAGTGTGCCTGCAGAACTTTGTGGCTACCTTTCTGTTTTGTTGCTTTGGCATCCTAGATCAATCCCAGGCAAAACTTCTTGTCTTCTCAGTAGACCCACAGTTGTAGGAATGACCCTAAGGAAAAAACCTCAAACAAGTTATCCCACAAGGTATCCCACAGCCAGGTGACCTTGAGATTGGAAGATAGCTTGGGACCTAGAAAATTCTCCAGAATCCAACACTGCTTACTCATTGAGTCATATCACTCTGTCCATCCACTCCCAGAAGCTAAAGAACATCCAGTACTCTAGTGACCACATTCTTTCTTCAATTTCTCACTCTGTCTTCACGCTTCCATTTCTATCTGCTGCCTAGTCTTTGTCTTATGTTAATACCCCTAATAGGGAGTTCAGTTGGTCTTGTAAAATAACACTGTCATTTGGAGTAGTGCTTTCTGGCTAGACCAAGTCAGAGGTCACCAGAAAGCCTGTCTTAGTTACTTTTCTTGTTGCTGGGGCAATATACCTGACACCCAAAGTTGAAAGAGAAGAGGTTTATTTTAGCTCTCATTTTGTGTAAGTTTCAGTCCAGAGTTGGCTGGCTCCAAGACAGGGTAGCATGGCACAGGAGCATCATAGAGGAGAAACAGTCCATGGCATGGCAAGACAGGCAGAAAGCAGCAAGGAGTAGCAGCAACACTAGCCGCAAGCCTGCCATCCTTCCCTCTTTCCCTTTATATTTCATACAGGCTGTAAGCCTATTGATAGGTGCCACCCACGCCCAGGGTGGGGCTTCCATTATCCACCCCCTTAATTCCAGCATCACATCATTAATCCATTCACACACTCTAATCCAGCCACCCCTGAAACTCCCCACCTATGATCACATGAGGCTTTGGGTATGTCTGGATAGAAGCCACAACAAAGCCAGTAACTTGCCAACCCCTTGGCTTATGTGCCCTCCCAGGGTTCATCAGCTAGGGTCTTGGTGGAGTCTGTCACATAATCCCAGCCTAATAACTTCCATGGTAGGACTCTATTGTAAGGGAGGAATGGGAATGCTAGGGTTCTGAGGATGGATCTGCTTTTTATTTTGATGACAAAGTATCATTTCCTTCAGGTGGGTTGGGAAAGTCCTCAGCACTTCCCAAATATAAAGATGGGGGTCAGCTGAGCCTGGCTAGATGGTACCTGTCCCATAAACTCCAACATCATTGGCTAACTATCCATTCCCCAGTGACCATACTTCTTCCCAGGACCCACAGTAGTGTCTGCTCAGGGAAATGTCTTGCATCTGATATGTTTGGGATGCTGTCTACTGCCCCAAAGAATTTTTCTCAGTAGGACATTGCTTTCCACAGCATTTCTACTCAACTTGGCCTTTGCAAAAAGTTCACAAGCTACTCAGAGAGATCTGTTCTGTCCACTCCCCAGAATTATCAGTAAAGCATGAAAAATTCAGTCATTTGGCTCATTTAGATTTTCCAGATGTTGGATATTGGCCAAGAGATACATGATACTGATGGATGGCACTTTTTTTACCTTCCACCACATGTTTGACATTGTGCAGATGCAGGCATTCAGAAAAGAAAGATTGGTTTGTTTTATTAATGAACAAGTCATGAAATAACACCAGAGAAACTTGACAAGTCCCAGATGAGCCATTTCTACTTTTGCATATTTCTTTCCTGTTTTTGCTCATCTTAGACACTGTCTTAGTCCATTTCCTGTTGCTATAACAGAATACTTAAGATTGTATAATTTATAAAGAAAATGGGTTTACATTTCTAGAGGCTGGAAAGTATAAGCATGGCACTAGCACCTACTCAGCCTCTGGTGAGAGTCTTATGCTGTATCACAACATGGTGGAAAAGTGAAAGGGCAAGTGGCCATGTGCAAAGAGCAAACCATGAGGGGTGAACTTGGTCTCTAATAATTCAATCTCTTAGTAGCTAACCCAGTCCCACAAGAACTGCATTAATCCCTCTTAATGACCTAATTACCTCTTAACCATCCCCCCACCTCAAAACATTGTTACGCTAGGGAGCAAATTGCAACATGGCTTTGGAGGGGACAAACCAGATTCAAGCCATAGCAGACACATAGAAATTTCATTGTAAACATAACCTTCCTACTAGTTGGGAATGTTACTTCTTTCATCTGTTATTTCACCAGACATATTCTACTGCTATTCGTATTATCATTGCTCTTAATGACTTCCTGATAGTCCTTTGGGATGAATATGCTGTTTTCTGAGTATGGTGATTAAGGGCATAGCCTTCAGTGTTCACTAGCCCCATTTAACACCTAATCATTCCCCAAATGTCAGTTTCCATATCTATCAATAAAATAAGCCAATAGTAATTACTCATAGAAAAGTTGTCAGGGTTAAAAATGAGATAATATTAGATAATGTATCAACCAGGAGAGGTTCTTGTGGTAACAAACAACTCCCCAAGTGTCAGTGACTGAAGAAACAGATCTGTTTTATTTTTTCATGTTACATGTGCATTGTGGGTTAATTAGTAGTGGGGGAGGGGGTGTGGTGTGACTGCTCAGTGTAGTTGTTTAGGGACGCAGACTGGAAGAACAACCATATGTCACTTCTGTTTACAGCTCACTTACAGCCTCTCTTACCTTCAAAGAGAACTCAGTACAATTTTCTTTAGTATTCCAGAAAAAGAGAACTAGAAATATTTGATAATTTCCAACAACATAAAATTGGGGAACTATATATTATTATAATTATTTCCATGACATATGCAGTCCTACCTCAGCATCCATAGAGGATTGGTTTTCACACAATCCCCACCTCAGTATGCCAAAAATCCATAGATGTTCAAGACCCCTCTATAAAATGGCATGGTATTTGCAAATTACCTACACACATTCTCCCATATACTTTAAATTATCTTTAGATTACTTATATTACTTAAACCAATGTGAATGTTGTGAAAATAACTGTTACACTGCACTGATAGTCTGTACTTTAAAAAGTCTGTACTTGTTCGATAGACACGAATTTTTTTAGTATATTTGATTGTGGTTGGTTGAATTTGTGAGAGGGGAACCCTCAGATATGATGGAAGGATACATATAAAGTTGTTAGCACAGTGCCTCAGGGTACAGGAGTATACAGTAAAAGGTAGACATTATTGGTATTGCTGTTATTTTTTGCCATCTTATTTTTTTTTTTCATTTGTTTTTGCTATAATAGGTAGTGCTTTGATGAGTAACCTTATGGAGAAGTGTTTCATCCCTACTGCTTACTAATGATTGCTCTTCAAGAATAGACTTAAGTACCTCAGCTTTGGGGTCAGATAGAGGAAGATTCAAATTTTGAATGAAACTTACTTGATGAGAAGAAACCAAGGCCAGAAGTTATACTTGTGGTAGTAAAACAAAAAAACCTTCTAACTTACATTTTTAGGTACTAACTAGTGATGAATTTCTTCTGGTTCTCATGCCACACTCTCTACACCTACTACAGTTTAATTTCCATCTTGTGAGGCCGGTGTAGACAAATTACTTCTTGTCTCTGAGTGGTGTATGATTTTGGCCTTGCTAAATTCTCATCAGTTGAATGTGTTTGAGGTCTGTTACCTGATGATGTCATTCACAAGAAGTAAAGCAGAGTTTAAATAATTGCCTTTGTCAAGATGGTAATGGTGTGCACATTTTACACAGCATGTCCTGTCATGTTCTAGCACCAGACACAAGGTCTATCTTGAGATCCTAGATTAGAACTTGTATAGTTTTCTTTCTAGTTATTTTCCTTCTTTTTTTCCCCATTAAATTTATTGGTACATTTTAGGTAAAAAATACAGTTACATTCATCATTGGGATCTTGTACCATTACGTGAGTATCTTGGTTCTTTTTTTCCTCTTCCCTTGCCCTCCCTTCACCCCCTCCACCCTTCCCTATTTGCAAAGACTTTGTTTCCATTTCTTTCCTTTTCTCATATTTTTTCTTTTCCCCTTTTCCTTTCCCCTACCCCTCCCACTTCGCCTGCACCTTTAGACCCTTTCTTTCTGTTTCCCAATATCAATTATACATTTTTTAAATTACAATAACAAGATCTAGGAGACATTACCATAGATTTTACAGAATTTAAAAGGATATAGAAAGCATATTTCAAAAATCTGTTTTGAAATAAATTTGACAGCTTCTAAGAAGTACCTTGGAAGACAAATTAATGAAACTGACTCTGGAGGAAATATAAAATTTGAATAGCACCTATTAAAGAAAGTATATTCCTAGCTTGAAAACCTACCTATATGACAACAGCAGGCTCATAAACATTTTAACTGATAAATTATATCAAACAATTAAAGCAGAAAAAAGAAGGAACACTTCTCCCCTCATTTTAGGAACTCAACATTGTGCTAATCCTAAAACTGGATAAAGATAATAGAAGAAAAAATATGAACATAGATAGAAATTTGTTTAACAAAACAAACTATTAGAAGTCAGATCTGGCAGTATGTAGAAAGTGGTTTTGTTATAGGGATGGCAGCGTTGGTTCAGCATTGGAAGATCCACCCCCAAAGGTCATCATTTTGACAGAGGAAAGGAAAAAGCCATATGATCCTGTCACTAGTTGGAGAAAAAGTATTGGGCTAAATTCTACAGCTGTTCATGGTAAAAGCTATCAGGAGCCTAGAAGTAGAACAGAACCTTCTCAACAGATTAAAGACATGTACTCCATACTTTCAGTGAGAATGCCTTATATGAATGGAGAAGATACAATGCTTTCTCCTTAAGGTGGGGAACAAGGGCAGATATGCTTACTCTTTATCTGTCCATTAAACTTTGAAACCTAGGCCCCACCAAAATAGTCTGGCAATAAAATGACACAATTAGAATAGGATTGGCAAGGTAGAAGCAAAATCTTTATATGTAGATGAAATGATCATCTACAGAGAAAATACTAAGAAATCTCTAGGAGCCCCTAGAACTTGTATTTGAATTTAACAAGATTAGAAAACACAAGGTATATATAAAAATTCAGGTCTGTGTATACTTGCTATAAATGAAGAATTGGATATTGAAATTTAAAAGTTATGTAGGAGTACAAAGGATCTAGAAAAGTTAACAAAACAAAACAGTGTTGGAAAACGTTTAGTGCCTAATTTTAAGATGTCTTCTGAAGCTACAGTAATCAAGGCAGTGTTGGTGTAAGGAAAGACATATAGATCATTTGAATAAAACAGAGAATCTAGAAATAGAACCACACATATATGGTCCACTGAGTTTTGAAAGATTATTTAACATTAGCATTTCATAGAATATAAACTCAATTCAAGAGCTGAGGAAGAGATAGTGTTTTCAGCAAATGGCACTACAACACCTGGTATCCATATATAAAAAATTAACCTCAACCCTTTATTTCCATACATTAAAATAACTTGAAGGGATCTATGAACCTAAATATGAAAGCCTAAAAGTATAAAACTTTAAGAAGAAATTATAAGGGAAAATATTTATGAATTCAGGGTAGGCAAGAACTACCTAGGATACAAAAGACATGATGTATAAAAGAAAAAAATTGATAAATGAGATTCCATCAAAAATTTAGAACTTTAAATGACATCATTAAAATGAAAAGTAATCCTTAAACAGACCATATTTACAATGCATATAACCTATGAGCAGAATATATAAAGAATTCTTAGAGCTCATTAATAGACAACCCAATTAAAAAGTAGACATAAGAAGATGATAAATAGCCAGTACAGCACAAGGAAAGGTGTGCAACTCTAGAATCAAAAAAATACTAATCAGTACAATAACAAGACTGAATTATACACTCATTAGGGAGATGAAGTTAAAAGTTTTAAAAGCCTTGTCATGACTTTTTCTTTTTGTTGGATTCTCCCCCTTTGCGTTTAATTTGTCATGCCCAATGGATTCATTCCGCTGGGTTTCCTGGGGTTGTGATCCTCATTGTCTTTTCCTAGGGTACTGTCTAAATTTTTTTGGAGTGCTGGTTTGGTATTCATGAACTTCATAAGGTGCTCTTTATCATGAGAGTATCTTATCTCTCCATCAATTTTGAAAGATAGTTTTGCAGGGTACATCAATTTGGGTTGGAGGCTGTTTTCCTTTAGGGCTTGAAATACATCACTCCAAGCTCTTCTTGCCTTGAGGGTTTGTATTGAGAAGTCTGCTGTGATTCTGATAGGCTTTCCTCTGTATGTGATTTGTTTCTTTCCTCTCACTGCTTGTAGAAGTTTGTTCTTCTGTTGGATTTCTGGAATCCTATTATATGCCTATGTGTAGATTTTTTTTTGATCAAGGCTATTTGGAGTCCTATATGCCTCACTTATCTGTATGTCAAGTTCTTTCCCCATCCTTAGGAAGATTTCTGCCATCACTTCTGTGAACAGTTTTTTTTTATGTCATCTGCACTCTCTCCTCTTTCTCCATTGACTCCAACCAATCTTATGTTATTCTTCTTTGCATCGTCTAGCAGCTGCTGGATTGATTTCTCGTGTTCCTTTACAATTTTAAAGCAATTTTTCTTTTCCTGGTCACTAATTGCAATCTTTTCTTCTATATCTGAAATTCTATCCTCACATTGGTTCATTCTGCTGCACAGACTTTCAAATGGAGTTTTTAATCTCCTGGAAATCTGTTTGCATCTGTTTTATGGATTCCATTTGTTTCCTATGTGATTCCATTATGTTCCTCAGATCCTCTATTTTTTTTTATCTGTGTCCTCTCTAGATTTATTAATCATGTCTTGCACCATGAGCAAAATCTTTGCTGTTATCTGAGTAATTATTTCTGATTTCATTTTTCCCAGATCCTCTTTTGTTGCCAGTTCAGAGTCCGGGTGGTTGAGTATCAGATTGTTCCATCTCATTTCCCTTTGGGGTTGCTGTAGGTGGTCCAGAAGTCTGTTTCTGAGGCTTGTTTATGTGTCTTCTCATTTTGATAACGGGGGGGGTGCTTCTGGTACCCACATGGCTCACCTTCCCTGCCCTAGGAGCTTGGGATGGCGGTGAAGGAGCTTCCTTCCGGGTTCTGGGACCAGCTCAGCTTCTCTGCCCTAGGAGTTTGGGATGGCAGTGGGGGAGCTTCTTTCCAGGTGCTGGGACTGGCTCAGCTTCTCTGCCCTAGAAGCTTGGGATGGCGGCGAGGGAGCTTCCTTCTGGGTGCTGGGACTGGCTCACCTTCTCTGCCCTAGGAGCTTGGGATGGTGGCGGGGGAGCTTCCTTCTTTATTTAAACAAGCTACTTAATAATTTTCAGGCCTTCATTTATTCCTTGGTAAAACAGACACAATAATATCTTGGTATCTAATGAGTACAACCTAAACTTGATATTCCTTCTTTTTATAGAAGCAAAATATCTTTATGGCTTTTCCAATAAGCACAATTATATTGGAAAAAAAGATATTTGTGGTTAGTCCATTAAATATTTAGACTAATGATTTGCAATCCTCAGTGTGTATCAGAACCACCTGGGGAACTTACAAACACTGAAGTCTGACCCTTACCCTAGGAGATTCTGATTTAATCAGGCTGGACTGTGGGCTGACCATTGGGATTTTCAAAAGCTCCCTAGGTGACTCTAATATTTGGCCAGGTTTAAGAACTGTTGTCTAGTGGTGATCCTTGAACGTGAGATGCTGTGGAATTCCTCAGAGGGCTTGTTAAAAACCAGATTGCAGAGACTCACCTCCAGAGTTTCCAATTCAATATTCAACAGACATGGGGTAGAGCCTGGGAGTTGGAATTTCCAGAAAGTTCTCTGATGCTACTGCTGGCAGTCCAGGGTCCCCACACTGAGAATGGGAGGGTCCAGGATCCCCACACTGGTGGAGAGGGTGGGGGATGATGCCATCACTCCCTATACACCTGTGCCCTGGTGAAGGGCTCTGAAAGGGGCAAGTTCAAGTAGGCCTGTTGGAGGCAGGAGAATGACAAAATGTCCTCAGTATCTTTCCCAGTCCCAGGGGCTGAGACTCTTTCTATGGAAGCTGTCACTACAGGCAGAACCTCGTGACAAAAGTCTGGTCCTCAAATTTTTTTTTTTAATTTTAGAAGCCGACAGCCAGCTGAAGCCCTCAAACTGGGTCTAACTCAGAAAGCCTGTGCACCAGTCCTCCTTTGTAGCAGAGACATTGGTCTCTCTCTTCCATTACCTCCATTAGTGCGGTTATTTGTGGCAATTCCTCTTTCTGGCTGCTCAGGATACAAAGTGCTGACTGTGAAGCCACACGTGATGTCTGAAACTTCCAGAACAGAAAGCAGGGATCTGACTATCTCTGACCCAGGTAACCAGACCAGCAGGGGGCAGGGTGGAAAATGTGACATACAAGCAGCCTGGGTGTGTAGGTAGAAGAGGAGCAGCTGGAGTCAATCTGGGCCCAAATACCCCAAATGAAGCTAGCTGGTCTTAAGGTACCTGAGCAGTTTGGAAAGCAAGGATTTTTTTTCTCTCTGTTGTTACTCAAATAAACGCAGTTTTGTGGAGTTGGTGTGTGTGGCACTGGGGAACCAAGGGGGGAAGGATAGGGATAGAGATATAAGATCTTTGCATACTATCTGAATGACTGGCTTGTACATTTTGCGGCATGGCAAGGAGGTAATTTAAGCATCCTGAGTTTACAGAGGAAAGATATTCAGTCCTATAGACTTGCTTTGGCTGACAAAACCATGTCAGGTTTAACAAGAAAAGCAAGAGTAATAGCTAACATATAACACTGACTCTGTGCTGCATAGTGTACGAAACTGTGCCACATACTGTGCTAAGTTCAAGAGACTTGCTCAAGGTCTCACAACCAACAAGGATTTTAACCCAGCCACTTCGGTCCCAGAATCCATGTTCTCAGTCCTGCAGGATTGCTTGTGAGGAAGTCTGGCACCAGTTCAGGATGCGGAGCTAAGTTCTCTCCAAGCCCATGGTCAGTATGGTGGTTAAGTTTAACCATGACAATTTGATAGTCTTGGGAGCCAACCAGGGGATTGGCAAAGCACTCTGGGTGGATGTGAGTGGGTCATAAGCATGATCTTGGTAACTGTATCTGGTCCCTTCCTCTCTGGCACTGTTCCTACACTCTGCTTCCAGGCCACCATCAACTGAGCAGTTTTGCTCCACCATGCCTCTCCACCCAGATGTTCCATGCATGATGTCTCCATGCACTCAAACTATGGACTAAGACCTCTGAAACCATGAGCCAAATTAAACTTTCCCTCCTTTGTGGGTGTTGGGCATTGGGTTCCAGAGATGGGAAAGCTGATTAATTCAGTCAGGTTCTGCAGGCTGAAAGCTGGGCCATAGCTCCTTGCTGGCCCAAGCATTGTTAGGTCATGTGTGATGCCTGATGATCTCTCCCTTTTGGACATCCCTGTCTTCCTGAAGATCCCTCACACAAAGTAGTGTCTGGCTACCTGAGCCAAGAAAGCCCCTCTTGTATGAGTAGGCAGAGTTTACCTCACCATCCTCCCCTTCTGGGTCCAGGTCAACACCTGGATGCCCTCGTGGTGGCTAACCTCCCCCTGTGCCTACCTAGATGTGCCTCCCCAGCCTCTCCTAAAGCAGCACCCCTTGCTGCCTTATAGACACCACACACTCCTCCTCTTTTCTCCTCATATAACTCTTTCCTCCTCTCTTCTCTCACCAGCCATCACCTTTCTGAGGAGATTCAAAGGAAAAATGGACCAGGAATTGGTCAAGCTAAGGTCTGCCTCTGCTCTGACATCTATTGACCATGTAATAGTTGACAGAACCTACAGCATTGTTCATAAGCAATGACAGTGGTATCAGGCAGGCCAGGCTCACCTCCTGGCACTGCTGCTTCTGGTTCTGGGGCAAGTGACTGAATCTCTCTGGATCTCCAGTCCCTGATATGTAAAGTGGGGGCAATAATTGTGACCTTATCCAGTTACTGAGAGGACCAGATGACCGCAAGCCAGTAAGGTGCTTAGAACAATGTATGGCACAGCAAATAAGAATTCAGTTAATGGTAATTATGACAGCTGTTTTTATGATGACTCCCCTCCGTGGCCTCCATTTACCTGGAAGTTGGATGGACTGATTTCCAGGGTCCCTTCCAGCTCCAACATCCTCTGACTCATTGGCATCTTTCTTGTTTCAGGAGTTTTTATTAGATTTCCACAACTGACTCATCTTTCACTATTTCTCCTCCTTATCATCATCACCATCCTTGAAACATATACCCTCCTTCCTTTTGTGCTCAGACCATTGCCCCATCATCTCAGGCCTGGTGGGGCTGAATAATCCCAGCCAGCCACCCTCCTGTGTGCAGCCATCACTTTGAGTCAGATTCCGTTGGATTTATAAGGCACCAGAGGAGTAGGTAGTCGATATGAATAACCATTACATCGGGGAGGGCTTTTTCTTCTCTCTCTGACTGATGACAGCTAAATTACTGCTAAATATAGGCCCTGAATTTGCATGAATCTGCAGCTTGCTACAGCCAGGCTGGGGGTTTTATTGACAGCTGAGGCGCTGGAGGCAGGCAGGCACCTGCTCTGTACACCTCTTCCTGAGGAAGCGTGGAGTCAGGCAGAGCACGCCCCTCCCTCACCTCCTCTCCATGCACTCCGCTCTCCAGGCTGCCAGTTCTGATGGTTCCAAGAAAAAAGGTTGGATTGTGGATTTGAATCCTAGATGTGCCATCTAGCTGGGGGATCCTGAACAAATTACATAACCACTTCGTTCTCCTCCTCCTGCCTCAGTTTCCTTATTGGTATAATGAGGCTAATAATAGCATAAAATGGCTAATATAAAGAGAAGTTCTAAGCTGGGATGCTCCAGATTTTTATCTTGTCACATTAGCACATTTGCTTTTCTTTGTCCTTAGATTATTGTCTCAAAATCCCAAAATGGCAGCTCTGGGAATCAAATCATATCACTATCAAATTCAAGGCAGAAAAAGAGAAGCAGCTTTCCTTGTCACTTACTTCCCTTTTTATCAAAAAGTATAATCTTTCATAGATATTACCAGGAGATTCTCACTTTATAGCTCACAGCAATAATAATAACAATAGTAACATTTATTGAGCACTTACCACATGACAGGTGACTTTCCATGTACTTTACACAGGTGAACTTAATCCTCACAACAATGCCCAAATAGATGCTATTTCTTTTCTTTTCTTCTTTTTTTTTTTTGGTACCAGAGATCGAACTCAGGACCTTGCGCTCGCTAGGCAGGTGGTGGAACCACTGAGCTAAATCCCTGACCCAATAGATGCTATTTCTAAACTGCAGAGAGGTTAGAGAACTTGACCAAGTATACTCAAAATGTAACTGTCTGTGCTGAGATTTGATCCCACATAGGTCAGCTATGGAGCTCAGGTTCTGTAACTGGAATTTGAATGATGATTACACTCACTTGTTCAAGTTTAGATCATGACTAGTGAAAGATGGGACCCTGGGCCAGAGAAAGCACCTACCTTTCCAAGCAACTGGGGCTCTGGAAACTAAGAGAAAAAGGCAAATGGCCTGGGGAGAAACCAAAGTTGTCTATGCTACTGCCTCACTGGGTTGTTGGAGGGTTAAAAGACAAACAGTTCCTGATCTAGTCTATTCAGGCTGCATCATAAAATACCAGAGAGCGGGTGACTGAAACAACAGAAATTTATTTTTCTCACTTCTGGAGGCTTGAAGACCAAGACCAAGATGCTAGCAAAGGAGGTTTCATTTGGAGGTCTCTTCTCTTATCCTGTAAGTGGACACCATCTCACCATGTGCTCACATGACCCCTTTTTTGGAGAGAGAAAGAGAACATGACAGCGGTCTCTAGTGCCTCTTATAAGGACACTAATCCCATTGCCAGGGTCCCACCCTTGCGACTTTATATAACCTTAATTACTTCCCAAAGTCCTCATCTCCAAATACTCTCAAATTGGGGGTGAGAGACACAACATGTGAATAGCTAGATCCTCAATTCAGTCACAGCAGCCCCTGAGTATCTTTCTCAAAGTAGATATCTAATAAATGATATCTAATAAATAATATCTAATAAATGATATCCTCTTCCACCTCCTCCTTCTTCTCCTCCAATTATTGATTCAATTAGTTATTTTAGACACACTCTATGAGGCTAACCTCAAGAAACTAGTCTAGTTGGGGAGAGAAGACAAGAAATAGTTAAGTCACGACTCACAGAACCAGTTGTCTAAGGGCCAAGTGCCTGAGCTTGTTAGGGAATGTGCCAGATGGAGCAGTGGGTCCTGCTTTTCCTGTCGATAATGGTGGCCAATCTGCTGAACTTCCAGATCTATCCTGGGCTAGGATGCCTCAGAGCAGATCCAAGTTAACTTAGCGACAGGTTTTTGGACTTCCTGAGCTAGACCATTGAGGATGGAAAAATCTCAGCTGGCAGAACCAGTTTTGGAGAGAGATGATTTTCCGAGGCTGGGGAAAGCTGGACCAAATGTGAATAAGGCTCAGGCTTAAAGCTTGCGACATCATCAGAAGACACCAAAGAAGAGATCTGGGTGAGGGGAAACAACATGCCTGGTGCCAGGTCCACCCCTAGAGTGTCAGCTGGCAGAGCTGTTGGTGGACTGATACCTGAATGAGGACTGGGCACAGGGACAACACCATTGCAAAGTCTGGGGAAATATTACCAAAGAAGGAGCATTGACATTAAGAAGCATGGTTTGGAGGTACCAGTTGCCATGTGGAGGAAGCCAGAGTGAGAGTGAAAATGCGTCCCAGCTGCCTGGAACTAATGCTGCCTTCTCAAAAAGCCAGCCAGCACAAGACAACCAGAGCTCAGTCCAGGTCCTCACCAAGAAGTGTTGTGGTGGTTATGGAAATACCACATTAAAGGCCATGAAAGGACAGCTCTGTGAGCCAATGGAGCTTCCAGCACAGGACAAGTGACAAGGAGGCTAATGTGCCCAATGGCACAATTCTAAGGTTGACCCAGGTCCAAATCCCAGCTCTCCCATTATTAACTTGTGATCTTGGACAACGACTGAAACCTCCAAATCTCACTTCTTTTCCACCTGGTTAATGAAGATGGTGGTCACTGAGATTACGGGAGATGGGTATGCAAAGTGGTGCAAGTGTCTGCCACACAGTGGGAGGGGGACCATGGCTCTGTCTTTTAAAGCTAATGGACCAGTGGATGGATGGAGGCAGGCTGCCTCTGTTGCCTGTGGCTTCCTGTCACTGACAGCAGCTACTCAAGGCTTTCGTGATGAAAGCCCTGTGTTGGGAAGAATGTCACCCTGGGAGGACTCTTTGAACCCCTCCTTGATGGAAGATGAATCAGTGGTCAGCTTCATTTCACAGGCAGGCCCTCTAATCCCAACTTTTCATCTGCTTTTCTGCCATCCCCAGGATGTCTTCAGTCAGGAAGACATTTGTGTTCTAAGACTAGCCCCTCTGAGAGCAAGGCTTGAGGTTCTATCTGCCCCACCCCCAGATAATCCTGCCTGGCCTTGGAGCTTGGATTCTAGTGATGTTTAGGAGGGTTCTGGGCAGTGCTCACCCATCCAAACTCCTTCAGTCACCCCTTCAGGCATTTCCCGTCTGTGGCCAGCCCTAATCTCCCACAGAGCCCAATGGCAGGTGGTTCTGTCCTGGAAACATCAGTGGGCTAGAAACATATTTGAATGCTCTGGGCAGAGCAAAGGGCAGAGACATCCTGGTTGGAGATGGGGTAGCTGCCTGGCTCGCCTCTGACTGGCTTCCGGATTATGCCCCAAGAGGCTGAGGGTACCCAGCTTTCTGCCTGGGTCCTCATCTCCTCCCCTCTTCCAGGGTAGGCCCAGTTTGTTTTCCTCCTGGAATTCCAGGAAGGGCCTGGCTCTAGATCTTGTTCTACTGCATTTCAGAAACATTTTTCTTTATTCATCCTGCCAGAGGCACTGACTCCCTCTTGTACCATGAGCTGATGGGGTAGATGTGGCCAAGCTCTCTTAGAGCTTGGATTCTGTCACCGTGGCGGGCTTCCCATGGTTTGGTGTGTAGTTACACTGCACCCTGCTATCTTCCACTCTGTCCCTGGCTGTGCCTGCCATTTCCCCAGCATGGCCAGCCACCAGCCAGTTTCTGCTCAGCTGTGTAGGCATGGCAGCTAATAGGATGGATGCGTGGACTTTAGTTCCCCTGTGGACCTCAAATTTAGATATAAAATATTGCATTAGCATGCAGGTTCAAAGCCTTCTACAAGTGGTTCATAATCCTCCAAAATGTTTTAACACAGTGGATGAGAGCCCTTCTCAGTAACTCTGATCATACACATACGGTGTCTTATTCATCTTTATGTCAATTGTTCCTAGCCCAGCATCTGATGCACAGTAGGTGCTCAATAAATATTCACTGGATGAATAAATGATCAATGAATATAGGGACAAAGATGTGATGCATCCTGAATCTAGTGGAGCAAGGAAGGAACTTGCTCTCCACAGCCCCTGGAAGGTGAACATGCTTCTCTGCTCTGATTCTTTCCATGATGGGGAGTTTCCTCTTGCACAGAACAACTCAATGCACTGATTCTCTTGGACAAAACTGAGTTCTTTCCTTCTTCAACTTCTACCCTTTGGCTCAAGCTTTTCCCTGAGAGGCTGCCCAGGAATCAGTTCACCTTTTGGGCACTTTGAGGCAGCTTCTCAGAAGTGCAGGCATCACCTGCTCAGCATCTGCCAATGCCAATGATATTTGCTGTGCCCAGCCAGGTCCCTCCTAAGAAAAGTTGGCACAGAGTTATGGGGTGGGTATTCTCCAACCTCTATGAGGTGTCAGCTTCAGAGAGATCAACCCTTTGTGAGGTCTCTTCCCAGAATGAACCACAATTTTATGGACAGAACAAAGAGCATCAGAACAAAAGAGAGATTTTGAGCTCGTAGGAACCAATCACCTCAGTTTACAAAGGAGCCGACTGATGCTCAGAGAGGGGAAATGCCCATCCTTATGTCATGCATCTGGAGCCACAGTCCAGCTCCCCTGGCCCTTAGTCCATTACTTCTCTTCCTGGACTCTGCAGCCTCCTTCCTGCAGCCCTTGGAATGACATTTGGGGGTGGCTAGAGTCCTGTTGACAGGTTACAAATATCAGCTCCCCTTGGGTGGCTGGACTTCCCTGCATCTGTCACGGGCTGGAGTTCCTTCCTGCTTTGGTGAGTGTTGGGGGCTGAGAGTTCAAACCTTAACCTCTGTGCATGTGCTCTGGGCTGGCAAAATATCAGGTGTGCCAACTTCTCATGCAATGCAGGGCAATGTTTCTAGGATGATTTCCGGGGCCAGATAGTGTAGGCTTCAAATCTTAGTTCTTCCACTTCTCAGCTGGGTGACTTTGGGTAAATGACTTGACTTGTCTGCCTCATCTTCATCATCTACAAAATGGGATCACGGGGCTGTTTGAAGCCTAAATGAGGGTAGGTGTTAGTTATTATGACTGCTGATTCTCACTCTGATTTCCCTATTTGCTGGAGCCCAATCACCTGAACCAAGCAGAGACTTGGGCCCAGTAACTTTCTGTGCCATAAGAAATAGTTGCTGGGGGCTGGGGATTCATCTCAGTGGTTTTGCCACCGGCTGCACAAGCACAAGGACCCGCGTTCAATCCCCGATACCAAAAAAAAAAAAAAAAGAAAAAGAAATAGTTGCTGGCATACTCCAAGGGGGAGCTCAGCAGGATTTCCTGTTTCTGAGGAAACATGATCTGCAACAATGCATCCAGCAAACCCATCCAGGGAAGTTGCTTCCACGAGGCAGTGTTTCACAGTGGTTAGAACAGTGGTGGCGAACCTATGGCACTCATGCCACAGCGGGTATACGGACTCCTCTCTGTTGGCACGTGACCCGAGTCTCTGGACAATAGTTGTTTTTTCTAACTAAAACCTCAGTATTCAGGTTTAACTGCAGTGTTGGCACTTTGCAATAAATAGAGTAAATCGGTTTTGGGTTGTCATTTGGGCATGTCCCTAAAAGGTTTGCCATCACTAGGTTAGAGCCAAGAGCCCTCTGGGCCTGAATCCTTAGTTTCACTTCCTAGACATCAAATTCCTTTGCTTCTCTTTGACTCAGTGTCCCTATAGCAAAAGGGAGATGATAGTACTTGCCCTGAGCTTTGCCCTGTGAGAATGAAGTACCAGATGTGAAGGATGGTGTCTGATATCCAGTATATCATTGTTACTAATGATGTTACCTAATATTTATTGAGCACTTAGCATGTGCCAGGTACTGTTTCAAGTGCTTTTAGATATATTCATTTAATCTGTACAACAATTCTATAAAATAGAATTTTTATCATCTTTTGCCAGCACAAAAAATGAAAGCATGGAGAAGTTAAAAGTGACTTGCTTGTAACTTAGATTTGCAGCCAGATATTCACACACTGATTCACCACCTGACACCGTGGAGGTGCCACACATGACAGGAGTGGCTGCTGAAGCTTTCTGATTGGTAGTAGAAGTTGCCATCTATCTCAAGGAGGCATGAGGCTGTCTGGAGCCATCTTTCTCCAGAAAGCTTGGGCCAGCACCAAGGATACAGCTTAGCGTGATAAAGAGAGAGAGAAATTGACCCTGGCAGAGCTCAACTGCTAAATTTTCCATGCAGTAATCACTGACCATGTTCCTAGGCTAAAGCCCAGAAGCAAAACAGCTGTTGGTTTTATCTCCTAGGGGCACCTGGCAAAAGGAATCTGCTTTTTAGACTACCATGGTTTAATTTAACTATGGCCTAAATTGATGTTGGGAGGGTGAGCAAGGCAGGAGGAAGACAAGGGCTTGGGCATCAAGACATAGCCTGGGCTGTCTGGTCTACCCCCTGTTCCACAGGATGCATGTGGGGTTCCCTGATCTACTCTGAGACTAACTAGGCATATCTTAGAATCTGATCTATCAGCATTCATAACCAATCTCAAACTTCCTGGTCTCTCCTAAAATGAAGTCAATCCATCTTTCTAACCCTCAGCTTTCTGGGAGCTTCACCAACCAAGATCTATATGCTAAATTCAGCCCAAGGACCTTAGAAAAGTACTAGACCACCTTATATCTAAGAAAGACCTGGGGTAAGGAATCAGGTCCTGTTTTTGTTACTACTACCAATCCCACCAGACTACCACTGTACCCAGCACAAAGTAGGTGTCAAGGTACCCACATGTCCAGCACACAGTAGGTGTGAAGGCTACCTCTATGCCTAACACATATTAGGAGACAAGGCTGCTTCTATACATAGTGGACAGTAGGTATTAAATAAATGTTATTTCTGTTGTAGGGTAGAACTACCTTGGGAAGCTGATACTGAACAGGAGGACAGATAGGCAGGAACTAAAAATACCTGGTCAGAGATAGTAGTCAGCAATGAGCAGTTCATGAGCAAGCCGTGCTGATGATGGCAGGGCCAGGGAGTGTCTTAAATGATTAGTAGACCAAGAGACAGTGCTCAAAACCCTTGGCCCATTCAGCCCTGAAGTCCTCACATGTGGTACTCACCACTCACAGGCCCTTAGCGATTCCTATAGGCAGCAAGTGCTTAGAATGGAAGTGCAATGAAGTCCAGGAAAGCAGCAGTCTGCACTTCTGACAAACAGCCACCCACTCTCCAGGCAGAACAGGACCCCAGGTCAGAGCTTATGATTGCACGGTAGTGCATGGTCTTCCCCAGAGCAAAGCCCACCAAACATTTGTGCAGCCAGGAAGAGTGCCTGCCTCTCCAGGTGCAATTCTGAGGACTCCAAGAGCCAGTGCTCATCAGGAGACATGACCCAGGGCTCCAGGAGTCAGTACCGGGACTCCACACAGATTGCATCCCACGCCTTGGGAGCAGCAGTTGATGGGGGCCTTAATCCTGGGCAATGGGTTCTGCTCTCCTGGCTGCAAGTCTGCAGGCAGCTGTTAATGGGTTGGCCAGAAAACAGCAGCCCCACTCTATCATTGCTGGGGACCATTTGATCAAACAGATTTTGGATGACAACCTTAAATAAGAGTCCAATTCTTTGCTCTGGACCACTGAGCTAGGAGGACATCCATGCTGGAACAGCCTCACATTTCAGAGAATGGATATTGCCTCCTTCAGAGTTAGGCTGGGGCTGGTCTGCAATGTGATGGAAAGATTCTTCTTACAGTATACCTTTCATATTGTCACTTTTTTTTCTAGAAATATTTTATGCATACATAATCCATTTTGCATCAAGTTCCTTGGTTTTTAAAAAGTAATATATCTTAGATGCATCTATATCATCTGCCTTCCTTTTTCATGGCTGCCTAATTTTTCATGCCATAATATCCTATAATTTATCTAATTAGTTTTCCATTGAGTGACATTTAAATTATTTTTTGTCTTTTGATATTTCTAACCAATATATCAACTTGTATTCCTTTGGTACAGGTATGAGTGTATCGGAAAGATAAGCTCCCAGAAGAATACAGATTACTGGATCAAAATATATATACTGTTTAATATTTCTTTAAGGGGCAATTGGGAGGTTCTTTGCAGAAGGAATAGTGAACACATACAAAGAAAATGTGATGGATGTTTAGGCACAGTGTATGGAAAGCATAAAGATAACCTGAAGATATACTCTCTTCACTGAGAATCTACTTCTATGATTATGATGAAGCTAGCCTTGGGTTTAGCTCTCATTGTCTCTCTGGCCCAGGTCGGCTTCATCAAATAGAATCAGCTGGCATGCTATGCTTGCAGGCCCCACCTTGTGGGAACTCGTTTCATGATGGAGGATCTGGTTCCACAGTCCTTCTATTTTTTAATGGATTACATCTCCTCGTTTAGGACATGGATCTCACAGAATTCATAAAGTGAGGCCAGTAGAGTAGGCAAGCAGTTTGTGCAACTCCTATAGTGACCACTTCCCACGCATATTCTGCATACTTCACTGCAGTACCCACTTCCTGTTTGCATGGACTATTTCCTGAAGGAAGACTGGCCACCCCATATACTCTGCAGCTTCACTGATTTCTCAGCCTCTTCTGTGTCTTAAGAGGATTTGAGAAGAAAATGCTTGGCAGAGTTATTCACAGCACATCATCCCAATCAAAGTGGGCAGTTGGTGAGGAGCACAGAGCTCCAGCTGACCTGGTGTTGAGAGAGGTCTCCAGTGCTGGTAGTAGTTTAAGGAGTACTTGGGATCCTGGTAGGTAGCTGAGGGCAGGGGGCTCTGGGGCCCTGAAGGGCTGGCCAGGGTGAGTGCTGTTCAACTCAAGAGCTACTGAAGCAGGAACCATCTCCACTGAACATCTGGCTCACTCTTGTCATTTTGATAGATGTCACCAAATTCTCCAGCAAGGAGCCTTCACCAATTTGTCCCACAAACAGTTCACGAGAATACCTATTTCACTACCCCTATCTACCACTGTGTCTTATTAAACCTCTGAATTTTACCAATCAGAGGAAAATAATGTCTGATTTAAAATGTGCATTTCTTAAATTATGAAAGATAGTTTACATATTTTAAAAATACATTAGTAGCCATTTGCAAATATTTTTCTCTGAAATATTTTGTATTTGTTCATGAGTTTTCTTTTGTTTTTGCCCATTGTTGGTTCCTCTTGGTTTACTTGTCATTTTCATATCAATCTATAAGGGCATTTGATATATTAAGTAAACTAGGTCTTTGTCATTTGAGTTGCAGATATTTTTCCCCAGTTTGTTTGTTGACTTTTGAGTTTATTTATAGTACTCTTTGAAGTTCACAGAATTTAATTTTTCTACTCAAATGACTCAGTTATTTACCTTTTCAGTGTAGAGTTTGTATCTTGCTTAGAAAAGCTGTCTCCACTCCATAATCATTAAAATAAAAGTTCATGTCTCTTTCTTGTAGCTTTATTGCATTATTTTTTGTATTGAAGTCTTTGCTCCATCTGGAATTTGCTGAAAAGTGAAGACAAAATCCAGCCTTACTTTTGCAGAGGGCCAGTTACTTTTCTCAATATACCTTGTTAGATAATCCTTTTGAACTGATTTGAAATACCATATTCATCATATGCTAAGTTCCTATATGTTCTTGGATCTCTATCTGAATTCTATTTTCATTTTTCCACCTGGCTTCTCTTAGCACCAGTTTTAAGTATTATAGATTTTTATTATGATTTGTTGTCCGGCAAAGCTTATTGTTTTCTTATTCTTCTTTAATTTCAGATTTTTTCTGGCTAGTGTCATGTTTGTTTCTTCACATAGATTTTAAATCAGCTCATCTGACCCTCTGCAACCCCTAAATTCTGCAGGTATGTTCATAGGATCACACTGCCCTGTGAATATTTCTCTTTTCCAGAGAAAGCAGAGTTTCCTTGCGCTGAGAGGCTCTTTGGATAGGGGTCTGTCCATGAGTTTGGAAAAAATGTGATCAACTCAACTTCTTGGCAGAGATGCCTCACGTAAGATGTTCTCTAGTGCTATAATGAAAAGGGTTCAGTGGTTAAATAAGCTTGGAAAACCTTGGGTTAAAAAAAATTAAACAATGTCTTATGAGCAGATACTATTGGGCACCTGCCACATACCAAGTTCTGCATGCAAGACCAGGAATACCGAGGGAGGGAATCAGGTGCAGATCTGGCTCTCACCAAGCCTATGGTCTAACTGGAGACACTAAGCCAAAACAAATTCAAAATATGAATTTACTCAGGCTTGTGACTTAGGTGCCAAAGAGGGGAGCCGAGCAAAGGTACTATGAGGAAGACTCACTGGCCCAAGGCCCTACCCTTCTCTGAGGGAGGAATGTCTTGCTGAGGAAGTGATGTGGAAGCAGGTGTGCTCCTGGTAGAGCAAGACATGGCATTTCCCAAATGTTCTCGTCATGGAACACTTTCTAGGTGGCTTTTCTAGGGCCATTTCTGCAGAATGGTCTTTGGGAAATACTAACATCTTACTCCTCTCTAAGAAGGTCTGTAACCCTGATCTGTCTCGAAAGAGTCAGATCTCTAGAGAGTTTGTTTGACTTCTCTGAGGCTCCTTTTCCTAATTCATGAAATGGTGCATGCATATTCTAGAGTGACCACAACAAATTACCACAAACTTGGTGGATTAAATTATATAAATTTATTCTCTCACAGTTCTGGATGCCAGAAGCCCAAAACCAAAGTGTCAGCAGGCTTACACTCCTGCTGGAGGCTGGAGGGCAAGTCCTTCCTAGTATCTTCTCTTCTCACTTCTCTTGGCTTTAGCCATTCCTTGGCTCGTGGATGTGCATTCTGGTCTCTGCCTCTGTCTTCATATGGCCTCTCCTCTTCTCTCTCTGTGTCTTGCTCTCTTCTGTCTCTTATAAGAACACTTGTCATTGGATTTAGGGTTCACTGGGATAATCTAGGATGATCTAATCTCCAGATCCTTAAGTCAATTACATCTGTAAAATTACATCTTTTCCCAAATAATATCGTATTGACAAGTTTATGGATGCATCTTTGAGGAGGAGGCAATTCAACCCACACACATGAGAATCAGAGCTTGTTTCAAAGAAGTGTTGGGCAATTTCCATGAAACAGGTACATGAAGTTGTCTGGGCCAGAGTGGGTTGCTGTTGCTTCCCTCCCCCACTTCTCTAGTTTTCTCCATTCTCATGAGGCCTTAGTACCACTAATTCACAATGAAGTGGGGGTGGGGAATAAAGGCTTGTTCTCACCCCTCCCTCCACTTGAGAGGATTTCATTTTAAGTGAGGAATCAGAAGAGGGAAATCACTTCTCCTTTTTCCTGGCCTCCCCCTTTCTGAGTTCTGGTCCCTATAGGAGTCATTTACTGGCTCTTCTCCAGGAGGTCAGCTACTCCCCTGCACTATGGTCTCCAGCCTGGACCTAACCTTACCAAGTCATCGGCACACACGTGTCCGGAAGCTGAGAGTGAGGAACCTGGCAGCCCCTCCCCCAAGTCATCTCCCACTCTGACAGCTCCTGGGGGACTTCCATCTTCAGAGAATGCCTGGATGCTTTTCCTCATCATCTGGGTTTCTTCTGCAAAACAAAAACAACCTCTCTGACCTCTTGTCTTCCCTGACTTTGCTTGTTGACATGTGCTTGTCAGGCTGATGTTGAGAGGCATCAGCTAGAGATACTGTTGGGGGGCGGGGAGAAATATGCAAACGAAGATGCAACTGAAAGGTCCCTATGCCCCTGGGGTGTATTCATGTCTTGTCCTGCACTCTGACTTCTCCAAGCACTTCATGCCCCTGAGGCAGTCCCCGTGCCTTGGACCCCTGTTCCTGTGCCTTTTGGGCCCTGGGTCCCTCTGTCCCATGGTCCTCTGCACCTTTGCCTCTGGTCTCTGTCTCCATGCCCTTCCCTCCTCTGCTTCCCATTCCCCCTTCATAATGACAAATCGATGGTAATTGCTTAAGTGCAGCTGTTCAATTCTCAGACTGTTGAGGGAGAACTTAATGTCCAAAGAAGTCCCCTAAGAACACATGCTGCTTGAATTATGTAAAGGTGAGCAGAGAGGGGTGAATTTCATATGCAGAAATCCTTTCTGGCATTAAAGTTTCATGGGAAAAACTGAACCCTTGGACTTCTATTTCTGGTCAAAGCTTATCTTCCTTCCTTCAGCACACATTTATTGAACTTTTATTATATACAAAACCACAGTCAGGGTGCTATAGGGAGAAAAGAGAAACTAATTACTGAGTCTTAGACCTTTCCTGCACCCCACCTGCACATGCTTTGGAACCAACCACCTACTCTGAGATGAAACTATTCCAAGGTGGGCATCATAGCATCCGTACATCCATCCGTTCACCCAGGATATATTGACTGAGTGCCTGCTTGGAGCTGGCTTCACAGCTGGGCACCAGAAGCCCTGAGCTAGTGGAGGGTGAGACAGCTGTTGAAAGGAAGGAGTGGGCACCTTTAGAAAGAATGATCTTGTATAGGTGGCACTTTTTAAGGTGGGTCTTGGAGGCCAAGTACAGTTTGGATAGAATGCTTATGTATATACATGGGGAATAGAAGGAGGTCAAGCATCCTATCCCATTTCCTTTTCTCCCCAGAATTTATATGCATTCCAGGGCCAGGTCAATTCTAGTTAACTCAGGAAGCTCAGCCTCACAAGCTCTTCCCACCTGGAGCTGTCTTCTCTCTCTGCTTTATATTGACCCAGTATCAACCTCATGCTCTTGATTTTCATCAGAGTCAGAGTCACCATATTAATACATTTTATGTTGCTCTAACAGAATCTCTAACACCAGGGATGTCATAAAAAGAAGACGCTTATTTTGCTTACAGGCTTGGAGGTTGAAAGTCCAAGATCAGGTGGCCTTGCCCTGTGATATGCCCATGCCCATCCCTGGCTGCAGCACAACCTGGTAGAGAAGCGGAAAGGGAAACAGGCTTCCCATAAGAGCTTCAAGCAGCTGCTCCTGCCAGGCATGGTGGCATGCGCTTGTAGTCCGAGCTACTTGGGAGGCTGAGGCAGGGTCTCACTCTATTGGCCAGGCTGGAGTTCAGTGGCTATTCACAGACGAGATCCCACTACCGATTAGCACAGGAGTTTTGACCTGCTCCATTTCCAACCTGGGCTGGTTCACCCCTCCTTAGGCAACCTGATGGTCCCAGCTCCTGGGAGGTGATGGTATTGATGCCAAACTCAGGGCAGATACCCAACCGGCATAGCACATTGCAGCCCAGAAGTCCTGAACTCAAGAGATCTTCCATCTCAGCCTATAGGCCCATGCTACCACATCAAGCTAGCTCTCAGTCAGTAGAGGATGAGACTCTTGATCTCAGGGTTGTGGGTTCGAGCCCCATGTTGGGTGCCAGTTACTCTGACCTCGCAGGACTCACTTCTATAAACAAGCCAATTGGGAGGCTAACTCTTTATAGCCTGCACTGCTTACGGCCTGCTTTGGACATAATCAATATTGCAGTCACCCGCAAAAAAGGAGGAGGAGAGAAGAAAAAAGCCTGAATCCCTTTGGAAAGCAGGGTCTCCAGGATCTAACCACCTCCTAGTAGCCCATGCCTCTAAGTTTCTGCATCTCAGCACCACCATCCTAGGGACGAAGCTCCCAGCACATGAACCTTTGGGCTACAAACCACATGTAAACAGCAGTCACCACCACAAAGCTTTGTGTGTAGCTAGAGGCACCTTCAGTCCTCTCTAGCTTGGCCTCCAACCCCAACTTGTGTATGTAAAGAGAAGTAGGTTCAGTTAAACAGTGTCCATGACACCTTCAACCCCACACAGGGCTCAGCAAGGAGAAAAGAGTGGTATGAAGATCCATCTCCCCATGGATGGGAGTGTAAGCCCTATGAATGTGGTGATTTGTCTGTCTTGCTCCTTGTTCTGTCCTGAGGCCTCGAATGGAGCCTAGAACAGTGTCTGGTATATGGTAGGGACTTGGGAATGTTAAATGGATGATGCCATGCACCAATCCCCTTAGATGACTCAAGTCAGAGATAAAGGGTGGGAGAGGCATCACTGCAGCAATAGCAAGGGCCACAATTCAGGGCTCCAGCATTATCCTCACATTTAGGACAAAACCCAAAGCTCTTTCAGTCTCTCTCTCTTGTTCCAGTGACACTGATCCCTTCTGTGCCAGGCACCTTGCTGCTCTGGCACCTGCCGCAGAGGCTGCTCCTCTGTCCACACAGAGCCTCCCCAACACCCTCCCCATGCTCATCCCCTCACCCACTACAGGTCCCTGCACAAATGTCATTTCTGGGCCACCCCATCTTATTTCCCTCATTCTATATATCATTAGCTGCCATTATCATAAACATTATTTATATACTATCTCATCCCCTTGTGAGTGGTAGCTGCCTAGGGCAGGGGCTTTGCTTTTTTGTTGTTGTTTTTTTTACTACTGCAGTGCCTGGAACCATGCCCAGCACACAAAGGCCACCCCATAAACACTTGCTGTTGATTGAATGATGGCAATGAATAAACATTAGGTCTACCATAAGGTTTTTTTTTTTTTTTTTTTGCTTAAATTCTCTTACTGATACATTTTAGGTGTACAATACATTTACATTTATCATTGGGTGCCTGTACCTGTACATGATGTATCTTGGTTCTTATTTTTTCCCCATTACCTGTGCACCCTTCCCCCCTCCACCCTTTCTTAATTTACATAGATTTTGTTTCCATTTTTTTCTTTTCTCATAATTTTTCCTTTCTCTTCTTTCCTTTCCCCTTTCCCTCCTACTTCCCCTACCCTTTTGGACCTTACCATAAGGTTTTTGAAAGGGGTGCGATATCACAGAGGCCTGTAGCAAGACTCAAGGAGGCCCCTATCAGAAACGAGTGCATGAGGGAGGAGACAAGTCACCTTTACTTAGTTCATATGGCCTGTCACTAAGTATCTATGGAGACAACCAGCTTGGATTTTAGAAAGAATATTGGGCATTAAGATGTGTTTCAGTAGCTGTGTGATGCTGGACAAATCTCTCATTCCTACGAGTATAGGCCCTTCTAATCTAGGGGTTTGAAAACAGAATAATGACCTAGCACTTTTGTGGGGGTTAAATGACATGATAGATGTGAAAGTGCCTCATCAATCATAAAATTCTACCCAAATGCAAAGGATTATTGCTCCTACATAGTGTAATATGAGGGCCCCTGACAGAGACCACTTATCTCTAGAATGCTACTTCAACAAATTAGAAGGAGGGAGAAAATGAATGGTCTGGGGTCAGCAGACTCCAATTAGTGGACAAGAATAGACTCAGGAGTCCACAGATTCATTTAACTTGCAAGGGCAACTAGCCGGCACCTGGACCTTTCAAACAGGGCTTTGATTGTGAGGTTAGCTCCACTCTGGGGAAGCTGTGAAGGGGAAAAGTGAGAAGGGATAGGTGGGATGTTTTCCAGGTAGGAAGACCTGTGGCCTTGTGCAGTGAGTGAGTGGGAGGAGAGGATGGCTTGTGCAGATAGACTGCCTGCTCCCCAGAGGGCTAGGACACCTTTCACTTCCATGCCCAGCCATGGTCTGGCTGCCACACTTTTCCTTTTGCATGGAGATGTCCTGTTCCCTGTGGAAGTGGTCGGTAGCATTGGAGCCGCTTGGCTGGCCATGTGCTTGAGGGATTCCTTTTGGTAGGGGAAAGCAGCTCAGACCACGGTGGTGTTCTGGATACTCAGCAGAGATTCCCAAGAGATGGTGACTGGATTCTTCTGATCTCACTGGCCACCTGCACCAAAAGGCAGGACCCACTGAGTGTCCAGCTAAATCCCCCAAAATGGATAAGTGAATGATTGGTGACCTTTGCCTCTAGGATCTTTGTTCTGTCATAGCAACACCTGCCCTAATTGTCCTGTTTCAAATTTAATCTCACTCATCTCTGCTGCTCTCGATCCCCTTATCTTGTTCCCGATCTCTCTCTTTCTCTCTCTCTGTCTCTTCTTCCCTCCCTCCCATGTGCTCTCTCTTTCACTGTCACTCTCCCTCTTTCTGTTTATAATGTGTATCATCTCTTAACATACAATTTAAATTATAATTATATAATTTACTTGTTTATTGCACTCTATCCCCCCCAACACACGCAATGGAAAGTCACTAGAGCAACTATCTTCATTTGTTTTAATGCACAGATACAACCTTAAAACCGTGCTTGGCCCACAGTAGGTGAGCAACAAATACTTCTTGAATCAAATGGAGAGGAATAAATTAGAGAAAGTGTCAGTATCACACATAAGATTTTTTCTTGTTCTGACACCAAATCATTGTGTGACCAGGATGCATACCTTCAGTTTTTTATGTCTCAGTCTCCCCATTTCCAAGGGCACCCTCAGCTTCAATTCTGTGGCTCTGTGACAGTCATCTTGGGAGACTGCTCTCAGGAGGTGGTAAAGAGAGCCCCACAGAGAAAATGAACAGACCGAGGTGGGAGTTCTTGTTCTGACACTTCTTAAGTACTGAGACTTTTGATGAGGCATTTGACTTCCATCCTGTATATAATGCTCCTAGCACAGGGCCTGGCATGTCTTAGGAGCTGACTAAAAGTTAACTTCTCCCTCTTTTTCCCATCTGGGCTTGCAAGTTTTGTGCCAAATGAGTCTCAGCTCACACAGTCATGCAGCAATGGCCTGGAAAAGCTTTGTGAACCTGAAAGTGTTTCCTAAAATGTAAAAGGTTATTGTGATTACATATCGACCAGGCCCTGGCTTCTCTACACACGGATGAAATAGAGACCAGAGTTGTTATTTATACCAAAACCATCTCGTGATTCACAGCCTCAGTGCTCATCAGAAATGTTGCACCTGACGAGACCAAATTCACATTGGGTTTATCAAAGTCTAATTAAAACTTGATCATCGTGTCTAACATGTTGCCTTATTATTTTGGCTTAATTAGGGTGATGAGAGGGGGCTGAAAGCAGTAATTCCAGCAGTGCAATGATGTAACATCTGGAGAAGCATGGGGCTGAGCCAGATGAGCAATTACGCTGAACTACACACATAGCAAAGAGCTTTGCATCTGACAGCTGTCTGGCAAGCCCCTGCCCAATCCGGGACATAGTGAAAGCCACAGTGATAAGCTTCCTTCCCACCTCCTGAAGTAGCAGGAATTGGTCACAGTCTTCAGGGAAATAGGCACCAAATTCACCACTGCATGGAAGGTGCTACAGTCATAGTTTTCAGTCCTCGAAGGAAGAGAAGAGGAAGCATCCAGTGACAAAAGATATGAATACTTCCTTTGGTTTTAGAGTTGGTTAACTGTGATCATGATGCTGATATGGCTGGAGAAACTCATTTCCTCTTACAAATGTCACCACCAATCTCTTCAGTTTTGAATAACCTGAAACTGGGCACTTCAGGCTCTACTCCTAGGAATGGGCAGGGGATACACGGAGCTAGTGTTCAAATACCTTAAAAAATACTCACCAATGCCAAAGCTAAAAAGTGCTCCATTTGGCTTATTTTAATAGTTAAGCTGTAGTAACTGTAACAGGAAACCCTGTGACTTCTAAGGACCTTGCCTCCTGGCTTTCTCCTGTAATTCTCCTTTTCACTCACGTGTATAAGCCCTTGCATGTGAACCAAACTTAGTGATTTGTTCTAATGGATTGAATGTAGCAAAAATAAGGGATGTCACTTGTGAGATGAGGTTACAAAAGATGCTGAGTTCCTTCTTGCTCATTCACTGATGATGGTTCTTGCTTGCTTGCTGTGGTGGAGCATGCTGCCATGCTGTGATGGAGCAAGCTGCCATGCTGTGAGCTCCTCTCTGGAGAGGCCCACACAGCTAGGAACCCTGACTGCCTCTGCAGACAACCCACAAGGAACTGAATCCTGCCAGCAGTCACTTGTGAATGAACTTGGGTATTGGATGTGCCTTCTCAGTCGACCATGGGTGATTGCAGCCCATATTGACACTGTGATTAAAGCCTGTGAAGGACCTTTAAGTAGAGGATCCAGATAAGTCCCACCTCGGCTTCTGACCTATAGAAAATGTTGCATATTCATTGTTTTAAGTCACTAAGATTTGTGGCAATGTATTCCATAGCACTAGATAATTCATACAGGTGCCAATAAATACAAGAGAAACATGTTTATTGTACTTGTAACCATGGTTATAGAAGCAGTCACTTTTTTCAACAGCTTTCAATGTTGCCCTGATATTGGCTCTATGTCAGCCCATTGGAAGGGAATAAGAGCACAATTGAGCATATATGGGAATTCATTTTAAATTTGTTTTCTAACTTTTTAAATTGTGGTAAAATATACATACCATAAAATTTACCATTTTAACCATTTTAAGTGTATGGTTCAATGGTATTAAGCACCTTGACATTTGTGTTCAATCAACACCACCATCCATCTGCAGAACTTTTCTTTCTTATCTTGTAAGACTGATATTTGGGTCTTTTTGAGAACCAAAACCAGAAGTGGTACACATCACTTCCTGTTGTACTGCAATGGCTAAAACTTAGTCTCATGGGTATATCTAGCTGCAAGGGAGCCTGGAAAATGTAGTCTGGCTGTTTATCCAAAAATAGGAAAACATGGATTATTTGTTGAGAATCTATTGGTCTTTGTTATTCTATGACAGTATTGTAAATTTTGAATTAATGCTAAGCCATTTTTACATGGCAAACATGCCAACTGAAGGACAAACTAACTCACAGCCAGCCCTTCATCCCTGTGCCTACTCACTCCTGTGCTCTTCATTTTGGAACTGAAGTCTTTTATCAGACATTTCTTAAAAGGTAGATGATATAGGGAAGGGTGGAGGGGGTGAAGGGAGAGGAAGGGAATGGGGAAAAAATAAGAACCAAGATACGTCATGTAAAGGTACAAGATCCCAATGATGAATCTAACTATATTTTAAAACTAAAATGTACCAATAAACTTAATGGAAAAAAAAGGTAGATGGCTAAAGATTCCCTTGTATTTCTTTGACGAACTTTGCAAAATACATTTTGAATATATCATATCATCATGTCATTGTTCCCTGCATGCATATTTTGTAATGGTTTTTTAAATTGCTTGGGACATTTTTCTAGAACCTAGGATTTTCCTCTATGAAGACTACTCCCAAAGGCAGCTTCTAGCATCACTGTCTCATCACATCAACAATGATTGAAGTGGAATTGATGCCCCTGCACTAGATGACATTTTCTCTTCCCCAGTTGGATAACAGTGGCCTTGGAGACAAGGGGCTTAGAGAAGTCCCACCTATCCTACAGAGGGTTGGCTTTCATTGTCAAAGGCAAGTGCCCTTTTGGAGCCATTTGAATCCTGCATTACCTGAGTTATAGCCAAGGTGACACTATGGACTAATTCCCTTCCTTAAATCTCTCATTTCTAGCATGTTTTAGAGGCTGTTTTCATTAGAAAGTGTCTATCAATGAAATAAGGAGGAAAGAGCAGAACCCTTGCGATCCTTTGCAATTTCTCTTCAAGCCTACATGTCTGAGTATAGGGTGAGTGGCTTTGCAAACTCACTGTCTTGGAAAAGTCCATTTTAAGACCAGCTCCCTTGGAAATTGTCAAATCGACCAAACTTTTCATTTTTACATGGGGTTAGCTGGCCATTTGAGCAGTTTTGGATACTCAAGCTCTACTTATCTGACCTTGGATGTGCTGTGGTGATGTCTTAGCAACTATTCTTCTGAGATATGTCAAATTATGGTGCCTGGCTGAGCAAAATGAACACAGTATATGCTGTCCTACCCTCCCTAGGGTCAGAGTCCCTGTGCTCAAGAGTTCCACACTCTAAACAGGGGGAACTAATTGCCATACAGCCAGTGAGAGTAGGTAGAAGTGTGCAGAATGTGTTATGGTAACAGAAATGAGGGTACTCTAATTCATTCTGAAGGAAGGAGAGGAAATCTTAAACTTTTTAAGGAAAGAATATCTAAGCAGAGTTGTAAAGGGTGAGTAGGAGTTAGCTGGGTTGACAGAAGGATAGACCATATAAGGAAGAAAAGTCGCATGAGTAAAGTTAGAGACATGAGAATATAGTAGATACTTGGAATTGCAAGTAGTCAGGGAAGAAAAGATAGTGGAGACAAAATAAGATTTGGAGTCTGAGCAGGTGTGGTGCTGCACACTTGCAATCCCAGTGACTCCTGAGGCTGAGAAAGGAGGTTCACTAGTTCAAGTCCAGCCTGGGAAACTTAGTGAGACCTGGCCTCAAAATAATAAGTAAAAAGGTCTGAGGATGTCACCCTCTTGGTTCTATCTCCGGTACCAAAAACAAAACAAACAAATACAACTCTGGAGTCTGAAAGGCCTGGATTCTAATCTCAGGTCCAGCAATTTCTTCTGTGTGATTATGGTCATGCTGCCATACTCTCTTTGCCTCAGCTTTTTCTTCTGCAAGCTGGAGTCTTGAAAAAAATCCCCTACATGGGGTGGTCAAGAGGTAAAGACATATCTATATAAAGAGGTAAAGCGATCTATTATCTCTGGACCTTATATAAAAGCCAAATAAATACTATTGCCCCATAGGTAAAGGTAAATGTGAGTCAAATTTTAAAAAGGCAGATCTATATTAGAGGTGTAGTCTAGGAAGTCAGCAATAGATAGACAACCATTGAGGGCATGAGAAGTAAAACTACATCAGTTAGCTTTTTATTGCCTGGCAAACCACCTCAAACTTAGTGGCTTAGAACAATCATATATTTATTGTTCATGAGTTTTTATAGGTTCTATGATCTGGCTCAGGCTCACCTGATAGGTTGGCTGAGGTTGGCTAGGATCAGATGGTATCACCAACCAGTTTTGGGGTTGGCTATTGGCTGAGTGACTTCACCGCAGTATCCACATCATCCTGTATCCACATCATGCCAACTCAGGTTGGCATGATGGAAGTGAGGCAGTGAGGTATAGGCTGTTAACAGGCATAGTATTGCTTTGCTGTATTCTAGTGACTAAAGTAGGTCAAGGCTAGTTCAAATTCAAGAGGTAGATAAATATACTCCATGTCCAGATAAGAAGAGTTGCAAAGTTACATTATAAAAACATAGATATGAAGAGTGGTAGAAACTTGGAGCCATTTTTAGCAATAATGTATCATAGAACCTTTCCAAGATTATGGCACACAAGGAAAACGGGAAAAAAAACCCCAAACACATTAACTCTGTCATTCAAGGTCAAGAAAAGGAAGACTGTAGCTTATAGCCTTAGAGGCATGAGGACACCAGGAGAGTATGGTGTCACAAAAGCCAGTGGGAAAAGAGAATTTCTACGTAGAGAACAGCTAACAGCATCAAGGCTGCTGAGTCCAAGGAATGTAATGACTGAAGGGTGACTACTGAATTCCAAATAAGGGCTGGTGATCATGGTGGGGGCAACTTGTGGTGAAAGCAAGGCACTCATGGTTCATGGTGGGTGGGCAATGAGAAAATGTGGTGATAATATTTTCAGAAAGTTTTGATGAGAAGAGACAGAGATCTTGTAATACTAGCTAGGAGTAGAGGGAAGAATGAGTTCTGTCCTGTTGTTGCTGTGTTTTGTTGAAGAATAGGGAGAACTGAGCAAGTTTCAATGCAGTTGTGAAGGAGCTGATAGAAAAGCACCTGGACAATATAGGAAAGAGAAAGAATAAATATAAAAATATCCAAAGCAAGAGGGAAGGAATGAGATCCAGGCTGGAGTGTCACATTTAAACAGAAGCAGAGACATGTGACTGGGGTGAAGTAAAAGGATAGTTTTAAACTCAAGTGAGTTTATAAGTTGCTGGAAGAAGGGTGAGAAGGTTTCCCTTTCTGATAGCTTCTATTTTCTTTGTGTATGGGAGTAAACATGTTTGCTAGAGAGAAGGCAAAGTGGGATTTAAGAGAGGGTTAAAAGTCTGCCAAAGCCACTGTAGAGAATGCAAGAGCTGACAGGGGAAATAGAGAAGGATTGTCAGGCAGCGTTGGGGTCCGTCTGAAGTCAGAGACCATAAATTTAGAGTGGCACCAATGATTTATAGTGACACCAATCTGTGCAGATTTCCAGCAGTGCTTAGCAACCATAGATGAGCGATAATTGGATTCATCTAAAGTTGGTGTTTTGCCAGAATTTGTACTGGGAGAACTTTGAGGAAGGGTACTGGTAAGAGAGAGTCGAAATGATAACAAATGATATCTTGGATGGATAAGGAAGAATGGAAAGGCAAGAAAGGGCTGATACACAGAGAGAAATGAATGCTGGTGTTGTGAACCAACAAGGTAATCGCTCAAGTAAGAACGATCTTTCATAATGCTTTATGTAGTCCAGGCCCCTAGATCTTTTCTATACTTTGATACTTTTCAGTTTATTTCCTATCAAGCACTCCATACCCTCATTGGCCTAACAACTCACCACCCATAAAGAGCTGGAAAGGCCAAGTGATCAGGATAGGACAGTAAGCCCCCTCTCTGTCCCTTCCACAGATGTTCAGTAAGTGAAACCAACACCCACTGTTGCCCAAGCCCAAACATGAGGAGTCATCCTCACTTCCCTCATGCCTCTCATTTTCCTTCACCAAATTCTATTGGTGTCAGTTTCTAATATATCTCAGATCTGTCCCTTCTTCATCTGTGCTGCCATCACTTGGGACGAAGCCTCCATTACTTGTCACCTGAACTTCAGAAACAGACTCCCTGCTGGTTTCCTTGTTTCATCCTTTGCCTTCTTTTTTTTTTTTATCCTTTGCCTTCTTAAATTCACTCTTCACACAGCCAGCTCTCCCTTTAGAAATATGAAATAAATCATAGCTAGTCAACCCATTACATAAATCCTTCAGCATCCCCATTGTTCTTAAAATCACTTCCTTACCTCTGAATTCAGGCTGAGAAATCCTATAACAAGGTCCTCCAAAGGCAAGGAGCCAAGCAAATGCGAAGGACAGAAAGGCCAGCGTGGGTTAGGGAGGAAATGTGCAGGGATGTGGGGTGTTCAGTAAGGCACATGTAGTTAATTATTTTTCCCTTAGAAAACGCCTGGTGCGATAAAACTTGGCAAATCTAGATGCCCTTTGCCTCTTTCTCTTACGTCTACAGACTGTGAATCACGATCTAGCCTTGACCATCTTCTAAAATGAATTGGTCACATCTATGACCGTCTTCCCTTAGACTGAGAGATTCTTAGGGAAAGAAGTGGTTGCCTTTTTTTATATATCTTCAGCACCCAGTATACGACATGAGACAAAGTAGTTTTTTTTTTTCTGATTGAGTGAATGAAAATAGAATTATTTTCATGATGATTTTACTGTTATTTAACTTAAGATGTCCAGATAGTCTCATATTCAGTTTCTACAAAATCCTGACTTTCTTTCCTCCTGGTGATTAAGATCATTCAGATTCAACCCATTTCTTTATAGTGCTTGTCTATTAAAGCTGAGGGAGCCTGTCCTGGCTCAGGTTCATTTTTCTGTTTCTAGGCAGTCTTTAGCAATGCATCATCTTAGTAAAGTGCCTGGCTCATTCCACAGAGTAAAATGTACTAAATGTGCAGGCACATCCTGTCCTTCAGATGTTCCAGCTCCAAACTCAAATTTCTGCATTTGCACATGCTTATTTGGCTAAATGTATCCTGTAGGATTAGCTTAAGCCACTGCACACAGCTGACTTTTTATTTTGAACATTAACGTGCAGATCTGAAAGGAGGAATCACCTGGCCTTATGTGAATGAAATAAAGAGGTATTTCTGCCTTTGACACTTTAATTGGATCCTTTAGATGGGAGAGGCCAATGGAGACACCAAATCCCAGGATGTGATTCTTTAACTTCAGGCTGTCCTTGGAATAATGGAGAGAAAGCTGACTGGGAGCTCTTGGGGGCACTACTCAAAAGGAACAAATTGACAAATGGATTTGAAAGTTCAATTGCAGAGTCAGCTACCATTTCATAGGTGGCCCCAACTCACCACTGAGTTAAGTGTGGTTCTTCCAGCTACCAATTTAAAGCAGTTAAAACACAGGCGCGCGCGCGCACACACACACACACACACTACACTATAAGGTTGGTGCCCAAACAGACACTTGCTCTGCTTGACAAACTCCCTTGTGCCCTTAGTCTCTTTCCCCAATGTTCCACTCACCTGCTGCCATTTTGAAACATAGCTATTGTCTAAGGATGCCACAGTTGTGGTACCCCTCTCAGGCAGAACCTGTTTCTTCATTTTTAAAATTAATTTTTATTTTTAATGGTAAATTGAAAAATAATAGTTGCATATACTTATGGGGTAAAAGGTAATGTTATGATTTATGAATATAATGTAGAATAATTAAATAAAGTTAATGAACATATCTAGCATCTCAAATGCTTTTTAGGGTAAGAACATCTAAAATTTCCTCTCAGTGATTTGGAAATGTACAACACATTATTGTTTATTATATTTATCATGCTGTGCAATATATCAAATGAAAAATTCTTTTTCTGGCCTCATTAAGGTTCTATAGCTTTTCACAGTCTTCTCCTCATTCTCCTCAGACCCCAACCTCTGTGAACCACTGTTCCATCCTCTGTTTCCCTGGCTTCAGTTGTTTTAGATTCCACATGTAAGTGAGAACATGTATATTTGTCTTTCTGTGCCAGACTATTTCGTTTTACAATTTCATCCATGTTGTCATACTTGAGAGTTTTTCTTTCCTTTCAAAGACTGAATAATATTCACACATACACACAATGTTTTCTTTATCTATTATCTGTTGATGGACATGAGTTGATTCCATAACCTGGAATACTGCTGCAAAGAAAAGCCCAGACCTGATAGCTTCAGTACTGAATTCTACTAAACTTCACTAATACCAAGCCTTCACAAACTTTTCCAAAACTATAAGAGGATGAAATACTTCCAAACTCTTTTTACACAGCCACTAATACCCAGATAGCAAACCAGACAAGAACATCATAAGGAAGAAGATTACAGGCCTATAAACTTAATGAAGTTAAATACAAATTTCATCAACAAAATACTAGCGAAGCAAATTCAGCAACACATTAAAAGGATCATTCAACATGATCAACTGGGATTTATTCCTGGGATATAAGAATGGTTTAACATATGCAAATCAATGATGCAATAAATCACATTAACAGAATTAAGGACAAAAGCCAGATGATTATCTCATTAGATGCAGGAAAAGCATTTGATAGAATTCAGTATCTTTTCATGATGAAAACAATTCAACAAATTAGGTATAGAAGGAATGGATCTCAACATAATAAATGCCATATAGATAAACCCTCAGCTAACATTATATTCAATGGTAAAAAATTGAAATCCTTTCCTCTAATATCCCAAACAAAACGAAGATGCTCAGGCTGACCATATTTAGTCATCATAGTGTTGGAAGTCCCTACCAGAGCAATCAGGGAAGAGAAAGAAATAAAATGGAACAAATAAAAATAATTTATCACTGTTTACTGATGACAAGATCATATATGTACAAAACACTAAAGGTTTCAAACTGTTAGACTTAATAAATGCAGCAAAATTGCAGAATACAAAATCAACATGCAAAATTTAAGACCTTGTATTTTTAAGATTTTATTTCCAAATTCCTTAGGACCAGAGAAGGAGGGATGCTGGTGTTCTTACTCCTCATGGCTGCTTCCAGACCATCTCTCTCCCTCTTTTTAAAAGTCACCAGTTCTTGGAGACTCATTGCTACTGCCACTGACCTGACCATACCCCCTCATTCACTGCAGACTTATTTCTTGGTTCTTTGTCTTCCCTTATATGAGTTGCTGAGTAGCACAGAGTCCACACAAATGGTTCATCTAACACTCTGTTGTAGTAGGCTGAACTGTGCAGTCCCTCCCAAATTCATATGTTGACATCCTAACCCCTGTATCTCAGAATATGACTGCATTTGGAGATAAGGCCTTTAAAGAGATAGTAAAGGTGGGCTGGGGATTTAGCTCAGTGGTTTCACCGCCTGCTACGCAAGCGCAAGGACCTGAGTTTGATCTCCGGTACCAAAAAAAAAAAAAAGATAGTAAAGGTAAAATGAGGCCAAATAGGTAGGTTCTGATCCAAAGTGACTATTGTCCTTATAAGAGGAGAACATCCACAAACATACAATTGATGAGAGCCATGAGTGGACCCAAGGAAAAGACTGTCATGGTCATCTGTGAGTAAAGGAGAGTGGCTTCAAGACACATCTGCCCACACCTCTCAGATGTCTAACCTCCAGAATGCTGGGAAAATAAATTTCTGCTGTTATTTTTCTGCTTGTTTGTTTAAGACAGAGTCTTACTGTGTAGTCCAGTCTGGCCTCGAACTCATATGCAGCCCAGGCTGACCTCAAACTTGCCATGATTCTCCTGCCTCAGCCTCCTGATCACTAGGGTCATAGGTGTAAAGCATCACACCTGACAATTTCTACTGTTTATCACCTAGTCTGTTGTGTTTTGTTATGGCATCCACAATAAACTAATATACCCGTCCTTTTGGCTTTTATAGTTCCTCGTTCTCCAATAATACTTTCTTCCACTCCAACACTGATCTCCAAGTCTTTCCCCTTGACTCTACAACCACCTTAAATGGTATTGCTGCCTCCAAAATTTTAATTCTGATACTTGCTTCTCTGGCTATTGTTTATACTTATGTTCACTTTCTCATGTGCCCCCATAGTTCATTCTCAAACATAGTTATTGATTCCTACACTCATCTTAATGTTCACACTTTCTAACTTGCCTTTAGCCCCCTATTGCCTTTCCTTCACTTCTTCACCAATGAGATTTTATAGCTCAGTGCTGTAATAGCTCTTGAAAAGAACCTCAACCCCTTGCTCGCCTCTTCATTTATCATACTCTCCTGGAAAATTCTATGGACAAACTCCATGCCTGTATTCAAGTAGGTTAACTACATCATTCAACATAGATGATTAGCTTCTCTTGTTTTAGTTTTTAATTTTACCTCTTTCTTCACGGAGACTTACTTTAAGAAATGTATTGTTTCTCTATGATTTTTTTTTTAATTAGTCAACTGTCCCGTAACTGTAACAAAATACCTGAAAAAATACACCTGCAACTTAAAGAAGGAGAGGTTTATTTTGGGAGTTTCAGGGGATTCAGTCCGTGGTGAGCTGTTCCAAGGCAGAAACAGCATGGTAGAATAGCATGTTGGAGGAAAGCTGCTCATGTCATGGTGGCCAGGAAGAAAAGAGAAGGGAGAAGCTAGAGACAAGAATGTACCCTTCCAGGTCATGCCCCCAGGTCACGACTGGCTTCCTTCAACCACATCTGCTTCTGAACATTGGACTTTTGGGGAACATTTTAGATCTAACCATAACAACTACACATCCAAGGTGACCAATGACTCTTGTTTTATATTTTAATTTGACCTCTTCCTTTACTGGGACTTACCTTAAGAAATACCATATTTGTTTCTCATGAAAATCATCCTGCCTTTAGAACACTCATTTGTGGCCAGGAATCCTACAATTGTTCTCTAAGAAGTCTACTTCATGTTTTTTCACTTGCACACTTCCTAGGCCTCAAATCCTTGCCTCCTCCTGTAGCAAAGTGTCTAAAAAGAGATTCCACATGTGCTCTTCTACAGTTTGTCATTCCCAATTTTATTTTATTCAGTGTAGTCTGGATTCAGCTTCTACACTCCAACAGTGACTGATTTTGCCTAAGTTACCAGCAGTCTCCTGGTTACTAAATCCTGAGGACAGTTTCCTGTCTCTTTTTATTCTTACTCAACTTTTCATTTACTAGAGCCAATGATTCCCTCCTCAAAATGCTCCCCATGACATCACTCTCTTCTATTTTCCCCATGCTTTGGCCAGTGCTCTGTTTTCTTTATACACCTTTTATGTAGTCTTCTGTATCGTCTCCACAACTCACCTTGGGACCTCTTCTCTCTCTCTGAAGTTTCTTCTCATCCATTTCCAGAGCTTTGAATACCATCAGAGGCTGATGAGTCCCTAATTTATATCTGCAAACAAACTCCCACACCTTACCATCTTCCTACCTCACTGACCTTTCCACTTGATTCTCAGACTTAGCATGTTCAAATACCCTCAGGCTCCTCTCCTTCCTACATCCCAACTCCCAGTCTTTCCCTCTTTTGTAGATGGTACCACTCTGTCCTCATTTTCGCAGATCAGAAACTCTGCTTCATCCCTGCTTCCCCGTCTTTTCCAATTGTTCTGCCCACACCAAGGTCAACCCTATCCATCCTTTAAATATGCCTTGACCTATTGGGCTTTTTTCTCCCTGCTGCTGTTACCCACTCATCCCAATAACTGTCATTTCTTACAAGAAAGCTGCACTGGCCTCTATTCTAGTTTCTCTGACTTGGCTCTTGGCTTCCCCAGTTTATTCCCCACATAGTTTCTACAGTAATCTTTTGGGGTTTTTTGGTCCTGGGGATTGAACTCAGGACCTTGAGCTTGCAAGGCAGGTGGGGCCACCACTGAGCTAAATTCCCAGCCCTACAGTAAACTTTTAAAAACCACAAATTGGACCATGGTGTTTCCCAGCTTAAAACCCTCCAACAGCTTTCCATTACAAGTTTTTTTTTTTTAAAATGAGCACTTCTTATCCTGGTTTAACTGGGCCTGTGTGGTCTGGACCGTATCAACTCAAAAGTTTTCTCATTCCATTCTCTTTCTCATCAACTCTCTTCCAGCCCCACTGACTTTAACCTTCTCAAACAGAACAAGATTTTTGCTGTAATTAGGCTTAATAGATCCTATTCCGTGTGTCTTTGACCCTCTTCTCTCACTGTGCATGGCTGGATCCTTTTTATCCTGTGTTGCATTTATATTTTAAAAAGTAGTTCTTAATTTGAAAGTAAAATTTAGACATATTGAAATGCACAAATATAAGCTATGCAGTTTTGATAATTGATAAATATCTGTGTAACCCAAATCCCCATCAAAAAGTCCTCTCATTTTCCCTCCCACTAAATTCTCACCCCAACCCAGAGGTAAACCACTGTTTTGATTTTTTCACCATTTAAAAAACAACTTGGTCTACATTGATTAGTATAATATGAAATCTTATGTGTCTGGCTTCTTTTGCTCAAAATAATATTGGTATCTTTATCCATGTTGTTGCAAGTACTGTAGCATATCTCTTTATTGTTCATTAGTATTCTACTGTATGAGTACATCACAATTTTTAAACTTATACTCATACTGATATACATTTGAGTTGTTCCATTTGTTGTTGTTGTTGTTGTTAGGAATAAATTTTCCACAAGCAACTTTTTGAATGGATATTTGTCTTTATTTCTCTTGGGAAAATGCCTGGAACTAGTATTACTTAGTTACAGAGTAGTTCTAGGCTTCACTTTATAAAAAGCTATTAAAGCTTTTTCCAGAGTAGATGTACCATTTTACAACCCTACTAACAAGAGATTAGGGTTCTGGCTGCTCTATACTCTTAGTAATATTTTGGTTTCAGTCTTTTGATTATTTTGTTTTACTAATGGGCAATAATGCCACTCATTGTAGTTTTAATTTGCATTTCTGTGACAACAAATGAGATTGAAAACCTTTCATTTGCTGTCTGACCAATACTGTATTTTCCTTTGTCTCTCCTTGAAATGCTGGAGACTTTTCTCAAGTCCTTTAACTATATATTTATTGGGTTGTTGGTCTATTTTATTTTGGAGTTATAGTTCTTTAAATATCGTAGATACAAATTCTGTGTAAGATACATGTTTTGTGAATGTTTTCTCCTGGGCTGTGGATTGCCCATTCATTTTTTTAGTCGTGTCTTTTCATGAGCAGAACATTTAAATTTTGATGAAGTCTAATTTATCAATTTCTTATTTTGTAGTCATTGCTTTCTATCCTGTCCATAAAAGATCTTTGATGATTCAAGGTCAAAATAGTATTTTATGATCTTTACCTAAAGCATTATAGTTTCAATTTTCACTTTGGTCTCTATATGTCCTGAATTGATTTTTATATATAGTATGAGAAAGGATTTGAACTTTATTTTTCCATGTGGTCATCATTCAATTGTGCCACCATAAAATTGAAAGACTTTGGTTTTTATTGTGAAGATATATAGAGATATATAGATGCCATTTCATTTAAGTGTGCAATTCAGTAACATTAATTACATTTACTGTGTTGTACAACCATCACTATTATATACTTCAAAAACATTTTTACTACTCCAAACAAATTCTATAACCATTAGGGCACAATTCTTCATCTTTCTCCCTCTTCACTCAGGCCCTGTCAAACTTTAATCTGCTTTATATCTTTATGAATTTGCCTATTATGGAAATTTTATATGTATCTGGTTTATTTAACTTATAGTAGTATTTTCAAGGTTTCCGGATGTTGCAGAGTGCATCAGAATTTCATTCCTTTTGAGAATGAATTATATATTTATCCCAAACATTTTTATCAGTTTGTCTGTTAATAGACACTTGAGTTGTTTCTACCTTTTGGGTATTGTGAGTAATTCTGCAGTGAATACTGACATATAAGTATCTGTACTCTCTCATAATCCCTTTGATCTCTGCAAGGTTGGATTTAATACCCCTATTTTCTGCTTTTAGTTATTTATGTCCTTCCTTTTTCTTTGTTGGGCAGCTAAAAATTTATATTTTTATCATTGTTTTCAAAAACCTAATTTATGTGTTTCTTCATTTTATTGTTTCTCTATTCTCTATTTTATTGCTCTGTACTATTTATTATTTTATTTCTTCTGCTAGTTTTGGTTTTAATTTATTCTTTTTCTATTTCCTCAAGGTGCAAAGTAAAGTCATTCAGTAGAGATCCTTCTTCTTTTATAATGTAGGCCTTGTAGCTACATATTTATCTTGAGCATGACCTCTGCTGCATTCTGTAAGTTTTGGCATATTGTGTTTTGGATTGCATTAATCTCTAAGTATTTTCCAATTTCTTTTGTGATTTCTTTTGGGGGCAGTATAGAAAGCTGTTGTTTAACAATTTTTTCTTATCTTCACATATTTGTAATTGTTCCAGTTTGCTTTCTATAATCGATTGGAGCTTCATTCATTGTGTTTAGCCAACATACTTTGTATTATTTCAATATTTTAAAATTTACAGTCTTGCTTTGTGGCCTAATTTACCAAGGTTGAATCATGAAGACATTGAAAATCTGAATAGACCTATAATGGGTAAAGATAATATGTACTTGAGAAGAATGCATCTTGTAGAATGTTTTGCACACAAAGTGTAATATGTATGTCTATTAGCACTAGTTGGTTTATAGTGTTATTCAAGTCTGCTCTTTCCTTATTGATCTTCTGCCTAGATGTTCCATCTATTATTGAAAGTAGATATTGAAGTCTTAAACTGTCTTAATTTCTCTTTATTTTTGAAGCATAGTTTTTATCAGCTATAAATTTATGATTAATTTGTTTCTTTCAGCAATTTAAATGTGTTGTCCCTTTGCTTTCTAGTTTCTAGTTTCATAGTTTCTGATGAGAAATTGATCACATTGAGCATCCTTGATGAATAATTTCTTTGTTACTGCTTTCAAAATTCTTTCTTTGGCTTTGCCTTTTTTTGTGAATTTTTCTTTTACCTTATTCTAGAGTTTGTTGACTTCTTGGATTTGTAGAATCATATCTTTCACCAAATTTGGGAGGTTTTTAGCTATTTTTTTCAAGTGTTCTCTCTCACCCTTTCTTTTTATTTTTTTTCTCCTGTCTGAATTCATAAGGTTTGTATGTTGGTTTGGCTTGCTAGATGATGGCCCACATGTCCCTCAGGATCTGTTCACTTTTATTCATTCTTTTTTTTTCTGTCTTCAGACTCTATAATTCTACCTTTAGTTTTACCAGTTTTTTCTACTTCTTCCTCAAATATGCTGTTAAACCCCTCCAATAAAATTACCCTTTCTGTTTTCCAAAAATAATAAATCTGACTCTGACATCTTCTGTTTATTTTTTGATGTTTCTTGGACGGGGGAAAGAGGCTGTCATTTTGTTTTCGTTATGTCTCTGAAAAAATTTTCTTGGCATCTTTGTTGAAAAAACAAGTAATCAAGTCAATATCTCAACTTCTTGACTTTTATTCTATTGCCTTTATTATTTATTTTGTCTATTCCTATTCAAATACTACACTGATATTGAATACTGCCACTTTATAGAAAATCTTCAAGTCATGAAGTATATGTCATCAATGTTCTTTTTGGCTATTCTAGGTTCTTTGCATTCTATTCCTTTTATTTTGTAATTATCTTTTTTTATATATGTACTTTTAGGATTCCACTACACAATAGTATAAATTTTTGTTTTAGATATTAAACATAAAGAACAGAGGGAAAGAATAATGTATTATATTTACTCACATATGTGTCATTTATATTGCTATTGTTCTTCCTTTTTTCCTGATGTTCCAAATTTCCTAATGGAATTACTCTTCTTGTTTTAAAAGCTGCTTTTAGCAGTTTTCTTTGTTTTACCTTGATTCCTGAAGGATATTTTATTGTTGTTCTATTGGATGTATAATTCTGAATTGACAGTTTAGTTTTTTTCCAGAATTTAAAAAGTGTTGTGATATTTCTTCTGGCCTTCAGGGTTTTTGATGAGAAATCCATAATCTTCCAAATTATTTTTTTATAATGATGTGACATTTACCTCTAGATGCTTCCAATATTTCTTTGTCTTTACTTTTTAGCAGTCTGACTAAAATGTACCAGAGGTATGGATATTTTGGGTTTGTTGTGTTTGAGATTTATTGAATCTCAATGTATTGAATGTATTGAATCTACAGGGATTCTTTAGTCAAATTTAGGAAGTTTTCAGCCATTATTTTTCCATGATTTTAATTTTCCACTTGTTTCAAGAATGCTTACATTGTCTGCTGGAACATTTTTATGAATTACTTTCAATCTTTAGCAGTATCAATGACATATCAATGTTAGCATCTGTTGATAATCTTTTATCATAAGAGTTGAGATTTTCATGCTTTTTTGTATCATGAGAAATTTTGGGGGTGTGTTCTGGCCATTTTGACTGTTACGTCATGGAAATTTAGTAGGCAGTCAATCCAGTTAGCATCAGCCTTTAAGTGCAGACCCTTCCTGGCAGGGCTGTTTTGTTCCTCTACTGCTCCACTTATGGGCCAATCTTGGACCTGGATGTTAATCTACCTGGTTCTCAAAGTTTTTAATGTACTGATAAGGACTGAATTTCAGGTGTACTGCTTGAAGGTAAGCCCAAGAATCCACAACAATTTTATAAGGAAAATAAAGAAATTTACCTTGGCATTCTTTGTGATTTCCCCAATAGTTTCTGATTCTCTACAACACAGCTATTTTTGTGGTTTGGCCAACAAGTTGGAGATTTTATTACCTTATTCTGCTTCATGCTTCTGTAATTGCAGTAGCATTCAAGGCAAATCTGCACGAGGAAAAAGAGAAAGGTAGGAAAAAAGCAATGGGATTTCCTCCCATCTTCTTGGAACTAAACCAGGATCCTCTGTGCTCACTCTGAGCATTGGAAGTTCCCTGTCCCATTCCTGTGATCAGAACTATGGGGCTTCTCTTTGTGTTCTTTATTTTCTCCACCCCAGTGCTCACTTTTAGGTTTGGGGACTGTGTTGAGATTAGATCTGGAGATACCAGAAGAGAAAAGACTCTGGTGAATTCACTCCCAGTTTAGTGGTACTTTGCATTCTTACCTACTTCTCCAATCTGCTTGCTACTATTTTCTTTTCAGAGTCCTCAAATAGCTGCTCTACATAGTCTGCCCAAATTTTATAGCTGTATTCAGTGAGAGAGGCTATGTGGAATGTGCTTACACCATCTTACCCCAAATTGATGCTGATTTTATAACATCTTAATGTAGAAATTTGGATAATTGCATTTATTCACCTATTTAATATAAGAACTTAATATAGCTAGCCTTTTAAGATTGCTTATATTGCATGCCACAAATATTGATATGCTGTGTTTTTGTTATCATTCATTGTGAACTAGTTTCTAATTTCCTTTGTGATTCTTCATTGTTTAATTTAGAAATATTATGGATTTTCTGGATATTTTGTTATTACTTATTTCTAGTGTTGACTAGAGAATGTATCTTGAAAACCTTTTAATATTTTGAAACTAATAGAGACTTGTTTCTTGGCTCAACATTTTATCTGTCTCAGTGAACACTGTCTGTGCCTCTGAAAATCATGTATTTTCTGTCACATAAGGTGAAGGCATTGTTGAAATCCTTTAAAATCTTGCTGATTTAAAAAAAGTTTTGGTTATTCTATCAATCACTGAAAGAGAACTACGATTACATATTTTTATACTTCTTTCCCTAACCCTATCAATCTTAGTTTCTGGTATTTTGAAAATCTATTATGAGGCGCATATATATTTGTGTCTTAGTCCATTTTGTGCTTCTATGACAGAATTCTGCAGACTGGATGATTTACAAAGAATAAAAACTTATTTGGTTCATAGTTCTAGAGGCTGAGAAGTCTAAGAGTATGGCACCAGCATCTGGCAGGGCCCTGCGTGCCACATGATACCATGGTAAAGGGCAACCAAGCCCACAGGACAGACCTAAAGATGAAGACAGGGCCACTCTTATGGTGAACCCAGTCTATGTCAACTAACCCATTCCCCTGATAATGACACTAACCCATTCATGAGGGCTCCTAATTAGCTAATAATTAGTTCCTATTAGGCCTCACTTCTCAATCACTGTTACATTAGGAATTAGGTTTCTAACATAAACTTTTGGGAGACCTATTCCATAACAATTTGCATTTTTTATGTTTTCTAAAGAAGTGACACTTTCATCCTTTGCATTAAAAAAAAAATCTCTGCTAATACTCCTTTCTGAAAGTCTATTTTGTCTGATATTTATACTGTCATTTAACCTTTTGAAAATCTTTCTATGCATGGAAAATTATTTTTCTTTTTAAAAAGTACTTTAAAGCTATTTGTGGTTCTGTATTTAAAGCGTAGCTAGGCTATGTATTTTATATCCTCCTTTTAACCAAAATTCCTATCTATTTGAGATACTTTTTGATAAATTTGGGCTTAGGTGCATTATTTGATAATTAATTAATAAAAATTTTATGAGACAATTATAGACTCACATGTAATATGATTAAAAGTACGAAGTATCACTTAGGAAAGATAAATAAATTCTGGAGCTCTACTATACAATGGAGTGCCTATAGCTGACCTAAAATTTGCTGAGAGGGAAAATTTTATGTTAAATATTCTTACTGCCAAAATAGTAATAATAACAACAACAATAATAATAAAGGAGCAGGAGGAAACTTTGGGAGGTAATGGATATGTTTATGGCCTTAGCAATGTTTTCATGGGAGTTTACATATTTCCAAACTTATCAAGTTACACACATTAAATATATTAAGCTTTTTCTATGTCAAATTTACCTCAGTCAAGTGATTTTTTTAAAAGGTTAAAAAATGTGAGGGAAGGAAAGAAGGGAGAAAGGAAGGAAGAAGAAAGGAAAGAAGAAAGGAAGGAAGGGAGAGAGGGAGGGAAGGAAGGAAGGAGGGAAAGAAAGAAGGAAGGAAGGAAGGAAGGAAGGAAGGAAGGAAGGAAGGAAGGAAGGAAAATTTATTTGTACTTTTCCCCTAATTTTCCCAGTGGTAACATTTTACAAAACTATAGTACAGTACAACATCACAACTGGAATAGTGACATTGATACAGCCCATCAGTTTTAGTCAGATTTGTTGTACGTGTGTGTGTGAGTGTGTGTGTGTGTGTGTGTGCACACACGTGCACATAACTGGATAGTTTCATATATCAACCATCACAGTTAGGTACTGAATAGTCCCAACATCACAAAATCCCCCATGTCTCCCCGTTATAATCACACACTCCTATCTCTTACTCTCCAGACATTTTCCCCAAACCCTGACCACCATTGATGTGTTCTCTACTTTTTAAATTTTGTCATTTCAAAAGTGCTATATAAGTGGAACCATACAGTGTATCCTCTTATGAGTTGCTTTCTCCTTTCATCATGATTTCCTGGAGATTCATCAAAGTTGATGCATGTACTAATAATGTTTTAAAATTGTTGGTATTCCATGGTGTATACATATCACAATTGTCTGACCAGTCATTTGCTGAAGGATATCTGATCTAATTCCAACCTTTAATATTACAAATAAAAGTGTTAGGAATACTCAAGTATAGGCTTTCATGTGAACATAAAATATCATTTCTCTGGGATAAATGCTCAAGAATGTTATTGTTGGATGCTATAGTAAGTGCATGTTTAGTTTCCAAAGAAGCTGTCAGACTTTTTTCCAGTGTAGCCATATCATTTTACATTCCCCATAGCAATGTATGATAATCCAGCTTCTCTGTATCCTTGTCAGCATTTGGTTGTCACTATTTTTTTAAATTTTAGCTATTCTGATAGATATATAGTGGTATCTCATGTGGCTTTAATTTGAATTTTCCTAATGGCTAGTGACATTCAACATCTTTTAACCTGTTTATTTTTTACCCATATATCAAAATGTCTGGTCATGTGTTTTGTTCATTTTCCAACTAGATTTTCATTATTATTTAGTTGAAAGGTCTATGTATATTCCATATAATAGTCCTTTGCAGAATATATGGTTGGCAAATATTGTCTGTCTTTTCTTTTCATTTTTATACGATCTTTCAGAGAGCCAGTTTAAAACTTTCATTTCAAAGATAAAAGAAATTCAAAGCATCAGAGTTTTCCTTTCATGGATCATACTTTTCTGTATAAAATGTAAGAGCTCTTTCCCTAGCTCTGTTGACCCCAAAGATTTTCTCATATGTTCTTTGCTAGAAGTTTTTTATTTTATATTTATGTCTATGATCCATCTTACTAAAGAGGTGAGACTTAGAGGTTGAAGTCCAGTTTCTTGCCTGTGGATGTAAAAAACCTCCAGCAGCATTTGATGAAAATTGTGTTCTTTTCCATCACACCTTTGTTAATAGTCAATTGATCATATTTGTGTGAATCTATTTTTGGGTTCTGTATCCTTTCCAATGACCAATTTGTCTATTCTTTCACCAATATCTCAGTTTTATTACTGTAATTATGTCATAAATTTTGTTATTGGATAATTTCTCTTGATTTTTGTTCTTTTCTCTCAAGGTCATTTTATCTATCCTGGAGCCTGTGTCTTCGCACATAAATTTTAGAGTAAACCTGTATTTGTTTTCAAAAAGTCTTGCACGTGTTTTTATAAGTATTCCATTAAACCTATAGCTCAATCTGGAGAGAATTCACTTCTTCATTAAACTGAGTTTCCAAGTCCATGAACATAGTATATTTTCCATTTATTTAGGTTTCTTCTTTCATTCATCAATATTTTATAAATTTCAGCATAGAGATTCTGTGGATGTTTGTTTACTTTATACCTAAGTATTTGATTTTCTTTGGAGTACCTGAAAAAGGTATTGTGCTTTTAATTTGGGGGTTTGCACGTTCATAGATGTGTATATTAGTACACAGAAATACAATTGCTTCTTGATCTTGTATCCTGTAATCTCGTTGCACTCATTTATTAATTCTGGAGAGGATTTGAGGAGTAGTATTTTTGGATTTTCTGTTATCTCATGTCATCTTCAACTAGATTTGTTTTATTTCTTTGCAATAAGTAGATATATGTGTTGTTCCTGATTTGAATCTTTCACTATTAAATGTGATGTTAACTATGGATTTTTGGATGATGCTTGTAATCAAGTTGAGATACTTTCTTCCCATTCCTATTTTTCTGAAAGTTGTTTTTCATGAATGAGTTTTAAAGCTTTTGAAATATTTTGCCTGCATAAATTCACATGCTTTTTCTTTTTTTAGAATGTATGATAGATTACAGTGGTTGAATTTTGAATATCAAGCCAAACTGTTATACTTGAAACATGGTGGAATATGTGGTACTATAATAGGCATATAATGTTTTATATATTGTGAATTTCAATTTGCAAAAATCTTGAAGATTTTTGTGTCTAAACTTATGAGAGATATCATCTGTTGTTTTTTTATTTGTGCTATCCTTGTCTGACTTTTATGTCAAAGAGACATGACCTCATAAAATGAATTAGCAAGTATGTCCTCCTTGCAGTGGCTTTCTAGCCCTATTGATTTCCTGTTATTGCTGTAACAAATCATCACAACCTAATGGGTTAAAACACACAAATGTTATTGTCTTACAGATCTGGAGGTCCAAAGTTGGAAGTGAGATTCACTGGGCTAATATAAAGATGTCATTAGGGTTACTTTCCTTCTGGAGCTTCTGGGGGAAGAACCTGCTCTCTTACTTTTCCCAGCTTCTAGAGACTACCTGCTTTCCTTGATTCCTTCCTCCATTTCCAAAGTTACCAGCCTAGCATCTTCAAATTATCTCTCTCTGAGTATGACCCTACAGCTTTCTTCTTTCACTTGCAAGAAAAGAATAATGGAATTCATCTGATCTAAACAACAGAGGAAAAACAGACTGAAAAGTCATAAATATTCTCAGGCACCTGTAGAACAATAATAAGATCTAACATCTGTGTCCAAGATAGAAAAAAGAGAGTAGTATTGAAAGACTATTTGAAGAACTATTGCTTGAAAACTTCCTAATTGTGGCCGGAACCACAAACCTACAGATTCACCAAACTGTGCAAACACTGACTCAGATAAACCTTGTAATGACATTGAACTCATCCGGGTAATCCAAGACAAAGTCTCCATCTGAACATCATTAATAAAATCTTGTTCCCATGTAAATTAACATCATCACATGTTCCAGGACCACTATTCTTCCTACCACACTCTGATTTTCTAGAAAAGACTGTGGAAGAATGGTGTTAATTCTTTTTTTAAGTGTTATTCAAATTCTTCTGTGAAGCCATCTGGGCCTGCATGTATCTTTTTCAGGAGTTTTTATTATTATAAATGGTTTCTAGAGTATTCAGGTCATGTATTTCATCTTAGTTGAGTATTGGTAGTTTGTGGGTTTTGAAGAATTGATTCATTTCTTCTAAATTGTCAGTTTTATGAATATAACGTTGTTTATACTCGGGTAACATGTAATATTCCCCTTATTATCTCTTTAAAATAGATTTTATTTTTAGAGCAGTTTTAGATTCATAGCAAAACTGAGCAGAGGGTACACAGATTTCTCATGTAGTCCATCTCCTCACGTGCATAGCTTTCCACCACCAACTTTCACCAGAGTAGTACAATCTTTATAACTGGTGAACCTATAATGACATATAATTGTCACTCAAATTCCAGTTACATTAGAGCTCATTCTTGGTATTGTACATCTATAAGATTGGATACAATTTATGACATGCACCCATCATTATAGTCTCATATACAGTAGTTTCATTGCCTAAAAGTCCTCTGTGCTCTGCCCATTCATTCCTCTTCACCCTTAAGCCCCTGGCAACCACTGATTTTTTTTGGTACCAGGTATCGTACTCAGGTCTTTGTGCTTGCGCAGTAGGCAGCAAAACCACTGAGCTAAATCCCCGGTCCAACCACTGATCTTTTTATTGTCTTCATGGTTTTACTTTTTCCAGAATGTCATATACTTGGAATCATACAGTATAGATGCTTTTCAGACTGACTTCTTTCACTTAGTAATACACATTTATATTTCTTCCATGTCTTTTTGTGGCTTGATAGCTCATTTCTTTGTAACACTAAATAAAATTCCATTGACTAGATGGACCACGGATGATTTATCCACTTGCCTACTGAAGAACATCTTGGTTTCTTCATGTTTTGGCAATTATGAATAAAGCTGCTATAAATATCCATGTAGGAGTTTTTATGTCGATGTAAGTTTTCAGCTCCTTTGGGTAAATACCAAAGAGCATGATTGCTAGATCATATTATAAGAGTATGATGCATTTTGTAAGAAACTGCCAAACTGTTTCTCAAAATGGCTGTATCATATTGCAGTCCCACCTACAGTGAAAGGAGAGTTCTTGTCCTTCACATCCTCACCAACATTTACTGTCAGTGTTTTGGATTTTGGTCATCCTGCTAAGTGCACAGTGGTGTCCCACTGTCATTTTAATTTGCATTACTCTGATGCCATATGATGCACCACATCTTTTTATGTACTTATGTCTTACCTACATATTTTCTTTGTGAGTTGTCTGTTAAGGTCTTTTAATTGGGTTATTTGTCTTCTTTTTTGTTGAGTTTTGAGAGTTCTTTGTGTATTTTAAATAATCCTTTATCAGATATGCCTTTTGCCAATATTTTCTCATAGGTCTGTGGCTTCTCTTTTTGTTCCTTTGACAGTATCTTTCACAGAACAGAATATTTTAATTTTAATGAAATCCAGCTTGCTAATTATTTTCTTCATGGATGGTGCTTTGGTGTTGTATCTTAAAAAATCTTTCCCAAGCTCTAGATTGTATATATATTCACTTATGTTCTAGGAATGTTATAGTTTAGCACCCTACATTTAAGTCTATGATTCGTTTTGAGTTAATTTTTCTGAAAGGTGTAAAATGTGGATTTTTTTTATACATGGATGTCCAGTTTGGTTTTTTCAGCATCATTTGTTGAAAAAAAAACACCCCTATCTTTTCTCCAATATATTCCCTTTTTTCTTTATCTTGAATATTTTTAGGACTTCCTCTTGATTATTTATAGTATAATTATATCTCTTTACAAGTTTTATTAATGATTTCTTTGTATACATAAATATATATGTGAATATATATATTTGAAGTGTGTTAGAATGGATTTGTTTGGGTTTATCTTGAGGTTGGGGTTTACATAGCTTGTTGAATGTGTAAGTATGTGGCTACTTTTAGGAAGTTTTCAACCAATATTTCTTCAGATATTCTTTCAACACCACCCTCTTTTCTCCTTCTGGGACTTTGATGACACAGATGTTAGATCTGTGCCTGAGGCTCTGTTTATTATTTTTTTTCAGTCTGATTTCCTTCTGTTGTTCAGATTGGATGAATTCTATTATTCTTTTGTCAAGTTCATTGATCTATGTTTTGTTATCTTCACTCTATTACTGAGCCCACCCAGTGGGATTTTCATTTGTTATTGTCTTTTTCAGTTCCATAATTTCAATTTAGTTATTTTTATAATTTCTATTATTTGTTCAGATTTTTCTAGTGTCTATTTGTTTCAGGAAATTTGTAATTAATTATTAAACCATTCTTATGACAAATATTTAAAATATATCTGTCCTATAATTCTGATATCTGATTCATCTCAGTGTTGACACTGGTTGTGTGTCTGCATTCCTATTGCTGCCCCCACCCTCACCGAGACCACTGGGATGGTACAGGGGTGACAAATGGAGGCAGAGGCTCTTGCCTTCAAGAACTATCTCAATGACAAGATTAAGTTTGAGGAATCCAAGGATGAGAGCTCCAGAAACAGAAAACTATTGTTTTCTTGGCATTGCTTTTTTTTTTCTTCTCTCATTCAAGTTGTGATCTTCTTGGTTACTGCTATGATGAGTAATCTTCAGTTGTATCCAGGACATTTTCCCATTATGTTAGGAGATTCTTCATACTGTGTAAATCTTTTATTTTAGTAAACTAACACCTTTTTGGAGTTACTACATGATGCTTGAGTTACTCTTGTGGATTGTGATTCCAATGGCAATTTAACTTGTAGAACCTTGTAGTGATGTCATGTTGTTGGTTAAATTCCTGTCACTGCTGGCACTACTTGAAGGAAAAGAAGGAATTTCCTCATATCATATGGCTGGGTGTCACTCAGTGTGAGCAGGATGTGGTAGAGTTCCCTGTATATTTTTATCTCAACTATCTGGCTTCTGTGAGAATGTGAAGAGAGCTTCAAGCTTGTGAGGACAATAAGACTTCCTGTACCATGCCACTTGCTATGGATGGATCTCTTTCTCTAGTGCTACTTGCAGTAGAAAGAGTCTTCAGTCCATGGGGACAAATAAGTTTCCAGGTATTGTATTTTGGTCTCTTCTCCAGATATCACTGCCCTTTATATCTATTGGTGGAAAGCGACAGTGTCAAACTTAGGGTTGTGGGGGGGGGGTACTTCCCCTAGACAATCAATCTGCCTGCATATTGGGAGATATTGGGATCATTTGATTTTGTTCAAAGGATTTCTGCCTAATTAGGGGAGCAATGGACCTACATGGGGAGTCTTGTTTCTAGATTGGAGTCAAGAAATGCCAAATTGGATCAGCTTCCTTGGTTGGGTAGGAGAACACAAGACACCCTGGCACTGTGCTGTTCCTTCTGTCCTGAAATGACACCAATTCTTCTTCTTTTTATTACCCTCTTACTCCTTTATGGGGCTCCCCTTTTGCTAGCTCTTGTGTGATTTCCAGGGTTTATATTGTACTTACCAAGAAGGAACAGAGAAAAATACTCTACACCATTCAGTGTGAATGAAAGTCCTGCCAAATGCCTACTTTTTTCATCTGTTCTTCTTCTTCTGTTAGTTTTTTTGGTCTTCTTTTCTGTTACTTGAATAGTTTCAGTATTCCATTTTGATTACTCTCTTAACTTTTAATCAATGTCTGTTGAAATTCTGTGGTTGATCCTGAAGATTATGTTATACATCTTCTACTTGTCTCGATTTTCTATATCATCTTCTAGGAGTTTTATAGTTTTCAATTCTTCATCTAGGTCTCTGACACATTCTGAGTTAGTTTTGTGGATGGTATAAGATCTAGCCTTTGATCCACTTTTTACCAATTATTCCAGCACCTTTTGTTGAAGAGGTTATCTTTCTCCCATTGAATTTTCTCACTCCCTTGTCAAATATCAGTTGAATCTGTGTGAGTCCATTTCTAGAACCTCTATTCTGTTTCACTGATCTCTTTTTCTGTTTTTCACTGATACCACATTGTCTTGATTACTGTATCTTTATAGTGAATGTTGAAATCTATTAGCGTCAGTCCTCCAACTTTGCTCTTCTCCTTCAACATCATGTTGGCTATTCTTGGTCTTTGGCCTTTCCATATAAACTTTAAAATTAGTCTGTCAGTATTCATAAAGTAACTTGCTGAAGTTTAATTAAGATTACAATAAATCTATAGATCAATTTGGGAAGAATTTATACTTCACAATATTTACTCTTCCTGTCCATGTATAAAAAACATTTCTCCATCTAGTTAGACCTCATTTCATTTCATTCTATGTATTTTTCAGAGTTATATAATTTTTTCTCATCTAAATGTGCCTATTTTGTGACCCTTACACCTGATTATTTCATTTGTGGGGTGCTAATGTAAATAGTGCTGTGTTTTTTTATTTCAAATTCCCATTGTTCTTTACTGCTATAGGAAAAAGAAACTGACTTTTGTATATTAACCTTCCAGGAGGGTGTTTTGGTTAATTCTTCAGAATTTTCTACCTAGACAACCAGTTGTCTGCAAACAAAGTTTTATATTTTTATTCATAATCTGTATGCATTTTATTTCCTTCTCTTCTTGCTGTGGCTTGAGTGTGTCTTCCCCAAGATTTGTTTGTTGAAACTTAACAGCTAATGTGATGGTATTAAGAAATAGGGTCTTTAGGAGGTAAGTTCCTCATGAATGGATTCATACCCTGATAAAAGAGGTTTCAGAGAGAATTCACCACTATTTGTCTTTTCCATTCCTCCCTTTACATGGGAACACAGTGTCCCTCCCCATGTAGAATGCAGCAACAAGGGATGATTATAGAAATGAAGACTGGGCTCTTACAGACACTGAAACTGCTGAGGCCTTGATTATGAACTCCCAGTTTCCTGAACCAGTGAATAAATTTCTGTTCATCATAAATCACCTAATCTCGGGTATTTTGTTACAGCAGCACAAGTGAACTAAGACACTTATTGCATTATGTAGGACTTTCAGCACTGTATCAAATAGCAGTGATGAGAGTGTACATCCTGGCTTTGACCCTGAGTTTAGCAGAAAGGCATCTGCTTTCTCACCATCAAGTACGACGTTAGTTAAAAGGTATTTTTGCAGATATTCTTTATCAAGTTGAGGAAATTCTCATCTATTCATAGATTGCTGAGAATTTTTTATCATGAATGAGTGTTAAATTCTGTCAGATCTTTTTTGGCAACTATTGATGTTATCATATTCTTTTTCTTCTTTAGTCTCCCAATGCGATGGGTTGCATCAATTGATTTTCATCTAGTTTTAAGCAGCATTTATTACTATTGTATACACATTGTGTATACTTTTATTTTTAAAATTTTTTTTATTTTTGGAACTGGGGATCAAACTTATGGCCTTGTGCTTGCGAGGCAGGCATGGTGACACTGAGCTAAATCCCCGGCACATTGTGTGTACTTTTAAAAAAATTTCTGTCATCTTCCCTAAACTGTAAACTCAAGTACCTAATATAGTATGCACTCACAAATGTTAATCAAAGGAGTGAACTATCTCCTGCTTGCTTTTATTTTTATCTATTGAGCAGCTGGGGAAGGAGCACAGCAGTTTATTGGAGCCCAGCTACAAGGTAAAGTTGGAGGACCCTGGAGGGAGAGATGCCCTGATATCAGTTCATTTTTGGTTCCAGATGGCAGGCTTGAGCCTCACTGGTTACAGGGTTAATACCAATAGCTGACTGAGTCGTTTTGTTGGAAGATTTCCTGGACTTGAAGAATATGCAAACTGCTTTGGGCCTAGGTGACAGAGTTGTCAAGAAGACTGTGATCCTGTTTTATAAATGTTGTAATTCAGCAGGTGGGAGCTTAGAGCTATGGAAATTTGAGCATTAAATGTGGCCTCCTTTGCATCTGAAGGCTGCATTTGAGGTATGTATATAATACAAAAGAATCAGAGCTCTGCTTGATATGCCTCAAAATGTTTTGATCTTTAAAAAATTCAACCGGCTTCTTTTCCAGGCATCTTATATTTACTCTGAGTCTTAGTCCTTGGAAACATCAGTTCCATTTGAACAGTTTCACAGTTTCATGTATACTCTCTAATAGTACCCCAAATGAAGCTAGCAGATCTCTCTTCTAGATCCCACGGACTGCTATAGTCCTGGAACATTCCCGTCCATAACCTAGCCAAGAAACCTCTTTCCTTCATCACTAGCCATCATTTGCCTTATTTTGCTGAAATTCTTTATCTAGATTTGTCTGTTTGAAACAACTTTTACTCTTCATTTTTGGAAAATCTTAGATTTTCATGCTGGATTCCTAGCCCATGTTTCTATCCATAGCTGCTTATGGTGAACTTGTCTGCTTTTTTCCCTTAGAATCCACTGACCTATGTTCTGGTTTTTTAGTATATGTGCTGTGGAAGCAAGCACAATATTGTGTTTTTAAAAAAAAGAATCTAGAACTTCCTTTGGGAAGCTAACCTTTCTCCACTCTCAGTTTGGGGTTTGGGTGAGGTTGACCCAAACAGCTCTTGGGTAGATTTTAATTAACTGAAGCTAATTAGTGTATGACATAATTTTAGAAGCTGGGATTGGTTCAAGAATAATCACATGGCCTCATTAGGCCCAAAGTAGTCAAACCTAAAAATTTTTATAAGCCATTGAGAGAGTTTCGGTCTTCTGGGTATAGGTTTTAGAGGATGGAAGATCTGGTGAAGCGGTAGACTTCCTGTGACTTTGAAGGAGAATTTGTCAGAGTTAACATACTGAGGAGGACTGCACCAAGACACAGAGAAAATGGTCCTGGTGGCATCATCTCAACTCCTGCATCAAGCCATGCCTGAAAACAAGCTTACCCATTGAACTTTCCAGTTTTTTGATCTTCAAAACCATCTCTATAATTAAATAATTTTAAATTGGATTTTTCTGTGATTTTCTGTCAAAAATTCTGAACAATACACTATTCGGCTTGTTCTAAAACATTGTCCTCTTTACTTCATCCTTTTCTGTGTTAGCATAGGTGGTGGCTGTGGTGCATGGTACTTGACCTTGACTTCTCCTTGGACTTTGCACTCTACTGGACTTGATTTTGGTGTCTCCTTGTGGAAATTCCTTATTCTGGTTCCATAATCCCACAGTTTATCTGAAATGCTGTCTTCTCAGTTATTGACACCTCTTAAACCAGACTCCAGATTTCTGTTTCTGAGTACTCCCAAATTTCTATCTTTCAGTTAATATATTATAAATTATATTACGTATAATATCTTGTGGATTATATAATTGTATATTATCTGTAATATAATATATTATATATAATGAATTTTAGTTAAGTTATTAGAACTCATTCAGTCATTAGAACCTATTTACAACTTCACAGGAAGAACTTTTTCCCACTCAATAACTATACTTATCTATGTGTAGTCAGAACTCTATAACAAACTCCAAGCAACTGTAGCTTCTTCTTTTTTTTTTTTTTTTTTTAGGTACTGGGGATCGAACTCTGGTCCTTGCGCTTGCAAGGCAGGCGCTGGAACCACTGAACTAAATCCCTAGCCCACAACTGTATCTTCTAACCATGGTGTTTCCATGTTTATGACTGTCCTGGACCTCTTGGATAGAAAAGTCACTTTCACATCATACTTCAAGTTTCATTAATCTCCAGAGAATATCCAAGAAAAAAGAAGACAGGGCATATGTTACAATAGGATCTTTGCACTTCTTTGGATATATCTTACAAAGACTGCCTGGGAGTCACAGTCATGGGTTCCAGCCCAGCTTCTAATATTAACTGAAAATCTGTGTTCACATATGTTGATAAAATCCAGTGAATTATTCCAAAGCCAGTATCTCAAGATGCCTGTTCCTGCTGCAAAGACACATTCTTGAAAGTGTCAGTGTCATCAAGGAAATAGCACTTCATCCTTCTGGATAATCCTGTAAAACAGAATGAGTCTTGGATTATCCTTTCTTGCTTTATAAATGAAGATAGCAAAGACTGGGAATTACAGGACCACAAGATATGTGCCAGAGACTGAAGAGCCTGAAAGCAGCTTAAGTTGCTCTTTCAATATCCACATAAAGGAACCAAGGTCTAGGGATGTCAAGTGACTCACCCAAGGTCATATGGTCAGAGTCGAGATAAAGATCTAAATCTCTTTGCTTCTAAAGCAGTGCTCTTTGCTCACATCCCTCTGAGGCTTTATAATCATTGGTAGAATTGCTTCAGGACACTACATGGACATTTGACTTTGAAGACATATTACTTTCAGAATTCATTGGTCATTTTTTTCAGTCACTGGGACAAGATATCTGACATCTGCAACTTAAAGGAGGATAAGTTTATTTTGGCTCACAGTAACAGAGCATTTAGTCCATTGTCTGTTGCCTCCAAGGCAGAAACCACATGATAGAAGAGTGTGGCCGAGCAAAGTTTTGCTCTACCTTAGCAACCAGGAAGCAGAGAGACAGAGAAGAGCCAGAAGGAAAGATATACCTTCCAAAGGCACAGCTCCAGTGACCTACCTCTCCCAATTAGGCCCTCCTAATTGTGCAGTCAGCAATGAACTCATCTTTGGATTGATCCACTGATGAACATAGCATCCTCCTGATACAATCATCTTCCAAAAATCTCACCTCTGAACACATGAGATTTTGGTGGAACAGTTTACATCCAAACCATACCACAGGAAAAAGTCAGATTTAACCCTTCATGTAAGGAAGTTCATTAGCTCTTTTAAAGTGACAAATTTCTCAAATCATAGTGATTTTAAGCAACCGTTTATTATTCCTCACAAGTTCATAAACTGATTAGGCAGATTTTTTAGTATGGACAAGGCCAGTGTCACTCAGGTGTCTGCTGCCTGACGAGACTGCTGGTCTAGAGGGGACTCAGCTAGGATGGTTAATCTTGGCACTGTATGGTCCTTCATCCTTCAACAGAATAGCCTAGACTTCTTTCCATGCCAACTGGCACATTTCCAAGAGATGATGAGAATGTTTAAGGTCCCTTGAGAAGTAAGCTTTGGATGGTACAATGCCACTTCCTTAACTTTCAATTGGCCAAAGCAAGTCACAAAGCCCCCCAGGTTCAAGGGGGTGAGAAAGTGGGCTCTGCCACTAGATGTGTGGAGGTATATCAAATTGCAGGAGGCATGGATACCAGGAGGAAATGGTTGTGGGTAGTTTTGTAAACAGCCTCTCTCAAGAAGCATGTTGGATATTTGTTTCAAAAAGAAACTGAGCCACCCCAGTTTTGTCACTAATATAGCAAAAACTGAATGGATATGTATGACATATGTTTTATCATCTCACTACTTATGAGAGTGGATGTGGGTGAATTTATAAGGTGTGTACAGGTGTGTGTGTATGAGTGTGTGTGCACACACACGTGGATGTGGGCTCTCAAGTTTTCTGAGATGTGTAATGTTCATGTACCAACTCCTCACAATGAATGCAATATTATGTACTGCAAACAAGTACTAATACAAATAAAAAGTTTAAAAATTAAGTACAGATTTTTTAAAAAGATACATTATAAGGATGGGACACTTCACAGAGAAGGAAAGCGGTCTTCCCTGTGAAATGGCAATGTGAGGCCCCCCGCAGAGCCCATCTCAAGTGACAGACCATAAATTAGACTCTGTTTCTTAGTAGCAACAGCATATTGGGTAATAGGATTTTCATTCTCTGACAACCAAAATCACAAAAATTTGTCAGCACAGAAAATATATTTCCTGGAAAACCATCTCAAAAGGACCCCACTAGGGAAAGTAGATCAGCTCCAGTCACCTTCAAGGTATCTTGACCCTCAGGAGCAAAAGCCCACCAGCCCCTAATGCCACGTGCACACCTGAAGGGACAAAGCCACCTCTACTCTCACCATTTCCATTCAACTGCCCTAGCTGTGTGGACCAGTGTGGGAAATATCCAAATCCTCTGGTTCACCAACACTGAGGTTATGGACTGAATAGGTGCTGAGTGCCAGGGATTTGGAAATGTGCTAAGTATATAGAGTGAAAATAAAAGCCACAGCCCCTGTCTTCATATAGCTCACAGTCTAACAGGGGAAAAAGACACTCAATGAAGAGGTATTTAAGACATAAATACACACAACTTGAGATAAATGATAGGAAGAAAACAAGAGTGTTTTAAAAGAGAACAAGATGGTGCTCTAGTTTGAATGTTTGTTCCCTCCCAAACTCGTATTGAAGTTTAGTTGCCAGTGTGACAATGTTATGAAGTGGGAACTTTAGGAGATGCTTAAGTTATGAGGGCTCCAGACTTATGAGTAGGATGGGTGTTATTATAAAAGGAGCAATTTGGCCCTCTCTTGCCTTTCTGTCTTTTACCATGGAATTATGTAGCAAGAAGATTCTTGCCAGATATGAGGCCCTTGATCTTTGATTTCCTAGCCTCCACAGCTGTAAGTAACTTCTGTTCACTACAAATTACCCAATCTCAAGTATTCTGTTGCAGCCACACAGACTAAGAAGGGGTAGCCAGTTTAGTCTGGAGATTGGAAAAGTCTTGATTGATGTTGCAGCTGAGATCTGGAGGGTGTGAGGAGCTAGTCATGCAAAGGGAGGAGGAAAGTACTATTCTAAGTCAAGCAAAGAGCATGTGCAAAGATCCTGAGGCAAGAAAAAGTTTAGAACTTAAAGATCTGAATGATACTTGGTGGAACTGAGGCCTCGTGCGTAGCAGAGTGCAAGATGAGAGTGCAGAAATATCCAAGACCAAATTCCAGTCATGGTCTTGAGAGTTATATTGTGGAGTTTGGATTTTACTTTAGGAGCAATAGTAAAAGAGAGAAGTGGTTTTTTTCCCTAGACTTTCTCCAGAAATTCCGATATCTTTCATACAGGAAACTAAGAACTCTTCCAGATTCATCCCTGTCTCCTACACTAGACAGGTTTGTGGACCTACTTCCTTATCCTAGGGGACCGGCCAAGACACAGGCCCAAAGTGTTCCAGTCTTCGTGGGTTGAACCCCACACCCCTGAACTGCATTCTGGTTTCTCCCAAGCCTGGTGAACTCTCGATCCTTCCTAGGACTTGTCTTTTCTTCTTCTTCTACAATAGGAGTCCATGATGTGCTGCTCTTGCCTCAGCCAGCCTAGCGTTTGTCCTCATCTCCTCTTTCCTACTTCCTGGCTTGCACCTCCCCATACTCCAGACTTCAAGCCATTCTGAGTACAAACCTCATAATCCATTTTTGTCCTCTAGCAAGCGTCCTTCTCTCCCCTGGGGCACGTTTGCTAATGAAATGGTCAGAGGATTCTGCTCATTGGGGAACTCTTATCTTCTTTGCAAATACTGCCAACATTTCATCACAAGTAACTCCTTTTATTCTTTCCTCAACCTTTTGCATCAACCTGGTATGTCGAAAGACATCTTCCAAACATGTCATGTCTAATAACCATAGCAAATCTTCAGCAAGCATTTTCTATATGATAAGAACTGTCTTAAGTGCTTTCCTTACAGTGTTTTATTCAATCCATTTATAACATTGGAACGCAAGGGAGGCAGATTCCACTTTCCAAAGATGACCACAATAATACCACCTGTTTGACACACTCTTCTACAGTCTCTTCCCTCAATCCATTTAGAAGCAGAATTTAATTGTCTTCCCCTTGAACCTAGCTGTGTTGCAACTCACTCATAATCAATAGAGTGTAATAAAATTGATTGACTTTTTTTGACATGGAATCTCACTAAGTTACCCAGGCTAGCCTCAAATACACCATCAACCTCCTAGTCCACCTCAACCCCCCAAGTAGCTGAAATTTCAGGTGTGCACCATTATAACCGGCATGATCGGTTGATTGCTGAAGTTTGGTCATATAAGGTGCTAAAGCTTTCCCTTGTTAGAAAAGACACTCTTTTGGAGCTCTGAGTTGTCATTATAAGAAGTTAAACCCCAAACCTGCTAAGCAGGAGAGGCCATGTATACGCGGTCCTAAGAACAGCTCCGTGGTGCCCTTAGACAGAACTTGACACTGCTGGCCAGCTATTAAGTGGACCATCTTGGATGTCCACTTCAGTGGAGCCTTCTCATGGCAGCAACCTCAAATGACTCTAGACTACAGCCACACAAAAGCCCTCATACCAGATTTTCTCAGCTTTGTCTTTCCTAATTTCTGCACCCACAAAGTTGTGCAGCTGTTTTAACCCCCTAAGTTTGGAGATAATTGGTTAGAAAGCAATAGTGATCAAAACATTAGGTATTGTTATTAGTCATGTCCTACAGATGAGGAATCTGAGACACAAACCAACTAAATCCCTTTTCCAAGGTCAAAGAGCTCAGAAGTGATATGATTAGAATTTTAAGTTTTTCATACCACAAGGCCTGTGTTATCACCATCTGTCTAGTAACCAGTGGTCTGTGCAACCTGGTTATGGCTTTGATATAAGGTTCAGAGGGAATGGGCTTCCCTTTCAGGGATGGACTCCAAGGTTGGAAGCTACTATTCTAGGCTCATACTGGAAATTAGCCTCAGGAGCTGGCTTCTGGGGTGCATACAGGCACCATGGAAGGTCTATGACACCCTGTCATGTAAGTAACAGGGAGTTTTCTTGAACTTCAAAAGATGGCATAAATTGCAGGTTAAGAATGCATGGAATGGGCTCTGCCATTAAGTAGCTGTATGTGCATGAAGCAAGAAGTTACTCCACTTTCACTGAATCTCAGGTCTCTCAAATGGAAAATGGGATGGTGATAATAGTAGCTAATTCATAGGGCTGTTTGAGTGTTAAATGAAATAATATATAAAATGTACTGATCACATTTCCTGGCAGTCAATATGTTCCATTTAAGTGTTCCTTCTTCACTAGTTACTATTTTTATTACAGGGTAGAGACAGGTACACTTTAAGCCTCATGAGAAAAAAAACCAACAGGCTCTTCCCCCACTCCTGCTACTCCATGGAGCCCTTTTAACAGTGCTTAATTTGCCTGATTGTCTTTGCAAATCCAATAATTGAAGGAAGAACACTTTATTGGGTGAGTAAAAAGACACACAATGAATAAAAAGAGGCTAACCTAATGCAATGACCCAGCTCCTTATTTCTTTACGTAAAGGTAGCATTGTCACATCAGAATGGTTAAGAATTTGGGTACCTAACTTCTCTGGCTCTTGGTGTTCTCATATAAAAAATGTAAATGATATTGATGACCTCATGGTGGTATGAGCATTCAATTCAATGATTACGTTCTAGCCTTGGAGCCTGGAAAAGACTAACTCTCCTTTCCCTTCCTCTCTATTCTTCTTTGAGTCACCATCCAAAGGATGGCTACTGATTGTGCCCCTCTCTCCTTCTTCCTATGGTTGCCAGAGATTGCTGGACTTGTAGCAATGGCTTATAAGAAATTGGACTCTTTCTATGGAAACTCAAGCAAAATTAGGACACCACCTGCTCCATCCTTTTCATTCTACCCCTTGGCTCCAGGAGACAGGAAGACCAGAACTTGTAGCTTCTATGGGGGCTCTGTGCAGTCACCTGGGCTTTGCAAAGCCTGTGAAGAAGGAAAAGGATGAGAGCAACCTGGCAAGAGTCCTGGATTTGAAGATGAGGAGACCTGGGTATCAGACTCACATCTCTTTCCTTTTGATCCATCTCTCCTGACAGTAGTATGGAGCCTTGGCTTCTTCATCTGTAAAAATGGAGACAATCTTAGTATTAGAAGCTTATTGTGAGGTTTAAAGAGAATATGAATGTATGACAGGAGTCTAGCATACCTATACACGACTGAGGCAACATTAGCAGGACTTCTCCTAAAGAAGGAAGAAGAGAGTTCAGCTCTGCACACTCAGAAATGCCTCCATTCTCCTGGAGAAATCACAATATTCTCATTTTTCTTGCTCCCAAAACAGCTTCCTACCCAGCTAGTAGACTCTAGCTGACTGTCCACATCCAATCATCATTGGGTCTAATACATTTAATAAAGAATAATTAGTAATTACAAAGTATTTTTAATGTAGCAGGTTCTAAGAGCTTTACATGGATCATCTCATTTCATTCATGGAGTAATTACAATGAGGTAGTTGCTTTTATAATCCTTAGTTTACTGATGAAAAAAACCATGTGCAGAGAGGTTAAGTAATATCCAAGGTCACACAGCTGGCAAAGGATACAGGCGGGGTTGACACTAGAGCTTTTGCACCTAACTCCTGCACTGATGATCTCCCATTGTGCCGTCTTCATCTCTTGCTAAGATTCCTACAGAAACTCCTAGCTGGTGTAAGTGTACCTGGTCTTACCCCTCTACAAACTTCTCCCATCCAACTACCAGCAAAATCTTCCTAAAAGACTGCCCTTATCAAGTGACTTTTTCTGGCTAAAGCTTTTCAAGGTCTCTCCATTTTCTGCAGAATAAAGACCATGCCCCTCCAATCCTCCTATAAATCTCTGAGTGGTCTGGTTCCTGCCTGCCTCCTGCCAGCCTTCTTCCCACCAAACTCTGTTCATTTTATACTCAGGGACCCTAAAGTATTTTATGATTTTTTTCACTCTGCTGCAAGTGGGTGGATTCAATTCCTTACTCCTCCTGAAATCCTTCTTCAACACCTAAAATTCATACTTATCCAATTCTAATACAAAGGCTTTGCTACTTCACCCAAGCCTTTCCCCCTGGCTTCCTGAGTACCCTGGTCTTTGTTCTATCATGATGTCCATCACCTTGGAATGCAAACATTTGTCTGCACACCTATTTGTGTTAATATATCACAAATTCCTAGAGGTGGGATCCTTTTATAGCTCCTGGGCACCTCCCATATGACCAGTAAAATAGGGCACTGATAAACATTGTCAGAAAATATTTTTAGTTGTGCAAAATTGTTCCTGTTAGTATGATGGCCAAATACCAGGTAACAGTATCCTCAAGACTTGTTATGGCTTGTATCTACATGTCCCCCAAGCCCCATGTGGTCATAGGTTAGGCTTTTCAGGGGTGACTGCATCTAGAGTGTGTGATGGTAGGATTAAATGTGTGATGCTGGTTTCAAGGGTGTGTGGTTACTAAATTAGCCCACTGATTGGCTTGGCATAGTTCTGGGTAGGATTGAGAGTGCCCTACCCTGGGTGTGAAATATAAAGGACAGAAAGATGGTTAGTGTCATTGCTTGTCACCTGTAGTTTGACGCTTGCTGCACTGCAACCTTCTACATTCTGCCCTCCATGAACTATTTCTCCTCTGTGATGCCCCTCTGCCATGCCACCCTGCCTTGGAGCCAGCCAACTGTGAACTGAAACCTCTACAAACTGTGAGCCAAATAAACTTTTCCTCCTATGAGTGTCAGATATTTTGTCTCAGCAACAGGAAAAGTAACTAAGACAGGACTCCAATCTGTCCCCTGGGCCTTCTATAAGACCCGTACCTTCACCTCTCTGTTTTGTCCTTTCTCATCTCCTAGCTGACATCAAAACCCAAGGGTACAATGAGTTTCAGCCTCTAGCCATCCTCTTCACCCCACACATCCATTTTTCTCTTCTCACTATACCAGCTTTTCAGATTCCTTCAAATGTTGGAGGTTGGTCTGCCACCAGGCCAGACCAAACAGGTCTGTTCTTGGACAATCTTTTGCACCACCCATGTTTTCACTAGGCTTTTCTGAGACCAGAAACAGAAATTTCAAGAGACACATTTATTGAGCAACCAAGGAAAGCAAAGAAAAAAGAGGTAGCTAGTAAAGGAAGGTAAGATTTTATGGATCCCAGCTTTCTACTTGTGTCTGCTTTCCATGCTAGACTGTGAGCTTCTCAAGGGCATCATAGATAAGGAACTTTGTCTGGACTGGAGATGCTTGGTGAATGAATGAAGGAATGAATGTGTGAGTGATTTGCTTAATCCTTTCCTCTGGACACTTCACAGAGCACCACCCCCCTAGGTCCCCTGTATAAGGGTTACTGGAAGATATACTTGGCACAATGTACCTGGTCAGAGGATGCAGGTATCATTCCTTCAGGACATCTCAGGGCACAGGCTGCCTGCAGCCCAACCCATCATGGGGAGGAGCCTCATCTTTCCATGGCCCAAGAGTGGAATTCCAATTCTCCACTTGAAAGAGAGAACATCATCCAACCTATCTCTGCTCCAGCCCTTAGGGCAGACCTGCTGAAGCTGCCAGGGAATCTGACAGGTGTTTTATTTTTTGCCTTGGTGTATAAATGACATCTAGCTGCCTTTCTGGCTAGAGGGAGGTTTCTGCTTAATTCAGGCTCTGGAGAGCAATCCACAGCACCAGTGCTGAGGTTTGTCTAGTTCTACATGCAGGCCCACCTCCCTGTTCTGCTTCAGGGGCTTGGCTGTCTATTGCTCAGCTTGCAGTGCATGAGCTGCCACCTCTTCTGTGAAGCCTTCCCAGGCACATAGCTCACAACCCCCCCCCCCCACCATCCCCCCTGTCTCCCAGACTGCATCACCCACCTAGAACCCAACCGGGCACCAGTGCTCCCATTAGATTTTGCTACATAACCACCATGCCATGACTTACAGGCTTAAAACAATAAGTATTTATGAGCTCATAATTCAGTGGGTGGTGTTTGGTCTCAGTGGGTTCCTCCTGCATCTTCAGGCACCTGTCAGTCAGCTAGATTCTGTCAGACTAGCTGGGCTGTGGGGTCATACATCTTTTACCCTCCAGCAAGCTAGTCTGAGTCTGTTGCTGCAGTGCAGGATGCTAGGGTGAAGGCTGAAGGTGAGGAGCTCTAAAAGCCCAAGCTCAGAGAGGCTCTGATCTGCTCCCAGACACAGAGAAAGCAAGTCAAAAAGAAAACAACAACAAAAACCAGCATTGGATTCACAGTTATGGAAACGGCCACCACTCTCCAAGGGAAGATCTTTGAACCTGTGTTGCCAAGAGGCACGCGCCCAGGAAGGGAATGACTCAGTGGCCATTGGACTATCCGAAAGTATGTGTTTTGTTACTTAAGCCTCTATCTGATAAGGATTAGGTCTCAGGGTAAACCCAGGAATCTGAGTTCCAAGTAACTGTCAAGAGAAAATCTAGTGTTCAACTTACAGTTTGGACCTTGCAGTTCTTCAAACCTAGGATGTCATGTGACTGTGGGCAAATTATTTCCTTCTTTTGCACTTCTATTTCCTTTCTTGTAAATCAGGAATGTTAACAATACCAGAGTTATAAGGATCAAATAATGTATTAATGTAAGGCCCTTAACACAGTGCCTGGCATGAAGCAAATGCTTAATAAAAGTGGCTTTTATTATCATTATTGTTATTAAAAACACTAGTTATTATTTCTTCTTCCATGTGCTAAAGCTATGGAATTCCCTCTCCCAAATTCTTATACTGAGAGTTCCTCAAGGGCACAGACTGTATGTCCAAAAATATTCACTGCAGAAAATAGAAATTTTTTGTAATAGAAAAACATTTGAGAGAAACATAAATATCCAATCATAGGGGGTTGGTTAAATGAATTTTAGTATATCGACCCAAAGGATTGCAATGTAGTCATTAAGAATGATGTAGCACTCTGTGTGCTGACATTGAAAGCTGAACATGACGTATCGTCAGGTGGAAAGGAAGGTTACAAAATAGTACATAGTACAGAGCCATCTGTGTAAAATATATTTATGTGTAGATAAACACACAGAACTGTTGGTAGAAAGACATAAAAATGTGAAAATGTGGTGTTTGTTTTTGTGAATTGAGATTATAGGAATTTTCCCCCTCTTATCCCAGATTTTTTAGTTTCTCTACAGTGCAATGTATTATTTAACTAAATGTTTTTAAAAGCAGCAGTGGGAGAACCACTCTGGCTTATGAACACTGCTGTGTGTCAGTCCCTGAACTCAGCACATAGAACTTTTGAGCCTATGAATGCCAGGGACTAGGGAGTAGGGGGCAGTGTTTCACTGAGGCTGCCCCTCCACAAAGCTCTAGGGTGTGTTTCCCAGAGCTCCTCAAAAACTACAGAGAAGCTGGCTACCATGACCCATGCCTGTAATCCCAACTACCCTGGATGCTGGGACAAGAGGATCACAAATTGGAGCTCAGCCTGGGCAACTCCACAAGCCCCTATCTCAAAATAAAAAGGGCTGGAAATGCAGCTCAGTGGTAGACTGTCCCTGGGTTTGGTATCCAATACTGCAAAACAAAAACAAAATAAAAAACCAAACAACATGACAAAAAAGCAAAAGATTACAGCTATCAATGAACTTCTGACCTTCCTGTGGGGCTTTTTCCCCCCAAGGGCACCGATAGTCACTTCACTACCTCTCTTCTCTTTGTAACAAAACCATAGTTCCCATGAAGCCAATACTGGGGGAAGGTCAGGCTCTGTCTTCAGGAGCTGTCTCACTTTCCCTCCTCAAAGCTTGGGCAATGGAGCAGAAAGGACTGGAACTAGGTGCCCAGGCTTGGAGCTCTGGCCATGGCAGTGGATGGGGCTGAGAGCCTGGACAGAAGAAAGGCAAGAATCACTGTTAGCACCATTGAAGGACAGAGACCTGATAAAAGGTGTGGGAGGCTGAGCTATTTGAAAATCAAGAAAGTCTGTTGTCTATGATGTGGTCACTCATAATCTCCCACAGGGACCCTTCAGGCCCTGGAGAAAATACACAGTCCATTCTGGGCAGCATTGTCTCTCCTGGCTCACCTAAACCCCCAGCTGTCTTGGCTCCCAGTTCAATGTGGCTGCACATTTATGATCCAAGCACCCACATTGACTGGCTCAGCTCCCCAACAGGATCAGTTCGTTCTCTTTAAGAGTATGCTGAAAGCCAAATGACCCATCCCAACCACTTAAGCTAAAGGGAATTTGATGCCTTTTTTTTTTTTTACCAAAAAGTTCTTTTTCATGTGAGAAGTGAACATGCTCCAGCCAGAGTGGGTTACCTTGATGGAGCAGCTTCTGCCGGATTTGAACAACCAGGAAGGACTGGGGGTTTTTGCTGGTAAAGATGATTTGGGGTTTATGGGACTTGGGAATGGGGGAATTAAGACCATTGAAGGAAAAGGGCTTAGGGGACCAATATACTGATTTTTAAACCATATATCAGAAGAACTTCTCTAATATATCTTTGTCTAGATCAACAAGGTCATTTCCCTGGTTATTCATAGAGAGCCATGGTAGACATGGCATCACCCTTGTCATGCCAAAATGCAAACGTTTGTGGGAGTGTGTGGATGTGATGTTGAGTCACAATACTGTTAATTATAAGGAAGTTTAGGAATTGAGGTAAACTTTCTCCCACTCCCATTTACCAATAATAAAGGCAGGCTGGCTGTGAATTACTAACCATCCTTCTTCCCCTTTCTAACTTCCATATTTGGGTTAGAATGCCTCTGCTAGACAAGCACGCCTCTACAACTTGAGGTGAGTTAGAGCATTTTATAAGTTAGGCTATAAATTGGAATATGTTTCCCCATCTGGTATCCAAATTTAAGAAATCTGCTAGTTTTCATGAGGCACTGAGCTGAGCATCAGAGCCCAGGCTTCTGTGATATTCACAGGTGCTTGGGCAGTGTGTGTAACAGTGATGGGACCTCTGGGTTTTATGGAAAACCACACTTTGTAGTAGAACTTCTGGGCTTTTCTTCATACCACTTATGACTTTCTTGTTTATTTCTTGTGTGGCCTTGAACAAGTATCTAAATCTCTCTGTGTCTCAGTATTTTCACCAGCAAAAAGAGGATAAGAGCAACTGCCTCACAAGGCTATCATGAAGTGTAATAAGGTAATCCATTTAAAGTGCTCAGAGTGTCATCTGGCAGAGAGGAACTCAGTAAACATTAATGACTCTACTGCTAGTATTAAAGTTCATAAAATTCCTAGAGCACAAGGGTATCATGGTACAAGAGATCTTTTTAGAACAACCCAAGGTAAATGTGGCAGGGTGAGCTCTCTTTGCAGATGAAGAACATCCACTGTCACAATTGTCTGCCTTAACCCAGTTTGAGTTAAATCCAACTCCCTGCCTAATGTATACTTATAGCTAAATGTGGCTAGATGAGAGCTCCAAACCATGCTGATTGCTCATCCCTTCTGTTTATATCCCTCAACTTCAAACCAGCTCTGGATGCAACCTGGTAATTATCCTGCATACTTCCGGCTCATGTTCTGTCTCCATCTCCCCTATAACCATTCCATACCTTCTGCCTCCTTCCCATCCTCAATCTTGACTACAGCCCTTCCTCCTAATTCCCTGAGAACATGGAAACACTGCAAGGGTAACTTTTTTCGGTTTCTAAGGCGAACAGTGAGAACATCTGTGCCCAGAAGAACTGCCCTCCCTCCTAGAGAACTATGCATGATTCTATCTTGGGCTCCCTTAAATTATGCCCTGAATATCAACCCTTCTTGTCTCAGAAGGATGTCTGTCTATCCTGAAAATATCTTCTCTCTCTCTTTTTTTTTTTTTTTTTGGTACCGGGGATCAAACGTGGGACCTTGTGCTTATGAGGCAAGCAGTGGAACCACTGAGCTAAATCCCTGGCCTTCTTCTCTTTATTTTTTATGAAAATTTTCCTTATGAGACCATTTCCATAAGCATCCAAACATCATTAAAACAACAACAAACAATGTTTTTTAAAAAATTATTTTAATGGTACATTTTAGGTATACAACACATTTACATTTCTCATTGGGAACTTGTACCTGTACATGATGCATCTTGGTTCTTATTTTTTCCATTCCTAGCCCTCCCTTCACCCTCCACCTTTCCCTATTTACAAAGACTTGGTTTCCATTTTTTCCATTATTTCTCATAATTTTTCCTTTCCCTTCTTTCCTTTCCTCTACCCCTCCCATTACCCCTACCCCTTTGGACCTTTTCTTCCTATTTTGCATTATCAATTATTCATTCTAATCATTGGTACATTTTAGGTATACAATATAATGACATTCATCATTGGAAATTTGCACCTTTACATAATCTCTCTTGGTTCTTATTTTTTGCCCTTCCCCTGCACTCCCTTCAACCCCTCCATCCCTCCCTATTTATAAAGACTTTGTTTCCATTTTTTCATTTCCTCATATTAATTCCATTCCCTTCTTTCCTTTCCCCTAGCCCTCCCACTTCCCCTTCCCCGTTTCCCCTTTTCTTCCTATTTCACATTATCTATTATACCTTTTAGTCCTTATTTACACTTTCAGTTTCTCATACTAGAGAAACTATTCGGTATTTATACATGTGTGTCCTATTTATTTCACTTAAGAGTATCACCTCAATGTGCATCCATTTAGCTATAAACATCTCTAATTTCTCATTTTTTATGGCTGAGTAGTACTCCATTTTATTTTTTGAAAACCACATTGTGTTTATCCAGTCTCCAGTTGATGGGGATTTGGGCTGTTTCCAAGTTTTAGCTATCACAAACTGCACTGCTATCAACATGGGCGCACATATATCACTGTGGTATGATTCTTTTAATTCTTTGGGGAAGATCCCCAGCAGGGGAATAGTGGGGTCAAATGGGACTTCCAGTCCTAGTTCTTTGAGGTATCTCCATACTGATTTGCACAGTGGTTGCACCAGTCTACACTCCCACCAGCAGTGGAGTAGGGCTCCTCTTTCCCCACAGCCCCGCCAGCATTGGTTATTGGTTGATTTCATGATAGCAGCCATTCTTTCTGGAGTGAGGTGGAATCTCAGCATTGTTTTCATTTGCATCTCTGGAATGACCAGTGATGCTGAACATTTTTTCATAACAACAAACAATGCTAATTACAACTTTCCCAGCCCAGATCTTTCCCCATTTCTCCACTCCTCATTGAATGAAAGTTTTTTTAAGTATTGAGGATGGAACCCAAGATTTTCACACTGAACCACATCCCTAGCCCTTTTTTTATTTTTTTGTTTTGAGACAGGTGAAAAGATCTTGCTAAGTTGCCCTGGCTGGGCTCAAATTTATGATCCTGCTGCCTAGGCCTGCAGAGTGCTGGGATTACAGGGATGCACTACCATGCCTGGCTACCCTAAAGTTTTTCAGAAGCATCACTTCTATGTGCTCTATCCACATCCTCACCTTCTCTTCCCTAAAACCTTCTCAACCAGCTCTCATTCCAGCGACTCCAGGAATCAGCTCTTGTCAGGCTCACTCGCGACTTCATGATGTCTAATCCAAGGCCGGGCCTTACTCTTCTCGGACCTCTTCATAACAGTTGGCCTAGCTGATTGCTCCATCCTTGATGAAATACTTTCTTCTCTGAGTTTCTGGACCTCCTCTTGCTGTGTTGGGTCCTTTTCCACTTCCTTCTCAGGTTCCTTTTGCCTCTCTTGCCTTTGTACATTGGAATAGTTTCACTCAGTCTCAAACCTTTTCTCTCCTATGTCTGAACTTAGTTGTCTTTTCTGTCCTTGTGACTTCAAACACCATGTCTAGGCTGACGGCTCTCAACTGTGTCTGTCCAGCCCAGACATCTCCCCAGAATAGCCTGATTTGTGATGACTGCATGAATATCTCCACTTGAACATCTAATGGGAATTTCTAACCTAAAGTATCCAAAATTGAACCCCTGATGGCTCACCCCACAGTAGCTCCTCTTGAAGTCTTTCCTATCACAGAAAATGGCAGCATTATTCTTTCAGTTGTTTGGGGCTCCAAATCTTAGAATTATCTTGACTCCTCTCTTTTCCATACTATATCCAATGTGCCTGAAATCCTATTGCTTCTTCTCTCAACATTAAGCCAGAATAAGACTACTTATAACAACCACTAGTACCCTGGCTGAAGACACTGTCATCACTCACCTGGATTATTTCTGTAGGCTTCTAATCCACCATCCTATTTCCACCATAACACTCCTGAATCTACATTCAACGGAATAGCTGGACAGGATTTTGTTCCTTTAAAAATAGCAAATATAAATAAAGAGCAAAATAAAAGATAGATAATATGAAATAGGGAGGTAGAGCTTTTGCAAAAGGGATGGAGACCAGGAGATAGAGGGAGTGGGGAGGGAAAAGAAGGGGAGGAGATGAAAAAATACTAAGTAATATATATTATGCGCATGTACCAATGCCCCCTAAGGAGCGTAATTACTATGTACTGCAAACATGTACTCATCAATGTAAAAATTGAAAAAGAAAGATGCATATAGATCATTTCACTGTCTACTACAAACCCTCCCTCAGCTTTCCATCGCACCTCAAGAAAACGTTTCAAAGGCTTTGCAATAGTCTATAAGAGCCAAAGACCCCCATGGTCTTTTGGACCTATGACTTTTTTTTTTCCTACCAGGGATTAAACTGAGGTCCTTGTGCTTTCAAGGCAGGCAGCAGAACCACTGAGTTAAATCCCCAGTCCCTGAACCTATGACTCTTGCCAACACTCTGTTCTAGCCATATTGGCTTCCTTTTTTTGAATGCATGAAACAGCACCCATTTCAGGACCTTTGTACTTGATGTTCTTCCTCCTTAGAAATCTCTTTTTCTAGATAAGTCACATGTTTCACTCCAACCAAATTTTTGCTTAAGTATCATCTCTTCAGAGAGAATTCTAATCTCTTTATTCCCTTGCTCTGCTTTATTTTTCTCCATGTTACTACCTCAATACTAGGATTCCTACTGTATTTTGTTCACCTAGCACACTTAGTAGTTCTCAGTCCAGTTAATGACTGGACAAGTGAACCTGGCTTTCCTCAACATCTAGTTATGGATGTGTAGAGGTTATTGTGTTGAGCCTGAGCTGACAGTATGATGATCTCAGGGGGAAGGACATAGGTTTGGATAGAATTTTGTAACCTATGCATTATTTATGAAACGCCCCCTCTCTGAGTAAGATTTTGCCTGCAACATGAGAGCAATCATATCCTCTAAGGTATTACAATTCTGAAGTCCCCCTTAATTTACATAACTCCTCAGTCACCGCTACTAAGGTATGAGGGGATCTATCAATGGTGTATGTGTCATAAGCATTTGCCACAGGTTTTTGGTCTACTCCACAGGTAAATGACGTCTCCTTTAAAAGCCTCTGGTGGGGAAGAAGAGGTCTTTTATTTTTTTCTAAGACCCTTGCAATCTTATTTTTGTAATATGAGTTAGGCACATAGTAAAAACTTATTGCTAGATTGCTCCAAACTATAGGAGGAGCCATGAAAAGCTAGGAAATGTTCTGCAATAAGTCTTACCATCTGACTCTGTAACTAGCAATTTCACTAATTGATTTCCCTTTGCAATTATGGTGAGCTTGCTTGCCTGTATTCATTCCCAGCAAAGCTGTTAGACAATGTAGGCTATAACCCCCAAGTTTCAGTGGCTTCACAAAATAAAAGTTCTTTTCTCATCCATGAAACATTTAGACAAGTGTTTGGAAGGGGGCCTGCCATGAAGGAATTCTGTGACCCAAGTCTATCCTTCTTGTGATCCTACCATCCCTGAGAGCCTTAGAGTTCTCTATTAGAATCCCTGCTAGTAGATAGGAAGAGAGCAAGCATCATGGACTAGAGGATCATGGGAGCCAGGCTTAGGAACGGCAAATATCTACTCTCATGCCATTGGCCAGGATTCTGCCATGGTCACACAGTGCTGCAAGGGAAGTTGGGAAATATCATCCACCCATGTGTCCAGGAGAAAAAGAAAATTTTTTTTTTTGGTACCTGGGATCGAACTCGGGACCTTATTCTTGCAAGGCAGGCGCCAGAACCACTGAGCTAAATCCCTGGCCCTGGAAATTGTTTCAATGAATAACAATTTAGTCCCCACTGCAAGAAAACTGAAGATCATCTTCAGCCTGCCCCAGAGCACATGATGACAAATTTTATTTCCTTTTTTGTTTTAATTCTTTTATTAGCACATATTTGCAATACATAATGATTACATTCCTTGTAGGGAGTTGGTACATATACATAACACATCTTAATTGTTTTATCCTTTTGCTCTTCTCTCCTTTCCCTCTTCTTCCATTTCTTAATCCCCTTCTCTTTTGCAAAAGATTTATCTCCCTTCTATCTATGATCTATCTTTTATTTTGCTCTTTACTTATATTTTGAGTTTTTCATATAAAAGAAACCATGTGATCTTTAAGCTTGTGTGTCTGATTCATTTTGTCAAATTTTATTTCTTGAATAATCTTGGGTAAGTTAAAAGCACTCTGTCTCCATTTTTTCTAAAAACCTTGAATCTCCTTTTCTCTTGACTCTAACTCTATAAGGGTGAGGTGCTTAAAATTTATTTATCCACAAGTTGGCTGCCTTTTCATTTTCCTAGGTTTTACTGATGGCTCTGTCTCACAATTCATGCTGATATCTTGGGTATATAGCATGAGAGACTTGGCAAAAACTTCCATCTTATTACACTGTTATTATTGGTTACTGAGAGTGTCCCAAGCAGGGGCAATAATTTAAGCAGAGTCCTTGAGGCAAAGAAGAGCCCTGGGTAGTAGAGGCGCTTTTATGACCTAGAGGCTTGACATGATCGCCTTGGCATCAGACAAAGCTAACACTGCCATTTGGGTGAGTTCAAAAAAGTTATGCAACATCCAAGACCATTTTTATTTCTGTAAACTAGGGATAGTAGATCTCATAAGTTTTTATGGGGATCCAATGAGATAACACATCTGATAAGTTTTTATGGGAATCGAATGAGATAACACATCTGGGTACTTAGAACTGTGACTGGCATATTAACTATGATGATTATTGTGCTGTCACTGTAACTGCCATAATTCTCAGCCATCCTTTGATCAGGTCCTTGTTTCAGACAACTTCTTCCATCTAGGCAGTTTCTGCCTTTCTAATCTACTGACCAAATGACACAAAACAGCTGTCTGGGGCGATTGCACTTTGATGGTGGATGGCTGCAGCTCTACTGAAACCCACACTGCCCTTGTGACCCAGCTTTTCACATCGTGTATTTTCTCAGTGCATGAACTTTTTTCAGCATCAGCTCCATCTGGCCACTTTTGCCCTGCCTGTCCATAACTGCACTTATTTTGTGCCATGTGGGTTAGAGTTACGGTCATTGGGTTTGTCATCCTGGAAATTCTTACATATTTACCCATGTTGTGATTGTCTTTAAATTTCAGTGGTGGGCCACAGCCAGGAAAGTCTCTGAAGCCTGTGAGAATGAAACCCTTGTGAACAAGGAGTTAGCTCAGCCAGGCTCTCCAATGCTTTCTGTCATACATACCTTCCACCCCTAGGCAGAAAGGCTGCCCTCTGCTCCTCTAGGACTTGCTCCAGACAGCTAGGGGTCAATGGGATGGCCCACAGTCTGCCATGTGAGGCCCTCTGCAAACAAGAAATCTCTGTATTATCAAGAGACTCTTAATCTCCATCTTATGGCCTTTTATTCCAAGCAACAAGCAGCAAACCATCCTTCCACTAGGCACAAGGCAAACGGATTCTGACAGCTTATAGAGCCCGTTGTCCACTGTAGTGAAGATAGGAGCCCAGCATAGCTGGCTTGCTGCAGACACTCCCCTGGCATGTTTACCTACCTGTCTACCTACCTACACACAAACAGAGGGGGTGGGGGGAGGGAGAGAGAGAGAATGGGAGGGAGGGAGGGAAAAAGAGAGAGAGCACACAAGCAGGTTTAACCCTTCATGATCCTATCTACAATTTAGCTGTACTTGTTCATTCATTTGTTTAATCAGTCAAGGATAATTTAATTTAATAAGTACTTATTAAGTTGCAGGCACTAAGATTAGTGATGGGAACATCAGGATAAATAAGGCTGCTTCTTTGCTTGAGGAACTCATGGTCTAAGCAGAGCAATTTATGAATAGAGTACAGGATGGTGAAGTAGAAGGGAGCATGTGACATCATGGAAATGCAGAAAAGGAAGGGGACCACTTTGCCTGGTGAGAGATAGTGAGTCAGAGAAGGATTCTCTGCAAAGAGCACATGGCAGTCTTGAAGAAATAGGCAGAAAATCAAGAGTGTATTGAAGAAGATTATCTTCATTGTATGCACTGCAAAAGAAGATTATCTTGGCTGTAAGTTCTGTAAAAGAAACTGGTTAGTCTAAATACCAGAGAGTTATTGGGAGGACCTTGGTTGTTTGAAGGAATCCAAGGAAGAAATGAACATGTAAATCTCAAGAGTAGCAGGGTCCCAGAAGTTTGGAAAATCTCAGCAGCAAGAGTCCATGACCTTCCTTTAAAATATCTTGAGTTGAGATAACATCTCCACCAACTGATAGTCTCTAGATTTCCTTCTGGTATTTCTACCAGAAAGTCCAGATTCTTAAAAGAAATTGATTGGCCCAGTTTGGGTCAGAGGCCCATTCCTAGTTTATTTTGCTGAACCTGAATTTTTAGCTCACGTAGTTTAGACCCAACCATTGAATTCAGAGTGCTTCTCAGAGAAGAGTCATTGTCACAGCTTGCTGGGTACGTTTATAGACACGGTGACTGCAAGGAGACAGGATGTTCCAGTTGGAAAGAAGTATGGACAAGTTCATTGAGGCATGGGGACAGAAAGGAGTATGGTGTGATCATGGCAAAAAAGCAGGTTTGAAGCTGCTTCCTATGTGCAATCTCTGTGACATTACATGTAAACAGAATATCCATTAATCATGTCATAATTTGTATGCAGGAAGAGAACCTCTTAATTATGTTCATTTTAGTTAAAGTTTGTTGGCTAACTGAAGCAAATAGAAAATTTATTAGAAATTTGTGTTTGGAGGAATTACAAAATTGAAAAAGAGGTGAAAAAAATTCCACTTGCCCTTGACAGGATCTGGATACCCCCAGGAAATCTTGGTGGCAGACATCCCTCCACCTTCCTCTGGTCACTTCTGCCAGGACAAATGGAATTGAGCAGTCTATGGTTAAGTTCTAGTGCAAGCCAGATGTGGGGACAGGAAGCAAGATTCAGGGGTTCCCAGGAATTTTTCTCCGCTGCAGAACAGCAAGAGTGTCAGTGGATGACAAGAAGAAGCAGACTCCTTCAGGTGAACAGCTTGGCAAGGCCTGGCTTGGGCGCACTGAGGAGGAACAATTGCTTTGTGGAGGAGTGAATGTCCTGAGAACCAAAAGGAAAGTCTAGTGCTGATATGGGGCACAGGGAATCTGCCATTGCTCCATGGAGGGGGATCTGAGAACCCTAGAGGGTATACAGAGGAGCTGCAGATAAGACCAAGACTTTGCACACTTTGCCTCTCCCCACATTTCACCTCCCTGGAGCATCTCCAACCCTACTGATGTCTTTAACATCCACAGCATCCACAAGTCCATGGACAGAGGAGTCAGACAGGAAGGGCATACCTTTAGGCCCTGCCCTTTCCAAATTGGGTCACCTTAGATGAGTTACCTTTCTGAGGCTCAGTGTTTCTACCTGGAACATGAATTTAATTTAACCATATAATTGAGTGGCTATGCAAATGAGTGAATAAGAGTGAGAGAATATATAGAGGATGTTCAATAAATGGCGTCACATTTATAACAGTATTTTTAAGTCAGTATTGATTGTCACTATTCAGGAATGTCTATGCTAGCCCTCTGCCCTGAACCTGAAAAACAAATACCTAATAAAAGAGTTCTTTCCTGCTCTATTCCTCTGGCAATCTCAAACTCTGCTTAGTTCTGGTGTGTTTTGTCTATTCCTCATTTTTGACTGATCACAAGAGATTTGCATTTTTATGACCAACTAAGGACAAGAAAGAAATAAGACTAGATGGGCCAGGTTTGAGCAGGTGGCTCTTCCCTGGCATTAGCCTCCCATAGAAGTTATTGTCCATCCTTTATGTCATGCTCAGGCCACACTCCCACTGTCCTAGGGACGCATTTAGCTACAAGTAACAGAACAATTGATTACAAGTTTAAACCAATAAGGCTTTGTCTTTCTCACACAGCAAGGCACCTCAGCTGGATGATGTTAGAGATGATATCTCTTGACTTTTATCTCTACAACTTGCTTCATGATCACAAGATACCATGGCACCCAAGCTCAAGGCAGGAAAGAGAAAGAGAAAAGAAAGAAGTAGTTCAAACTCTACCTTTACCTTTTTATTAAGGAAGGAAAAGCCTTCTCAGAACCAATGGGAAGACTTCCAGGCAGAGGCAGTTGGCCAAAAATATCCAAAGACCAACCTCATTTGCCAGGAAAGCAAGGATTAGTATTGTGTTTTGATTAGTGTCTAGTCATGGTTCCTCTCCAAGGACTGGGAACACTGTTGCTATGAATAAAATGAGGACGGAGAATGAGAGAATGGGCATTTGCTGGGCAATAAACAGTGCCTGTCCACCTTCACTCCTGAGAAGTTCCCTTGGGAAATGGGCTGGCAGCAGGACACTCTGGATAATGAGGGGCTCTGTCTCAAGTGGGAATTTGAGGCACACTCTTTGGAAGCTTTGCCAGGGCAGTAGGAGGTATGAAGATGCTCTGGCGAGGTAGAATGTGGGAAAGTGAGGAAACGGCATGTACAGCTCCAGCCTCATCTGTGGCTCACCTGCACACTCTCCGAGTGCCAGAGTCTCAAACCCCTCCCACAGGCCCTGCAGCAAAGGGAGATTTCCAGTGACCTACATCAACATCAGCCTGGGTCCTGATTCTCAGACTATCTACTCCACAAAGTAATTGCTCTTCAGTATGCCCGAGCCAGGCCTTGGCCAGCCGCTCACCTGAAAAAGTCTGAGTCTTTTCACCTACTGCACTCTTGCAGTTCTGTGGGATGAGAGAATCCTGCTCCCTGTCCCATGTGTGGCCTGCACATCAGTGGAAGTATCCTAATTTGATTGCCTTGAGTACCTCTCTGTTCCAGGTTTTTCCAAGGTTTCTTTGGCTGTGCACACACCTCTTCCTGAGACACTGCAGCTGCTACAAGTGCTGTGGTTAATGACTGTGACCTTCTTTGCAGATTTGCCCTTGGCTGATGGGAACCTCAGACCTGGAAACACCGAGGGAGGCATACTCATTGCCTGGCTGGAACGCATGTAGTACAAACACTTGGCCCTTTTGTCTTCCTAACCAACAGCTCTGCAGTGTGATTCACACTCTAGAGCACCACCTGGGTCAGGCAAGGCTGGACCTGCTTGGCTCTTTCTCTTTCTGTTTCTTGCTTCCTAGTGTTGCTTGCAGATTTTCCTGAGTCCTCACTCAACAAAACACACACATCCAAATCCCTGTGGCTCTATCTTTAGGGAATTGAACCTATCACAAACCCCATATTAAGACCACATTTTTGCAAATGTTGTTAAGCCATGAATGCCATTCAGGGACTATCACTGAGATCAGGTTGATCCTGGTAGCCAGACAATCCCCTTGTGCCACACCCTTGTCACTCACTGCTGCTCACCTCACCTATGGAACATTCCCCTCACCCCCAGCCCCTGTCTTCCCCTGCCCTTTCCTTCCCACACTGCTCTCTTCTTCCACAGCCCTGCTCCAACTCACAGCTCCCCTCACTACTAGTCCTTTCCTATTCTATGGCAGACAGACTTCCCTGCATTCCTGGGACTTTTCCAGAATCTTCCTTCTACCTCCCACCTCAACTGAGAATGAGATCTTCCCAGGGGGAACTGCTGCCTCTGCTCTCTTCTCAAGCCAAGGCTGCGCATCCTGTGCGGTATGAAATCTCAGGTCAGCATTCTCCCTGCTCCTCAGGACCACTTTCAAGCCATTATGCCTCCACCCTCACGTTAAAATGTATCTCCTTTATTTCTCACACCATCTGGCTGTCTCATTAAAACCAACCAATTGCATATCCTTTGACACAGCAATTCCCCTTCATACAAAAATATTAGTGCAAAGTGAAAGGATATATGTAAGAACATTTGTGATGACATTGCTTATACCAGTAAAGGGGGGGGGAGAAGTTGGAAGCAATCTAAATATCCATCAACAGGAAACTGACAAAGAAATTGTAGTGCAGCTACACACTGAATCCCCACACCCCTATTAGAAAAAGTGGTAAGTTTTTTATGCTGATGTGTGGAGACGTGCATGATAGGTAACAGTGAAACAAGCAGAAAACTGACTGTAGACAAATAGAATATGATTTTATTTTTATAAAGGAAAAAGAAAATATACTGTGTTAGTTACTTTTCTCTCATTGCTGAGACAAAATACCCAACACCCAAAGCTAAAGGGGAAAGGATCTACTTGGCTTACAGTTCATAGAGGTTTCAGTCCATAATAGGCCAGCTCTAAGGCAGTCTGACAGAATGGCAACAGTTCATGTCGGTGAAAGACAGCAAAATCACCAAGAGGGTTTAACAGCATCTTCCTGCCTCTTTTATCTTATTCGGACTACTGGGATTAGGGCAGTGACAAAACAATCACTCACGAGTAGTGGTTTAATAATCACATGCCCTTAAACCCAGTGTCACACACTCTAGATTCAGGCCCTGACAAAATAGCCCAGCCTCATTTGCATGAGGCTTTGGGGAGGACATCTAAACACAAACCGTAACATATATGCATATGTTTCTAAGATTAGGAGGAGTATCCGAGGCTGAGTGGCCTTTAGTTAGCAGTGTCTCTATAGTTGCTGCTAGTTCTAGCCAGGAAGCTGCTCAGAAGCACCATGCAATCTTCAGAGACTATAAAATGAGAACAGAAGCCATCCAGCTCTTGATACGATATACTGATGCTTGCTTTGTCCTCTTGGCAGGAGTCTAATAGGTGCTAGTGAGATTCAAAGGCTCTGAAAACCCCATTCACAAAGCCCTTTAAATACACTCCTTGAAGCTGTGTATGTGACAGAGTCACCATCTCATCTCTCCAGACAAGAGAGATGCAAGCAGGAAGTCTGTCCTGAGTGCCAAAAAGTAGTTATGAAATCCAAGCTTTCTTGTCTTCTATTCTTATATCAAGCCCCACTTCCCCAAATCATAATCAAGTCAATCTAGCATTGCCTTCTCACTGCCTGTTTCTTATCAGTAAGGGACAGGGGAAAGGAATGCAACAGAAGCCCAAAAGAGAGAAAAATGGAGATGGGGAGGGGACTTTCATTTTGCAGTAATTATTTTTATAATGTTTGAATTTGCTGTTAAAAGCATGTAGTATCTTTGTAATAACAAATAAGGATTTTAAAAATTCCACTTGGCCCATGTTACAGTTTGGATTTATGTGTCCCCCTACTGAAGGTCCATGCATCAAAATCTTGGTCCCCACCTTGGTGCTATTGTGGGATAGTGGAACCTTCAAAATCTGGGCCTTGTGGGAGATGTCCTGGTCATTGAGGGCCTGCCCTCAAGGCAGGGGGTGGGGGGGGGAGCTGAGACCTCAGCCCCTTCCTTTTTTCCCTGTTCTACCCATGGGATGAATGGCTTTGCTCTGCCATATGCTCTTTGCTGGTCTTGAACTCATGGTGATCCTCCTGCCTCAGCCTCACGAGTGCTAGGAATACAGGCATGCACTAGCATGCCTGGCTGCATTTGAACTTTTGAGCACAAACTCCAACTTGAATTCTGTCCACTAGAAAGATCTTCACCTTTACTCAGGAGTGAGGCTTCACGCTCTGCTGAGGGTCTAACAGAGAACTCTTCTCCTGAGAGGCTGATGGCCTGAAGGCAATGGTGCCCGCAGGAGATGGAGGAGACCCAGAAATTGCTCTGAAATTTTTACAAACCTGGAAGGACCTCTCCATGGTCCTGGTCTTATGAAGTCTGACCTAGCTTTAAGCTATCCACCCTCCAGTGCTCTGACTGTTGGCTTTGCCACAGGCAGCCTCATCAAGAAGCTCCACCTTTAAAGACTTTGTTTGAATTCTAAGGACTGCCTATTACCCTTCTTAGAAATATTTGTGCTTTAAGGATACTTGATCCAAAGTAAAATATCTTTAATGATGGAATGTAGTGACCTTTAACACAAAAGACAGTGCTTTGGATAAGGGGATTTCCAAAAAGTTCGCTCAGTAGATGGCTATCTTCAGCTAACCTTGAAGAGCCTGTGTCCTTGCGATTCTTGTAAAGCTGTTCCTTGTGGTCTCATAAACATGCTACCTTAAATCAAATACTTAGAAACAAAGAGAAAGGAGATCTGTTATATGTAGCAGAACCCATGCCAAGAAGCTAATAGTAACAGGGTCACAATCCATTGTGTTCTGTCACTAGAGTAAGACAGCAATGATTGATGTACATGAAAATGCTAAGCAGGATGAAGGCATGGTAGGTTGCAGGGAGATGTGGTGTTGCCCCATCCAAGGCTTGCCTCTGGCACATTGACTCTGGAACTGGTTGGTTGCAAAGAAAACTCAGGGAAAACACATGAAGTCAAAGATGCAAACAGTAGTAAGATCTCAGCCAGAAACTGGATCTGGATGTTGGATCATCTTGGACCTATCTGGGGCAGTGGGTATATGGGACAAGAAGAAAGCTGTCCCATACTCACATGCAGCCTAGCCCTGCCACAGTTCTAGGGGGCAGCCCTGTAGGTTTGAGATGCAACTCCCTGGGGAAGAGCTGTCACATTTCCTATTACCTCCCTCCCACTTATTCCCTTCCTGGTTTCCCCATCCTCCTCCTTGTAGTTCATTCCATGCAACTCTTCTGTCCCAGACTCTAGCTGTCAGACTCCTGTGTCACTATCCATACTTTCCTGCTAGAGGCACCAACTAAACAGACACATCCTTGTTTTCTTGAGACTTCTCTGTCATCTTCTACAACAGCATTGTGCCTGGAATTATTCCATGCTTTGTGTAGGTGTTGTCTCTAATCTTCACAGCAAGTTGGTCAAGTTTCTTGTTGTACCCTTTTTAATGTTAAAAAAATAGGTGTTTAACTCTCTTCATCTTTAACATGGAGAGAATAATATCTACTATGTTCAACTGCTATGAAGTTTGGAGATAATGTTAGCAATAAACACAGGGTAGAACAAAACACTCAATACACACTGGCATTGCTATTCTACCCAACTTCCTTCCTAGACCACAAGTTCCTCAAAGGCTCGAGCAATATATTTTTTATATTCAAATTATACTGCTTAAGATTGCTCTTGAATAGGGTTCCCAACATGTTGGGATGTGTGTCAACAATTCATAGAATAAGTATCTTTAGAAATAACTGCCTGCTTACAGTATCCCACATCAATGTGCCAGCTTATTGGAATAGAATGATAATCATAACGATCATAATGATAATTACTATTTCTCAAGCATAAGCTATAGTCTTGGGACTTTGCCAAGTATTTTATATATGTGGTGATATTTAAATTGAGCAAGCTTGGGAGGCAGGCTAAATTCAAAGGTGTGGAATAAGGAAAAAAGGTTATACCTGCATACACCTAGTCTTTTCCTTACACTCAGAGATTTATCGACTCCTACCTCCAAATCCTGTTGCTCTTGAGATACATGCCTAAAAGATTCTCACCATCCTATCTTCCTTGGCAGCTTAATTGCCCACCAATTCATTTGGAGCCTGCAGAAACTCAGATCCCCAAGTGCTTCTGCTTCCCCCTCCCTCGTCTCCTGGCATCTTTAGCATTGAACCTGAAGCACACTATCAAACCCTGATTAGATTTCAACTTCTAGAAATCAATGACAATACTAACAGCAGTTACTGTTTATTGAGCCTTTACTACCCACATTAGTTCATTTGGCATCACAACCACTCTGAGTCTGTACTATTACAATGTCCATTTTACAGATTTGCAAGTTGGAGGTTAAGTCATTCATCCATGGTAACCCAAATATCAAAGGTCAGAGTTGAGAATTGGAACTATGTGTGACCCCTGAAAATTGAACTCTTAACCAGTGCATTTGATCCATGCTACCTTTATCTTGGGTCTCAATATTGCCCCATCCAGAACAGAAATTCTTTGAGGTCATAGGATTTTCTGATAGAGTAATATAAAGTTGAGAAGAAGGAGTGAGATTATCTTTTGAAAAGAGTTGTGTACTTGAGTCACAGCTTACCAGTTACTAAGAAGTGTCTAGTGGAGACAGACACATGGGCTACAAGTTAAGTTTGCATCATAGGATCAGAGATTGGAAATAAGAATAAGACTCTACTGAGTTGAAAGTCTGGGGCCCATATCTCCTAGATGAACTAAGTACACATGATGAAAACTTATAAATAGCTCATTATATACCATATCAGCAGCTGGGGACACTGAGGCAGGAGGATCTCAAGTTCAAGTCCCATCTGGGCAACTTAACAAAACCTGGTCCAAAATAAAAAATATACAAAGGATTGGGAACGTAGCTCGGTGCAAGTTCCCTTGGTTCAATCTCCAGTTTTGTAAAAAGAAAATAAAACAGGTTCTTCCTGGTGAGATTTGAAGTTAGGTGGACCCATGTTACTAATTCTGGTGAAGATTGCAAGCAGAAATTATGTCACTTTGGGGAAGATGCAGTCAAAAACTCTTAAATGTCCAGCTCTCTCTTCTACCAAAGCAAAGCACATGTTAGGTATTAGAATGACAGGTGGAAGTCAACAAAATTCCTAAGACGCTGACTAAAGGAAAATTGCTCTTGAGAGTCACTGAATTTGCTGTAGTCCATGCAAGGGTAAGAAACAACTTTTTGAGTTAATCCAATGATATTTTGGGGGTTGTTTGTTGGTACAGCATAGCCTTGTCTATCTTGACTAATTGCTCTATGTGCCTCACACACTCACCTAGCCAGTTTGGGGTAAGAATGACCAACTGAAGGCAAATAATCAGAAATAGGCTGGAAAGATAAGGTGCAGTCACATTCCAAGAATGGAAACTGAGCAATCCCAGATACCCCATGAACACTCAGGGGTGAACACCAAGAGCCAGTGACAGATTTACCCAAAGGCAAAAGCCTGAGTCAGGTCACAAAAGAAAAGGGCTGATTTTGCATACAGTGTCCTTCTCCTTGAAAGACCTGCACAAGCAAATGTCATTGCTGCTACATCTGGTTTCCCCACAATGCTCCTAGAATTGATTCTCCCTGGAATTGAGTTTCATTGCAGATGGTAAGCCCCTCCCTTAACTCTTTCCTCCACAAGATTTGTCTGAAGGTTGGGCATCTAGAAGAGGCAGCAGAGCTGTCAAGTTTCTATTAACTCTTCCAGGCTCTACTCAAAGTTTTCCTCTAAAAAGAACTCTTCTCACATGCCCTTGTCAGATTTTACCTCTGCCTTCCCAGCATCTCAGCGCACACAGTCTCTACTTTTATTATAGTATCTACCTTAACTCAGAATTCCATGTCCCCGATTATGTCTCCTCTATCTAGTATACTCCTGGAAGAAAGGCACCAAGTCTAGTCCAAATTAGAGATTTCCTTCAGCACTTTTCTCTCTTTGTTGTACTTCTACAGTTGAGTCAAATGGAAAAAAATCTTGCTGAGGTAACAAAGGAAAGGTGAGTCTTACTTGAACCAATGCTGACTCTCAGCCTGAGGCTTCTTCCTCTGGTTCTTGAGGTTGAACTGGACATTCACATAATACAAATTATATATCTATGAGATGATTCTCTTCAGTTGTTAAATATTCACTTAACTCACATTTAACTCAATACAGGCAGGAAATGTGTCAATTTGGATCATCCTGAATATCTCTAGATCCTAACCTGAGGTCTGGTCCATGGTAGATGCTTAATAAAAGTATCAAGTGAATGAATGGACTCCTGATCTATAAATTCAAGGTGGAATATTTCTTCTTCTTGTCAACTGTGACTCTCTTGGGGCTTTCTTTTCCAGCCATGTTGTCAGCAAAGTCTTCAAAAGAGGTTGTCAAATTCTAACCCTCTTTGCCCCCAGTCTGCTGCTCTCACTGACTTTTGAAGAGAGCTCTTCATTTGAAACTTCTTTGGCTTTTCAGGACAGGAGGAGAGAGAAATGGGCCCTTCATTTAGCTGATTGAACCAACAAAAGAGAAGTTTGAGACAGAAAATGAATATAGATCCTGCTGCAGCAATTAGAGGGGAAATCGATAGAACATCAGCAGCAGCATCGGACCCATGTAAGTCAGTGTCTCCAGGGATGGGTTGGCTGAGCTGTGTTCATTTCATTTTTGTTTCCCTAACTTAATCTCCAGCAAGTCAAAAGGGGAAGATGTGGTGGATGGGAAGTGGGTGGGGAACAGGGCAGAGGGGAGAAGCCAAGGTAGTGTGGGATGGAGGGAGTTGCACAGGGCACCATTGCCGCTGCCCACGGTGGGTAAGCCCATGGCTAGGTAAGTCTAAGGCCTCACACAGCATGGGTCTAGACTTGTGTGGGGCTGAGACTGAATGTCAGGATGTGATTATGGGCAGTTTATTGAGCCTTGATGAGCCACACTTGATTCATCTGTAAATGAGATCTACTGGGCCTGGGCCGTCGTGAGGAGAAAATGCAAAGCATGGAGAGCAGATGTCTACTACCATACCCCAGGCCTCAGAGTGGGTGTGGATTCTTTAATGCTCCCTTTCTTTGCATTTCACCTAAAAAAAGATTCTTTTCTACTTTTCCCACTTTTTCTTCTCTTGTGAAGGCTCTCAGCCTTTGTTAGACCACAGGTGTCTTTGAGACAATAATAAAATGAAGAGGTTGAAAACATGGATGTGGGATTCACAAAGATCTGGGTTCAAATACCAATTCCACCTCTTGCTGGCTGTGTGATCTTGGCCACATTACTCAATCTCCCTGTGCCTTAATTTCTCCAAGAAAAAAGCGAGGATAACAATGATACCTATCACATAGGATGCGAAAAGGATTAAAAGTGTTAATATATGTAAATGCGTTAGTACTTAGAACAATGCCTGGCACATAGTAAGTTCAGAGTAAATGTTGTCATTCATAAAAGTGATGCAAATGCCTCTAGTATAACACACACAAGAACAGGCATGAATACAATCTTGTGAAACCAATCCCTGATTCTTGTTTAGCGATCTTACAGCCAGGCTATTATTTCTGTGTATTGTATGGCCTCTGGTCTATAGCATCAGATCTGTAAGTTTATGGAGGCCCTACCTACTCTGCAGTAGCAGGACACCTCCAACCCTCATGCCCTACATCAGTTCCTCAGCATTCAACTCTGTCTACTTCAAGTACAGATGTGGGCTCTGCCAGGCCATGACTTATGGCAGAACCTCCACTTGAGCCTGAGAGGACCCAGCAGTCCAGCTGAGCTCAAGGGGCCTAGAGAACTTTGATCCTGGAGGGTTGGGCTCCAGACGTTGGCCCCAGGAACAAATAGGGGACAGCCATAGGTGGCCATGGTTACCTCAGGCTGAGAATGTACACAGGGCCTGGAGGACCCAGACAGTGGCTATCCACAGAGAATGACAGCCTGCCTGGAGAGAGGCCTGGAGAGACAGGATGAGAGGCCAACCAAGCTATAGGATTTAGGACTCAGGGCCTGGAGGAAGGTCAGGGTCAGGCTGGAAGCCTGGTTATGGGCAGAGCACAAACCAAGGAAGGGGAGATCATGGCCTGGGACCTGGGAGCTGTCTCCAGGGCATGGGGTATGTATGCCTGCCTTTTCCACTAGAGGGGCAGGAGCCTCTGAACATGGCCTGGCTGGCATTCCCTGTGTCCTGGACTTGAGCAGGGCTGAGACTGCAAGGGGAAGTTTAATTTCACCTCTCAGAGAAGGGAGTTGCCATTCCAGATTTTACTCCAAAGTTCTGGGCCCTCTCCTCCAGAAGCACTGGAGCTCCTGCTCCTCTGAGCCAGCACAAGTTGGGAGAGGCTGTGGCAAATGTGGGGTCAGGAGGACTTGGAGAACAGCTGACCTCTCAGATGCCGTGGTGCAAGTGACTGTGGATCAGGGAAAAGCAGACTGCTGTGGGTCGGGTAGACACACCAGCTGCTGAAGTGGGTCATCCATGGGGATCTTCAGTCTGGATGTGTATTATCTGCAGGCAAGACCAACATTGTCTGGGAGATTCTGCTGCAGAGGAGACCCCAAGTAGTGTAGCTCCTATATGTAGGAGTCTTGTATCTAATTAGCCACAGCTGCATCTTTCTGAGGAAGGAGCTGAATAGAATAGAAAGGTGGATGGACTTTAACATCAGATGGGCTTGTGTTTGAATCCCAGCTCTGGGCCTCAGGGTTTTAAATTGTAAAATAAAGGTAAATTATATCTACTCTAGAAAGGATCCTTGCTAAAGTTTAAATGAAATTTAGATATGTGGAGTGAGGTTACCAGAAATTGACAGGTGTAAGAACAGATAAAGCGTTTTATCCGTCTATCCATCCACCCATCCATCTGTCCATCCATCCATCCAACTAATCATTCAACATGTATTTATTGATTGTTTACTCTCAGCCACATAGGAGAATCTCTCCTGAAGAAAGGAGATTCAGAAGTAAAGGACTTGACCCAGTAGAACAATCTTGGGTAGAGTTTGAGGGATGGAAGTTGAGGAGAAGGAAAAGAAAAAGGAAGAGGAAGGCAGGGGAGCATGACTCTTGAGTGCAAGGTGGCTTCACTGCTTGTACTTGCCTTTTAGTCGGTTTCCACTGGTCTCATGCAGTGTCTGGTGGTCAGGATGTGTATGATGAGGACAGGGACTGATGGAGACTGAGGGAGGGTGTGATTGCGGGAGCTGTTGCAGCCCTCTTGCTATGACTGAGAAATGCCTTTCTGAGGAGCCAACTTGGATGAAAAAGGCAGTAATGGAGAAAGAAACAAGTTCATTCATGGTGAAATTGCTTGAGCCCCTGCATGAGATTATTCCTGAAGCCAGGACTATTTCTTGGATCTTAGCTGTTACTAGAGCCGTACGTTTCTTTTTACTGAAGCCAGTTTGGAGGGGGCTTTCTTTAACTTATAACTGAAAGACACTGAAAAAAATCTCTGCCCCAGAGGTCCCACTAACTAGATGGTAAGAGAAATAAGTAAAAAACTAGTTATGCCAGTTTGTGTAGCTTCTCCATAGAGATAGACAGAAGCATAACAGATAAAGAGAAGCATATAGCTCCTAGAGCTATATGCCCTATATGTCATGGAAGGGGAGTGTCCCTTAGTCCTGAAAAAGGCAATGGGGTGACACATGCAAGTTGGTGAAGGTGAGTATGGGAGGATGCCTCCATCCTCACTTGTCAACATTCTCAGTCACTTCTACCCTTATTTGCCCATTTTTTGAACTTTTAATACTTTTTCTACACACCCCTGCTTTTAAATAAGACTGATTTAATATCTATCTACCCATCTATCCACCCATGAATCCGTTATCCAATCATCCATCCATCCATCCATCCATCCATCCATGTACTCACTCACTCAAGCTTAATTACAATGTCACCATCTGCCCCAGGAGTAAAGCTAAATGAACACGAACCTATACTAAGGGCCCTCAGGAGTTTTATGCAGCTGTGCCTGGGGGCCAAGGTTAATACAAAATACCTTCATGTAGAACAGCCAAATATCTCTACCTTGAGATTGACAGAAATTTCCCGTAGAGAAAATTAAGCAAGAGCCAGAGGGAGGGACAGGCGGCTGGGGGGCGGAGGTAGGAAACCAAGGTAGAAGTTGGCCTCCATGGGGCTACAACTTCTGCTCAGAGTCAGGCTGCCTTGGTGACAAGAGTATCTTGCTGGCTCTTTTTCATGCACAGTAAAAGTTGCATGAAAGGGGTGAGGGTTGAAGGCAGGATTACCAATTAGACTGCTCATTCACACCTTCATTCACCTCGTTGTCCATCCTGTGCTGATCACAGAGGTGCTTGGACTTATCCTGCCCTAGAACAACAGATGGTCTCCTCCTAGAGACTGTTTCACACTGGGAGTCTTCTGTTGTACCCAAGTTAGCTTCTCTCTCGCTCCCAGTCCCCAGCTTCAAAATGAAACAGATCCAAGTTGACACATTTTGGAATTTGGGGTACAGTTCTATTATTAATACTAACAATTACATCATTATTATTATCTATCTTACCTATTCCAATTATTTTGTTCCTGACATTTTATTTTCTAAGTATAAAAATAAGTCTTGATTAATTCAGAAAATTTGGACAGCTCACGGAAAAACACAAAGGGAAAAAAATCAGTAATGCACTGCCAAGTGAAAAATACAGTTAACATTTGAAAAATATGTGTTCATATTTGTAGGTACATGCACACCAGCACATTCACATTAGTTGTGCTATGCATTCTGCTTCAGAGCCTTTTTTTTTACTTTTTATAAATTTTTCTTATGTTAGTAAATATTCTTCAATAACTTCATTTTAATAATTTCACAGTATTTCAAATTATGGATATTCTATAATTTGTTTTACTAATTGCCTATGGTTAGATATGTAGATTATTTCCACTTGCATTAATATAAATGCTTTTTGAATATCCTTATGCATAAGTAGTTTGCACATGTATTTGTTTGGGTCATTAAGATGAATTCATAGAAGTAAAATTGCTGAGTCAAGAATATGTGTGCACATTCTTAAGGTTTTTGACAGATGGGGCCAGGTTACCTTCTAAAAAGCTTGCACTAATTTACTATCTGCAGCAGGGCCCAAGAATGCCCAAGTCTCCATACTCATTCTTAATTTAATTTACATATCTTTTGTTTCCCACTAGACTAAATATTTCCTCATATGTTTACTGTCTACTTGTAATTTTTCTTTAGTGATTGCCTATTTATGTCAATTGCCTATTTTTATGGGGGTGCTTATCTTTTCCTTTTTGACTTCTGAGAACTCTTCATATACATCAGCCTTTAGTCGGTAATATATGTTTATTATATTTTCCCCAGTGTGCCATTTTCCTTTTAATTTTGCTCATGGTATTGTTTTTGATCCGGGGAAGATTTTATTTTTAAGTAATCAAATTCATCAATCTTTTCCTTTATTGTTTTTGCTTAGAAATTCTTGGATGCTTAAAAATGTTTAGAAAGGCTTACCTACCCCCAGTTTGTGTAAATGTCCCTCTAGACTGGTCTTCTACTTTTAAGGTTTCAATTGTTTTATAATTAACTCTTTAACCACCTGAAATTTATTTTGTTGTTTCTATACAGCAATGCTGTAATTCAATTTCCAAATACTTAGTAAGCCCTCCCAGCTTCCTGTCCTCTTTTCTCCCCTTATCTGAAGCAGGTCTGTGCCATGTAAATAATACCTGGAAGCCCTGGAGGAGGGAGTGATTTCTCTGAGTGGAGGGGTAGGCTGAAGACAAGACAGGTGCGATCACACTACTTCCATCTTCCCCTTCATGGGGACTCGGGGACGACTGATTTTTATCCAGTGATATTTACAAAATACCTACAATGTGCATTCTGGGAGGTGCCAGGTAAAAAAGAGAGTAAGAGAGCATTTCTCTTCAGCACTTTCCAATGTCCACCAAATCAGATGTTGGAGTGAGAGTTGCTGTAGTGTGCCATCCCGAGTCCACTACAGCACTAAGGCCTGTATGTCCCAGGTGGTTAGGAAAAGTAACTGCTGATAACTTACTGTGTCCTCCTTGGGAATTGTTAGTCTCCATCAAAGTGCTACCTTGCCCAGGGTCATTGTTATCCACATCCGTTACCAAGCTATGAGAGGGGTCAAAGGCTTAGCCCCTCACTGTAATTCAAGACAGCTTTGAAAGTTCTTTCCAGCTCCAGAGCATCCTATGGGATCTACTGAGATCTCAGTCACCCCTACTATATCCCAGCTCAACTCCTCCACCTGTCTAAACCTGTTCCCCTTAATTGTCTCCTTCCAGTTCCCAAGGCCCCTTTTCCCCTGTACCTCCATTTCTGCCCAATAAATTCCCTGTATGAAAATTTCCATCGTGGACTCTTCTTCTGGGGAGAACTTCACCTGAGACAGGTGTAAGGCTTGGCTTTACCTGGGCTGAAGGTGGGAGGAAGAAGTAAGGGTGATCTCTGGGGCCACAACATGCCGGCATGGGCAAGGCACAACCAGAAGCTGGGCATTGTTTCCCTCTTCCTCACAAAATCTTTATGCACCAGGCACAGTGACCCTCTTAACTTACATAATGGGCTCTGGACAGGAAAAGAACCATTTAGTGTTAAAACTGTGAGTTTTAGTTTTAGCAATAGAATTATGGCATCAGAAGTCCTCTCCTAGGCAAATTGTGCACCAATTAGGCCCTGTGCTCAGGGACAAAATACTAATAAATGTCACAATTTAATTGGCTTGTTCCCACCCAATCCCACCTGGTGTAGCTTCACTTCCTTGATCTGAACAAAACTGTGTCCTTATCCTAGAGGCTTTAAACATAACTAGGTTCTTCTTGTAGAAATATTCACATTAGTAACCACTTCCATTTCTTGGCTTATCTGAATAAATGTGTGTGTGTGTGGATGTTCACAAAGCGTGTGTGTGCATTTACTTACAGGTGCCATAAAGCTCGGCACCGAGTTGGGTTTCTCTGCAGACCGAGATCGATCACTGCAAAGGAGACAGTGGCATACAATTCTTCCTGAGATGTCTATATATAATCACGCAATTTGCTTTTTCACATTTGGCTCCAGCATACTCAACTCAGCAGCCCCAGACAATAAAAAGATTTATGATCTCATATTACAACCAGTCCAGAGGCAGAGCAGCAAGCAACTGGGCTGATTAATCCAGAGGCCCATACATGTCATCAAGGACCCAGGCTTTTTTATATTTTCTCTCTGCCTTCCAGAATATCTTGGCTTTGTCTTAAATCAGGGTTTTCCTGGAGCTATAGCCATTTCCAGGCATCATTTCTAGACCTGTTGACATTGAGGGAGAGACAATACCTTCTCTTCTCTGGATAGCTTTTGAAGAACAAGTAAATCTCCTAGAAACAGCTCTGGAAGCATTCTTCACAACTTACTGGCCAGCACTGATTCCCAGTCACTGGTAGTGGGGATGGAGATAATCACCACTGGTTTAGATTCATCCAGATGTACCACACAGCTGTGGCCAAATCTCCTAAGGCCTGTGGTGAATAGCCAATGAAATAGGGGACCCACTGAGAAAAGGGGAAGAAGGGTAGGAGAGGATATAGAGAATAGGCAGCCAACAGATCTGCTGCACTTACATGGGCAAAGATAACATAAGAATGGTTGCGTTGATGTAGGACAGGGAGACCTGCAGGGCAGGATGGAAAGGTAAAGGGGACAATGTCCCTCACATTTCCCAGGACCGTGGGGACTCGAGTCCCCTAGTGCTAACAGCTGTCCCTAGCTGGTCTGTCCCTCACCAGCTGGGATCCCAGCTCTTGTTTATTTGACATGACATCTTGAGCACATTCTACTCTGCCTCCTTTCTTAAAGGGGCTTCTATAATTGAGTAATCACAGAGGAGGGCTTGCCAGGGAGCAAGAAAAGACAGTCTTGAAGAGCAGGGTCTCTCTGAGCTTCCCATAGATCTCAACCCTTGGGTCTGACACCCCTCCTCCCACCTAATTTTTAGCATAATCCTTTAAATTCTAAAGGTTAGGATAAACATTGATAGGGATAAAAGACATCTAAAAGAGGAAGCAGAGGATTCTACAATCAAACACTGTGCTATCATGTTTGTCCCTGCTTCTTGGCCCAGACAAACAACATGCCAGGATATTTAAAAACACTTGCAAGGGTGACTGCCCAGTGATGATTTGTTGGTCCTTGAGGAATCATACAAATCTGGTAGTGACTGGAAGTATGGGAACAGGCAAATGTCATTCATATGTTCAAAGCCTTGGAGAAGGTAAGTTCAATAAGCCTTCATCTCCACTCATAAAAGGGTATCCAGTGCTGCTAGGGTCCAGACAGCAAGTGCCCAGATGAGGATGCAAGGCACACTGTCAGCTGGCTGGATACTTCTAGAACAAGTTAGGTCAGGATGATCTGATTCCTTTCTTTGCCTGGCTCACTTGAGTATGTAAGTGAGGACACAACTTAGACACAAGGTCAGTACTTACACGAAACTGAAAGTTTGAAGGCTCTCAAACCAATCTTGGTCAATTTGGGAGAAAAGTTAAGTGCCACAAAAGTGTTTGTCTCTTACCAGTTTTTCCTCCTGCTGTACTATTCCAGCATTAGTTATCAAGGACTCAACACAACACAGTGGCGCTCTTGAATCTCCCAGTCACTCATCGTTCATTCATCTATGTTGTTGCTCATTTAATCATCCCTGCTGAATTTTTTAAAAATTCTTTTATTGGTACATTTTAGGTATATAATACACTTACATTTCCCATTGGGAACTTGTACCTTTACATGATGCATCTTGGTTCTTATTTTTTCCCCTATTCCCTGCACTCCCTTCACCCCTCCACCCTTCCCTATTTACAAAGACTTGGTTTCCATTATTTCCATTTCTCCTAATTTTTCCTTTCCCTTCTTTCCTTTCCCCTACCCCTCACACTTCCCCTACCCCTCACACTTCCCCTACCCCTTTGGACCTTTTCTTCCTATTTTGCATTATCAATTATTCATTTTAAACATTGGTACATTTTAGGTGTACACTATAATGACATTCATCATTGGAGATATATGCCTTTACATAATCACTCTTGGTTCTTATTTTTCACCCTTCCCCTGCCCTCCCTGCAACCCCTCCATCCCTCCCTATTTATAAAGACTTTGTTTCCATTTTTCCATTTTCTCATATTAATTCCATTCTCTTCTTTCCTTTCCCCTACCCTCCCACTTCCCCTTCCCCTTTGCCCCTTTTCTCCCGATTTCACATTATCTATTATACCTTTTAGTCTTTATTTACACTTTCAGTTTCTCACACTAGCAAAACTATTTGGTATTTACACATGTGTGTCCTATTTATTTCACTTAAGAGTATTGCCTCAATATGCATCCATTTAGCTATAAATGTCTCTAATTTCTCATTTTTTATGGCTGAGTAGTACTCCATTTTATTTTTAAAAACCACATTTTCTTTATCCAGTCTCCAGTTGCTGGCCATTTGGGCTGTTTCCAAGTTTTAGCTATCACAAATTGTGCTGCTACGAACATGGGTGCACATATATCACTGTGGTGTGATTCTTTCAATTCTTTAGGGAAGATACGTAGCAGGGGAACAGCTGGGTCAAATGAGACTTCCAGTCCTAGTTTTTTGAGTTATCTCCATACTGATTTCCACAGTGGTTGCACCAGTCTACACCCCCACCAGCAGTGGAGCAGGGTTCCTCTTTCCCCACAGCCCCACCAGCATTTGTTATTGGTTAATTTCATGATAGCAGCCACTCATTCTGGAGTGAGGTGGAATCTCAGCATTGTTTTCATTTGCATCTCTGGAATGACCAGTGATGTTGAACATTTTTTCCTATATTTCTTTGCTATTTCTACTTCTTTGGCTGAGAAATTTCTGTTCATCTCAGATGCCCATTTTGGGATTGGGTCCTTAAATTTGGGAGGTCTGATCTTTTAAAATTCTTTGTAGATTCAAGATAGTAGACCTTTGAGGAACAGCAGGTGAAGTTTTTTCCCCCACATTGTGGGTTGTCTCGACACTGCTGATAGTTTCTCTTGCTGTACAGAAGCTTTGTAATAAGAAGAGATTCCAGTTGTTCATTGTTTGTGCTAGTTCACAGGCAACTGAGGTTTTGGTCATAAAATCCTTTCCTACACCAATGTCTTCAAGAGTTCTACCCAAACTCTGTTCCAGCCTATTCAGCGTTTCTATGTTAATATTTATATCTTTTATCCATTTCGATTTTAGTTTAGTGCATGGTGATAGGTATGGGTCTAGTTTTAATCTTTGACAAGTTGAAACCCAATTTTTCCAGCACCATTTATTAAAGAGGCTATCTTTCCTCCAGTGAGGGTGTTTGGCTCCTTTATCGAAGATGAGATGGCTGAGTGTGTCTGGAGTTGTTTCTGCATCTTCTAATCTGTTCCACTGGTCCTCAGGTCTGTTTCTTTGCCAGTACCATGATGTTTTTATCACAGGGGCTTTGTAGTATAGTTTCAAGTTGGGGATTGTGATACCCCCTGCCATGTCTCTGTTACTTAGAATTGCTTTTGTATTCTGGGTCTCTTCTTGTTCCAAATGAATTTCTGGATTGTTTTCTCAAGTTCTATGAGGTATGCTGCTGGGATTTCAATTGGAATTGCATCGAATCTATATAGCACTTTTGGAAGTATGGCCATTTTCACTATGTTGATCCTTCCTACCCAGGAGCAGGGGATGTCTTTACATTTCCTGATATCATCTTCAATCTCTCTTTTCAGAGTGCTACAGTTTTCAGAGAAGAGGTTTTTGATTTCTTTCATTAGGTTGATTCCTAGGTATTTCAGGTTTTTTGATGCTATTGCAAAAGGAATTGTTTGGCCTATTTCTGTCTCAGTGAGTCTGTTGCTCATGTAGAGGAAAGCTATTGATTTTTGTGTTTTGAGATTGTATTCAGCCACTTTACTGAATTTGGTTATTAAGTCTAGAAGACTTTTCGTGGAGTTCTTGGGGTCTTCTATATAGAGTATCATGTCATCTGCAAATAATGACAATTTGACTTCTTCATTTCCTATCTTTATTCCTTTTGTTTCTTTCTCTTGTGTAATTGCCATGGCTAATGTTTCCAAAATTATATTGAACAAGAGTGGTGATAGTGGACATCCTTGTCTTGTTCCTGATTTTAGTGTGAAGGATTTCATTTTGTGACCATTTAGTATAATACTGGCTGTTGGTTTTTCATAGGTGGCTTTTATCAGATTGAGGTAGAGATCATCTATTCCTATTTTTTGTAGGGTTTTTATCATAAATGCATGCTGGATTTTGTCAAATGCTTTTTCTGTGTCTATGGAGATAATCATATGGATTTTGTCCTTGGCGCTATTGATATAGTGTATTACACTGATTGATTTGTGTATTTTGACACACCCCTGCATCCCTGGGATGACTCCCAGTTGATTAGGATGCATGGTCTTCTTGATGATCTTCTGGATGCTATTTGCCAGTATCTTATTAAGGATTTTTCCATCTATGTTCATTAGTGAGATTGGCCTATAGTTCTCTTTTTCGGTTGGGTCTTTCTCTGCTTTGGGGATCAAGGCGATGCTTGCTTCCAGGAATGAATTTGGGAGTATTGCTTCTCTTTCAATTTCATTGAAGAGTTTAAACAGTAGTGGCAGTAGTTCCTCTCTAAATGTCTTGTAGAATTCAACAGTGAAGCCATCACTACCTGGGCTTTTCTTAGTTGGTAAGTTTTTAATTATGTTTTCAATTTCATTGGTTGATATTAGGTAGTTTGGAATTTTTAGGTCTTCTTCGTTCAACTTTGGTAATTTGTATGTTTCTAGGAAACTGTCCATTTCTTCTGTGCTTTCCATCTCATTGGCGTATAGTTTCTGGAAGTAGGTATTGATGATCCCCTGGATTTCTGCTGGGTCTGTTGTAATTTCACCCTTTTCATTTCTAATTGCATGGATTTGGGACTTTTCTTTCCCTTTTTTTGATGAGATTGGCTAAGGGTTTGTCAATTTTGTTGATTCTTTCAAAGAACCAACTCTTGGCTTCAATAATTTTTTGTATCATTCTCTTAGTCTCCATTGAATTGATTTATACTCTGATCTTTATAATTTCCTCCCTTGTATGAGCTTTGGGGTTGTTCTGCTCTTCTTTTTCTAGAAGCTTGAGGTGCAGCATCAGGTTAATTAATTGGGCTCGTTCTGTTTTCCTAATATGTGCATTCACTTCTATGAATTTCCCTCATAAGACTGCTTTCATTGTGTCCCATAGATTCCAGTATGTTGTATTGTCATTGTCATTTAATTGAAGGAACTGTCTGATTTCTTCTTTAATTTCCTCTGTGACCCATTGGTTATTCAGAAATGTGTTGTTCAATTTCCATGTGTTTATGAAATTTTTGTGGTTTCTTTTGCTATGGATCTCCAATTTCATGTTACTATGCTCGGATAATATACAGGGGATAACTTCAATTCCTTTGCACTTACTTAAACATGTTCTATGAGTGAGTATGTGCTCTATTTTGGAGAACTACCCATGTACAGCTGAAAAGATTGTGTATTCTGATTTTTGGGGGTGGAACACTCTGTAAACATCTGTTAAGTTCATTTGTTCAAGAGTTCGATTGAGTTCTAGTATTTCATTACTTATTTTTTGTCTAGTTGATCTATCTATTTGTGACAGTGGGGTATTGAGGTCCCCCACTAGTATTGTATTTGTACATATATGACTTTTCATATCTGTTAGTATTTGTTTTATATAGTTGGGTGCACTAGTGTTTGGTGCATATATATTTGATTGTCATCTCTTCCTGTTGGATTCTTCCCTTTACAAGGATGTAGTTTCCTTCTTTGTCTCTCTTAATCAGTGTTGGTTTGAAATCTACTTGATCTGCAAAGAGATAGCTGCTCCTGATTCTTTTTTGTGTTCCTCTCACATGGAGTATTGTTTTCCACCCTTTAACTTTCAGTCTATGAGTTTCTTTTTGAATTAAGTATGTTTCTTGTATGCAGCATATTGTTGGTTTTGCTGCTTGACCAATTCTGCCAATCTATTTCTTTGATTGGTGAATTGATACCATTAACATTGATGGTTATAACTGATACATATTGAGTTATCATTGTCATGATTTTTTTCTTTTTGTTGGATTCTCCTTATTTACATTTAATTTCTTGTTGAACCCAATAGGTTCATTCTGCTCTGCTTCCTGGGGGAGTGCTGGTTTGGTATTCATGAATTTCCTAAGGTGCTCTTTGTCATGAAAGTATCTTATTTCTCCATTAAATTTGAAAGATAGTTTTGCAGGGTACATCAATCTGGGTTGGAGGCTGTTTTCTTTTAGGGGTTGGAATATGTCACTCCAAGCTCTTCTTGCCTTGAGGGTTTGTGTTGACAAGTCTGCTGTGATTCTGATGGGCTTTCCTTTGTATGTGATTTGTTTCTTTTCTCTGACTGCTTGGAGAACTTTGTTCTTCTGTTGTGTTTCTGGAATCTTAACAATTATATGCCTATGTGTAGATTTTTTTTTGATAAAAGCTAGTTGGAGTCCTATATGCCTCACTTATCTGTATGTCAAGTTCTTTCCCCCTGCTTGGGAAGTTTTCTACCATTACTTCTGTGAACAGTTTTTTAATTTCATCTGCCCTCTCTCCTGTTTCTTCATTGACTCCAATCAGTCTTATGTTATTCTTCTTTGCATCGTCTACCAGCTGCTGGATTGATTTCTCATGGTCCCTTACAATTTTGAAGCAATTTTTCTTTTTCTGGTCACTAATTGCAATCTTATCTTCTATATCTGAAATTCTGTCCTCACACTGGCTCATTCTGTTGTGTAGACTTTTGGTGGAGTTTTTGATCTGGAAATCTGTTTGCATTTCTTCTATCGATTCCATTTGTTTCCTATGTTGGGATTCCATCATGTTCCTCAACTCCTCTCTAGATTTATTAATCATGTCTTCCAGTCCAAGCACAATCTCTGTTGTTATCTGAGAAATTATTTCTGATTTCATTTTTCCCAGATCCTTGTTTGTTGCCAGTTCAGGGAGTCCAGGTGGTTCAGTATCAGAGTGTTACATTTCATTTCCCTTTGGGGTTGCTGTAGGTGATATTTGATTTTTTGGGGTTGCGGTAGGTTTGGTTTTGAGACTTGTTTATGTGTCTTCTCATTTCGACAGGGGAGGGGATGTGCTCCTGGCGCCCACGTGGCTCACCTCCTCTGCGCTGGGAGCAGTGGTACACCGGCCTGGAAGCCCCTTTCTGTGGGATGGGAGTGGTGGAACAGCAGCCCAGAAGCCCCTACCTCTGGACTGGGAGCAGTGAAATGGTGGTCTGGAAGCCCCTACCTCTGGGCTGAGAGTGGTGGAATGGCATCCCAGAAGCCCCTTCCTCTGGGCTGGGAGCGGTGGAATGGAGGCCAGAAAGCTCTGTCCTCTGGGCAGGGAGTGGTGGAACAGCACCCCAGAAGTCCCTTCCTCTGGGCTGGGAGTGGTGGAACTCCTGCTGAATTTTTTTGAGTGTTCACTATATAATGGGAACAATGTCAAATACTCAGGGCACATAGGAATAGAACACAGTCCCTGCCTACAGAGTACATGCAGTCCTGTGAGACAGTAAAGCAGGGCCATTGAATCCACTGCCCCATACTTGCACTAGAAGAGGACTTTGCAAACTTTAATGTGCACAGAAATCTCCTGAGGGTCTTATTAAAACGCACATTCTGATTAAGTAGGGGTTAAGATTCTTTGGACCTGAGAAACTTCTGGGGAAAACTCACCTGTTTGTCCCAGGATTATATTCTGAGTAGCAAGACACTAGAACCCCTCTTGTGACAGGGATGCTAATTCTTTTTCCTAAAACGGCAAAACTCCAGCTATCCCCTCCAATATGTCCAGACCATTTATCACTGACCTCAAATGACTTCTCTCCAGCTAAGTACTAAGCTTATTTAGTACTGGCTTCCTAGAGGTTCCTTTGTACATGTGTAAAATCTCTGAATTCCAAGAACAATGAGGGAAAGATGATACAGAAATGATCAGTCCACCCAATTCCCATGTCTGTTCCCCTTCTGAGACTGCTTGTCATCATCCTCATCATCAATCATCCTCATAATAACCAACACCAGACTCACATTTGCTGTAAGCCAGGCATTATTCTTAGCACTTTACCATTAAGAAACATACAAGTCCTAGTTCTTTGAGGTATCTCCATACTGATTTCCACACTGGTTGCACCAGACTGCACTCCCATCAACAATGGAGAAGGGTTCCTTTCTCTCCACACCCCGGCCAGCATTTGTTATTGGTTGATTTCTTGATAGCAGCCATTCTTTCTGGGGTGAGGTGGAATCTCAGTGTTGTTTTCATCTGCATCTCTCGAATGACCAGTGATGTTGAACAATTTTTCATATATTTATTTGCTGTTTTTACTTCTTTGTCTGAGAAATGTCTGTTCATTTCAGATGCCCATTTTTGAATTGGGTCTTTGAATTTGGGGGGTCTAATTTTTTTCAGTTCTTTATATATTCTCGATAGTAGTCCTTTGTCTGAGGTACAGCTGCTAAACATTTCTTCCCATATTATAGGTTGTCTCTTAGCTCTGTTGGTAGTTTCTCTTGCAGTGCAGAAGCTTTTTAATAAGATGAGATCCCAGTTGTTGATTCTTTGTATTAGCTCCCATGCTACTGAAGTTTTGTTCATAAAGTCTTTTCCTATGCCAATGTTATTGAGAGTTCTACCTAACTTATCTTCCAGCAAGTTTACTGTTTCTATCTAGAGGTCCCATTTGACCCAGCTATTCCCCTACTGGGTATCTTCCCCAAAGATTTAAAAGAATCATTCCACAGTGATATATGTGCACCTATTTTTATAGCGGCACAGTTTGTAATAGCTAAGGTTTGGAAACAGTCCAAGTGCCCATCAACTGGAAACTGTATAAAGATGTGGGGTTTTTTATAAAATGGAGTACTACTCAGCCATAGAGAAAGAGAAACTAGAGTCATTTATAGCTAAATGGATGCATATTGAGGCCATACTCTTAAGTGAAATAAATAGGACACACATGTGTAAATACCGAATAGTTTCTCTAGTGTGAGAAACTGAAAGTGTAAATAAGGATGAAAATGATTAAAATGAATAATTGATAATTTGAAATAGGAAAAGATCCAAAGGTGGAGGGGTGGTGGGAGGGGAAGGGGAAAGGGAAGAAAGGAAAGGAAAAATTATATGAAAGAAAAAAAAAAGGAAACGAAGTCTATGTAAATAGGGAAGGGTGGTGGGGGTGAAGTGCGCACAGGTAATAGGGACAAAAATAAGAACTAAGATACATCATGTTCAGGTACAAACACCCAATGATAAATGTAAATGTATTGTATACCTAAAATGTACCAATTAATATATAAATTTAAAAAAGAAACATACAAGTTAACATAGGTGTGCTACCAGGTAGGTTCTTATTAGTACTCCTAGTTTGTGGGCTGGGGAATATAGGCTCAGAGAGGTTAAATAACTTGCCAGTCACACAGCTAGTATCCAGGCTTCTGTGACTCCAGACCCAATGCTCTCAACTATTACAGTTTACATTTTCTCAGAAACACTGAAGATTTTACATTTCTCCATTGTGAATTCCAATAGAAGGAGAAAAAGCTGAACAGAGCAGACTCTCTAATTCATCTGACAGGTCTATGCTGTGGCACAGCTTGGGAGGAAGAGGAGGAAGAAGACAAGCAAAGAATAGCAGAGGTAGGATGTATCTAGTGGACGACTTTAAAATCATGGTGAGAATAGATCTGCCTGTTAAATTGCATGTAACTTGTGGTGAATTGGGGGGGGGGAGCTTGGAGGAGGAGGAGTTCTGAAGGTAGGATGTGGCTGCTCTTGCATAAAGGACAAGCAACAAAGGAGACCACTTTCCTAGCTCTCACTACAAAAGCTAAAAAGCCATATAGTCCAGCTGTGTGGGACCTAAGACACATAGTGACCTGAGTTCAAGGGGGAGTTCCCTTCCTACTTAGTGTGGGGATCACTCCCTAGAGCTGCCCTGTGTACACCTGGAAAGCCAGTCCCAACATCACTGTGACCTCCACTCCTTTCTGTCCCTCCCAAACCTTCTTTCAGTGTGGGAGTGATGCCCTGGAGGTAGAAAGGGTACGAGGAAATGAAAACCCCATGAAAAATGCAATGATTTCATTTTAAATTGTATTAAAGAACTTGCTTTTTTACATTATTATTGTCCCCAAACAATTTTATAAGCTTTAAATGGACTTACACTTAGCCTCAGGTTTCCCAAACCAACTATGATGTGTTGGAACAATTGACAATTACATGGAAACAAACTTAGCTCTCAATATGCTACATGGAGCTGAAGCCTCAGAAAACTCAGGCCAATAAAAGGCCCATTAGAACATCCAGGACTCAGAGAATATTGGGGGTGGGGGGTGAGCACAGAGAGGTGGGCCATCTGGGCCCTCTCTGCTTAGCATGATGTGAAGTGAGCCCAGGCCAACCCCCAGGTGCCTCTCATGTTAGCGTGTAGCTCTGGCTTACTCTAAGTGGCATCCATATCAGGGAAGGTCACACGGGGGACAAAAGGGCCACCATTTCCTTACTTCTTCTCATTTTCCATGTAACCCAAAGTTTGTGACTTCATGTCTCTGGCGTTCTCTTTTCCACTTCTGTAAAATGGGAGGAAACTTTGACAGTGAGGTAAAATGAGAAGGGCCTGGACTTATCAAGAGGCACGGGCTCTCCCAGTTGAGTCATTCTATGCTATGTGAACAGAAGCCATGAATGTCCCTTCTCTAGGCCCTAGTGTCCTAGTCTATAACACAAGGGGGTCTGCTGGGCTATATGATTTCCAGAAACTCTCGCCTTTGTGCAGTCAGTGAACTTACTACACTGTGGGAACTCAGGATGGCGTGGCAAGGGATGGAGCCAGAGGGGTCAAATAGTGCTGGGTTTGGGCTTGTGGGATGTGGACTGGTTCAGCGTCACTGCTGAGCACATTTAGGAAGCTCTGCGATCCTGCAATCATCCAAAGAAATTCCTATCCCAGTCCTTAGAGATGGATACAAGAGCACACAAGGCCCTATGATTTGTGAGGCAGAGAACTGGAGGTAATCTAGGTATCCTCGCAAAGCAGAGGAAGCAATGAAACTAGTTGTATGCACAACAGTGTTGGCAGAAGTTAACTCAATGAGAGAAATACAAGAAACATTTCAGGGTCTTAGCACAGAATTACTTGTGTAGATCAGAACAATCCCTATTTTCCAAAGATATATGCACATTCAAGAATACACATATAATACATGTGTGGATCCCTACAATAGAGGGCGAAAATGAGAAAAGATAGTAAGTACACATAAATGAATTAAATCAGAGCAGATCTTAAAAAAAAACTTTTGTTCTTGTTTTTAAAGCAGGAGAGTGATCAAATTTTTTTATGATTTAGAAAGATTTCTCAGGTGACCATCTGAAGAATGAACAGGGGAGAGTATCTTTGGGTTTAAGACCAATGAGGAAGTCACCCAAGTCTTGGGGTAAATGGTAAAGCTTTAGCAAAGATCATGGCCAAGTGGGATGGAGAATGGGGAGGAGCAGGTAAACTCCATGATCAGGTCCTTTAAAGGGATGGGCTGTGAGTGTATGGATCAACCGGCAAGTTTCAGGGAAGCTGGTTTTGGTGTAAGAAGTATGGAATTATCCAGTCCTGGGCAGAGGCGACATAAAAGGCAAAGATTGGCTAATTTATGCAACTCCCCCAAAGCCAAGTTACTTGAGGAGAAATCTCCAGAGGCTGAAAGGTCAGGAGGGAGCCCCCAGTGCTAAAGCAAGGAGGTGCCCACTAACAGACTACCTGGAATAAGAAAAGGATGAGGACAGCATGCAAAATGCAATGCTGAATGGGAGAGAAACTGCAAGTCAATTCCTTTTTTCTTTGCTTGACTTATATTCTTCATCTGGCTTAGCCCATTGTCAAACCCTGTGTGATAGGACTTTCCATTCATTACCCATTGTGATCCTTGAACCATCCTTACAGAGTTAAAGTTACAGTGGTCAGCTTTGACCCTGAGCATTTAAACTACATCTGTCCACTTGGGCCTGGGGTACTCCAGACCCTCTACCACCATATGATTTCTGCAGTTCCCAGTGAGCACTGTGGGCCTGTTCAGTTTATTCCACCCTGCCTCACACTGTACCTAGCTCCACCCCTCTTGCCTTGCTGGATTTTTTAACTCAGCCCTGCGAAACACCGGCCACCTGTTCTGACATTGACATCCCAATGACACATCTTATTCCTATCATCTGGCACATCCCCAATCTGTCCATTTGTCTCCAACTTTCAAGACCTGGCACTGATGTTGCCCAAATGTCATCTGGCAATTGTCCTGCAGGCAGGTACATCAGCTCACCCAAGTCCACACAGACAGAGCAGCCGGGTTGGAGTTAGGTGGAACAACTCCATCCCAGCCCTCTAGAAACCCTCTGGACTACAGGGAAAGCGAGCAAGGGATGGTCCCAAGGTCACGTTGCTGATCTCCAAGAACACAGGCAGTTGCTCCCTGCCCAGACCCTGGGGATCCACTGGAAACAGAGCACAGAGGAAATGACTGTGGCAGACAATCCTCAAAGTTGATTTCCCAGGAGGAACCCAACAATGCCCTTGAAACGTGGACATCAAGGAGGAAAATCAATCGTCTTTTAAGTTTTCACCTTGATGATTGATCTGCTGCTTCCAGCCCCTTTTATCTCTCTTAAGTCTCCAGACATGGCCTCTCTCACTTCCACATTTTTTCCTTCTCATCTTTAAAGTACGGAGTTTCCTAATCCTGATTTGAAACAGGAATACATTGCTCTATGCAAACTGACCAGGTATGGGTCACGTGGTTCCAAACTTTTTTATTTTTTCTGGAAGAACCTGGCCCTGGTTAGCCCAGTAGGAGGAACAGGAAGAAAATTTGCATTTGCTGAACTCAGCTACATGCTGTGTCCTCTCACAGGCTCAGCATCACCTTGTAGGTAATCATCCCCCAGTCCTATTCAGATGTAGCTAGCTTCTTGATCCCACATCTCAGATGAGAACATAAAGTAAAGAGAAGTAATTTGCCCAACACTAAAGACACATGGTTTGCAAGATTGCAAAAGGCAGAATTAAACTTGAAACCCTGGTCTTCTTTCTGCCAGGACCAGGTCTGAGCACACCAAGAAGCATTAGCGCTCCAGCTGGGCAGTGTTAGAAACTCTTTGGTCCTTGACCACAGTGGGGTTGAGTTATCTAGGAAGCCAGCTCCTGTGTAATATAGGGATTTGGGAAGTGCTGTTCTTTCATTCATTCAGTCTACTGAATGCCATCACCTCCCTCGTCCACTTGCTGGGCACTGAGGGCAGAAATGTGAACAAACACAATTCCTTTCTCTCCTAACATTATGGTCTAGTAGGGTAACAGATCATAGGAGGTCATGAAAAAGTATGATAAGAGCTTATCCTTGTCCATTTTCTGTTGTCATAACAAAATACCTGAGGCTGAGTGTTTCATAAAGGAAGGAAGTTTCTTTGGGTCATGGTTCTAGAAGTCCAAAAGCATGGTGCTGGCATCTGTTGGGCTTCTGGTGAGGACCCCATGCAGAAGGGGGGGGGGAGGCAGGAGAGAGGTGCCAGCTTGTCCTATAACTTGCTCTCATGGTAACCAATCCAGTCCTGTTAGAGTGAGAACTCACTCCCAAGAGGAAAACACCAGTTCTTCTTAATGTCCTAATCGCTTCATAAAGGCCTGACAGCTTCTCAACACTGTTACACTGGAGACCAAATCTCAATATGAGTGTTGGAGGGAAAATCCACATGCAAACCAGAGCAAAGCTATAACAGGGTAAGTGAAGGGTACTTAGGAGCATATGCCAAAAACTCTTAATCTCTTCCAAGTTGTGATTGGAAGAGGCTTCCCAAGGATGAGACTGACAATCTGAGATCACCAACTTGGTAAGGATACATGTATTAGTCAGCTGTCCATTACTATAACAAAATACCCAACACTGACAACTTCTGAAGTAAAGAGAAGTTTATTTAGTTAACAGTTCTGAAAGTTAAAAGTCTAATATTGGGGGTTCCATTTGTTTGGCCTTGGTGAGGGCAGCAGGTGGTGGAAAATCATGGTGGGAGTATAGGAAGGAACAATCTCATCTCGAATCACAGTTGTGCAAAAGAACAGGGCAGGACTAAGCTTACTCTTATTATAACAGTCCTCTAGGGAGAATTCAAAAGGTTGCACTCCAACTACCTCATGTTCCCAGGGACTTAGGGATCTTCCACGAGGTTCCACCTCCAAAAGTCTCCATATGCTAATGCTATCACCCTGCCAAGCAAGACTTCAGTTACAATGAATCCTTGGGTGACACTCAGATTAAACAATTAAATGACATCCAAACCATAGAAATGGGTAGAAATTAACCTGGCAAATAGGGGCAGTGAGGATGGAATGTGTCCAACAAGGTGGGGAATGGCCATGACAGCAAAACTTCAGTGTCTCCTGTTATGTGCCAGCTCTGTCCCTTAGAACCAGACCTGTTCTAACTTTTTTCACAAATGCTGCATGACAGAAAGTCCAAAAGAAAAAGAAGAAGGACTGAAGAGGTTTAAAATATTTAAGCAGAGGCTTAGTGGGAGAGGAAGTTTCAGAGGAAAGCAGGGACAGAGGTGGAGGGCTTTGTAAACAGGACTTCCACACACTATTCAAAATACCCAGTTTGGGAGGGGAGTTGGGGGATGGATATGATCAAATACAAGCATTTAAACCCAATACTCTGTACCTTTCTTTGTAAGCCACATTGCAGGTTTCAGCCTTGATCTCAAAGCACTGAGGGCTTCTAGATGGTTTTAATGACAGCGGCATGAGCAACTCTTTGCTGTAGACAACTGCTTTGGCTGCATTATGAGATGATCCCATAGGCAGGGAGGCAGTTCAGAGGGCATGAGTCTATGTCTATCGCAAGCACCTGCCATCCAGGTCACACATATCAGCCAGATGTGTGTCCTATTACCTTTCTTGTGCCAAACTCAAGTATCCAAGTTGCTTTTCAAGTAGGTATTGAGCACCATCAATGTGCCAAGTGATGTTTGAGGAATACAAAAGTATATGGCAGGTTACTTGTCTTCCCTGAACTCTAAGAACAGCTCTGGATCAGGACAGATGAGTGATATGATAGTGTGGTAGTTTCCTTTAGAAGTACAGGCTTGAGAGGGTGAAGCTTGAGCTGGGATTTGAAGGATGCCTTAGGAATTTTGGTCTCTTGGTTAGAGCAGCTAGACTATATCCTAACTACTACTTCCTGGGACTGGGCCTGCTGCTATACCCTTACTCTGGGAAACTTTCTGCTTGTAGCTAATTGTATCTTTTACTTTGTATTAAAAGAGCTCATTTCCTGGCCATATTTCCAAAACTACTATATAGATTCAATGCAATGCCGATTGAAATTCCAACAATATACTTCACAGAACTAGAGAAAACAATCCAAAAATTCATTTGGAACCAGAAGAGACCTAGAATAGCTAAAGCAATTCTTAGCAACAGAGACATGGCTGGGGGTATCTCAATCCTCAACTTGAAACTATACTACAAAGCTACTGTGATAAAATCACCATGGTACTGGCAAAGGAACAGACCTGAGAATCAGTGGAATACATTAGAAGATGCAGAAACAACTCCAGACATACTCAGCCACCTCATCTTTGACAAAGGAGCCAACCACCATCATTAGAGGAAAGATAGCCTGTTTAATAAATGGTGTTGGAAAAACTGGATTTCAACCTGCCAAAGATTAAAACTAGACCCATACCTATCACCATGCACTAAACTAAGATCAAAGTGGACTAAAGATCTAAATATTAAGACAGAAACACTAAACTTGCTGGAAGATAAGTTAGGTAGAACTCTTGAAGACATTGCCATAGGAGAAGACTTCATGAACAAAACCTCAGTAGCATGGGAACTAGCACAAAGAATCAACAACTGGGATCTCATCTTATTAAAAAGCTTCTGCACAGCAAAAGAAACCACCAACAGAGCTAAGAGACAACCTACAATATGGGAAAAAAATTTTAGGAGCTGTACCTCAGACAAAGGACTACTATCGAGAATATATAAAGAACTAAAAAAAATCAGACCCCCCAAATTCAAAGACCCAATTCAAAAATGGGCGTCTGAAATGAACAGACATTTCTCAGACAAAGAAGTAAAAGCAGCAAACAAATATATGAAAAAATGTTCAACATCACTGGTCATTCAAGAGATGCAGATGAAAACAACACTGAGATTTCACCTCACCCCAGAAAGAATGGCTGCTATCAAGAAATCAACAAATAACAAAAGCTGGCAGGGGTTTGGGGAGAAAGGAACCTTTCTCCATTGCTGGTGGGAGTGCAGTCTGGTGCAACCAGTGTGGAAATCAGTATGGAAATACCTCAAAGAACTAGGACCAGAGGTTCCATTTGACCCAGCTATTCCCCTGATGGATATCTTCCCAAAAGAATTAAAAGATTCATACCACAGTGATATATGTGCACCCATGTTCATAGTGGCACAGTTTGTAATAGCTAAAGCTTGGAAGCAGCCCAAATGCCCATCAACTGGAAACTGGATAAAGAAAATGTGGTATTTTTATAAAATGGAATACTACTCAGCCATAAAGAACAAAAAGCTAGAGTCATTTATAGCTAAATGGATGCATATTGAGACCATACTCTTAAGTGAAATAAATAGGACACACATGTATAAATACCGAATAGTTTCTCTAGTGTGAGAAATTGATAGTGTAAACAAGGGTTAAAATGATTAAAATGAATAATTGATAATTTGAAAAAGGAAAAAAGGTCCAAAGATGAAGGGGTGAAGGAAGGGGAAGTGGAAAGGAAAAGAGGGAAAGGAAAAAACTATGAGAAAAGAAAACAAAATGGAAATGATGTCTATGTAAATAGGGAAGGGCGGAGGGGGTGAAGGGAGTACAGGTAATGGGGAAAAAATAGATACAACATGTACAGGTACAAACACCCAATGATAAATGTAAATGAATTGTGTACCTAAAATGTACCAATAAAAGAACTAAAAAAATAAAATAAAATAAAAGATCATGCTGGGTGTGGTGGCACGTGGCTGTAGTCCCACCACTCAGGAGGCTGAGGCAGGAGGATTGCTGTGAGTTTGAGGCCAGCCTGGGCTACATAGTGAATTCAAGGCCAGCTTGAACTAAATAGCGAGACGCTGTCTCAAAAAAAAAAAGCTAAAACAAACAAATAAAAGATTTAAAGCCAGGCATGGTGTTGCACAACTGTAATCCCAGCACTTCAGGAGGCTGAGGCAGGAGTTTTATTTATGAGGCACATAGTTTTTTCATGTTTAAAGAAATCTCTGTAATTTCTAATCCCTTTTATCCATTAGAATATTAAATTGCACATCATTTTTATCTATTCTTTTTTTTTTTTTGATATGGGGATCTTGCTGTGTTGCCCAGCCTGACCTCAAACTCTTGGGCTCAAGGGATCCTCCTGCTTCTGCCTCCCAAGTAGCTGGGACTATGGGTGGTGCCACTGTACCTGGCCATATTCAACTATCAAAAAACAAAAAGAGCTCATATCCTTTTCTTGTGTCTGTTGGCACCTTTTCATCAATCATAACACTTTAACCTTGAAACGGTCAGCCTAGGGATTGAGAAACTGTGACATAAGAGAGCCTTCTTACTGCATTGGTTAGAATTTTACTGAAATAAACCACCCCAAAAAGTAGTAACAAAATAATTTTCATTTATGTCCAAATCTGCAAGTCTGCAGGTCAGCTGAGGTGTCCCTGATTCAGATTGTACATCTGTAGGTTAGCTATAAACTGTAACTCATTTAGAACTTGGCAAGAAGTAACTCATTTGGAGCCCAGAGTGCTTTGATAGTGTAAGGTGAAAGCTTTCAGAAGGGCAAAGAGAAATGTGTGAACCCTCTCAAGGCTTAGACTTCACCCCTTGCTACACATTCTGTTGGTCAAAGTAAGTCACATGACCAAGTATAATATTAATGGGACGGAAGCCTGTGCTCCTCTCATGAAGGTGGGGTGGCAGGGAAAAATTATGTGATGAGTAAATATCTAACTATCATAGTTGCTGCCAAGGAGCATCACGGACCAGGGCAAACTTGCCTAGTTACAAAAGGAAAAAACTCCACACACAATTTTTTTTTTTACTATGTCATGGGTGCTCTGTGCCTGGAGATTCCAGATAAGGAGATGACCGGCATGTCTACATGTAGTTTGACCTTTTCTTAGTATTTCCAAGAAGATGTTCCTCGAATGATGGTCAGGAACTAGTCGTGGACCATATGCCTTACACAGGAGAAAGAGCACAGAAGTTAGACCTTAATAATAAATGGGATGAAAGCATGGCCAAATGACTGGTAGGGCTGGTCTACCAGACATGTATTCAGATGGGAGGCTAAGCAGTCTACAGGGAAATGAATTATTCCAAGGAAAATTTGAGTGGAGGTGGCCATGGTGCTGACGGGTCTGTGGGCAGATAACAGAAGAGGAAGATCCCACCTATTACTGTGTTGCTCAGCTTCCATGAACTCCTGTCTGGGTAGATGATAAAAAGACTTCTATGGAGAGTGACTACAGCTTCAGAAAGCTGGTGCTGTATGGTCTCCAGAAGCTTTGGAAGCGGGTCTTTCAACAAGAGGTATGTCTCAGCATAACATCTGACTGCAGATAGCATAAGACTCAAAAGTCACTTTAAAAAGAAAGCTGAGACGGCAGTTCCATGATGTCATCAGGGGAACAAGACTCGATCATCTTCAGTACATGGTTTCCATTCTCAAGGCCATTATGTGGTCTAAGATGGCTGCTGGAGCACCAACCATAACATCCGCTGCATTTTAGGCAAAATAAAGAGAAAGGGTATAACTTCTTCATTTTCAGGAAATGTGCCTGGAGTCTCACAAAGTAATTCTGTGTCAATCCTACTGGATAGAACTGGCTTTTATAGCTGTTTGTAGCTGCAAGGTAACTCAGAAAATACAGTGTTTTGCTGGATGACAATATTTTTAGCTAAAAGTTGCAGTTCTTTTACTAAGAAGGAAGACTAGAATAGATACTGCAGACATCACAGAATTCTCTCCTACATGGAAAAAGCATCAATGAGTACATCCTTGATATTGGGCAGCATTTGCCTTGGTTTGGAATGGGCAGTTCTCTGGTAACAGTGGCAAGATTGGTGTTCTCAGCAAGAGCAGACACATTTTCCATTGTTAGTAGCAGAAATCATCCCACAGTGGCCTAGGGAGGAGGAGGAAGAGTATGAGCAGGGAAGATTGCCAAGAAAGAACTATCCAGGCACAATGGGCCTTACCAAGAGGCTCCCAGGGAGTCCCATGGTCTGCTAGGACTGAACTGGAGGAAATGGTGTGTGGACCTGAAATTGCGAGCTCCTTCCTGTTCCAGGCAGGATAATCCAAGAGCCAAAGGTTATGCATCTTTGTCTTGTCCCATTACTACATTCCCCGAGCCACATGGATTTCCCCTCCCCTGGCCCATGACTCTGGCCCAGCTTCCTGGCTGTCTGTGTCACTGAACTATGGAAATTGTGTTCTGATCCACAGGGACTTCTTAAAGCTAAGAGCTGCTTGTGGGACCTGAAATTGTCCTCACAGTGATTTCATTCAAAGTAATAACAGCATCTGATGCTATGGAAATCTCATCCTCAGAATCATAAGCATTTATAATAGGCCATCATTGAACAAGTGCTTGTATTGGAGAGGAATTTCCATGGAGAAAGTCAATCTTTTCAAAAATGTTAATTTTATGTGAGGAAATTAAATGAGATGCCAAATTGTCTTCGTCATTATGTTGCTCTTCCCTCTTGAGCACTTACTGCTCTGATCATATGACATTTCCACATGCAGCAGCACAGAAGGGAAAATTTACCTCCTGATGAAGGCTCCTAGTTTGCCCATTAGTCAGCTCCCCATTGACCTCTGTTTCTTGCTTCAATTTTACAATAGTTTGAATTGAGGGTCAGAGAGAGAAAGCTCCAGACCTTGAAGGCTTGGTGACCCTTTGAGAGGCAAACAAGGGAGACCTTCTGAACAGCAATACATAAACAGGGCCTTTGAAAGGTTGTCATGGGATGTATGGGTGAGGAAATTAATGAAATCCAAATCCTGACCCATCATCTTCCCTTGTGAAAGACTATACCTGGGTTATGTTCATTAGCTGTCACTCTGCTCCTCTTTATAACCCCTTCCAAAACCCCATCTTGCTCTGCCCTTAAAACAATCTTTGGAGGCACCCATCTTGGGGACTCCAGGAAGCTTCCTCCCCAGGCCAGCCCTAGGTACTCCCCAATTCCCTCCCACTCACCTTCAGAGTGAGCCTAAGAATCCAGCAAGGGGCAGTGTGTACAGAGCCTTTTCACCCCTCGTTGCTCCAGTCATCATATCTAGGGATTACAAACTTCTCAAAGCCTTAAGAAAACATGTCGGTTCCACCAGTCCCAACACAGAGGTAGGGGCTTCCAGGCTGTTGTACTACCACTCCCAGTGCAGAGGATGTGAGCTGCATGGGTGCCAACAGCACAACTCCCTCCCATCAAAATGAGAAGACATGCAAGCAAGTCTCAAAACCAGACTTCCAGATCACCTACAGCAACCCCAAAGGGAAATGAGATGGAATACTCTGATACTCAACCATCTGGACTCCCTGAACTGGCAACAAAAGAGGATCAGGACAAAATGAAATCAGAAATAATTTCTCAGATAACAGCAGAGATTGTGCCCATAGTGCAAGACATGATTAATAAATCTAGAGAGGAACTGAGGAACATAATGGAATCCCAACATAGGAAAAAAACTGAATCCATAAAACAGATGCAAATAGATTTCCAGATCAAAAACTCCATTGAAAGTCTACACAGCAGAATGAGTCAATGTGAGGACAGAATTTCAGATATAGAAGATAAGATTGCAATTAGTGACCAGGAAAAGAAAAATTGCTTCAAAATTGTAAGGGGCCACAAGAAATCAATCCAGCAGCTGCTAGACGATGCAAAGAAGAATGACATAAGACTGATTGGAGTCAATGAAGAAACAGGAGAGAGTGCAGATGACATAAACAACTGTTCACAGAAGTGATGGCAGAAAACTTCCTAAGGAGGGGAAAAGAACTTGACATACAGAGAAGGGAGGCATATAGGACTCCAACTGGCCTTGAATCAAAAAAAAATCTACACATAGGCATATAATTGTTAAGATTCCAGAAACCCAACAGAAGAACAAAGTTCTACAAGCAGTTAGAGAAAAGAAACAAATCACATACAAAGGAAAGCCCATCAGAATCATATAGGGAACAGGGAAAGGGGATGTTACTAGAACCTCTGCAGTAAGTCCTAGTCTCCTGCGAGCCACTGCAGCACACGGTGAATTACAGGAAAGGTAGACAAATGAGACTGAGAAGAAGCTGAGCTTTGGGTCTTATCAGTGCTGCTCTGGGCAGCAAAGACGAAGGACCCCAGTTTACTGCACCTTTTATTCAGTACTCAGTACATCAGGAGAAACAAATGTAACAAATGACTTGCAGAGGGTTCAGTACATCCGTGTAAACAAGATGGTAAGAGTCCAAGAACAATGAGGAGCTAAGTAGATGTTTGTTCCTCCCAGGATGTTTTCAGCTCCCAAGATGTTTCTTGTCCTGGAGAATAACAGACAGCATCACCAGATCATTGAGGTCTCAGTTGTGACTGGAGGCCAAAATGGAGTTATGTCTCGTAATTCCATAGCTGGGCTGTAGGCAGGGGAACTAGGCTAACCAAATGATTTTTCCCTAAAATTATGCAGCATTGCTCCTGACAGAATCACAGCAGACTTCTCAATGCAAACCCTCAAGACAAGAAGAGCTTGGAGCAAAGTATTCCAAGACCTAAAGAAAAACAGCCTCCAACTCAGATTGATGTACCCTACAAAACTATCTTTCAAAATTAATGGAGAAATAAGATACTTACAGACAAAGAGCACCTCAGGAACTTCATGAATACCAAACCAGCACTCCAAAAAATTTTAGAAAATATGCTAGGAAAAGACAATGAGGATCACAACCCCAGGAAGTACAGCAGAATGAATGCACTGGGCACAAGAAGAAATTAAATGTAAAGGAGGAGAATCCAACATAAAGAAAAACTCATGACAATAATAAGTCAGTATGTATCAGTTATAACCATCAATGTTAATGGTCTCAATTCACCAATCAAAAGAAATAGATTGGCAAAATGGGTCAAGAAGCAAAATCCAACAATATGCTGCATACAAGAAACACACTTAATTCAAAAAGAAACACATAGACTGAAAGATAATAGGTGGAAAACAATACTCCATGCAATGGGAACCCGAAAAAAATCAGGAGTAGCTATCCTCTTTGCAGATCAAGTAGATTTCAAACCAACACTGATTAAGAGACAAAGAAGGACACTACATCCTTATAAAGGGAACAATCCAAGAGGAAAAGATGACAATCATAAATATCTATGCACCAAACACTAGTGCACCCAACTATGTAAAACAAATACTAAAGGACATGAAAAATCATATAAGCACTAATACAATACTAGTGGGGTACCTCAATACCCCATTATCACAAAGAGATCAACAGGACAAAAAACAAGCAACAAAATACTAGACCTCAGTCAAACTCTTGAACAAATGAGCTTAACAGATGTTTACAGAGTGTTCCACCCCACAAAATTGGAATACACAATCTTTTCAGCCACACATGGGTCGTTCTCCAAAATAGACCATGTACTCACTCATAGAACATATTTAGGTAGGTGCAAAGGAATTGAAGTTATCCTCTGTATGTTATCAGACCATAGTGCATTGAAATTGGAGATCCATAGCAAAAGAAACTCAAAAAATTTCATAAACACATGTAAATTGAACAACACACTTCTGAATAACCAATGGGTCACAGAGGAAATTAAAGAAGAAACTAGACAGTTCCTTCAACTAAATGACAATGACAATACAACATATTGGAATCTATGGGACACAATGAAAGCAGTCTTATGAGGGAAATTCATAGAAGTGAATGCACATATTAGGAAAACAGAATGAGCCCAATTAAACAACCTGATGCTGAACCTTAAGGAGGACAAACCAAAAGCTCATACAAGGGAGGAAATTACAAAGATTAGAGCAGAAATCAATTCAATGGAGACTAAGAGAATGCTACAAAAAATCTATGAAGCCAAGAGTTGGTTCTTTGAAAGAATAAACAAAATTGACAAACCCTTAGCCAACCTTATCAGAAAAAGGAAAGAAAAGGCCCAAATCCATGCAATTAGGAATGAAAAGGATGAAAGTACAATGGACCCACTGGAAATCCAGAGGTTCATCCATATGTACTTCAAGAACCTATACGCCAATAATATGGAAAACACAGAAGAAATGGACAGTTTCCTAGATACATATGAATTACCAAAGTTGAACGAAGAAGACCTAAAAATTCTAAACAACCCAATATCAATGAAATTGAAAACATAATTAAAAACTTACCAACTAAGAAAAGACCAGGTCGTGATGGCTTCACTGCTGAATTCTACAAGACATTTAGAGAGGAACTACTGCCACTACTGTTTAAACTCTTCAGTGAAATTGAAAGGGAAGCAATACTCCCAAATTCATTCCTGGAAGCAAGCATCACCTTGATCCTCAAAGTAGAGAAAGACCCAACCAAAAAAGAGAACTATATTCCAATCTCACTAATGAACATAGATGCAAAAATCCTTAATAAGATGCTGACAACGAGAATCCAGAAGATCATCAAAAAGATCGTACACCCTGACCAAGTGTGATTTATCCCAGGGATGCAGAGATGGTTCAACATATACAAATCAATCAATGTAGTACACTATATCAATAGAGCCAAGGACAAACACCATATGATCATCTCAATAGATGCAGAAAAAGCATTCAACAAAATCCAACATGCATTTATGATAATAACCCTACGACACATTGGACTAGATGGTCTCTACCTCAACTGATAAAAGCTATCTATAAAAAACCAACAGCCATACGAAACAAACTAAATGGTCACAAACTGAAATCCTTCACACTAAAATCAGGAACAAGACAAGGATGTCCACTATCACCACTCTTGTTCAATATAGTTTTGGAAACATTAGCCATGGCAATTACACAAGAGAAAGAAATAGAAGGAATAAAGATAGGAAATGAAGAAGTCAAATTGTCATTATTTGCAGATGACATGATACTCTATATAGGAGACCCCAAGAACTCCATCAAAAGTCTTCTAGACTTAATAACCAAATTCAGCAGAGTAGCTGGATACAAGCTCAAAACACAAAAATCAGTAGCTTTCCTCTGCACGAGCAACAGACTCACTGAGACAGAAATAGGCCAAACAATTCCTTTCACAATAGCATCAAAAAACCTGAAATACCTAGGAATCAACCTAATGAAAGAAATCAAAAACCTCTTCTCTGAAAACTATAGCACTCTGAAAAGAGAGATTGAGGGAGATATCAGAAAATGTAAAGACATCCCCTGCTCCTGGGTAGGAAGGATCAACATAGTGAAAATGGCCATACTTCCAAAAGTGCTATATAGATTCGATGCAATTCCAATTGAAATCCCAGCAGCATACTTCACGGATCTTGAGAAAATAATCCAAAAATTCATTTGGAACAAGAAGAGACCCAGAATAGCAAAAGCAATTCTTGGTAACAGAGATATGGCAAGGAGTATCACAATCCCCAACTTGAAACTATACTACAAAGCCCCTGTGATAAAAACATCATGGTACTGGCAAAGAAACAGACCTGAGGACCAGTGGAATAGATTAGAAGATGCTGAAACAACTCCAGACACACGCAGCCATCTCATCTTTGATAAAGGAGCCAATCACCCTCACTGGAGGAAAGATAGCCTCTTCAATAAATGGTGCTGGAAAAATTGGGTTTCAACTTGTCAAAGATTAAAACTAGACCCATACCTATCACCATGCACTAAACTAAAATCGAAACGGATGAAAGATGTAAATATTAACATAGAAACGCTGAATTAGTTGGAACAGAGGTTGGGTAGAACTCTTGAAGACATTGGTGTGGGAAAAGATTTTATGACCAAAACCTCAGTTGCCTGTGAACTAGCACAAACAATGAACAACTGGGATCTCTTCTTATTCAAAAGCTTCTGCACAGCAAGAAAAACCACCAGCAGTGTCAAGAGACAACCCACAATGTGGGAAAAAATCTTCACCTGCTGTTCCTCAGACAAAGGTCTACTATATTGAATCTATAAAGAACTTAAAAATAATCAGACCTCCAAAGTTTAAAGACCTAATTGCAAATGGGCATTGAAAATAAACAGACATTTCTCAGACAAAGAAGGAGAAATAGCAAAAAAACAAATACGAAAAAATGTTCAACATCACTGGTCATTCCAGAGATGCAAATGAAAACAATGCTGAGATTCCACCTCACTCCAGAATGAGTGGCTGCTATCATGAAATCAACCAATAACAAATGCTGGTGGGGCTGTGGGGAAAGAGGAACCCTGCTCCACTGCTGGTGGGAGTGCAGACTGGTGCAACCACTGTGGAAGTCAATATGGAGATACCTCAAAAAACTAGGACTGGAAGTCCCATTTGAACTATTCCCCTGCTGGGGATCTTCCCCAAAGAATTAAAAGAATCATACCACAGTGATATATGTGCACCCATGTTCATAGCAGTGCAGTTTGTGATAGCTAAAACTTGGAAACAGCCCAAATGCCCAGCAGCTGGAGACTGGATAAAGAAAATGTGGTTTTTAAAAAATAAAATGGAGTACTACTCAGCCATAAAAATGAGAAATTAGAGAAGTTTATAGCTAAATGGATGCACATTGAAGTGATACTCTTAAGTGAAATAAATAGGACAACACATGTTTAAATACAGAATAGTTTCTCTAGTGTGAGAAACTGAAAGTTTAAATAGAGACGAAAAGGTATAATAGATAATGTGAAATAGGAAGAAAAGGTGCAAAGGGGAAGGGGAAATGGGAGGGGTAGGGGAACGGAAAGAAGGGAATGGAATTAATATGAGAAAATGAAAAAATGGAAACAAAGTCTTTGTAAATAGGGAGGGATGGAGGGGTTGAATGGAGGGCAGGGGAAGAGGGAAAAATAAGAACCAAGGTGCAAATTTCCAATGATGAATGTCATTCTATTGTATACATAAAATCTACCAACAAAATAAAATTAAAAAAAATAAAGTGCAGTCCAGAAGGACACATTAAAAAAAAAAAAAAGAAAACATGATGTCTCAGCTGGACATGGTGGTGCAGGTCTATAATCCCATTTATGTGGGAGGCTGAAGCAGGAAGATGGCAAGTTCCAGACCAACTTGGGCAACATGGTGAGATCTTATCTCAAAATAAAAAGTAAAATAAAATAAAAAGACCTGGGGAAGTAGTGTAATAATAGAGTCTTTATTTAGCATGTATTAGTCTCTGGGTTCAATCCTCAGTACCACCCTTCACAAAAAATAGGTCTGAAAAAGGAAATGATTTACTCCAAAATACAAAAAGAAAGCAACAGAATCAAAATTAGTATTTTTGAAAATATCTACAAAGTATAGCATTCTGTCACATTTGTTTTTTGTTAAGCTTAGTATTCATAAAAATATCAATACACTTAAAAGCTATTTGCTGGTTAAATTGTCTCACTTTGAGAGAATTCCTAAGTATATATGTTGATTAGTGAAATATTGTAGTCAATCATAAATTAAATAACTTACTAGAGCCAAATTATATCTAGAGCAAAATCATAAAATTTCCTTTCAATTTTTACAGTAAAAATTTCTTTTTTATGTGGAATGTGGGTGTATTTAAATATGTTTGATGTGATATGGAGTAGAAATTCCAAAAAGGAATACTCAGGGTCTTTGAGAGGCACAATATGTCTGTGAGTACATAGTCTTGAAAAAAGCGTGATTAAATATTAAAGAATCTGTTACATCCAGCCCTCTAAATTCCACTATGGCAGTGGTTATATAAATCATAGTATATAATGGACTACCATGGAACTGTTAAAAAGAATGTAGTGTACTTTTATGTGATAAAAGAAGACATCCAGACATATCGTTACATGAACAAAGAAATTTGTAGATTAGTATTTACAGTGTAATTCTTATCAGAGTACTCTGTGTATGTGTGTACATGAATAAATGTGGAAATATGTACTGTTATATTGTAAGAAAATTGTGAAAGGATCTATTAAAATAGCAGTGGTTTGCCTATGAAGACAAGAAATAAAAGATTAGGAAAAAGGAGACTTCTATTTTCATGTTATAATACTCATCTGAATTGTAGGGGAAAAATTAGCAGGTGCATGTATTACTTTTACCATTTTGAAAACTAGAACAATAAAATTGCAGAAAGGAGTGGTCAGATGGTTTACAAACCAGGGATTGGCACTGTTAGTCCAGTGCTGACCGTGGGAGACACCTCTGCGTGCGGCTGAGTTGAATATCCTGTCACTACAGAGTGGCACAGGGAATGTCCAGAAAGGTTTCAACACTCCCTAGAGCTTAGAGAACACAACCCTCTGGATTTTTATCCTGCCTTTGCTTGGACTCCACATTCATTATGCAACCTTCTCGCCCAATGTAACTTCACAATTCAACCAACAATTTACTAAGTATTGATTGTATTAGTTTTCCTTGGCTGCTGTAACAAATCAGTGCAAATGTAGTAGTTTAAAACAACACCAAGTGTAACATCTTAGTTTTGGAGGTCAGAAGTCTTAAATGAGTCACACTGGGTTAAAATGAAGGTGTTAGGCAGGCTGTCTTTCTTTCTGGAGGTTCTAAAGGTGAATACATTTTCTTGCCTTCTTCAGCTTTGTCTTAGTCATTTTCCTGTCCCTGGACAAAATATCAAATGCCCACAATTTAAAGGAGGAGAAATTTATCTTGGCTCACAGTTTCAGTCTATGCTTGGCTGGCTCTAAGGCAGAAGGGCATAGCAGAGGGAAGCTACTCATCCCGTGGCAGCAGGAAGCAGAGAGAAAAGGAGCCAAGGACAAGAATACACCTTTCCAGGTCACATCCCCAGTAACCTCTAATCAGGCCCCATCTCCTAAAAGCACATTCAGCTCTGAACTCATCAATGGATGAGTCACTAATGAGTATAGCGTCACCATGATCCAATCACCTCCCACACACATTAGAGTTTGATGGGACATTTTAGACCTAAACCATAACAAACTTGTAAAGGCTGCATCCCTTGGCTTGTGCCCACTTCCTACCTTCCATGCTGACAGCATTGCAACTTCAAATCTCTCCCTAACTGTGACCTTCTGCCCACCTCTTTCACATCTAAGGACCATTGTTATGGCATTGGGCTTATCCAGAAAATCCAGAATTACCTCCCTTGTTTAAGGTCAGCTGATTAGCAACCCTAATTCCACCTGCAAGTTTAACCTTCTTTCCCATGTAACCGAACATTTTCCTAAATTCTGGAGATTAGGACTTGGATGTTTTGGGGGGTCATTATTCTGTCTACCAGAATAATTCAGCAATTAAATGCCAAATATAGTTGGAGGATCTGAAAATACAGCAGTGAACCTCCCATAATGCTTGGCCTTAGGACAGAGGGAACACAGGTAGTTTGCCCTGACCACTAGTGCAAGATTTGTGGGTGCAAAAGAGGTGCCCCAAACCAGTTTTGGAAATTTAGCTCATCACTCAACACAAAGGGTCAAGTTAGAAACATTGGTGGTGAGAGAGGGAGTGATTTATTAGAAAAATCGATCAATACATCAGATGTCTATCACCAGCTCATGGTGATGAAAGGGGCCCTCTCTTCATCTCAAGTCACGTGAGAAAGGAACACTGAAGTTAGGGCTTAATGTGTGTGACTTTGACATTGGGAGAAAATGACCTGATATCTGACATTTACCTAGAGCAAGAGGCTTGGCTGATGGGTCAAGAAGAGAGATGCTGGTCTATCTTAGGGACTAGTCATGCTTCTGTCAATAAAGAAGAGTGTGGTAGCACCCAATGATAAATGTAAATGAATTGTGTACCTAAAATGTACCAATAAATATATTAATTCATTCATTCATTAAAAAAGAGGAGTATGGTGGAGGCCATGTTCCCCATGAATCAAGTGGACCCTGGGGGAAAACTGACCTAGAGACATCTTGTGAAGGAACTTTCCTAAGAAAGGGCCTTGAGTTAGCACTGGACATCACTCAAGCCTAAGTGAAACCATACCAATCATCTAAGTCAGTCTGGCCCAGCATGCCTTACTTTCTCTCCTGCCTTTATCCAGGAGGAGTCTGGGGCAGCTTGCTAGGAGTGAGATAGGGGAGAAGATGGACAAGGAGAGAAGTAGACCTTGCATCCTCCCCCTCTGCCCTACCACCTGTGATTAGGCTGGGGAAAGTGAAGAACTTTCACTTTACCTGAAGCTTTGAGTGTTAATGAACATACTGGGTATGCTAATTGCATAAATGAGATCATTTGGGGGCCTGAACATGACCAAAGGACTTTATTATAAAGGAGTAGCCAATCCAAACTATGATTCACCTAAGATTGTACTCCAGAGGTAGGAAAGTGGAGATTAAAGGGATAGATATGAGAGAAGAAATTGCTTTTTGCTCTCGCCAGCATTTTGCTCACTCAGTTGAATGCTTCACTTCCCCAGGGAGCCAGAAGCTCATGCTCACCAGTTGGCTGGGACCTTGGAATTCTGTCTGCTGCTTGCCAGGCCCTTCTGTTAGGGATGTAGACCGCATCCCAGACTTCCTCTTTCTTCTGGGATACTCTCATGAGATGCTCACCTTGCCCCAAGTGCATCCCAAATTCATCTTCCCCTTGTGTGCCCCTCTCCTCTTGGGATCACCTGTCAGTCTGAGGCACGTCCAAACCCCATCCCGTCTCTCCCCTCATGCTCCACCATACATACCTCCAGGCATTAGATTTATCCACATTTGTCCAGTTTGAGCAAAACCATTTGTGCTTTCTCTCTCTGGCTCTGGTGACTAAACTGGGGTGTTGACTGAGCCTGCTTAGTGGTCAGGGCAGGGACTAAAGCTGGGGTTCAGGCTCTGTGTGGGTTTCCCTTCCTCTGGTCCAAGGCATGGGCATAGGTAAGCCTCACTTATTTGTACCTTTGGTCTTATGCTTGTGAAAATTCCTCATGGAAGAGAAAGGTTGATGATCCACCATTCCTCTCTCTAGATGTAGTTGGCCTTTGCACTCCTGTGACTGACCTCTCATCTACCTGTAGCTTCATGGCATTCATCCTGGTCCACTGTCCAAAGAAAAAGGCAATAATGATGATGACAGCAATAACACCTAATACTTTTATAGTATTTACTGTGGGCCAGGCACTCTACTGAGCACTTTATGTACATTAATGTTCCAAACCCTCTGAAGTCTGTACTATTAGTATTGTTTTGTTTACAGATGAAATTGATACATAGAAAGGATAAGTAACATGTCCCGGATCATATAGCTAGTAAGTGGCAAAGTGATTTCAAACTCAGCACTTTGGCTCCTGAGTTCTTTTGCTCAACTACTATGCTCCTCTATTTGCCTCTGCTTCTTTCTCTTCTTGTTCTTTCTTCAACGTCCAACTCACCCAGCCAGGTCCAGCTCACAGATTCCCTCTGTATTCAGTTCCTTGGTTCCTGCTCCCATTCTGGGAACACTTCTTTCCTGCCTGCTGGGCTGTGGTCCCATGCACTCCCCACTTCTGCTGGGAGAGGACCTTGCACTGCCGTTGTTTGCTCATGGATCTGTCATCCCACAAGGACTGTAGCTCCCTCAGGCAGACACTGTGCCTTTGTAACCCCAGAACTTGTTGAGAGCTGATGATGAGCTGCACTGAATCACCTCTGGGTCTCACACCTATGGCAGCATCCCATCCTCTCATTCCCACGAAGTGATAGCAAGGATGTCAGCTGTTGCACTCTTTGGCATGGCTGGGTGACCTTGACAAGGACTCAGAGTCTGGGTCAGGAGCTGAAGCAAGTGCAATGCTCAATGCGAAGGGGCTGTGTGGAGCCAGATGGGTCATTACTTCTGTCCCCTCCCCTGGGGTGCTGTGTGCTTCCGTTTGCCGTGTCTTCATGACCTCAGCCAAAGTCTGGCTGCCCAGCAGGCTCAGGAGACTTAGGCGCTGACACATCCGTGTCGACTCAAAATGTCAACTGAGCTCCTTGCCTCTCCTGACGCTGCTGCCTCCATGACTCAGAGTCTTTGGGCACAAGGCCATGGTCTGAAAGGGCAGCTGCTGGCCAAGGTTGCAGCTGGAGGAAAATCCCTATTGCAGACCCACTAGGAAGGGGCAACAGGGCTAAGCAGAGAGCCACTGTGCAAGTCAGCATTGGGGAAATTTTCTTATGTCCTATTCCAGGACCCACAGCAAGCAACAGGGCCTCTCTGCTCAGCATCTCCACCTGCATGCAGGGACAGACTCACTCACCACTCCTACTCATTTGTCTCACAGAGCCCCAGAACTGGAAGTGCATTTCAAGCAAAACAGCATCAGGTTGGCAATACCTCACACCACCAGTGGCCTTGCTAGGAAAGTCATTGTCCTGCTAAAAATCCCTCCATGGCTTCCATTGGCTCTCAGGACACATTTTGAAATCATTTGTAAAGGCCTGGCTTCTGCCTACTTCTCCAGCCACATCTCTGGTTGTGCTATGTTCTAGTCACATTGACCTCTCCGTTTCATTTTCTGACTCCCTACAGTCTCAATGTTTTCACATGGAACATACCCTACTGCCTGCTGCGCTCACCTAGCACATCTCAGCTATCAGAGATGTGTCCGGGTTAATGGTCTTTTCAAAGAAACTGCTTAATTAATTGACTGATCAATGTATGCATTCATTCAATCACTCATTCATTTGTATATGCCCTACACTTGGGTTGAGCTGTATGTCTGGAATGGTGATTGATCCGTCAGTCAAGGAGAGAGAACATAATACTTGGATTAGAAGTTCTATGAATGCTGTGAGGGACAAGGTATAGACAAACTTCTCCCAAGAACTAATCCAGGATTAGAGGCCTGAGGGGCAGTGTTGTCTAGTGGTCAAGATCATGGCCTCTGAACCCAGACTGCTGGTATTTGAATACCTACTTGGCCTTTTCTGGTGTAAGCTTGTGCAAACTGCTTTGCCTAGTTCTGCTTCAGCTTCCTCACATATAAGATAGAACTAATTATATATTGATATTAATTAATAATCTTAGGAGTTTTTAAAAAGATAAACCCACATCAAGGAGTACCTGGCATGTAGTACTCACTATACAAAAGCTAGCTAGGCGAAATCTTGTGTTCCACAAACATTTTTTTGACTTAAGGTGATACTTATACATAGTTTCAAAATTACAGTATTCCAATAGATTTATGGAAAAAAATGTTCAGTTATTCCAACCCACAAGTTATTTTCCCTAAGGGAAACCTCTGTTACTTGTCTCTTAAGTATCTCTTGAGAGATTCTATGCAGCTGCAAATGTGTGTGCATTGTCTTTCTGTCTACCCATCCATCTGTCCATCTATTGTTGTCTGTCTATCTATTATATATTTGTTACCAAATTATAGCATTCCACACATCATTCAGATTTATAGACTTTGCTTTTATTCAATTACAGATAGAGCTCAGAAATAGCTCCCGGTCAGCACTCATAATTCTTCATTCCTTCTGAAGACTGAGAAGGTGTACCGGAAGACGCAAGGAGCAGTGACTCACTGCCCCAGTCACCCTGGAGGACCCATTTCCTGGCTCCTTACTTCACGTTCCTCTTTCCTCTGGAGGTTTAGTGTGGCCAGGACAGTGGTCCTCACACCTCAGCTTACATGCATGAGAACCATTTGCAAGATTGTTAACAATTCAAGTTCCGCCGATCCACCTCTTGCAGATTATTTTTTAATTCAATTTTATTTTATTAGTATATATTTGCAATTCATGCAGTTTACAATCATCTTTGGGAGTGGCTGCATATATTACAGCTTGTTTTTTTCCTAATCCCTTTCCCTTTCCCTCCCCCTCCTGCCTCCTCCCCTGATTCTGATATCACCTTTTTCATATTTGTTGATTATTATTTTCCTTAGCTCATGTTATGGCATATAACATTTACACTGATTGGAGTTACTAGGATCCTGAACATGACACATCTTTATTTTTCTCATTCCCCCTTCCTCTCCTTCTCACCCCTTGTTCTTGTTCCCTTGGACCACTTCCCTCTTGCAAGAGATTGGTCCCCTTCCCCCTTTCTATCAATCCTTTATCATTTTCTTTGTTTGTACTTTGCTTCACTCAAATAAGAGATACCATGCCATATTTAAGCATATGTGTCTGACATTTCATTCAACATTATATTTTCAGGTGCACCTATTTTCTTACAAATGTCTCAAACGTGTCATTCTTTGTTGTTGAGTAGTATTCCATCATATATAAATACCATATTTTATTTATCCAATCATCTGTTGATGAGCATACTGACTGCTTCCATGATTTAGCCATTATGAATTGTGCTACTATAAACATTGGCATGTGTGTATTGCTATAGTATGATGTTGTAAGCTCTTTGGGGAAGATATCCAGCAGGGGGATAGCTGGATCGTATGGAATTTCTAATTTCAGTTCTTTGAAAAATCTCCATACTGATTTCCATAATGGTTGTACTAGTTTACATTCCCAGCAACAATACAGGAGCCATGCCAGCATTTGTTATTGTTACACTTCCTAATGATTACCATTCTTTCCGGAGTAAGATGGAATCTTAGTGCTGTTTTAATTTGCATTTCTCTAATGACCAGAGATGTTGAACAATTTTTCATATATTTGTTGAACACTTGTATTTCTTCTTCTGTAAAGTGTCTCTTAATTTCTTCAGCCCATTTCTTGAATGGGTCTTTAATTTTAGATGGTTTAGTTTTTTTGAGGTTTTTGTACATTCCAGATACTAGTTCTCTATCTGACGAGTAGGGGGCGGAAAAAATTTTCCCATTCTGTAGGTTGTCTCTTCAGTCTACTGATAGACTCTTTTGCTGTATAGAAGGTTTTTAGTCTGATATAATCCCATTTGTTAATTTTTGCTGCTATTTCTCATACAATTGAGGTTCTGTTTAGAAAATCCTTTTCTACACCTATGTCTTCAAGTGTTTTACCTGTTTTATCTTCCAGAATGCTTAATGTTTTTGTTTTAATGTTTAGATCTTTGATCCATTTTGATTTGTGTTTAGTACATGGTGAGAGATAAAGGTGTAGTTTCATTCTTCTACAAACAGATAACCAGTTTTCCCAAAACCACTTGTTGAATAGGCTATCTTTCATCCACCATATGCTTTTCGACCCTTTGTCAAAGATCAAATAGTTGAATGTGTCTGAGGAGGCCTCTATATCCTCAATCCTGTTCCATTGATCCAGGTGTCTGTTTTTGTTCCAGTACCATGCTGTTTTTATCACTTTTGCTTTGTAGTATAGCTTGAAGTCTGGTATTGCTATGCCACCTGCTTAGCTCATATTGTCCAAAATTATTTTTTTTTTATTCAGGGTCTCTTCTGGTTCTAAGTGAATTTTAGGGTTGTTTTCTCTAAATCTGTAAAATATGCTGTTGGTATTTTGATGGAGACTGTGTTGAATCTGTATAACAGTTTTGAAAGTTTGGACATTTTGACAATATTGGTTCTGCCTATCCAGGAGCAAGGGACATCTTCCCATTTTCAGATATTCTCTTCAATCTCCTTTTTCAGTGTACTGTACTTTTCTTTATAGAGGTATTTCACTTCCTTAATTAGGTTAATTCCTAGACATTTCATTTTTCTTGAAACAATTGTGAATGGTATTGTTTTCATAGTTTCCTTCTTATCCATTCATTGTTGGTATACACAAATACTGATGATTTTCTTGTGTTGCTCTTGTACCCTGCTACTTTGCTAAAATTGATTATTAATTATAAGGGCTTTTTTTGGTGGAGTTCTTTGGATCTTTTATGTAGAGTACCATGTCATCTGCAAACAATGATAATTTGAGTTCTTCCTTTCTTATATGTAACCCTTTTATTTCTTTCTCTTGCCTAATTGCTCAGGCTAATGTTTCAAGTACTATGTTGAATGGCAGACCACCTCCTGCAGATTCTGATGCAGTGGTCCAGGGTGGGCTCAGAGACTTGCAGACCAATCTGCTGTGGACAGTTCACAGATGCCACACTTAGAAACTGTGCCATAGGGAAAAATCCATGCCTGGACACAGGTGGCATATTTGAAACTTTAGTGATCCATTCAACACTCACTGCCAGGCATAAAAGCCCAACACACAGTTTTAGACATTGCAAACTCATGATTCAGTTGGAGTGGCAAAAATTTGCTTCTAGAGGGCAACTCATAAGGGAAGAAGAGGTGAGTGGTGCAGATGGACTGTGCTGTGACACGGAAGAGGGGTGACTGTAGGTTTGGGATGCTATGGGTGCTTTACTGAAAAGGGGAATTTCAAAATGACCTTGAAGGATGAAGAAGGAACAGGTGGTTGGAGAGAATATTAGCTGATACAGAACACAAAGATATGCTGAGAAAAATCACACTCTAAGTATAGACTTAGTTGCAGCACACTGTAAGACATCTTTATTCAAATTAGAAAAGTGTCCCTTCTCTGAGCCTATGGTGTAGGACTGGGCACATGATGGCAAGTCAAATAAAGGTACCTTTTCCTTTGGGGGAACCCAGCTCCTTGCCAGATGATCTGATTTCTGAGAATATGATTTAGGTTTCAGCTTCCACTCAACCTCTCATCCTTTGTGCATTGTGCAAACTGCCCAGCCACACATGGTGATCCTGGCAGAGATATACCTTTAAAGAAATGTATGCAGGGATGTCAGTGAAACAGAGTACACAGGAGAAGAGCAGGCTTAAGGGGGGAGATAATGAATTCAGTTTTCCATGTACAGACTTCAAGGTGTCTATGGGAGAGTCAATTAAATCCAACCATTGAGCAGCTAAAAATGGAGATCTGGGCCAAGGCCCAGGAAGAACTCCAGCCCTCAGCTGTGGCTTGACCACAGATGCACACTTAGATTGTGCATGGGTCCTGCAGACTCACACAGACATGCATGCTATTAGGAGTGTTGTCTCATGCTCTCCATGTACAATCTAAGAGCTGTTCAGAGCAGATACCCTGCTGAGAACCCAGGGAAGCTTTCTGGAGCAGGTGACAGGATGGACAGGTGGGGTCAGGATCAGGAAAATAAGGCCGCAATATGCCATTTAGAGTTCCCAGATTTTCCTCCCTCAAGTTTCAGCACCACCGTCACCTGGAGTGGCCTTACATCACCACCCTAGAAAGTGAATCTCCATCCCATCATTTCCTATCTCAGTACCCTGTTTGATTCTTTTCTGAGCACTCACTCCTTTCTATCTAAAATTGTTTCATTTTATTTGCTTGACTTGTTTATATGCTTACATGTTTATTGAATATCTAATTCCATCAGGTGTAAACCTCCACTCAAGCAGGGACTTTATCGGCTCTGTCCACCCCTACATCCCCAATACCTGGCACATGTCTGTTCAACAGATATTTTTTGAATGAAAGAATAAATGAGTAGAAAGGTCAAATAGAAGTATGCACTACTGTACTGCCAGTAGAAGACTTTTCTGTGTTTCTTTGCCTTATTTGTGGGAAAGGTAGCCTTTTATTTCCCTCTCCTGAAAATCTCCCATGTGAGTTTTGAAGCTCCATCCTCTGGAAGGAGCCCTTCTGCCTGCGGGCCTTGTCCTTAGGAACAGATGGGACAGATCCATCTGTGGTTACCCTTGTGGCTACTTTTCCCTAACCAGCCAGATTAGAACAACACCCTAAGACCCCCTTCTACAGTTAGGTCTTGCCTTTCTCTCCAGCTTGAATCACCTTGCTGCAATGAATCAATCAGGAATGTAGGGAACGATTTTGCTATTAGTGAAGATAGCAATTTCTGGAAATTCAGAAGATGATGCAGTAGAATCAGTCACTTTAATCTGGGCCATCATGTACCAGGAGGCTCAGATATATCAATATACAAGCATGAACATCAAGACATATAAAGTTTGGTGGGAATGCACAGGGGTTTCCATCTCAGAATAAAACCCTTTGCCAGAGGGAGGACTTAGGAATTCAAAGGATCTGCTTAAAGTTGGAATCTCTGTGGACCAAAGGGTGGAATAATTCAAAGGTAAATAAAGCAGTCCTGTTCTTCTTGGATCAGGTTGCTTTGAGAACTTTAGTGACCCTAGCAACCTTGGATAAACCATAAGGGCTTGTCTGTGAACCTGAGAGAAAACCTTCTTCTCTATTAAAAAGAAGACCTAGAAAATAACATCAATTATTTCCACTTTTAAATAAAATTCTATTTAGAATTGTTTCATTCTAAAAATGCATATTCCTTGAAAAACATTGAAAACAGAGGATGATAAAAGAGAAGAAAATTAAGATTCCCAGCACTCCATAACCTAGAAAGAGAAAACCATTGTTAGCAATTCTTCCCTCTCCCCTACCTCCTTTCTTTTACCATGTACCCTTTTTTTCCTAGGGAGATACATATCATGATTGATATCCTGTACACACACACACACACACACACACACACACACACACACACACTGTGGAAAATTAGGAATTTCTCTTTGTGTTCCCTGAGAAACACAGTGTATTAATAACATTCACATTATTTTTGATCCATGGTATGTATAGCTAGCTCCTTTGCTGGGAATTTGAGTAGTTTTAATCCTCTATCTCCTCATCTGTAAAATAGAGATAATAATGGAATGCACCTCACATGGCTGTTTGAGGATAAGATGAGATAATGCATGTGAAAGCCTTGGCAGAGTGCCTGGCCATTTTATATGCTCAATAAATAAATATTAGATTTACTTATTATCATTGATTTTGACCTGTTTTTTAAAATGCTATAAAGATCATCCTTGTAGCTAAATCTTAGGGGAAACCCCTGAATGTTTTCCTACAATAAATTCCTGGGAACAGAATACCTATTTCCAAGATCATGGGCATTTTTAACAAGTTTGAGATAGGAGTGCATGTTTCTTGCACTCACTCTATGCCTCAGTAATATTGTATAATTTAGTATTTTTCAATTTGATAGACTTGTTGATTTGGGAATATCATGTCTGTTACTGAAGTTGAATTTTTCCTTTTTTTTTGGTACCAGGGATCAAACTGTTGAGCATTTTTATATGTTGATTGGCTACTATGTTTAGTTATAATTCATTAATTTGTATATTTTGCCCATTTTTTCCTGTTGACTGCTTAATTTTTTCCTAATTTGAGGTCAGTTTCTATATGGTCAGGACATTGTGTACATGTGCATGTGGGTGTGTATGTTTGTGTGTGTAAGTGGATATCAGTTTCTAGTTTGTTTCTTCTCCTTTCTCATTTACGAACTTTGTGAAAGAGAGATTATTATTTTCTAATATTTACGCAGTCAAGTCTGACATTTTCTTCTATTGTGCTTTTTGTCTCCCTTTGGTTTTTTTGGCTTACGAAATCCTTTCTCCACCCAGAAGTCAAGAAAGTCTTTATTCTTGCTTTGCCTTTACTTGATCTTAGTCATTTTGTGGTTTTATCTTTTACATTTAATATTTTAATCCACACTACCTTTTTTTCGATATGAACCGTGATGTAGTGATCCAGTGAACTATGATGTAGTGATTCATATTTATTAATATTAAATAAGTAACAAGTTAATTCAGCACAATAATAAGCTATGTTTTACCCAGTGTCATGAAATTGTACCTTATTGTGGTGGGTCTATTCTGGGAATTTCTAGTACAATAATATCTTCATTTTTTTTTACCCATACCATACTCTTTTAGTTAAAGCACTTTAATTTTTTTTTTGCTTAAATTCTTTTATTGGTACATTTTAGGTATACAATACATTTACATTTATCATTGGATATTTGTACCTGTACATGATGTATCTTGGTTCTTATTTTTTTTCCCTATTCCCTATGCTCCCTTCCCTATTTACAAAGATTTTGTTTCCATTTTTTCCTTTTCGTATATTTTTTCCTTTCGCTTCTTTCCTTTCCTCTTCCCCTCCCACTTGACCTACCCCTTTGCACCTTTTCTTCCTATTTCAAATTATCAATTATTCATTTTAATCATTTTCATCCTTATTTACACTTTCAGTTTCTCACACCAGAGAAACTATTCGGTATTTACACATGTGTGTCCTATTTATTTCACTTAAGAATATCACCTCAATGTGCATCCATTTAGCTATAAATGTCTCTAGTTTCTTGTTCTTTATGGCTGAGAAGTACTCCATTTTATAAAAAAAAAAAACAAAAACAACCCACATCTTCTTTAGCCAGTTTCCAGTTGATGGGCACTTGGGCTGTTTCCAAGCTTTAGCTATTACAAACTGTGCCGCTATAAACATGGATGCACATATATCGCTGCGGCATGATTCTTTTAATTCTTTGGGAAGATACCCATCAGGGGAATAGCTGGGTCAAATGGGACCTCTAATCCTAGTTGTTTGAGGTGTCTCCATACTGATTTTCACAGTGGTTGCACCAGTCTGCACTCCCACCAACAATGGAGAAGGGTTCCTTTCTCCCCACACCCTGGTCAGCATTGGTTATTGGTTGATTTCTTGATAGCAGCCATTCTTTCTGGGGTGAGGTGGAATCTCAGTGTTGTTTTCATCTGCATCTCTCAAATGACCAATGACGCTGAACATTTTTTCATATGTTTATTTGCTCCTTTTACTTCTTTGTGTGAGAAATGTCTGTTCATTTCAGATGCCCATTTTTGAATTGGGTCTTTGAATTTGGGGGGTCTGATTTTTTTCAATTCTTTATATATTCTAGATAGTAGTCCTTTGTCTGAGGATAGCTGCTAAATTTTTTTCCCACATTGTAGGTTGTCTCTTAGCTCTGTTGGCAGTTTCTCTTGCTGTGCAGAAGCTTTTTAGTAAATGAGATCCCAATTGCTGATTCTTTGTGCTAGTTCCCGTGCTACTGAGGTTTTGTTCATGAAGTCTTTTCCTATGGCAATGTCTTCAAGAGTTCTACCTAACTTATCTTCCAGCAAGTTTAGTGTTTCTGTTTTAATATTTAGATCTTTAATCCACTTCAATCTTAGTTTAGTGTATGGTGATAGGTATGGGTCTAGTTTTAATCTTTGGCAAGTTGAAACCCAATTTTTCCAGCACCATTTATTAAACAGGCTATCTTTCCTCCAATGAGGGTGGTCAGCTCCTTTGTCAAAGATGAGATGGCTGAGTGTGTCTGGAGTTGTTTCTGCATCTTCTAATCTATTCCACAGATCCTTGGGTCTGTTTCCTTGCCAGTTCCAGGCTGTTTTTATCACAGTAAAAGCACTTTAATTTTTAAAAGTACTTTTTTAATTTTGAAAAAATTTTAATATTTTTTAATAAAAAATAAGTGCCCCCTTTATTCTATTGCTTCAATTTCTATTTTGATTTTCCCATGTTTATCATCCAGAATAACTTAAAAATCATTTTGCCAAGTTTTAAAAATTTTTATTTGAATGTTTATTAGAATTATATTTTATTTATGAATTAATTAGATATAAATTGAGACTTCAATGTTGAAACTTCCTACCAAGAAATATGGTGCATTTTGACATTAACCCACTTTTTTCTATGTCTTGTAGCATGGCTTTATCTTTTCCGTGATACAAATTTGGATAGATTTCAATTCATCATTTAATTGAAGTGTTTTAATTTTAACAAGAGCTTAGCACATTCATATTGCTGCCACATTAGAAATAGCAATTTTATTTTTGCTATATTAAGCTTTTGTTTTGATGCTTATTTATTTTATTTATTCTGTTCTTATTGCTTTTGATCTATGGGAATACTTTTTCTCTCTTCTTTTTGCCTAAAGAATTTGAAGTTTATATCATGTGTCTGTTTTTAAATTTTAAAAATTCCCCCATTCATCCCACTCCCTGTCAGAAAAAAAAAAAAAACTTTTATCAATACTTACTGGAAAAGAGGAGAAATCTAAGTAAACTTTTCCCTCTCTACTTATTACTCTAATTTCTCAGTTAAAAGAAAAAGAAATATAGAATACTTAACCTGGGTTAGTATTATCTGGGTTAGTATTACCTTATTGGAAGGCATTTTAAAAAGAAAACATTTGCATGTTACAAAACTCTATTAAAGATAATCATTTAGATTTAGCTCCATCTCCTAGTTTAGTCTATGATTCTTTAAATTATGGCTTCTGCAGTCTTGAGTTCTATATCTAATCTTATATCTTAAGCTTTTGGCTTTATCTTCAAGTGATTTTTTTCTTCATCACAACCCCATGGGAAATGTCCCTAAGACCGTGCATGTCTGAGAACAACTTTCAGCTGCCTGCACAGGAATGATATAGAATGCCAGTGATAATTCTCCATCACCCTTTCCCTCTTGCATGACTCTTTCTCATCTGGGGCTTAATTTGGTGGACAGATCTAAAGCTGACCTGATTTTATTCCTTTTGTAATAACTTCCTTCATTTTTCTCTTACATTAGGCAAATGTTTTCCTTTATCCTTGAAATTCAAAATCTTCCATGGGATGTTTTCATTTATTGACCTGAGTCCTTTCAACCAGCAGGAATACTAGAAAATGTTTTCCAATCTTTAAAAGATAATTAATTTAATTTCATTTGCTCTGGTTTCACCTCTTCAACTTCCGATATTTGTCTTGAATTTACTGCCACTGTGATTTATGTCTCTTTCTTTTAAAAACCCAATTATTTTCATTTTACATTTCTTTCCTTTGGAAATGAGAATCTCCAAACTCACTTTTCATTTTGCTCTTGGTTTCTGTAGAATCTCACTTGCTGTTCACTCCCTTTATCGTAATCTCTAAATTAAGCAACTGTGTTCTCTCTTCATGAGCTTTCTCTCAAATGTGGTATATTTATGTGGTGTTTTTTGCCTCCCTGACACTGCCCCTTTAAGCACTATTCACACATGGTTATCTTCTTTATGCTTTGCAACACTCCCTGAAGACCATACTATTTTAAACCCCCTGTTGTAGAATACTGATGGGCTCTAGGGCTACTGGGGGGACCATGTTGCCCACAAGGGTGGAGCCAACATGCAGCCCAGGCTCCCACCATCACACTGCATCATCTCCCACTCCAGTCTGTCCTAAACTATCCTCCCTTCATGCCATCATGGATGAGCTTCTGCTTGGGATCTATAGATGCGGTGACATTTCAAATCTTGTTGAGTGGCTGGTTAAACATGATCTAAAATTATCATCTTCTTTCAGTAATTTCACTGCTTCAGAAGACTTGTTATCCAATATCTCTGATGGGGTGATAATGGAAGAGTTCTACCAGGATCATTCTCTAACTTCAGAGGGCACCCAACACCACCTTCCACAGACTGGATGCAACCAGGCTGGTCCTTCCTCAGAACCTCTTGGGAATAATTTCCCCTTTGTCCTCCTCCTGAGGTAGCTTCTTGTCACCACTCAAGCATTAGCTCAAAGCTCACCCTGCTAACCAGCTGTGGAGGTGACCTGCCTGCTGGCCCACACTCTCCATTACACAGCACAGTGTTTCTTACTGGGGAATAGCTTGTGTGCACATTTGTTAGTTTTCTGTCTATCTGTCCAAAATGGAACATCATTTTCATAAGAACAGGGATAGTGTCTTTCTTTTGTGTCCCCAATATGAGAGCAATGCACAACACATAGGAAGTACTCATTAAAGACCTACTGAATGAACAGATGTGGCATTCTTTAGTAGAGTCACCTTCCTTTCCTTTGGACCACTCTGTCCCCATTTTAAGAAATCCTTTTACAGGGCCAGAGATTTAGCTTGGTGGTTTCACCGCCTGCTGCGCAAGAGCAAGGACCTGAGTTCGATCCCCAGTATCAAAATAAAATTAAAAATCCTTGTACAGTCCCATCAGCTTTCCTACTGTTCAGCACCTGTGTGAGGGCGCCCTGTTTTTATATTTTACTGGTCATTTTAACCTGATGAGTGGAAGGGTGGAGATGAGTGGAAGGGTGGAATCACTAATGAGAGCTCTAGTTTTCCTGGAAGTTCAAACTGAATTTAAATCCAACACTTCTTCTCTTTGCCTAGCCTTGGAGGTTACTTCAAGAAGTCAGTGAAATCTTGGGGGAAGTAGATGAGGCGTGGTTCTCCCTTGGAAGGTCACCTGTTGTGCGAAGTGACTTCTAAGCTGGGCCTCCACACCAGGATCACTATAAATGCTCCTTGATCTGCTGCTACAGGGGAGTCTCTAGGTTTTCTTTGTGAGCAAATCAATAGTCAGCATAGTGTTGCATTGCACCAGGTGCATCCAGTGTTGATACTCCCTCTGCTATGCACCACCTCCCCTCCAAAGTCACCTGAAACATCACACTTTGAGCAAGGGTTGCAAAAAGGCTCAGGCTTCCAGGCAAGGTCTCTGCTCTACTTGATGCATGCAGAGTGGAGCTAGCCACATATTTGTGTAGCCAGAATTACACGTTCACAGAGTACAAATCCCTGAGCTAGAGGTACCTTGCCCATCTTGCCCAGATTCCTTATTACGGATAAGGCAGCTGCAGCCAAGAGAGGGAAAAGAAACTTCCCCCAAGGTTGTACAATGAGTGATGGCAGAACCTCCATGCTATGGTTTGAATGTCCCCTCCAAAACTCACATTGAAATCTAATTGCCATTTTTAATACTACTAATAGTTGGGAAATTAAAGAAGTTCCCTCATTAATGGATTAATGTTGTTATGGAAGGAGTGAGTTAATTATCAGGAGAGTGGGTTTGTTCTCGCTCTCGCTCTGTGATGCCCTCCATCAGGTTATGATGCAGCAAGAAGGAAGAAGGTCCTCAACAGACACAGCCCTTTGATCTTGGATTTTCAGCATCCAGAACTATGAGAAATATATTTTTCTTTCCAATTACCCAGTTTGTAATATTGTGTTATAGCAGCAGAAAATGGACTAAGACACTCCACTACATCTTTAGGCTCCTGATTCCAGTACAGGATGGTTTTGCCCCGCTGTGCCTCAGTTTCCCCCAAAGATGCAGGATTCTAACCTAGGAAGAAGGGAGCAAGTATCTGCTACCCCCAGCCCTCCAGCCTTGCCACCTAAGGAGTCCATTCCTCAGGAAGCAGATGGGCCACACTAATACTGTGCTGCCCTGCTGAGGAAGAATAGGAGCCCTTTTTTGGTGGTGGAGGAGGAGCCGAGATTTATACCACAGCATGCTGTGGAGGAAGGGTGATGGTAGCACCTAAAACTGGCTCTTTCCAAGTGGCCTCCACCAGGCTTGGTGATATGAGGGGCTGACTCACCCATGCAGGGAGTTTTGGACTCCGCTCTGGGCAGAACAGGATTAGCTCAGTGCTCTGACTCATGCAATGACGTCAGAACAATTCCAGGGTATATCATCAGGCACTCCGGATAAGACAAATGGCCATCATTACCAATCGCAGAGGGATATTTCAAACACCTTCGATGGATGAGGCTTAAAATTGGGAGCTATTTCTCTCCTTTCTCCAGGCAGAAACTGCCAAACCCCAGTGCTATCAAATGCATCCTCAAGTGCAGGAGCCAACTAAACAGGACCTCAGAAGACAGGTCCTGGGAGGAGCCTCTGGTTAGGAAGCTTTGAGTGGTAAGTGGGACCTGGCTTCTCACCCACTGTTGTCAGGACCCATCCAAGGACAACAAGCTACCTATTAGTCTTTATCACAACATTTCATTTGAGGGTGTGCTAAAGAAAACCACCTGATTGGCAAAGAGTAACCTCACTTAATAGCCTCTCTCCCTGCCAGACATAGATTAAAAGTGATTTTTTTTTGCCTAAATTACATTTTATTTTCTCACCAGCTGCTAACTCTCTGAGACAGATTGGGAGATAAATTATCACAGCAGTGAATGAATCTAATTTTTCAATATAATTCACGGTAATTCTATATTTTCCACACAAGATGGAAATAGCACTGGCTCTTTGCCAAGAGCCAAACTTTCAAAAAGCACAATATCTTGGACTTCCAGAAGTCTATGAGTTTGGGAGGAACCAAATGAAAAGCTGACACAGAGGAGTCCTGAAGGCTTGAGCAAGGGAGGGGATGGGACAGGGAGAAGGGATGGGAGAGGAGGCAGAAGCAGGGATGAAGGAAAGAGCATACAGGAAGACAGAATGTGTTCAGAAGCCTCTACCCCTCTGCAGCTAGTACAACTCAACTCCAAAGCCTCTCTTTGCTTCCAACATTCCTGGATTGTCTCTTCTTTCCGGAATGTTCTTCCTTGGTACTTCACATAGCTGATTCCCACTGATCACTCAAGTTACAATTCAAACGTCACCTCCAGACATGGGTCAACCTAGATACATGCTATGGATTTAACATGGTTTTTCCCCCACCAAAAGTTATGTGGAGGCTTTTATGGTCCCTAACATAATGGTGTTGAGAGTTGGTAGGGCTTTTAAAGAACAGTTGTGGCCATGAAGATGCATAATGGCGTAATGTATTTTTCGTGAAACTGAATTAGCTCTCCTATGAATGGATTAGTTGCCTAAGAGTGGTTAGTAATTAAATGGGTTGGCCTCCTTTGTCCACTGTCTCACACATACCTGCTTCTCTTCCACTTTTCTCTCATGGCATGGAGCAGTATGTGGCCCTCACAAAAAGCCAAGCAGATGCTGGCACCATGCATTTAAACTTCTCCACCTCCAAAAACCATGATCCAAAATAAACTTCTACTTTTAATAAGGAATCCAGTCTCAAGTATTTTGCTAAACTAACATAAAACAGACTAAGACAATAACTCACGAGGAAAGAGGCCCCTCCCCTCTTCCATTACCGTAGCTTGTTTCCTTCGTAGCACGTCCCACTGTCTGAGATGATAAGCTTATTTTTCATTGTTTAAGTCTCCCCTCCACAGTCTGTCAATATCACATGAGAAGGACTTTCCCCATGATGTGCCTGGTACAAGGTGGGTACTCCATAAACATTAGCAGACTCCATGAAATATGAACAGAAAAAGAAAGGTGAGGAGTCAAATTTATTGCAAACATCTCATCAGGTGCTAGACCCAACAACACGGGAGGATGTCATGTAGCAATTTGTTATTGTTAGCCGGTTATTGATGGGAATTTGGGGGAGGGAATGAACAAAGTGGCCCTCGAAAGGGAACCTGGCTTGGCTGTGAGCACAACTGCACCTTGTTTCAATGAATAATCTCCCAAGACTCATTTTTCTTTTGCGGGGCCTTCTTCCCCTGCCAATATTTCAGGAGAAATTAAAAATGGTAACTATTAGGAAGGTTGTTTACTAAAGAGTCTTTCCCAATTGGAATCAGACCAAACACAGCTGGAGCCGGCCTGGTGCAGCCTGACATTCTTTCTTGTTGCTTCCAGGGACCGGAGGCATGGGTCTGCTCAGAGTGCCTGGGAGGTAGCTGGGGCCCCAGCATCCTGGCCAAATGAGCCTGAATAATTGAAAGAAGTGGTATCTGCCATAGGGGAGGAATGTGGCCGTGCTGTTTGCTTTAAAGTCTGAAACCAGATCTGGCTTGGATCTGCGGGGAATATAAATGATGCAATTAATTGCCTATAATTTACAAGTCATCATTTGCACAGAGCTCTGTGAAAAAAGGGTTTGGAAACTATATGTTGAGTACTGCGGGCTCGGAATTTCATCATTATTTTTGGTACCTGTGGAAAACCAGCTCAGAGCTGAGGGCTCAGCCTGAATGCTGCATCTGCAGAGACTTCTTTGAATGCCATTTCTCTGCTCTGTTTTGTCTCATCTCCCCAGGTCATTTTACCTGTATTTGACACTCATTTCATTTCTAGCTTGAGTTACAGGTGTTTGTTTCTGTCTTTCTCAGAGATTGGAAACTCACTGACAGTGAGTCCATGTCTAAAACATCTGCATGTCATCCTCCTTCCTCTCCACCACCGAGGCTGTCTTGCCCGATGTGTGTAATAAGTCAATGTGTACTCCACAGCATCACATTGAAGACGAGGCTGGCCAGCCACTCTCTGCCCACATCGGGTAAGCAGCTTACCACATGGAAAAAGAATCACGACAAATCCAGTAATCCTGAAGGGAGTGGAGACAGGGAGGCAGAGAGGCTATTTGCTCCTTTTATAGAGGTATTACATTTTTGCCCAAAGGTGACAATGACAACTCAGTGTTCAGCTGAGTTTCCACTGTTCCCTAGCCCATTTCCACTGTGCCTGACTCAGGGCTGGCTGTTTAGCCCTCGGGATCAAGGGGAGCCACTGAGGCTTTTGCTATGGCCTCTGGGGCAGGGTAGGTGTTTTGCTTGACACTGAAAGGAGGACCTCTTCTTGAGTGACTGTCACCACAGTTATCATACCAAGCCTGAAACAACAACAACAAAAAATAACACAATGGAAAGCAAAATTGAGGAGACAGTGAGAAATGAAGTTTGGACAACATCCTTTGAATCCAATTAGACCTGAATATGGCTTGGTCTATTCCCAGGCCTTTCAATTATGTGAGTTGTTTGTCACTTGCAATAGAAATGCCCCCACCCCCACCTCCAGTGAGTATATCCTTCATGGCAGTGCAGGTGAGCTGTGTGTGGCCTGAGTAATGACTAGGGTAGAGTCAATCGATGTCATCAAGGAAATGTTCGACTTCACTGTAATCAAAGAATAGCAAATTAAAACAATGAGACAATATTGTTTGCCTATCAACCTGGCAAAGATTAAACACAAAGATAATACTCTGAGGTGAGTAGATAAAACTTAATAGGGGTACTACCAACAAGGTACTTATAAACTGCTGGAGGATATTTAAAGGGTGATTAATAAATGCATATTAAAATCCTTAAGAACATGCAAAACCTTTGTGTGCATTGAGGAAAATTCCTAAGGAAGTAAGAATTTATGCCTTTATTTCAATAGCATTGAAGTAGGTATTTATAAAACAGTGAAAAATGGAAAATAATGTAAATGCCTAAAAGTAGAGGATAGATTAAATAAATTTTGGTAGGTCTCATGATCAAATATTATGTATTTACTAAAGTTATATTTTAGAAAAAAATTACTTGGAAAAATGATTGTAATAAGTGATAAAGCAGGTTAGCAAGTAAAATATTTTGTACTATTGTGTACCATGTAACAGCATTTTGGTCAACCACAGACTCTGGGCACAGCAGTGGCCCCATGAGACCTAATCACCTAGAGACTCAGTAGCTATAGTAGTTTATATAAGTCAGTGGTGATGAACCTATGGCGTGTGTGCCATGGTGGGCTATTTGCGTCATTGAAATCTCTAAAAGCTTTGCCACCACTGGTATAAGTACACTCTAAGATGTTTGTACAATGGCAAAAATCACCTAAGGATGCATTTTCCAGATTGTATCCCTGTCATTAAGCAACACATGACTGTATATGTTAAAAATCAAGAAGAATACACTACTGGTAATAAGAGTTATCATTGTGAATGAAGATATTAAGAGTATTTTAAATTTTTCTTCTTTTGTAATTTGGTCAACTGGATTAACTTTTCAAATTATCCCACATTTGACCACTACCCACTGCCCTCATGGTTGCCGGCTAGGTCTGAGTTGCCATCACTCTGGCTGGATGATGGTGACAGTCTTTAGTTGGTCTCCTTGCTTCTCTTGCTCTGCTCCTCATATGGCAGCTGGGCTGAGCCTTGCAATACATCTGTGAACCTCCCAACTCTCCATGGCTTTCTATCACACTCATACTAAAACCCAAAGCCTAACTTCATAGGCTGACGTTCCCTATACCTCTGGACACAGCTGAAGAGAACCATTAAGTCTGATGGGTGATCAATAAAAAAAAAAAAATCTCCAAAATGTAAAGAGAAAATAAGACTGAAATAAACTGAACAGAATACTTAGAACCATGAGTCAATTATAAAAGATGTAAACTACATGCAGTGGAATACAAGAAAGAGGAGAAAAGAAAAAAGGATAAAATAAATATTTGAGATATTGACTGAGAACTTTAAAAAATTTTTGACAATCATTGGTAAGTCCACAGAATGACAAACCACAGATCCAGGAAGTCCAGAAGAGAGCAAGTGGGACAAATACCAAAAAGTTTGCACCTAGATATTCCTTGTTCAAACTCCTCATCAAACACAAAGAGAAAAATCTGGAAAGAAGTCAGAGGACAAAAGAAAAAGGGTAATACAAGATATACTGTGCTACCACAAATCAAAAGAACACTGGAATAGCTATGTTAATTTCAGACAAAGGGTTTCAGAAGAAAAACTGTCAAGAACATTAATGATAAGGAGGTCCATCCTCCAAAAAGACAAAGCAATGTTTAACGTGTGTGTGCGCTTAATACCAGAGTGTCCAAATACCTGAACAACAAACAGGGGCAATACACACAGCCACTGCTACAGTTGCAAACTTCAGCATACTTCTGTTAGTAATTGAGATCCGGCAGGTAGAAAATTAGTAAAATGAGGGGAGCCAAACATAAGCACCAGTGAACTGATTATTGTTGATGTTTATAGAATAGTTCATCAAACAACAGCACAATACATGCAGTTGGACCTCCCTCTCTGCAAGCTCCGCATCTATGGGTTCAATCATGGTCAAAATTATTTGAAAAAAAATTGCATCTTTCTGAACACATACAGATTTTTGTCATTCCTCCTCAAACAATGCAGTATAACAACTATCATATAGCATTTATGTTGTTTTAGATATTATAAGTAATCTAGAAATGATTTAAGGTATGCAGAAGATACACATAGGTTATATACAAATACTATGCCTTATTAAGTAAGCCTGGCCACATGCAGATTTTGGTATCTCTGGGGTGTCATGGAGCCAATTCTATGTTCTTTTTAAGCTCACATAAAACAACCACCAAGATAGATGACATGCTAGGCTATTAAATACAGTGGTACCTCGGTTCACAAACTTAATTCATTCCCTGATTCTGGGGAAGATGGCCTCGGTTGTGTTTATCATCCCACGCAGAGTTTGTGAATGAAAGCAAAATTTTGGTAAACACTTCTGTTTATGAATTGAATTGTTCCCAAAGAAAAGCATTCATGAACCGCATTATTACTGTATACCACAACAAATTTAAAAGCCTAGAAATCATACAAAATGTGTTCTTTGCTCACAATAGAATCAAACCAGAAATCAATACAAAAGGTAACTGGAACACACATAGGGATTAAACAACATAAATCTAAATAGCACATGGGTCAAAGAAGAAATATCAAGAGAAAAAAAATTAACATTTTAGAAACAAAATTAAACTGAAATTATGGTTTATTGAGATCTGTAGAATACAGCAAAACCATGCTTAGAAGGAAATTTGGCATATTCAGAAACAAAGAAATATGTAACATAAGTAATCAAAGCTTCCAGACACTAGAGAAAGAAAAGCAGTATAAACCTAAATTGAGCAAAAAAAAATGCATCATAAAAATTAAAGCAGAAATCAATGAAACAGTAAAATGATAGAAAAAAAATCAGAACGGAAATCTGATTCATTAAAAAGATCAATAAAACTGACAAACTTTTACTTTCTTAAAGAAAAAGACACAAATCATTAATATTAGAATTGAAGTAGAGGTAATTCATATTGATCCAATGGACATTAAAAGGTTATAAAAGAATATTATGAAAAACTCTATGGCCACAAATTTGATTAGTTAGATAAAAAGGACTAGTTTCTTGAAAGACTCAAGTCTACCAAAATTCATGGAAGATGAAACAGATAATATTAATAGTTCCTGATCAACTGAAGAAACTGACTCCATAATTACTAACCTTAAAAACAAAATAGCACCAAAAAAACAAATAACACCAAAACCAGATGGTTTCACTAGTAAATTCTACCAAACTTTTAAGGTAGAAATATTATGAACACTGTACAATCTCTTCCAGATAATACAGAGGATACATTTCCTGACTTTTTTTGAGGACAGCATTATCCTAATATTATAACCAGAAAAGACATTGCAAGTAGAATTCTTACTTTTCTATCCTTATTCAACAAACTTCTAATGGTATAAGACAATAAAAGGAAATGAAATGTACAAAGATTGGGGAAGAAGAAATAAAACTTTGTTTGCAAATAGTATTATTGTTTAAAAAGAAAATCCTAATGAATTGACACAAAGAAAAATCTTTAATAAGTAATTATAGCAAAGTTTTAGGATAGGAGATTAGTATACAGTTGCTTTGATACATACTAGCAATGAACAATTTAAATTTGAAGCTTAAAACGATACCATTTACACTAGCACTCCCCCCAAAATTTAACAATAAATCTAACAAAATAGTGCAAGATCTGAGTATACACAAATGGTGAATTAACTGAGAAAGAAATCAATAAAACAATTCATTCAAGATCGGTTATAAATACCCAGAATCAACCTAAATAAGAAAGTGAAAGACCTCTACAAAGAAAATTATGGAACTCTGAAGAAAGAAATTAAAGAAGACACTAGAAAGTGGAAAGAACTCCTGTGTTCATGGACTGGCAGAATAGTTATTGTTTAAATGGCCATATTACTAAAAGTGATTTACAGATTCATTGCAAAATTCTAATAATATTCTTCACAGAATTAGAAAGAATCCTAAAATTCATATGTCTTAGCCATTTTTCCTCATCACTGAGACCCAATAGTCAATACTCACAACTTAAAGGAGGAAAGGTTTGTTTGGGCTCACAGTTTGTAGAGGTTTTACTCTGTAGGTAGCTGGCTCCAAGGCAGAACGGCTCGAAGGAAGGGCCTGGGCAGAGGAGATGCTCACCTAGTGGCATTCAAGGAGCAGAGAGCACAGGGGGAAGCTGGGGAGGGAGATAAACTCTTTGAGGCTATGCCTCAGTAAACCACTTCTTCCAGCTAGACACCCCTCCTCACAGCAAGTCAGCCCCTGCAATCTAATCACCTTCTAAAAGCCTAACCTGTGAGCACATGAGGCTCTTGGGAGACCTCTACATATAAACCACAACAATATGGAAACTCAAGACTCAGAAAAGTCAAAACAATCCTAAGGAAAAATGAGCAAGGTGGAGGTATCATCATATCTGATTTCAAGTTATACTACAAAGCTATTGTAACAAAAACATAGCAACCAGAGCAGTATACTAGTGCCACAAAGACCAAGACACATAGACCAGTAGGACAGAACAGAGGACACAGAAACAAACCCATGTGACTACAGCCATCTGCTTCTTGACAACCAAGTCAAAAATACATGTTGGAGAAAAGACAGCCTCTTTAACAAATGGTGCTGTGAAAACTGAATATCCGTATATAGAAGATTAAAACTAGATCCCTATCTCTCACTCAGAAATCAATTCAAAATGGATCAAATACCTAGATATAGGACATGAAACTTTGAAACTGCTAGAAGAAAACACAGGGGAAACACTTGAAACCATAGGTACAGGTAAAGACTTCCTGACTAGGACTCTATTACACAGAAAATAATAGCAACAGTCAACAAATGAAACTACATCAAATTAAAAACTTTCTGCACAGCACAGGTAACAATAAATAGGGTGAAGAAATGGCCTACAGTGGGGATGGCGAAAGTTTTAGAGATGAGTGCAAAAACTGCAACCCAAAACCCACTTATTTATCGCCAAGGGCCAACACTGCAGTTAAACCTGAACACTGAGGGTTTAGTTTAGAAAAAACAACGTATACATTAACATCTTTTGTCTTAAAAGGAAAACAACATATATGCCATAGGTTTGCCACCACTGGCCTACAGAATGGGAGAAAATCTTTGCCAGATTCTTCTGACAGAGGAGTAATATCTAAAATATATAAAAAGCTCAAAAAACTTGACATAAAAAATTTAAACAGGCTGGTCAATAAATGGCAAATGAATTGAACAGCCACTTCTCAAAAGAAGTACAAGTTAAAAAAAAAAAAAAGAAGTACAAGTGGGCAATCAGTATATGAAAGAATGTTAAACATCTATAGCCATTAGAGAAATGCAAATGAAAAATACATTGAGATTCCATCTCATCCCAATCAGAATGACAGTCATCATGAAAATAAAAAACCAATAGATGCTGGCAAGGATGTGGGGTGAAAGGAACCTTTCTGCACTGCTAGTGGGAATGTAAATTATAGAAATCACTATGGAGGTTCCTTGAAAGATTAAAATAAAACTACCATATGAACTAGTTATACAACTCATTGATATTTACCCAAAGGAAGTAAAGTCATCATGCAGCATAGGGTTACCTTCATATTCATGTTTATTGTGGCACAATTCACAATAGCCAAAATATGAAACAGGTATAGGTGCCCATCAACAGATGAACACATAAAGAAAATGTGGTCTATACAGTATGCACAATGGAGTATTATTCAGCCATAAAGAAGAATGAAATTATGTCATTTGCAGGAAATTAAATGCAAATAGAAATCATCATTTTAAGCAAAATAAGCCTGACTGAGAAAAACCAGTATTTATGTTTTCACTAATATAGGGAATCTAAAAGTGATAACATGAAAAGAGATTATTATTGGCCAAGAAAAAGGAAATAAGAGGGAGAGCAGAGGGGAGTATAAGGGAAGATAGTAGTGGGAATGGATCTGATCAAAATTTATTATATATTTGTATGAAAATACCACATTGAAACCCAGTGTTCTATAAAATTAAGAGGCCCTAATAAAAATATATTAATAAAAAATAAACTGCTACTATCAAAGATTTTAAAATATCTATATAAGGAAAATTTTAAAACTCTGCTATTACTGAATACTATTTGCTTATATTTTGTTAAAGATTTTTGTCTCAATATTCATGAGAAATATTAGTCTGCAATTTTCTTTTTTATACTATCTTACTCTGATGTGGGCATTTCCCTTCTATTTTCTGAAAGACATTAAGTAGTTTTAGTGTCAGTCTTTATTAAGTATTCTTCTTTAAGAATTCACTAATGAAATCATCTAGGTCCCCAATTTCTTTTTCGGGAATTAAAAAAATTGTATTCATATTCTTTTTAATTAAAATAATTCAATTCTCTATTCAAATGATCTATTTCATTTTAGGTGGGTTGTCATAGTTGTATTTTTCAAAGAATTAATGTATTTCATCTAATTTGTCAAATTTCTGTGCATAGTAGTCAATGTATTGTTCATTGTGTTCTTATCCTTTTGAGGTCTGTAGAGAGGTAATGATATCCTTTATATCACTCCTGATATTAATTTCGTGTCTCAGCTTTTTGTGTCAGTCTTGCTATCAGTCTGTTAATTTTATTGATATTTTCAAAGTAACAGTTTTTCTTTCATTGATTTTCTGTATTCTTTTTCTCTTTTCAACTTCATTTATTTCCAGTGTATTATTTTCTTTCTCCTGCTTGATTTAAGTTCATTTTGTTATTGTTTTCTCAATTATTAAAGAAATATGGATTTACAACTTTTCCTCTTTCCCAATGTGCACATTTAGCACTACAAATGTTTTCTCATCTCTGCTTTACCTGTGGCTCATAAATTTAATTTTTTAAAATTTTTCTTCAAGCTTCCTCTTCGACCCATGGATCATTACAACTATATTGTTAAGTATCTAATGTTTAGAAATTTTCCTATCTTTCTGTTAATGATTTATAGTTTAAGTCTATTGTGGTCACTATGTGATCTCAATTTTTTTAAATTTGATGAAGTTTATTTCAGGAACCAGGACATCATATACCTCGGTGTACAAGAGTTTGGAGACTTAATGCACATTCTTCTGCTGTCTGATTGATTGTTCTGTAAGTGTCAGATCCTGTTTTTGATGGTTTTGTTGAGTTCCTCTCTATTGTTCACTTTTCTAATTGTACTACCAGTTACTGAGAGAAGAATGTTGAAAATTCATCCATAATTATGGACTTGCCTGTTGCTCTGTCCAGTTAGTTATATTTGCAGTTCTAATGTATGGTGCATATACATTTCAGATTTGTTATGTCTTTTTTTTTTTTTTTTTGGTACTGGGAATCGAACTCATGTCCTTGTGCTTGCACAGCAGGTAGCGAAACCACTGAGCTCAATCCCCAGCCCTGTTATGTCTTTTAATTGATTCTTTTGTCACTATATAATGTTTATCTTCATCTCTAGTAACTTTTTTCCTCCCAATATACTCTGATATTGATATAACCATTCTTGCTTTGATTGATTAGTGTTTGCATGATATATGTTTTTACTTTATTATTTTAACCTGCTCGTAGTGTTATATTCAAAGTGAGTTTCATAAAGATATTACATTCTTGAGTCATACTTTTTAATCCATTCTGCCAATTTCTGTCTTTTTATTGTTATATTTAGAACACTTACATGTAATATAATCTTTTTTTGGTTCTGGGGATCAAACTCGGGACCTCGCGCTTGCGTGGCAAGCAGCAGCACCACTGAGCTAAATCCCCAGCCCTATAATTATTGATATATTAGTGCTTAGTGCTGCCATTTTTTTATATTTAGTTTTGTGCTGTGTCATGTCTGTTTTTCTTGTCTTTTTCCTTTTTGGTTTTAGCATTAGTTATTTCTTACTTGAAGACTGTTTGAAGACTTCTTTAAGAAGATGGAGTATATGTACTTTTTCCTATTCCACTTGATAGAATAAACTTTTACTAGGGCTTCTTTGAGTCAGCATCTGTTTTTGTGTTGCTGGCTTCCTCAGATAGTCTCAGATATGTAAGATCAAAAGTTAAAATATACCAAAAAAAACTCACCTTTGAGTTATTCCTTGGGTTTTTGAGGTCTCCAGCCTGCCTTCTTCTCTTTACCTTTCAGAATTTTTATATATATATGTACATATATATAATATATATATATAATCTAAGGATACTGGTTGTGGGGGAAAAGGAAAAATTATATGTTCTTCATTTGCCCAGAGCAGAAGCCCTCAAGTTATCTTTTTAATACATAAAACAAATCATGTCATATCCTGCTTAAAATGCTTCAGTGGTTTCCCATCAACCTGAAAACAAAATCCACACTCTTAACTTCATTCGGCACCTTCATGCACTGTTCCCTGCCCACCTCTCTGGGCGAATCTCTCATCGCATTTCCTCTTGCCCACATCAATTCCTGCCTTCTTTGCTTTTTCCTCAAGAAATGCAGGCTCTTTTGTTAGGGTCCTCACCCAGTGCCCTTACTGCCTGGGGTGATTTCCTCTATAGTTCTCTTTGTAAATATGGTCACTGCAAATAACCTTTTTCCAAAACCCACCCTTTATTGTATCCCACTTAAACATTTCCCCCCAGGTAGTTGTTATTTCTATATATTGCACTCTGATTTGTTTCCTTGTCTCCCTGTTAGATTATCAACTCCATTAAAAAAGGGTTTTGCACTTCTTGTTCAGTTCTGTATCTTATCCTCAGACCTTAGAATTATGTTAGGCAAACCATAAGCTCCACACAAATAATTACTGAAAGCAATGAATGAAAATATGTACAGTACCTGTGTCAATCATTTATGTTCTACCAGTGACTGGGAAGAACAGGTCAGAACCAGCAGAGAAATAAGATACAGGGCAGACTGTAAACAAAATATTATGACTTAATATTCCCCCAAGTCTGGTGATCAGGTAAAAGCTCTGTTAGTAATATAAGTTTAAAAAGACAAATATACTTAAAACTTGTAAGTGAACAAATCCTTGGCAAAATTACATTTGTGTCAAGTAATAGCAAATGTGGAAATCAATGAAAACAAAACTATTATATATAAATACCTCTGTTTTACAGCAAAGTCCGACTCAGAGGAAATTAATTGTTCATTTTTAATATCATATAATTGCACTTATCTGATTATAAAATAATGCGCTCTCATTGTTTCCAAAAACAGAAAAACACAAACAAGAAAATAAAAACTTTGAATAACCACTATTATGACCTATTTCCTTTAGGTCTTTTTGACCTATGTAGATATACATTCACAGAGATAAAAATTTAATTTTTTAACCTAATTTGGATTTGTAATTCAGGGAGAAAATGAGATGAGAATCTGGTACCTTACCTACTTGGGAGAAATTTAAGAGGACCATTAAGAATAAATTGCATCCCAGTGCTTGCTGCAATGAATAGCTGAAAATGGGCAAGGCAAAGACTATCAAAGAATCAGAAGGTATTAATCCTTCTGAGTAATTAATGAAAGAAATAGTGAATTTGCATCAATTCAGCCTCTTAATTATTTCAAACTATATTATTTAAAAATAATAAAAGTAAAATAAACATGAAGTTTAAAATGTAAGGAGATAGGCTAAGACATATTTGGTTGCATGAAATAGAAACTCTAGTCTAGCTAGAGGATACTAGCTATATAAAAACAGAGCGGGATCCTTATAGAAATACATGGGCAGGGGCTAGGAATGGAGCTCAGTGGCACTGCTTCTGCCTCACATGCACAGGGTCCTGAGTTTGATCCCCAGTACCAGGTGGGGGGGGGGGCGAGAATGGGAAAATACATGGGCAGAAGTATAATCAGACCTCATGAGAACTGAAAGACAAAAGGCAGCTGGGTTCTCCATCTTCATCTCCCTGAGATTACATGGTTCCTGGTCTTTACTTTTCTACACATTCTTGGCTTTCTTCTACCAGAATCACAGCTTAGGTTGGTATCTTTTTCTCCCTTAATTTCAGTTTGCATGGGGCTTCTCTGGTGACAATAAAATTGGTCTGTACACATTATGACTTTGCAACTTGGCTCCCCACAGTTAACAATTACAGACTTTGAGTCTTTTAATTACATTTCTAGTAAAAATCTAATGGCCAATCCTACCTTTTAGAAGATCTGTGCTTGCATCAGACGAACATCAGTGGGCATGGAAAAGGGGTCAAGTCACAAGGGCACAAGAGACTATTGGCAAGGATTGGGCAATAGAAACCCAAAAGAAATAAGAAGGGAAAAAATAAGTACATGACAACACAAAGAAACCATGTTAGCCAACTTTCCGTCACTGTAACAAAGTAGCTGAGATTACCAATTTATAAAGAAAAAAGTTTATTTTTGTTCACATTTTCAGAAGTTTCTATCTGAGATAAATTTGCTGTATTGTTTTGGGCCTGAAGTAAGGTACCATATACGGGTGAGAGTGTATGGCAGAACAAAACTGCTCAAAGTCATAGCCAGGAAGTAAAAGAGAAAGAGACTGGCATCTACCAGCACCCTTGAGGGACACGTCTTCAAACAAACCCCACCTCTCAGAGTTTCTACAACCTACCAGTAGCACCTTTAAGACATGGACCTTTGGAGAATTCTAGATCAAAACTACAGCAGAATCCTAAGCTAGCAAATTTTATGAAAAACTTGATTTAATTAGCAAAATTAAAATTTAAAAACCTGATAAAACAACTGATATAAAACAATTTTTAAGTTATGTGAGCATATTATGCCAAATTGTTAGATAATGTGAAACCTCAATAAATTTGGGATAAAATTGTCTTTAAAAATATGGCATCCCAAACTTGATGCAAGAAAAAATAGAAAAGAGTTTTGAGGTTAAATTGAAGACTATTTTCAGCATCTACAAAGACGCGCTGTTAATTATTCTTAATACAAGTGATTCCTGTGTGCTATAAAATGTTCCAAAGAAAAACATTTCAAGATGTCCATATTAGTCAACAAAGTCAGTATAATTAAGAGCTGAAAATCTGATAAAGATACCCCTACAAAGCAAAGTCTATGCCAACATCATATCTGAATACAGAGAGAAAGTATTGAAATACAATATCACTACATAAAATCAGTCTTATGTTAAAAGAATAATATACCAAGAGCATATAGGATTTATTCTAGCAAAATAAAAATGTTTTATAGGGAAATATATTCGTATCAGGCACACTTGGCATAACATATGCTGTTCTAAAAGATCTTAACAGTTATTAATGTAGCCTGTTTCACTTATTTATGCACAAATTGCTGTAAATACAAATAACAATCAGATTCCTACCAGATATAACAGTTAATAAGTCTCGGGGAAAAATTCTTGACAGACCCATGCAATGTTGCATGTGACAAAAACATAGATTGCCTAGAAAATGAGCAGATCTGTCCAAAATCTTTATTGCAATAATCAAAGAAGTATACATGAGAAATCTTTTTTAAAGTTCAAAATTGGTGAAATATACAACATTACTCATTATAGAAATGTTAAGGTTAATTTTCAAATATTAAGTAAATAATCACTAAAAATGCTCTAAATATGTGCAATTGTTTTTTCTGAGACAGATTTTCGCTAGGCAATTCAGGCTGTCTTTGAACTTGCTTTGTAGCCTAGGTTGGCCTTGAACTCATGGCAATCCTCCTGCCTCAGCCTCCCAAGTGCTGGGATTACAGGTATGTGCCACAATGTGCAGCATTATGCAATTCTTTTAACTAGTACTTATTGCTAGTTGTCTAGAAGTTGATAGGAGTGTTTCTTACTTTACTAGTTGGTGTTTGTCTGCTTACTGACTGGAGTGCTCACGTAGCCTCCATGCCCAGGTGAACTTTATCTAAACTCCCCTACTATGATGACTAATTGTATGTGTGTCAACCTGACTAGGCTAAAGGATGCACAGATAGCTGGTAAAGCATTGTAACTAGGTATGTCTGTAAATGTTCTGGAAGAGACTGACCTTTGAACCATTCAGCTGAATGAGGAGGAATCCACCCACACTCACCAATGTGGTGAGCACCATCCACTTCACTGAGGGCCCAGATAAATCAAGAGGTGGAGGAAGGGAGGATGTGCTTTCTCTCCTTGAGCTGGAAATTCACAGACTCCTGCTTAGCACATCAACACTGCTGTAGTCAGGCTTCTGTACTCAAATAGAGACTTTTATCTTTAGTTCCTCTGTTTCTCAGGTGGGCTCAGACTGGTTCTATACCTCCACTTTTTTCTGGACTTCTAGCTTGCATTGCATACTGGTAGACTATGGGACTTCTTGGTCTCCATAATTGTGTGATTAAATTCTTATACTAAATCTCCTATTATATCTATCATCTATTGTCTATCTATATCTATCATCTTCCTCTTTATCTCCCATTGGTTCCATTTCTCTGTGGAACCCTGACTAATATTCCTATGATTTAATAAATATGTAGAGGCTTCTGGCAGAATCAGGAAAAGGATAACTGGAACAAAAGTCCAAAGGAAATCAAAAGGGAGAAGATAATAAATAAATAAGATACAAAAATCCAAACTAGTGAATTTAATTAAGAACAAATGTATATCACTGTAAAAGTTAAGCAAGAAACAACACAGTCATTTCAATGGGTTACACAAAGCAGTTGATACAACCTAAAATCTATTCATTATGTTAAAGTTTTAAAAGAAATGAACAGAAATAGCCACTTTTATATAAAAATTAAGAACCAAGATATATCATGTAAAGGCACAAATTCCCAATGATGAATGTCATCATAAAAATGTACCAATAAACTTAATAAATAAAATAAACACCCATTGGGCAGAAAAAGTCAACTGTGTGCTTAATGATAATTCTAAAAATATATCAAATCTAAAATAAGCAGCGGAAATATCATGCCATATAATCATGTAATCATTTATTGTTAGCGTGGGAGTTTTAGATGAAGCACTAAGACACAAATTTGAGTTGCTTGTAAAGATTGATTCTCAGACTTTGACAAAAGCCAAGCATATGGGAGAGGAATAAAAATAAGGATGTTAACAACTAATACATATAGTATTTATTTGATCTTCACCACAAATCTATGACTTAGAAATTGCTGCTATCCCCACTTTGTAGCTGAGGAAATTGGCACAGATAAGTTAAGTTACTCCTCAAACATATCTAGGTAGAGATAGCTAGAATTCCAATCCAGGAAATCTGGGTGCAAAAAAACAAGCTATTCACAAATCCTGTGCTGTGTCAGATACTAGGCTAAGCACCATATATCCATATAATCATCTCAACCAACTCTGAGAAGTGGGTATTATCCTTTCCTTTATAGGCTGTAGCAGCTGTGGAATAAAATATAATATATAAATTCAATAGATTTTTGCACACATCTTAAAAATTATAAATACAAATATGTAGCTACATAAAAAGATTTTAATAATAAAATTTTACATTAAAAGGCCAGATATCAACAAGTATATTTGACATAACTGCAAATAAGAAAAAAATATACCTATGTAAACAACGGCTAAAAGGGATTGTGCTAAAATGAAATAGTCGTTGAGGCAAGGTAATGGGAATATAGGTGGTGTTTTTTTTTTCTTCGCCAAGTGCTCATAATGAACATATACTAAATAATCTGAGTTGCAAAGTTGATATATAAATGATGAATAATAACTGCAAAGACCTATGTTGAAGCATCTATTAAAACATTAAGTCAGAGGAAGGAGATTTTTAGACATAAATCAGTATATACATGCGGTAGACATTGGAAAGAATGAAAGAGACAGAATAATTGCAACTGCTTCCTCTGCCACTCTGGGGGCTGTCTGTCTTTGCTCAAAGCAATCTCATTAAATTACTGTGTCCAGCTCCCTAACCCAAGGCAGAACTGCACCTGAAGCAAAACAGATGAACTGAGAGCTTTCTGGCTTCCTGCGCACAGAATCCCTTCCTTCCTGGCAGCCAAGCTATTGGCTACCGGCATTGATATTGAATTGCTTCATACACATGTTAAACTTAGGTAAATTCAATTCCATCCAAGATGCAAAATGAAGACGTTGGGGGAGGGAGAATAAGCATATTTTAAAACATATTTTTTTTACGTAATAATGTTCCTTAATCTTCATCAAGAGCAAAACCAAGGAAACAGCCATCTTTCAATGCTGGAAGAAAACACAGACCACATTAGATTTATTTTAAGTATTAAGGTGCATTTTAAATATTAGTCATTCTTACCTTATGACCCACCTACAGAACTTAACTCCAATTAAGGGGGCAATTCCACTGTATAGCCAAGAGTGAAGTAGAGACAGGGGTACTGCTCCAGTTTGTAATCCAAGTGATCAAAAAAACAAAGGCCTATGCTCCCAAATAACTAACCCTTACTGAAAGTGTAAAAGCCTCAGTTACTGTCTCTCGGTGCTTTGTAGAGTATAGTTACATTAATTAAGGTAAAACTACTTATCTGCTGTAGCAAACACTCCAAGGTGAAGTGACTTAGAAAAAGTAGAAGTATATTTTTCTCTTGAGTAATAATCCAGACAGTGTAAGCTGATGGGTAGTTCTATTCCATGAAGTCAGTTCCATATTTCAGGAAGGGAAAAAGAGCTACATCCAGAAAAAGTGGCTTGTCTTCTGCTAGGATTGACCTTGAAGTTACATTTCACGGCTGCCCACATTCCATTCGCCTGTACTTAACCATAATCACACTTACCTGCAACTGGGCAAACTGTGTTGCCACTTAGGAGATGTAAGAGAGACGGGATATTTTTCTGGCCCATATGACTGCTATTGCCAAAGATGGCCTCTGAAGCCTCCTCATTCACGCACAGCCTCTCTCCTCTCTCCAAGCTTCATTAGTGAATCAAAGACTGCAGTGATCTTCATGCTTGAGACCTTTGGTCTAAACCAGCCACCCTGAAGGGATTAAGACAGCAGCTACTCCCACACATATGTACACACAAGTGCACATATGCATGCACACACGCGCACCATTGGCAACCCATCAGTTTCCTTGCAGACACTCTCTGACAGTTGCCTCTGATGGGAGAGATGATCAGCCAGATGGCTATCAACAGCAGATGGAAGGGGAATATCTGTAGGGGAAATGGAACTGGGGAGGGTTTCCCCATCCTCGGCAATCACTTCTATACTAGTCTGGGTGTGTCCTAGCATTCTGCTGTAGTACCAGCAGGCATGGACTCACCTTTCAGTAATCATAACAGGTGAACACAGAGCACAGTACCTCTGGGATTGAGGAAATGGTATTTACGGTGGACCCATTCATGGCACTGACAGGAAGGATGAGGAGGATTATGCTACAAAGGGAAGGAATGGCTGTAATTCCTTTTGCTCGGGGCATTGTTATAAAAGAAGCAGACATTTTGAGACCATGTAGATCTCGGTTACAAGCCCTTGCTCCATAATATGCCAGCTTTGGGGACTTGAACAAGTCACTTAGCCTTCCTCAACATCCTTGTCAACAAAAGGAGACAAGCATACCCAGCTGTATAATTCAACTGAGCTTTTGAATGGAACCTGAACCAAATAGTAAGGTCTCAATAATAAGTAGCTGTTATTGTTGATATTATTATATCCTTACCTCCCTGGATTGTCATGAGGCTTCAGTGAAATACTATGTGAAGGCACCTTAGGCAGTGCCTGACACATGGCAAAATGATTTTTTTTTTTTTTGCTAGAGCTTCTAATAAGTCATCTAGATTTTCTCATATTAAAACCTGTATTAGGGAGTTTCCTTTTCAATAAGACAGGGGTCAGCACTAAGGGTGATTGAAAATGCGGGGAAGAAGAAGGAACTAAACATTTGTTAAATGTCTGTGTTATGATCTGAATGCTTATGCTCTATCCCTGAATTCTTATGTGCCAATCCTAACCCCCAACCTGATGGTAGGGGGCGGGCCTTTGGGAGGTGATTAAGTCAAGAAGGTGGATTAATAAGGGATTAACAAATGGCTCTGTAAATGAGGGATCAATGGGATTAATGTTGTTATAAATGAACACTTAAATAGCTGGCTTGACCCTTCCACCGTGTGAGGACATAGTGAGAAAACAGGTCCTCACCGGACTCCAAATCTGCTGGCACTTTGATCTTGGACTTTTCACCCTCCAGAAACATGAGAAGTAAGTTTCTGCTGTTAATAACTTACTCAATTTATGGTGCTTTCTACAGCAGTCGGGATGAACTAAGACAGTCTACTCCAAGTCAGGCATTGAAGTGTGTGAGTGAGGTCACCAGGTGCAAGCTTTGCCTTCATTTCTTTTTCTGAGTTGGCCTTGCTTATTAGTTCCCTATTGCTGCTATAATGGATTACCATATATTTAGTGGCTCAAGACAACATAAACATATTATTTTATGCTTATGGAGATCCAAAATCTAAAGCAAGTCTATAGGGCTGTGTTATTTCCAGAGGCTCTATGGGAGAATCTATTTCCTTGCCATTTCTACAGGCACCTTGCATTCCTTGGACAGTTCCTTACTTCACTCCAAAACCTGTTTTTACTGCCACAAAGCTTTCTCTGACTCCTATCTCCCAGCCTCTCTCTTATAAGGACCCTGGGATTACATACAGGATGCCTGGATAATCCAAGATAATCCTCATCTCATGATCCTTAATTTAATCACATCTACAAAGTTCCTTCTACTGTGTCAGGTAAATATTCGTAGGCTCCAGATATTAGAATTGGATACTTTGGGAGGTCATGCGTTCCCGCAGACACCTTCATTCACATGGTCTTAATGTAGATCCTGTAAATCTCAGGTGTAATTAAGATGGATGGGAGCCAAGAGCAGTGTTTGTATCTTGCAGCACATCTACAGAGTAAGTAAAATCCAAGTGACCTTTAAGACAAATTTGTCAACAGCTAGCAGAGATGACAGTGCATACACTCTACAACTCAACAATTCCACTTCTGGCTGAATGCTCTGGAAGCATTTATGTACTGGGACACTTGTGAGCCTTCAGTGCAGTCGCCTTTGTGCTTGAGAAAATGTTCTGTGCTTCACCATGAGACTAGATAAGAAAATCACACAATGAAATGTCACATAGACCTGAAGAACCCAAAGATACCTAACACAATTTGGAAGATTCTGAGAAACGTCATAAAACGAGACACAAGAGAATACACACAACGTGGTATCATGTATATAAGTGTATAATATAAAGGATTCAAAGAAATGTATGTTGTTTAGAAATCACTAAGATATATGACATAAAAATATGCCCATGAAGGTATTTCCAACTTTAGGGAGCAGGAGGAACATGCTATCAGAAAAGGGATATATTTATTAAGCTGGAAGGTAGGCCTGTTCTATCACTCATTTTGTAGGCCTGAAGTAGTTCAAAGTAAATAATTTAAATGGTGACCTTTAAATTTTTAAGCAAAATTGAATCTAAGTATCTTTAAGAGCTAAGGGGATGGGATTCTGGATGGAGACTCAAGGAGGGAAAAATAACCTTTCTAAAATAAGCCTACAAGGAGGCAGGAGTACCTGTATGGAGAGGGGTAGTTCCTGAAAAGGGTTCTCCAGGCTGAGGTGAGGCTTGAGAATAGCATTGGTTATGAAGAAGGTGTCACTGTTCCAAGAATTATCAGTTAAGAGCTTTTCAATTGCAAGTCATAAAGAAAAAAAAAGAGGGGCAAAAAGCCCTCAAGCTGATTCAATAAAATAAATAAATGAGCCACATTGCCCATATAATTGAAATGTCTAGATGCAGTTTATATTTGAAACCAGATGATCCCTTATTTTGGTGTTCTCCTGTGCATTACACAATAATTAACAGCACTCCTGACCTCCACCTTTACAGGTCACATGACTTGAGTTCCACCCCCTAGTTATAACAGCCAAAAATGCCTGTAGATATTGCCAAACGTCCCCTTGGGCAAGAGGGCCCAAATGTCCCCTGCTGAAAACCTCTGCTTCAGGAAAGCTGGTCTGATGACTGGAATGATGTTACCAGGACCTGGTTCCTGGTACCAGAGCTTGAGCTTTGTATGGTCTCAGCCCATCCTTGGAGATCGTGTGGTGATCCCCAGTAGATCCACTTTTCCTCTTATGGCAGTGAAATGGCTCCCCAGTCCCATGCTCCACAGTTTCTTACCCCACCATCCAAAAGAAGAGAGATGGTCTGCCTGGGTCGGTCCCACAGAACAGAGATCCTGCATCTTTCCACACGGAACCCCCCAGCCTGTCTCCCCACCCTTTCCCTGCTCAGATTGTCCAGGACCCACTGCTGGAGCTGGGATGGAGCCAGCCCCACCAAGCCACATGGCCCAGGGAGGTAGCACAGGGGCCTCCCAAATCGACAGGCACAAATGGAGAGGGAGCAGACCCGGAGCGTCCAATGAGTGTCATTGCAGGAATATAACCGAGGCTGTACATCAAAGTAGGGAGGCTAAGAACACATTCACAATATTCAGGCCTCAGCAGGAAGTTCTGTCCAAAGTCAAAGGATGCAAGAGAGTTAAACATGGAGTAGAAGCAGCAAACAAAACAGGGTGTATGGGGAGTGACATGACCTCCTTCACCTCAGGCTATAATGGGGCCCTTAATGGTCCCCTCAGAGAGCAGCGTGAAACCTCTGTAGCTGTTGAGGCCCTTGCAATTATCACACACACACACACACATACACACACACACTGGAATCTCAAAGGAGAAGCCATGGCTGTCAGGCTGAGAAGTCAAAGCTAAAGGGACAGTGTGGGCTGAGATAGAAGTCACAACTGCCTAGCCAGGACAGAACCAGAGTTCCATCATCACCTCCACCCCCAAAGCTAGGAAAATGCACTGTCCTGTAGCCAAATTTTGCCAAAGGACCATCTAGACCTAGGCAGAGGGACTCCAGTGAATTGATCCTGCTGTGTGGCAGACACTGAGCCAACACCTGGGGACAAGAGGTCTGTGTGAATCTGGACAAAGATGAATAGAGAGGAAGTCTCAGCTCACCAGCCTCAGCAGCTTCCCAGAGACACACTCAACTGCACCAGCCAAGCTCTGAAAGGATCAGAAACCTCAAAAATTCTCAGTTCAGCTATAAAAGGAAAAATGCTGGGGTCAGAAGCCAAAGACCTGTCTCGTCTTCATGGCAAACGACCCCCTTAGCTGGCAGTAAAACACGTTCAAAATTATTATCTAGGATGAGAACAGTTTAATTACTGAATTGAGACTGTATTTGTGCTTTCAAGTGACCAGAGATCATTTTATTACCTAAAAGCCAAGAGAAAATTATGGGGCCTGCCTGAGACAGAGATTTCATCCTCAGGCTAGGGAGAAATGGTCCTCACTGAATAAATTTTAAAGGGAGAATGAGAGCAAAAGAAAATGATGCTTTGGTTGTGTCCTCAGGTCATGCATTCAAGGAGTAAGCTTCAAGTCCTTTAATGGAGCCCACGGAAGGGGACCCAGCAGGCTGTGGACACACAGGAGGGCCTGAGGGACGCACACCCACACACAGGGAGTCTAGGCTGCACTGAGGGCTGCAGAACTTCTTGCAGCAGCAGAGAAGGAGTGGGTTCAGGGGTACCATCAGTGGCAACTCAGGGTCAGGTAAGAGTAAGGATAGGGAAACAGCAGGTAGCAGCAATCACAGACAAATGCCACATAGCAGAGAACAGTTCTCTAGCAGAAACAATTTAAAGGCCATTCTGGAACCTGCCTAGAAAACTATAATCATCCCCCCTTTCCTCCAGGGCCTATCTAGATACCAGGTTAACGGTTTTATTATTTACCATCTGCCCCAGTTGTCTTACCTTTTGCCCCCAAACACTGTGAACCGGAAAGCAAAGGTTACAAAAGGTGCTGCTAGGTCAGGGGGATGAAGGATCCTGGCCTGGAGCCCTCCTTTCCCCTTGCTCCAATCAAAAGGACACTTGCAGGCATTCAGTCCTTCTCTGTCCTCCGTGAAGACCCTCAAGGGCCATGCCATACTACTCATAAACACTCTCCACTGGCTTCCTGCTTATTGTTCTGGTCTGGCCATTAACTAGGACAGAAAGCTAACGGAATTGCAGAAATCACCCCAGTCTTCATAAAACTGAGGCAATATGGGGCTCACAGAGCCTCCCTCACTCTGACAAGGGTATGCTAATTACATTCTGTCTTCTTGCAAATTACAGCTATGCCTTGGGTTTTTAAAAATTTGACATTTCATTTTGATTGCAGCATTTCTTGTTTTCTTCAGCACTGGGAAAGGGGAGAGGCGAGGCGGGGAGACAGACACTGACCTCACAGGGGGCGTGCAGATGATGCTGTAGGGTCCAAGTCTTTGGGGACAGTGACATTTCTTACCTGAGAGAAGTAAGTTTGAATCTAGATAATAATACAGGGGATGTTTCTGCTATTGGAAGATTTAGATTGAGTCTAAACCCTCAAATTTCACAGCTCACATGGATCCAGAACCCTCTTTGCATTTTCCAAACATTCTTGACTGTACTTTTTCTGGGTGCCTCTGATTTGGCTCTCTGGCTGGGTGACAAGTTGTTCTGACTCATCTGCTTACCCACTGGTGCACCTGTCTAAGAAATGCGATCGAAGCTGTGATTGTACAAGGTCCTTGCCTCATGTGAGGTTTTGAAGAGTCCACTGGGAATCCATCTCACACATTCTGCCTCCCTAAGGCAGAGATGTCAAAGTGTGGTCTGGAGAGTATCTGGGTATCTGAGAGATCGAAACTCTTTGAACTCCACTCAAATATGGTTTGCCTTTTCCCCTGTCCTTCTCTCCCTAGTGTACAGTGGAGGTCCCTTGAATCTGTGTGGTATTTGAAGATGTCACCTCTGGAGAGCTTATGGAGTATGTACTTGTGTATTCTGGTGTCTTATTCTCAGTTTGAATTTCTAATATGATAAGTAGTAATAGATTTTTAAATGTAAACAAAATATCTTTGGGGCCTTTGATGATTTTTGAGAGACCCACTGCTATTGAGCCAGCATTTTTCCTCCAAGTGTTGCTCCTGTTGAGAGACCTTCCCACTTTCCTCCATTCCCCTTGGTGGCAGGGTCCAATTAGCCCCACTCCAATTGCTTCTCCATCCAGGACCTGAGTGCGAAGGCCCTGCCTCCTCCCCAAATGTCTGGTGAATAACTGTTTCTCCCTTTTAGACCAAAAGTCTCTCAAGTCTGGCAAAATGACTTAACAAGAGTCATGATATTCTTGGGAAAGGAATCATTACATTCTTGAAATCATACCCAAGTCCTTTGGGATGGAGTTTAGAGTAGAAGATAAATTATGGCCCAGTTTAGAGGAGGTAAAGTTGAGACTCTGGAGATGGATGGTGGAGATGTGATGAGAACATGCTGGTTTGTGATTGTGGGTTTGAACGTCCCAGCCATGGAGCTTCTTGAGGTCTGTTTAGAAACATTCTGCATCTCATCCCTCCCCCATGTTTCTCCTCTCTCTCTCCCTCCCCCTTTCCCTTGCCCCTCTCCTTCCCCTCTTTTGTTGTCTTCATTTTCTTCTTCCAAGTTTTGAAGGCACTACTGTTTATATCTCTGTCATCTTTTCCCTGGAAATAACAGTGAATTTCAATAATGCAAATGGCAGAGAAATCCTGATTGTGGCCCTTGTACAAAAGGCCCTGTCAGCATCACTGCATAGCCTCCTGGCTCTGAGCAGAACCCTGGCCCTCATATGGGTTCCTCAGCTTCAAAAGTGCCTGGCTTTCAATGGAAATACAAATTACTGCTCTCTAATCTGCTCTTAGCCAGCACCTATGAAGGCTCAGCCAGCCCCCACAAATCCCCTTAACTTTTCTCATTGACCCCATTTCTGCCCTATTCCTCAGAAGGGGTTTTCCCACTAATGCTACAGTTCAACTCACTCTTTATTTGTTCCTTTGAGTCAGGATCCGAGGAGAGGAAGGTAAATAAGATTTAATGTCTGCCCTAAAGGAGTGCACAGACCAGCAAAGAAAAAGAGACACAGGCAAATAGTACAACGGGATAAAAGAAGGATGGAGTGTCATAGGTCACGTGGGCTGGACTGGGCTGTTCTATGGGCTTCTTGGAGGGGAGCTCATGGAGTGGAGGGTGGGATGAGGCCAAACAAAGGAGATAGGGACTAGCTGTGGGGTTAACTGGGCTGGTTGAGAGGACTATGGAGCCCAGATGACAATGTTAGAGTTACACAAACCCAAACTAATAGGAATATTTTAGGGATATGAATGTGAGCGGGAGTGGGCGGGGCTGGAAGAGCAAATGACAAAGTGAAATAGAAACAGCAACTTCTGTGCTGCTAATTTATGGCGGTAAGAGAGGGCAATGGTAAGGACCTTGCAGTGGAGTTAGATGAGCCTGGATTTGCAAACTGACTCTGTTACTTACAAACCCGGAGGACTTTGGGCAAGTCCTCTAAGCTGAGTTTTACCATCTGCACAATTAGGATAGTAAATGTATCTACTCATAAGCTATAAGAATTATGTGAGTTGATATATGCCATGTTCTTAGAAAAGTGACTGTAATGTAGAAGACAGTAAATATATGTTAGATGCTATTAGTGTTGTATTAGAGAATAAATGCATTGAGATAGGCAAAACAGTCAGCACAATGCCTAAGGCGTAGTGGCCACCCATAGGAGAGAAAAAGACGCAGTTCAACCTTCTCCTGGGTCCCCAGACACTCAGTTTCTCAGAGACAACAGATTGCAGGTGTGAAGGGAACAGGTATTCAGACCCCTTCGTCCCATTCACCAAAGGGAGTGAGGATCCAAATACACTAGCGTGGAGGAAGGTGGCTGCTGGGTGAGTATTTGGGGATGAAAGTGGGAGGGGAGCGGTGGGTTGTGGTGGCAGCAAGTAGAAGAGTCTGTGTTTGGACATCTGTCATCAGTGGTCAGCCTAGGATGAAGCGCATGTCAGACCTGAAGACATTAGGGCAGCCTTCACCGAGGAAGGAACATTTCAGTTTGATGTGAGAAGATAAGTGGGTGTTTTTTGAGATTATGTAGGAAACGAGTCACATAAATGTCATTTCTTCCGAAGTTCTTGAAATAGCTTCACATAACTTTCTAAAATACTTCTAGAAATTCTTCATACATTTGAATGTTGATTTTTGTTATGTTTCTAGAAGCTAACAGAATTATATATGATTAGTAATAAGTGAAAAACATCAGCCTCGTCAGTGAAGAGGTTTTTCCCCTGGATATTGATACTATAAATTATTATTTTTAAAATTTTCATTATTGTTTTTATTGTAGAATTAGTACAGTCTTATTATAGTTTCTATCAGAAAGAAACCCTGAAATACCTGTCCTGGTTATAGCTGACAGGTCACTGCTAGCTCATTTAATCCTCAAGTACAGCTCTGAAGGGGCATAAATATCTCTGTGTTACACCTGAGGCAACAAGGTGCTCAGGTCTGTGAGGCATCTTCCTGGAGGTCATGCATGTCCTCCTTTGGACCTCTGACTAGGCTCCCTCAGCTTGGCTCCTCATTCCCTCAGATGAAGATTGGTACCCACTGAGGCCATTATGGGATCATGGCCACAAGCAGGGCAATGCTGAGTGAGTCTTGTCAAAAACTATCAAAGCCTCTGGCATATAGAGAATGGACAAAGCCTCTGGGATGGTGACTTTATGTGCCAACTTGCCTAGGCTATAATCCCCAGTTACTCAACCAAAAAGCACTCCAGGGGTTGATATAAAGGTATTCTGTAAATGTGATTCAAATCCCCCTGATTCAAAGTAAGGGGATTTCCTGAGATAATCTGAAAGACCTGATATGTCCAGCTGACAGCCTTGAGAGTAGAATTGAGGCTTCCTTGAGGGAGACAAATGTCTACCTGCATGTAGTACCTTTACCCCACATCACCGGTCCAGCCTGTTCTTCTGATAGTCTGCCCTACGGATTTTGGACTTGTCTAACCTACCCCCACAATCGTGGAGGCCAATTCTTGGCAGTAAATCTTTTCAAGTTCTTCTAATACTGGTTCTGTTTTTCTCATTGAACCCTGATGTATACCTTGATGCTTTCTTTTCAGGCAATGTCTGACTTGAATTCTTGCCATACTCTCTCTGGGACCCTTTCCAGCACATCTTCCTCCAATCCATCCTTGCCAGAGGATCTACACTGAAACACAAGTCTGGTGTTTCTACTTCCCTGTCCAGGGACTTTTTTTACCATAGTCACAAGCAGGGAGACACAAAGCCAGTAGAGAGAAAAGAGAAACCTTAAGATTGGCAGGGCTCAGGAAACTTGTTCATATTGTGTGCTGGGAATTAATGTGCTCACCCTTCCTCCCTCTGAACTCTAGAAAGAGGACACAAATGGCAAAATGGAGAGCCAATGATCAGCTTTACTTGGAGCTCTGTAGTTTGCAATATTGAAAGTGACTTGGACCTGAGGCCAAAATGGAATGCCCTACTCTAAGCCTCTAGTTCAAGATAGCCAGCCATACAGCATAGGACCAACTTGACCTGCCATCTGTTTCCAGAATGGAAAATGGCATTCCTTGAGGGTAAATACTATAGTGAGGACCTGAGGGCCTAGAGGAAGAAGAAAGGGGCCTAGCTCTTTAAGGCAGGTGGTGTCTGTATGAGAGATGGTAGAATGTGAGAGACCAGCATGACTGTGTAACCCTGCTCCCCAGGAACATGGCCAGTAAGTGTCAAGTTCACTAGCAGAAAGGATGCGGTTCCCCAGGGAGCAAGTGCAGGGATGTAGGAATAAAGGAAAACAAGTGCTTTCTGCAACGCTTGCCCCTCTGGGGAAGGAGAACCAAGGTCCTCTCCCAGCTGTTCGAGGCTTTTTCCATACCAGGAAGGGGCCCCTGTCGCAGGACAGTGCCTCCAACATGGCTCCCCAGGCTCAAGTTTGACAAAGATATTTTTAACTACGCCCATCCCACATTGCAACTCCTTTCACAGTTCCCTCTCTGCTCAGCTGCCTCCCACTATGCTAACAAGAGAATTATCTAGAGTGATGGGAACTTGAAAGTGTAGTTGTATCTATCTTCAGAGACATTCGTCCTCAGAAGTCATCATAAAATCGTACTGCCCCTCTTGGTCCTGTGATGACCTATGAGGTACAGCTTTAATGGGGTCCCTGGGAGTGACCTCTGTTATACACAAGGGCTCCCAGGTTCTTGGCATCCATGGTATATCCTTCCTGTACATTGTCTCCAAAGGCCAACAAAAAAAATAATTTTATTCACCCCAAGAATCTCAAACCACACCCCAATCATCACAGCAGGGATATATAGGATATATATATATATATTTATATATATATATATAAAATAAAAGCAAACGCAGGGTATTACAGAGTTATAAAAAGCATTATCCAGGGAAACAAAGACAGTGAAGGCTGAGGGCAGCTGACTGCAGGCCTCTGCCTGGGAAGCCGTGTGCCCAATATAGCTCTCCCTAAATCCTCCCGGGCATTTCCCTTTTAAGCATCCCCAGCATTGTACCACTCAAAGATGCCTGCTGCGTGCATGAGGCTGAAGGATAGACTCCAAGTGCCCAAGCAAAGCTCAGAAGTTTTACACTGAGGTCACCCCACCTTTCACCCTGGGCTCCAGACAGCCTGATGTCCTCAGGATTCCTGGGATATACCTTACATTTGTAGGTCTCCATGAATTGAGTCTAGAAGATCTTTCCCTCTACTTTGCCTCATTGCCTATGCCTTCTGCAAGCTCCAAACCAAGTTTCTCCTCCCCTGTGAAGTATCTCTAGCATTCTGTGGCAGTTCTGAGTGTTGGTCACCAGATTTTCCATTTTTTCCACATGCCAGGCACACAATAGAATAAATAACATTCTCAGGGCTGTTGCATTTGAGGCTATGTAACTAGCTCTAGCCAATGAATTGTGAGCAAGAGTAATATGTAGCAGTTCTGGTCCTCACATTTGCTTGCCCATGTTGGACTCTCCGAATCATATTTCCCATTGGCATAGAAACCAGATGGCCCTCACTCCTTGAAGCTGGTTCCCAGAGTAAGAACAGTAATGTAGAACAGCATACCCTGCCATCACACAGTAAAGAAGAAAAGCTTTCCACCCTTATGCTTTAGGGTTGGTTGTTACTGCAGCATAACCTGGCTCATGCTTTGGGATATGGCTTCCCTGACCAAGCTGGCTAGTCTTGCTTTCTCTGGGCTCAAACAGCCCTCTAACTTTTCTCCTACTATGCATATTGTATATACATGTATACATGTGTACCTCAAGTTCATCCATTGTGAGACCAGCTCCAGGTCAATACCTCATGCAGCTTTCCATCCAATTGTTCAGCCCAGAGTCTGCCTTGTAATAGGCATCAATACACAATCACTGTGCTCTTATTGGCTTAGTTTTTCCTTCTCTTCCCTGTTGTGCAGTTGAGAAAGTGGCCTTGACAGTTTCTTGTTACTCTCACCTGCTTTCTCCTGCTGCTCAGGTTACCAGAATTGATTTCACTGCCAGTTCAATGGGGGGTCAAGGAGTCAAACTTATTCTAGTTCATACATTCTCATCACCCATAAAACTCACAGTGATCTGGCTCCTGAGCAGTTGTTGTGGGTGAGGGATAGGACTACTGGGACCACCAATAACTGCAACAGTGTTAGCAGGCATCAGGGTCCACCCAGGCTGTTCTCACCCTCCAAGTAGGTAAGAAGGAAGGAGGTAGAGGAAGCACTTGCCTGGATACTCAGGTTCTGGTGCTTGCTTCTCTGGTACTTATCTGCCCCTGCCCCACTGAAGTACAATAAACACACAATGTAGACACTGGCCAGTGGAATCCAGGTGTGGAAAGACATCAGAAGCTGCCCCACATCTAGGAGTCATGTGCTGCCCCATTTCTTGCACTTGGGGAGGCAAAGCTTCAGGCACTTATGGGAGCATGAAATTAGAGCCTTTCTAACTGACCTCTGTCCTAGGCCTGGGACCTGGTCTCATTCAGCTCTCTGATGGGTTTGGCTCCTAGCTCATCCACTGAACCCTGATGCCTTTGTACCAGGCCTTCCTCTCCCGAACAAGTATCTCTTGGTATCCTTAACATTAGCCTTTTGGACCTCTCTGACACTCCACATGATGCTGAGAACCACCACCTTGTACCCAGAGGCTGTGCCCCAACCACTCACCTCTCCAGAAAATTCTACTGAGAACAGCCCTGTCCGGGAGGATCAGTTCCACCAGGTTCCCTAGCTGTGTGATTAGGGCAAATTTCGAAGGAAAACAAGCCCTTAGTGGTCCTTTCTCCCAGGCTAGTAAAATTCATGTCTCTCCTTGGACCTGGTCAAGAATCTAGTGTGTCTTCTAACCAGTCCTATGCTCTCTACCATGAGAAAGACAGAAAGAAGTCAAGCTGGTCACCTCAGCCATATCCTGAGGTTTTACAAAATTACAGAAAAAAGAATTGTAGTTTTTATTTCCTTGATTAGGAATTATTTGGTTAAAAAAAAAAAAAAGAAGAGCCATCCAAATGAGATAAGGTAAAGGAGAAAAAATAAACCTCATAGGAATGAAATGCTTTGAAAGCAGAACACAGTAATTGACCCAAATCCTCATCCCTCTAATATTCTCTACCCTTTGCTATGTGGATTGTTTGGCCAGTTAAATCACAACAAGCATTACATGACCAAATGTCTTGAATAGTTACAAAAAGAAGATAATCTGAGTGTGATTTCACAAATCATCCAGTGTATTTCCACACAAAGACAATTTTCCTTATTTTCAGAAGGCCTGAAGAGGGGTAAATAATGTGAACAAAGCTCACAGAAAATATACCATAGATGAAGTACACTAACTGACTGCATGGTGAGTGAGTTGCAGAGTGAGTAAAGTCTAGTTGCTGCGTTAGGATAGAGGTGTGCCTCTATGGAATGTAAACTCTAATTGAAATTTGAGGTGTGCCTTTAATACACCAACTTTCTCAGGAGAGATAGACTCCAACAGAGCAGAGGTCCACAATAAAATGTCAAGCCTCTTGACACTACCAGGTTTTGGTGTGTGAGCCTTCGGAGAGTAGTTGTGAGACTAACAACGTGTGGCCCTGTTGCTGCCTGAGCCATCAGTCTTCAGAGAAGCATTTGACTGATAGAGTGTGGCCTGTCACAGCCTAGCTCTCCAAGTGTCTGTCAAAAAGTGATTTATTTATATTTTGAAGGCCAGAAGAGGTCAATAACTCACGTATGTGGTCTGATAAGGTGTAATGTACCATTGCTGAGGGGAAGGAGAGCTCATTGTCATGTTCTTGAGGGGAGAGGAAGTAGACTCCAAACTCTTATCACACCAAAACAGGTATCATTCATGTATCAAACTATCTGAGTATTTGGAATCATTTCAAAGCTACATAACTCCGAAGCTTTGGAAGGCATGTGCACCGTTGGCCTTGTCGTCTTGAACTTTGCCACTGCCTTGGGGTCAACATTCCTGGGCTAGTCTATTAATTCCAGGAGGAAAATGAAGATGTGAAGCTGGGCTACTACTAATGGAGCCCAGCCTAGATCAGCCAAACCCCAGCCAGCCACAGATACACAAGTGAGCCTGACTGAGCCTCACGCAACTGATTCCCTAAGCCCAGCTTCTATCAACCAAGCCCGGATGATCAAAAGATGCAGAGACTAAATAATAGTACTTGTCATATGACACTGAGAATTTGTGGTTGTCTCTTATTCAGCATATTTGTGGCAACAATAAACTGATATAGTTGTCAAGCAGTGACTCTTCCCATTTGTTTCTGTTCTTGGTTCCATATGGTCTTTCATCTCTGCTTTGCTGTACTCTTCTGCTTCACTGTAGTCTCTTTCTGAACATCAGCTTCTTTGCTTTTTCTTCCACTTACACATGATTGCTCCAGGGATGGAGCATCATTTATAATTTCTGAGTTGGTTCACAACCTTAGAGCAGTTAGCCTGTCAGTCTTAGGCCAGTTTCTTTATCCTGACTTGATTACTATAAGGTCTAGACCAGCTCCTTTGCCAAATTCAAAACACAGAGAATTTACTCCACTTTCTATGCCACAGTGGATCTTTGTTATGGCTTATATCTAGATGCTCCCCCCTCCTTCAGTCATAGGCAGGGCTTTTCAGAGATGGCTGGATCTAGGGTGTGTGATGCTGGGATTAAGAGTGCTGCACCATGGGTGTGAGTGCTACCTGTCCCTTAAATCCTTTCCTGGGTATACAGCCCAGAGCCATTCCTGTACAGATTCAGGTAGTCTGGATGGAATATAAGGGACAGAAAGAGGGATGCTGCAGTTGCTTATTGCTTGCTACTTCACTGTTTTTCTGTCTTCTGCCTGCCATAAATTGTTTCTCCTCTGCAATGGCCTTCTCTCATCCCACTCTGCCTTGAAGCCAGCTGATTATGGACTGAAACCTCTACAACCTGTGAGCTACAATAAACCTTTCCTCCTTTAACTTTGAGTGTTGAGTATTTCGTCTCAGCAAGGAGCAAAAAGTAACTAAGACAATCCTGATGGTCAATCGGGAAGAAATTGGACCTTGGAAACCCAAAGGGATAGAATGGAAGGTGAGGAGGCACCATTTCTTCCTGATGAGCTCCGCCACCTACAGAGAAATTTAAGAAAATGTCTTTTCTACCATAGTGAAAATACAAAGCTAAGTTTTCAACAAGGTATTCCGCTACTCATGCAAATAGTCATCTGTCCTAGGCAGGAGGGAATGTTGGGATTCCCACATAGGCAGGAGAATGTTTTCTCTGGGTAAGAAGGAGAAGGAACCTGAGATTGAGAGGTCCAGGTCAACTAAGGCTGTGCTGGGCTAGTGCTAGAAATGAGAAGCCCAGCTGCACTTGCAGCGAAGCATACCAAGGACTGAGTTAATACCAATAGGATGGATACTCCCCCAGACACAAGAACACCATAGAGCACAACTAATTCTAATTGTTACCCAGTGCTTATGGACATCTCTGATGAAATCGTGTTAGAGCCATCAATATAGAGAAAAAGGTGGATTTGGAGATGCCATAAGGCCGGGCAGGTGTGTGGGCAGTTGTTGATGCCAGCAGCTGGGGAGAAGCTATTATTCTGAAGTAGATGACTGGCTGAGGCCCATGGTCTTTTCACCTCATTTTTGAATGCCAATCAATCTCCAGGGAGTTACACAATTAGAGAGGAGGCTACCAAGTACTGAGGGAAAAGTAGAAAGATAAGAATCCTTGCTAATGACAAAATAAATTGGTAGAGACATTCTGGAAAGTGTTATGGAGATACTTTGTATAACCCTTTTCCGGGGTATATAGCCCAGAGCCATTCCTGTACAGATTCATGAGGGAAATGTACTAGAAAGATGATTCAACCACTGTCTCTGTTTTGCTGAACCCTGAGAGAATGGATAAGGAGAAGATGGTGGGTGCATTTGAAGCTACGAACTAGCTGTGAAAAGAATAGATCTTAAAACATAGTGCAGAGAGGGGAAAGTAAGAAGCAAAACAAGATTTATAGCATAATACCATTAGTGTAAATTAAACACACATACACACTACAAAACAACATTAGATTTTAACAAGATCCATGAGTATGTAAAACTATATATCATATATACTGGAGTGAGTACCTAGGGAAAAAAAGGGAATAGGAATGAATACTAAGGATAAAGCAGGGGAAAACCTCATAAAACAACAGAAGGCTTTGCATAGACTTTTTATGATAATGAACTATGATGCAAAGAATACCATTAACATAATTTCTCTATCTGAGATCATTTTTTAAAATCTCAAGTAAGCCTGGCTGTGGGGTTGATTTGGGTATGGGATCATCCCACTTCTGACTGATGGAGTTGTGGGGGACATGGTGCAACAAAGATCCTTGCTTCTGGGAGACAGAAAATGGAAGGATCAACATCTCAGGCTGAAAAAAAAGAAAAAAGACCTGGGTTTCCTTCTTGACTTTGCCACATACTAGTTGTATGACCTTGGGCAAGTTGTGTGACTGTGGACAGGTCACTTAACTCTCCAAACCTCCATTACTCATCTGTGAAACAGAGATAGCAATACCCAGGGGATTGTGGAGATCAAGTGAGATGATGCATGCGAAGCTCTTCGCACAGTGCATGATTTCATAAACAGCAACTCTTATTATCCTGGGGGGTTTTTTCACCCAGTATTCAAAACCTCTGTAATTCTTAGACTCTACAATGTAACTTTCTTGCCATCTTTCTTGGTCAGCTGCTTTCTGCTGAGAGATGCTCTGGGTTGGCAGCTGCTGGGACCTCTCACGGGACTGTGTGCCTGCAACCAGGTTGAGAGGCCTGTTGTGAGTCTCCTAGGAGCTGGCCAGCCTGGAGGCCACAGTCCAGGCGTAGGAAGGTGAGTCCAGGTCAGCTGAGGGTGGAGAAGGGGACACAGAAATCATCGGTCCAGAACACTGGGAAAAAATGGAGAAGGAGGTGAAAGGGGAGATGGGGAAATGCTGGAAAAAAGTTGGGTGTCACAGTGACCCAGAGCTCACTCTTCCTAGTGGTTGCTACAACCCTTCTTCGCAATCTCCTCTCTTCCCTGCTGTATTCTTACTTCCCATCCCCATCTCAAAGGGAGTGTCTTTGACTGGACTATTGTTCTTTGAAACTTTGACACTATTGTCTTTTGAAACTCCAAATAATATAATAATTTTTGGCTTCTCAGTGTTGGTAGAAACCTGATAGCTTTCTGTATAAGTACCGCGTGCTAACCGATTGCACCACTGGAGCCTGGCTATAGCTTTCTTTGAAGGACCTTCACTCTCCAGGTATTTGCACCATACTGTGTAAATGCGGTGTGCATTTTATATCAAAGTCTAAGCATCTGTGTACATTCCTCAGGTAGGGAACTTCACCTTCTTTGAATAAGCCTCAGTGAGCAGTGTGATCTTTCTGGGAATTTGATGGACCAGAGGCCAGCCTGAAACCCCTGTGTGTTCCTTTTATCTCACCCCATCCCTTCAATCATACAGTATTATTGATTCCATTTCATAAATATTTCCCCAACCCACCCACTTTTCTCCACTTGCTATTCCCTAATCATGGTCTAAGGCATCCTCTTTGGACCAAGATGAAGTAGTCCTCATCTGTCTCCCTGTTCACAGGACGACCCTTCCATCAATTCTCCATGTGGCCATGAGAGTGATCTTCCCATTTTAGTTTTATTTATTTTTTATTTTTTGGTACTGGGGATTGAACTTGGGACCTTACCCTTGCGAGGCAGGTGGCGGAACCACTGGGCTAAATCCCCGGCCCCTGTGATGTTTCTATAGTACAAATATGGCCATGCCAATTTCCTGCATGAAAGTTTTCTGTGGCTTCCTATTGTCCTGAGAATAGAATCCAGATTCCTTAACATGTAATGCAGGACCGTGTACCTTCCAGCCCTAGTTCCTTCATAACAGTCCTACTTCCAGCAAGACCAATGTCCTTTATTGCTTCCAGTGCTCCAAACTCTCTCCTGCCTGGACTGCATTCTTCACCTGGCTAACTCCTACTCACTTACAAAGGTTAATTTCACTTCCTCCAGGAAGCTGATGATTCAAGTCCATGTAAAGGGCTCTATTGTGAATTGAATTATATTTCCCTAAAATACATGTTCAAATCCTTCAACTCCAACTACCTGTGAAATTGACCTTATTAGGAAATATGGTTGACGAGTTGAGACCATCCTGGATTAGGATGGGCCCTCACATAATGCCTGATGTTTTTATAAGCAAGAAGTTGGACACAGACCCACAGGGAGAAGGCCATGAGACTAGAGGTAGAGATGTAACTGCCAGGCAGGCAATGGCAAGACCCAGAAGCAACCACCAGAAGCTAGGCAGGCCCAGGACCAGGTCCTCTTCTGGCACCTTTCCAGGGAGCACACCCACCAGCACCTTGACCTCAGACTCCTGATCTCAAGATTCTGTGAAAATAGATTTTCGTTGTTTTAAACAATAACATGGATGTAATTTGCAACACTAGCCCTGGAAAACGAGCACAGGCCATGACCAGGTGTCCCCATGGAATCCTTTACTGTCCTCTTCAAGGTCTGTGCCCTTTATATTTTCATTGCTGGTTTCTTTTTCGGCTCCAGATTAGACAATATGCCGCATTCAGGCAGGAAACTTGTTTGCCTTGTTCATTGTTCATAGCCCAAGCTCATAATTGGAATCTGTGTGTTATATTTGTTGAGTGAATGAATAAAAACTGAACTGGCAGGAGGGAGATAAGGCTGGGGCAACATAAATATGGACATAATGGGAGCCAGCAGCCAGGTCAAGAAGGTGTCAAGGATCTCCAGGGAATTCTGCTCCCATTTGGGGTCTGTGGAAAGCCAGCAGGGTCTCATTGCTTCCTAGACTGGAAGGCAGGGCCACCTGTGGGGCATCTCAGTGCAGATGCACACCAGATTCATCAAGTTCCCCTGATGCAAGAGAAGCTTCTCTTAGGTGTCCTTGAAAGGCAAAGGTGAAGCCCAGGGAGATGAAGACAGAAGCAAGGCTGTGTTTCAACATTTCACTGTGGTTGAAAGACAGGGAAAGTAATCCCCCCTTGGAGGAAAGGAGCAGAGCTATAAGCACAGGGCCCAGTCTTGCTCACTGGGGAGGAGCCCTTGGCATGCTGCTAGGCGATCGAGTTCCAGAGGTGGCAGACAGAGGTGGCTTTACTTTAGGCAGCTATTCTGAACCTCCGCTTGACCTTCTTTGTCCCTTGGTGGATACACCCACAGGCTTGTTGCCACTCTGAGAGAGCAAGCCCTTATTTACAGGTCTTCATCTCCTGGCCAGCCCCTTCCCCCGTACCAAGAGGCAGGGGCTTCAAAGCAGAGAAAGAAGTTCCTGAGGTTTGATGCACCTTTCTGACCAGCACTCATACAGAGCAGGTAGATTATGGAATGGAATGGGGAACTAAGTAGGGTCTGTAGAGCTTTTGGGGGGCTCAGGAAAGACTTCTGAGTCTGTCTGTGTCTTTCAGTACAATGAAGTTGGCTGTGATCATCCTAAGAACACATACAAGAACATAAGGAAAGCTCAAATTCAGGATTTAAGGAGTCTTTTAAGGATTCTGGTCAAAGGGGGATAGGTGGCCTCCAAGCTCTGGGCAGTGTTTGGGTTTATCCTGCTGTAGGAGATTATTATAGACTGAATTGTCTTCCCCACATTCATAAGCTGAAACCCCAACTTCCGCTCTGACTGCATTTGGAGACAGGGCCTTTCTGAAGGTAATTAAGGTTAAATGAGGTCATAGAGACAGAGCCCTAATTTGATAGGACTGAAGTCCTTATAAGAAGAGAAAGAGACCCCAGAGCACTCACACTTTCTCAGTCTCCCCTCATACACACAAAGAAAAGGTCACATGAAGACACAGGTAGAAGGCTTCATTTGTAAGCCAGGAAGATAGATTTGACTAGTAACCAACCTTGATCTTGACCTTGACTTCAGTCCTCCAGAATTGTGAGGAAATAAATTTCAGTTGTTTAAGCCACCTGCCTGTGGCATTTTATTATGGCAGCCCTAAAGATTATCACATAAACTATATTCACTCTGCTAAGTGTGTATTGGTAGGTATGGGAAGTAAACAGAGCCCAGTTCCAGCAAAGGGACTACCAGGATCCACAAAAGGGCCATCATCCCAGGGCTCTTTGGGTTAAGGAGGGGACGGGGAAGGTGCAGGAGACCTGTTTTTGAGGGTAGGGGGATGCATTCAGAAGGCCCGACAGGCAGAAGGGCTTGTGCCTTAGCAACTGATAGGTGTATCCACAAGCCCTGGGGAGAGGCAGTGGGAGCGGGGGAAACTCGGTAGCACTGTGTCTGGTCACAGCTGACAGCAGGGGCTGCGCAGTAAGTGCCACAGCCACCCAGACATGACAGCAGAAATAATCTAAAATCCCCTTCTCTCAGTTACCAGCCAAGGGTCCCTGCACCCCCCTGGCTGTCCCTTAAGAGACGGTCAGTGCCCCCTCCTGTTGCATAAATGGGGAGAAAATGATAGTTCAGTTACTGCTGATGAGTCTCGTGTGAACTAGATTTTAATATCTCTTGGCAAGTAAAAGCTTTTCCAGGTTCCAGTGGAAGAAGCCCTGAAGGTTATTCTGAAAGTCAGTAGAATCTGGAGTGCAAGAGATGACATCTAAACCCAGGCCTAGAATGGAAGCCAGGGGGAGTGAAGGCAATTACAGCAAAACTAATCATCCCCAGGCTGCAAAGGGGGGTCCTGCACCAGAGAATATTTTTTGGTATCAGGGATCAAACTCAGGACCTTGCACTTGTGAGACAGGTGCGGTGCCACTGAGCTGAATCCCTGGCCCCACCAGAGGAATTTTAAGGATTCCATCACATCTCCAGGGCCTCAGGAGAGGCAGGTGTCTAAAAGTAGTTTCAACCTGTACATTCCAAGCCAAGCCCCATGGGGGCAGAGCCAGCAATGACAGAAAAATGTATGTTTAGTATTATCAGGTGTGTGCTTTACTCATTTATTTCACTGGTGCCTCAAGTCCATTTACATCAAGAGGCAAAGTGATTTCTGCATAATTCTTGCTTAGGGCCATAGAGCAGTTGATCCAGGGAGGAGGTTCTGAATCCACTTAGTTATCTGAAGGGGCATCAAAGGTTTACTACTGGCTAAGTACTTTATAGATGCTCAGTAAATATGAGTGCAGTGCCCACCTCTCTCCTATGCAGACATTTGCCAGCTATGGCATCTTGGCCTTGAACTGACCCCTATAAGGAGTGGGTATTGAGAGAAATGTTTGGGGGGAGGTGTTTTTTTGTATTTGGCAAACTGTTTACTCTCCAGACTGCCCTCATCTGCTCTGTAGGTTTTCTTCCTCATTAGACACCCATTAGACACTTCATTGATGATCGTCAGAGTGGCTTGCAAATGACAGAGGGGCAGTCATTCCCACAGGAGTCTGAGAATCCAGCAGAGAACTTAGGAGCCTGGACAGAACCTTTCAAGGGACCTCAGAGCATGACAGAGGAACCCGCACTCTCATTCCTTCCCTTTCCTCTCCCTGTCTAGTTAACACCAGAAGGTGCTTGTGAAATGCAGGCACTCTTTTCCCAAAATATTAGACTAACTGATGGCCCATTTCTGCTTAATTATAACCATGAGTTGGTGATTCTAGGAAGATGCCCCGAAGAAGAATTTACAGGGATTAAAGGATCCCCTTTTCTCATAATGGCCTTATGTTGCTGGCACATTTGACCCCCAAAATCATACCAACCCTTCTCACCCTAACCGTGCCTTGTCTGGCTGATATATATAAGCTGCAGGAGCAGTACAGAGTAGTGGGTGGATCACAGATTTATTGTTTAAAAGAGTTCAAGCAAAGCTACGCCATTGTGTTACTTTTAAATAGGGCATGAACCTCTGAGCTTCTGTTTCCTTATATAAAAAATGGGTAAAATAGTGTTCACCCACCAAGGATCCTATGAGCATTACATAAAGAAATGTTTACCTTACCCCGGCACAGTACTTGGCCTGTAATAGTTATCTCCATTGTGAGTATTTTCTAGACAAGAATCCAAACCATAATAAAAGACTTCCTCCTAGCTAGAACCTTTCTAACCATAGACAACAGTGCTAATTTAAAACTAGTGTTAGCAAAATAGATTTGGTTACTTTATATAGTTAGATGTCCGGGGACTATACGCCTCACAAAGGCTTTATCATCATCATTGTTGTTGCCTTCCTCTTCCTATTCTCTCAAATTCTCTACCTGCTCATCTTCTTTCTGAATATTTGCATCACTGTTTCCTAAAGCAGAAGAACTTTAGTGATGGCTTTGAAGAGCTGTCAGGCTACAGATAGCTTTAGGCTCAAGTCATCCCAGCCGATCAAACTCCTGCTACAGTCTGTTAAATCCTAAAGAGGGGTCTAGGTGAATCTCTTTAGATCCTGCTGCCTATTCTTGAACTAACTGCCAGTGTAGGGCTTGCGTCCCTAGAAGTAGGGGCAGAAAGTTTGATTGTCTGGATCTGGACCAATTGTCCATCTCAGTTACCAGGGGCCTAGACTTCTGACCGGAACCTCCTCAGGTAGTTTTCTAATGGTAGGTGAGTTCCGTGTTGTGGTTTGAATGGGTCCCTCAAACTTGATGAGTTGAAACCTAACTCTTAATGCAACATGTTTCGAGGTGAGGCCTTTGGGAAGGCTCTGCACCCTTAAACAGGTTGTATTATTACAGAAGTTAATTATTTTGGGAATGAGATCCTAACAAAAGAATGAGTCTATTTCCCTTCCCTTTTCCCTCTCTCATGTGTGCTCTCTTGCCATTCTGCCTCCACCATGGGATGACACAGCAAGAAGACCCTCATGAGTTCCAGGCTCCTTGATGTTGGACTTCCCAGATTCCACAGATCTAACAAATAAATCTCTGATTTTTATAAATTACACAGTTTTGGGTATTCTGTTATATCAACACAAAACACATTAAAATAGTAGACTAAGGGGGCCTCCGTACTACCACCCGAGAGCGCCAAGGAGGAGAGTCCCCCCACCCCAGCACCAAGGAGGTGAGCCTCTCAAGCCACTGTACAACCACCCTGGAGCAGAGCCCCACCCCTACCCCAGCGCCAAGGAGGTGAGCCCCCCTCAGTGGCTGTGCTGAGCCATTATTGGATCCACACCACAGAGTTGCAGTGGTCATAAAGGACATGGTTCTGAGCTCAAGAAGATAGAGCAGAAGTGAACAACACAAAGAGTGGCTCTCTGAGGCCCCTTGATGAAAATTAAAGCCCACCAGAAAACTGAGGAAAATCTCTCCAATAGAGGCACACCAGACCACCTTAGTTGGGGAAGCAGTGGTGTGGACCAATGTGGCATGGCTGCAAGCAGATCCCAGCCAGGGCTCTGCCCCAAGCCCAGGGGCTAGGGCACACTGGCCCAAGCCAAGAGCCTTTCTGGAAAAGAGCTGCACAGGCACACAAGCAAAAGTTCACCCCAATAGCATTGGTAAGTGCACAAGACCCTAACCAGAAGCTTGCTCACACAACAGGACCTGGGGTGCAAAGCCTCCAGGCAAAGAGCCTCCCAGACAACAGCTTCATAGGGGCCCTAGCCAGAGGCACACCTGGATACCATACCAAGTGTGTGCAGGTCCCAGCCAGAAGCCCACCCAGACAACAAGTCAGCTCAGGAATCCAGAAGGCCACCTTTCTGAACCCAGGAATTAGTGTACTGGTGAGCAGCAGAGAAAAGGCTGCTTGGTGGCTTACTGAGAATTGAAGACCACTGAGTGAACAAAAAGTTGCCTCAACAAAGACACAGCAAGCTGCATCTATTGAAATGAGAAGACATCTAAACAAGTCTCAAAACCAGATTTCCAGATCACTTAAGGCAACCCCAAAGGGAAACAAGATGGATGATATTCAACCACCTGGACTCCCTGAACTGACCACAAAAGAGAATCTGGAAAAAATGAAATCAGAAATAATTTCTCAGATAAGAGCAGAGATTGTGCCCATAGTGCAAGACATGATTAATAAATCTAGAGCAGACACAGATAAAAAATAGAGGAGCTGAGGAACATGATGTAATCACAACATAGGAAACAAATGGAATCCATAAAAACAGATGCAAACAGATTTTGAGGACAGTAAAAGCTCCATTGAAAGTTTACATAGCAGAATGAGCCAATGTGAAGACAGAATTTCAGATATAGAAGATAAGATTGCAATTAGTGACCAGGATAAGAAAAATTGCTTCAAAATTGTAAGGGACCATGAGAAATCAATCCAGTAGCTGGTAGACGATGAAAAGAAGAATAACATAAGACTGATTGGAGTCAAAGAAGAAACAGGAGAGAGTGCAGATGACATAAAAATCTGTTCACGGAAGTGATGGCAGAAAACATCCCAAGCAGGGGAAAACAACTTGACATACAGATAAGGCATATAGGACTACAACTAGCCTTAATCAAAAAAAATTTACACATAGGCATGTAATAGTTAAGATTCCAGAAACCCACAGAAGAACAAAATTCTACAAGCAGTTAGAGAAAAGGAACAAATCACATACAAAGGAAAGCCCATCAGAATCACAGCAGACTTCTCAATGCAAACCCTCAAGGCAAGGAGACCTTGGAGTGACGTATTTCAAGCCCTAAAGGAAAACGCCTCCAACCAATATGGATATACCCTGCAAAACTATCTTTTGAAATTGATGGAGAAATAAGATACTTTATGACAAAGAGCACCTTAGGAACTTCATGAATATCAAACCAGCACTTAAAAATTTTAGACAGTAGCCCAGGAAAAGACAGTGAGGATCACAACCCCAGGAAGCACAGCAGAATGAACCCATCGGATGCGACAAGAAATTAAATGTAAAGGGGGAGAATCCAACAAAAAGAAAAAGTCATGACAATGATAAGTCAATACATATCAGTTATAACTATCAATGTTAATGGTCTCAGTTCACCAATCAAAAGAAAAAGACTGGCAGAATGGGTCAAGAAGCAAGATCCAATGGTATGCTGCATATAAGAAACACACTTAAAAAAAAAAAAAGAAACATACTTAATTCAAAAAGAAACTCATAGACTAAGGGGTGGGGGATTTAGCTCAGTGGTTTCGCTGCCTGCTGCGCAAGCACAAGGACCCAAGTTTGATCCCTGGTACCAAAAAAAAAAAAGAAAAGAAACTCATAGACTGAAAGTTTGAAAGTTAAAGGGTGGTAAACAATACTCCATGTGACAGGAACCAAAAAAAAAAAAAAAAGAAAAACGCAGAAGTAGCTATTCTCTTTGCAGATCAAGTGGATTTCAAACCAAAATCTGAAACCCTTCTACTCCCAAGAATTTCAGATAAGGGACGGTCAACCTGTATGTACAAATCTATTGTGAACATGTGTTTTCATTTCTCTTAAGTAAAAACTTAAGAACAAAACTGTTGATCCTTAACAATAATACAAGAAATTTCTATATTGTTTTCCAAAATTGTTTTAACATTTTATATTCAAATTATCAGTATTAAAAAGTTCTAACTGGTTCATACCTAAGCTGACATTTGTTCTTTTAAAACTTTTAACTTAATCTCCCTAATGAGTGTATAATATGATCTTGTTATTGTACCGATTCGTATTTTTCTGATTCTAGTATTGCACACCTTTTTCCTTGTGCTGTACTGGCTATTTATCACCTTCTTGTGTCTACTTTTTAATTGAGTTGTCACTTAATAAGCTGTAAAAGTTGTGTATACATTCTGGTCATAGGTTACAGGAATTATAAATATGTTCTGGTTAAGGACTACTTTTCATTTTCTTAATGATGTCTTTTAAAGTTCTAAATTTTGATGGAATCTCATTTATCAATTTTTTTCTTTATACATCATGTTTTTTGTATCCTAGGAAATTCTTGCCTACCCTAAATTCATGAACATTTTCCCTTATAATTTCTTCTTAAAGTTTTATAGTTTTAGTCTTTCATATTTAGGTTCATAGATCGATCAAGTTATTTTACGCATGGAAATAAAGGGTTGAGGTTAATTTTTCACTTATGGATACCAGGTGTTCTAGTACCATTTGCTGAAAACACTATCTTTCCACTTCTCTTGAGTTGAGTTTATGTTCTATAAAATGGTAATGTTAAATAATCTTTCAAAAATCAGTGGACCATATACGTGTGGTTCTATTTCTAGATTCTCTGTTTTATTCCATTAATCTATATGTCTTTCCTTATGCCAACATTGCCTTGATTACTGTAGCTTTAGAGGAAGTCATAAAATTAGGTAATAAAAGTCTTCCAACACTGTTATTTTTTTCTTTTTACTTTTCTAGGTCCTTTGTACTCCTACATAACTTCTAAATTTCAATATCCAATTCTTCATTTATAGTAAGTACACATAGACCTGAATTTTTATATATACCTTGTGTTTTCCAATCCTGCTAAAGTCAAATACAAGTTCTAGGGGCTCCTAGATATTTCTTAGTATTTTCTCTGTAGATGATCATTTCATCTACATATAAAGATTTTACTTCTACCTTGCCAATCTTATGCTATTTTTTTTCTTTTTATTGCCAGACTATTTTGGTTTGGGCCTATGTTTCAAAATTTAATAAACAGATGAAGAGTAGACATATTTGCCCTTGTTGCCCACCTTAGGAAGAAAGCATTGTATCTTTTCCATTCATATAAGGCGTTTTTGCTGGAAGAATGGAGTACATGTCTTTTATCTGTTGAGAAGGTTCTGTTCTACTTCTAGTCTTCTGGTAGCTTTTACCATGAACAGCTGTAGAATTTAGTCCAATACTTTTTCTGCAACTACTGATAGGGTCATATGGCTTTTTCCTTTCCTCTGTTAAAATGATGATTTTTGAGGATGGATCTTCCAATGCTGAACCAACACTGCCATCCCTATAATAAAACCACTTTCTACATACTGCCAGATCTGACTTCTAACAGCTTGTTTTGTTAAACAAATTTTTATCTATGTTCATACTTTTTTCTTCTATTATCTTTATCCAGTTTTAGTATTAGCACAATGTTGATTTTCTAAAATGAGGGGAGAAGTGTTCCTTCTTTTTTCAGGTTTAAACATTGGAAATAATTCATCAGTTAAAATGTATATGAGCCTGTATCTATGAAAAACCAACAGCCAACATCATACTAAATGGTCAAAAACTGAGAACTTTCATGCTAAAATCAGGAACAAGACAAGGATGTCCACCATCACCACTCCTGTTCAATATAGTTCTGGAAACATTAGCCACAGAAATTAGAAAAGAGAAAGAAATAAAAGGAATAAAGATAGGAAAGGAAGAAGTTAAACTGTCATTATTTCCTGACAATATGATACTTTACATAGAAGACCCAAAAAACTCGGCCAAAAGACTTTTAGACTTAATTGACAGATTCAGTAGAGTAGCTGGAAACAAGGTCAACACTCAAAAAACAATAGCCTTCTTATGCACAAATAACACATCCACTGAGAGAGAAATTAGGGAAACAATTCCTTTTACAATAGCATCTAAAAAAAATGAAATATCTAGGAATCAGTCTAACAAAGGAAGCAAAAGATCTCTACACTGAAAACTACAGCACACTCTGAAAAAAAAGATTGAAGGCCATATAAGAAAATGGAAAGACATCCCTTGCTCCCAGGTAGGAAGAACCAATACAGTGAAAATTGCCATTCTTCCAAAACTACTATATAGATTTAATGCTGATTGAAATTCCAACAATATGCTTCACAGAACTAGAGAAAACAATCCAAAAATTAATTTGGAATAAGAAGAGACCTAGAATAGCAAAAGCAATTCCAGGCAACAGAGACATAGCAGGGAGTGTCACAATCCCCCTAAACTTGAAACTATACTACAAAGCTACTGTGATAAAAACAGCATGGTACTGGCAAAGAAACAAACCCAAGGATCAGTGGAATAGATTAGAAGATACAGAAACAACTCCAGACATACTCAGCCACCTCATCTTTGACAAAGGAGCCAACCACACTCATTGAAGGAAAGATAGCCTTTTAATAAATGGTGTTGGAAAAACTGAATTTCAACCTGCCAAAGATTAAAACTAGATGCATATTTATCACTATGCACCAAACTAAGATCGAAGTGGATTAAAGATTAAATATTAAAACAAAAACACTAAACTTGCTGGACGAGAAGTTAGGTCGAACTCTTGAAGACATTGCCATAGGAAAAGACTATGAACAAAACCTCAGCAGCACGGGAACTAGCACAAAGAATCAACAACTAGGATCTCATCTTATTAAAAAGCTTCTGCACAGCAAAAGAAACCACCAACAGAGCTAAGAGACAACTTACAATGTGGGAAAAAATTTTAGCAGCTGATCCTCAAAGGACTACTATCTAGAATATATAAAGGACTGAAAAAAATCAGACCCCTCAAATTCAAAGACCTGATTCAAAAATGGGCATCTGAAATGAACAGACATTTCTCACACAAAGAAGTAAAAGCAGCAAATAAACATATGAAAAATGTTCAACATCACTGGTCATTCGAGAGATGTAGATGAAAACAACACTGAGATTCTACCTCATCACAGAAAAAATGGCTGCTAACAAGAAATCAACCAATAACACATGCTGGCAGGGGAGTGGGGAGAAAGGAACCCTTCTCCATTGTTGGTGGGAGTGCAGACTGGTGCAACAACTGTGGAAATCAGTATGGAGACACCTCAAACAACTAGGGTTAGAGGTCCCACTTGACCTAGCTATCCCCCTGCTGGGTATCTTCCCAAAGAATTAAAAGAATCATACCACAGCGATATATGTGTGCCCATGTTTATAGGGGCACAGTTTCTAATAGCTAAAGCTCGGAAACAGCCCAAGTGCCCATCAACTGGAAACTGGATAAAGAAGATGTGGGTTTTTTATAAAATGGAGTACTACTCAGCCATAAAGAACAACTAGAGACATTTATAGCTAAATGGATGCATATTGAGGTCATACTCTTAAGTGAAATAAATAGGACACACATGTGTAAATACCGAATAGTTTCTCTAGTGTGAGAGACTGAAAGTGTAAATAAGGATTAAAATGAATAATTGATAATTTGAAATAGGAAGAAAAGGTCCAAAGGGGTAGGGGTGGTGGGAGGGAAAGGGAAAGAAAAGAAGGGAAAGGAAAAATTATACAAAAAAGAAAAACTGGAAACAAAATCTTTGTAAATAGGGAAGAGTGGAGGAGGTGAAGGGAGCACAGGGAATAGGGAAAAAAATAAGAACCAAGATACATCATGTACAGGTTCAAGCATCCAATGATAAATGTAAATGTATTGTATACCTAAAATGCACCAATAAAAGAATTTAAGCAAAAAAATGTATATGCGCCTGTTGTTGTCATATAGGTAGGTTTTCAAGCTAGCAATATAATATCTTTAATAGGTGCTATTCAAATTTTATATTTCTTCCAGAGTCAGTTTCATTAATTTGTCTTCCAAGGTACTTCATAGAAGTTGTCAAATTTATTTCAAAAAAGATTTTTGTAATATGCTTTCTATGTCCCTGTAAAATCTGCGGTAATGTCCCCTAAATCTTGATATTGTAATTTTTAAAAAATGTATAATTGATATTGTGTAATAGGAAGAAAAGGTCTAAAGGAGTAGGGGGAGTGGGAGGGGTAGGGGAAAGGAAAGGAAAGAAAGGAAAAGAAAAAATATGAGAAAAGGAAACAAATGGAAATAAAGTCTTTGTAAATAGGGAAGGGTGGAGAGGGTGAAGGGAGGGCAGGGGAATGGAGAAAAAAAATAAGAACCAAGATACATCATGTAAAGGTACAAGATCCCAATGATGAATGTAACTGTATTGTATATCTAAAATGTACCAATAATCTTAAAGGAAAAAAAATTGAAAAATAATAGTAGACTAAGAAGGGCCCCAAACTCTTCAGCATACATTGCATTGACAGGTGTGATGTATTCCTCCTCCTCTTGAACCTGAGCTGGTCTGTGACCATTTTGACTAGGACAGTGCCACAGATGAGGTACTTTTCTATCCCAAACCTAGGCTTGTGAAATCTGTGACTTCTGCTCCAGGCTCTAGGAATGCTCCTTCCTCCTAGAACTTAGCCACTCTGCTCTCAGAAGCCTAAGGCACATAGAGAGGTATAAATGAGAACCAAGGGCCACAGATGAGCTCCTGGCTGACAGCCAGAACCAGTACTATCCATATGAGTGGCATTCCAGCTCAGCCAAACCTCAAGGGTTGCAGATCAGCTGATATCAGGAAGAGTAGAAAGACCACCCTGCTGAGCCCCATGAATCCACAGAATCATAAAAGACAATTTTAAAAAATTTTTTTAAGTCACTAAGTTCATTTCAATTATCTGTTGATCACTGAAACAGATATGTGGTTATCTCAAAGAAATCACGAAAAGGGGGAAAGAGATGCTGTGTAGACCAACAAAGTAGATATTCATAACATCTAATATGAATCCAGATGTTATAAAAGGATCCACCCTTTCTAGTTCCATTCCTTGCCCAAGTAAGCAGCAAATCGGTGGACATCTGTCAAACATACATTCTCTCAAGAGCCCACAGAAGACAGGACACCATGCCAAGTTCCAAAGGCAACGAGGTGTTGTGGCCTGATTCTAAAGTCAGGTTTACTTCATTTTTAAGATTTCTCTGCCACCATAGCAGCCTAGAAGAGCCATTACAGAGATAAGCACGAAAACAATGGGCAGCTAAACTGGGAAATTCTCAGTAGTTCTTACCTTGTAGTGAGAGCAAGAGGAAGATGGAATTTCTCACCTGAGATCCCAGAGCAGATAGAAACCAAAAAAGAATGTGCAAAGCCCAGAACAAAGAAAAGCTGAATTCTGAAACACAAAGAGGGCGTGGGAGCAGGAAGAGCCTCCAAACTGCAGGGTGCAGAGCAGGTTTGAGCACAGGAGCGGGAGACCTGGATCTGAATGGAAATTGAGAGACTGGAAGCACAAGGAGAGTGGTTCAGGAGGCTCAAGGTCTGGCTGAAGCCTCTGATCTCTCTGGCTCATGTCTTCCCACTATCCCTCCCCATTTGCATGTTTTTCAGGCCACGCCAGCCAGGAGATCACCCAGGAGTTAACACACACATGTGCAAATTGAGCATCCAGCCCTGAAGACAGAACATGCCTTCCAATCAATTTCTTAGGTGAACTCATAGGTTGGAAAGATAAAACGCTTGCATTGAGCTAGTGATTGTCGTATTGAGAGAAATTGGATCTCTAGTAAAGGGATTTGTATTTTGGTACTAGAAAATGGACACCTCTTAAATTAGAAAACAAGAGAATGGCTGGAAATAAATCCAGCCAACGCAGTCTGTCAAGTTATAAGCAGGAAGGAGTCTGAGATGACTCGCTCGTGTCGTGAGGATAGGACAGAAGGTGTGCACTGGGACACCAGGATGGAGGGATTGCTGGAAATGACAGAAGTCCTGGTTGTGATCCACAGGATCACACATGTGTAATCAGCAGACAGTGTTGCCATCTGTCCCCTTCCTGCCCATTACCTTTATAACTATCTTTAGACTCAGATAACTAGCTGCCTCTCTGTGGGGCTTGCATACATACGGCTCAGCCCATCCTGGAGGGATGAGAACCTCATGAGCAAGTGGATCCAGGATTAGGCTTGCTGCCATTAGCCCAAGAACCACTTTCCTTGTGCTTTCAGTCTCTCACTTTCCATTTCAGAAGGCTGGAGCTGTCTCCTGCCTGGGAGGTAATGATAACGCCTTAAGGGGCCTTGGTACAGGCAGAGAGGAGTCCCCGATCCTGTGTTCCCCTTCACCATCTGAAAAAGTTATTCTGTGCTAGGCCCCTTTCTAGATGCTAGGCTCTATTCTGAGGCATGCAAATGATCTTCCAAGACCCAAGGTGGAGGCCAGGCTTAGTGGTCAGGCCCATGGGATGGGGACCAAGGAAGGCACAGCACCTGCTGTACACCAGGCCCAGGCGTATGGCTGATGGAACTCACTTGGGACCTGACTGTTCAGGGTAGACGCAGAATCTGCTGTAAAGAGGTTGTCAGAGTTCCCCAATGGCCAGGCAAGAGCTAGGCATGGTGGCCCATGCCTGTAATCCCAGCACTCTGGGAAGCTGAGGCAGGAGACTCCTGACTTCGAGCTCAGCCTGAGTAATTTAATGACTTAAGTGAAACCCTGCCTCCAAATAAAAGATAACAAAAGGGCTGGGGTTGTAGCTCAGTGCAGAGGCCCTGGGTTCCATCTCTAGTACTGAAAAAAAAAAATGGAAAGAACGGTCGAAAGACAGAAAAGAAGGGAGGGAGGGAGGAGCAGAGACTGACAAGAGGTTCTGGTCCTGGAGGGGTGGCTCCGAAGTGCCTGGCAGAGGTTTCAGTGGCTTCAGCTGCTCCTCTCTCGCCAGCGCCAGCGTGTGCAGACACCTCTGCGATCTCTCACAGCAAGGCTCCTGAATGGATTGATTAGGGTTTTACCCAGTAATCCTCCCATGTGTTCTTCCCAATGCTGTTTATTGTGTAGCACAAAGATGAGAATCTATTTACTAATCTGCTCAATTTTAACTCGATGCCGCAATCACCGTGGGAGGGGCCAGCAAGGCTGGGGCTGCGGTGAATCCCAGGGAGCACAATGAGACCCCAGCTGAGTCCAGGCCCAAGTGAGGTGAACACAACAGCTTCTGCAATAGAGAAGGGAAGTTTTTTTTTTTAAAAAAAGATGCTGGTTGCATTTTCCCCATCTCGGTGACTCCATTGTGGGACTTTTGCCTGAATAATTCGGGAAATTGCTTCAGGTCTCAGGCTAAGTGAGAAGGGGCCTCCTGCTGGGCTCTCCAGGGATCTGATCCTGCTGCAGCTACCATCCATAGACAAATGACAAGTCTACCTGCAGCTGAACCTGTCCAAACCCACCCACCACGCAGGTGTCAGAAGCTGTCAGGCACACTGCCCGCCAGCCGGCTGGTAGAAAACATCACTTATCTGGGTTCAGTCTTTGACTGCTGAAAATGGGAAGGCAAGGGGTCTGCCCAGGAGCTGGATCACACGGAATGCCAGCCAGGCCCAGAGAGAGGGCCTCAGAGCTTCCTGAGGCCACCTAGGTCGTCACCTGGGCCCTCACTTATAGTGTGTGTGAGATGATCTGTCAGGTCTGCTTCCTGCTGTCCCCTCAGGTGGTGTTATGTGAGCAGTCCAACCTCCAACATGAATCTTTGTCTTGGTCAGCAGGTTGCTAGGGGCCTCAACCCAAGGGGCTAGAGCCCTCTGCCTCAAGCCGGTGTGGCCACCATGCCCACTCTGATGTGTGTCCGGGGTAGCGGCTAGGCCTTTGTCCTGCCTTTTGCTCAGGGCAGACAGGAGCTGGGACTGTGTGAAGCCCCCTTCCCTGGTTTCTAGTGTACTCTTCCTTACCTCAGCTGCTGACCTCTGCTCCTGACCCCCACCTCCAGCACGCTCACTTGATAGCTCACCTAAGATGTTTGACTCTAGCCAGGACACCTTCCTCTGGGAACACAATTCTGGTGCTTGCTCCCAGGCCCCACACCTATTAATATCTCCTTCTGGTCCATCAGGGACCAAAATGGCTCTACCTCTTTTCTCTGCTTCCCCACTGAGAAACAGAAGTGGCTTTCTCTTCAAAGAAATAGTCCCTTGGGCTCCTCCTGGGTGATCCATTGGTAGGCCCACCTATTCTCGGCATCAGGAGGATGGTGTCTACTGTCTCTGCTGGAGGTTGCTCTGGCACCATCACTGTCATCAATAGCAACACCTGAAGAATTTACCTGGGGTGGGGCCCACTCCTGACTATGTTCCTCCTTGGTCTTTGAAGGTACTGAGTTCCCTATCCATGGAGAGAATTAGGCTGTCACTGAAAGTGTAGCAGAAGCAGCAGAGATGAGGTGCTTGTCAGCTCCAGCTTTCTGAAGCAGCTTCTATGCTTCTCAAAACTCCTGCTGGCCTGAGAGGAGAGCTGGGAGGTGCCACCAGGCACCAAATTGCCAGTGTGGTTGGCACGAAGATACACTCCACAGGTGTGTGTGCTTAGCCATCCATATGTAGAGTTTCCAGAGGCCCTGTGTAGAAATGCTCCTGATTTCAATCACAGATCATATCCACATCAGATAAAACAAGCTTGCTAAATTGGGTTTCCTGCACCATCCTGGTGAGTACCCTGGCATAAAAAAATCTATCACTTAAAGGCAAATCAATGAGCCAAACTGAGTCTGCAGGACTAGGAATGAGGCTCATCATGTGCGCCTCACTTTTTCCTATGTGCTAGTATATTATTGGCTGCAAATATAACAAGACAAGAGTAAAGATGAGGAGGGGAAAGGATTGCCTCAAAGTCACTCAGCTGTCAATGGCAGGGCTGTGGTGGCAACAGGAACTTTTTCACTGTTCTGCTGCTATGCAAGACTAGTTTAAGGGACAGAGTGAGAGTGGATCATCAGGGCCTGTGACTTCTGCTGGTACAACAGCTGGGGGGTAGAAGTTGCAAAGAGCAGACCAGCTCCAAGGCCCCACCCAGCACACTCACTGAGGAACAGTGTCCTCATGTCAGACTGGTCCCCAAGCATGAGCACTGGGAGGGGCCTGGTCCACAGGAGGAGCCCAACTTTGGAGGCAGAACAGGCCATCAAATTGCAGCTACCACTAGTCACAACTTCCCTGCTTCCGGTTTCCTGCAGTGAGGATGGAGGCATCACACCTATCTTCCCAGGGCTGTTGGGGGATCAAACCATAAAACTTCTAGACAGAAAGAACCCTAATGAGAGCTACATGACAGCTGCGAATGTGTCATGCTCACTACTGTGGCTCTAGGACCATAGTTGGCACATAGTAGGTGCTCAACCAATATTTATGGAGTGAATGAGTGCAGTGAGGCCATATGCCTTCCATCCTCCTCCCCTCTGTGAAGACACAGTTCACAGCTCTCTAGAATGTTCTCAGGGCCCAGAACACAGCAGGCTCTGCTCAAGATTCCATGGGATTTTTGTACTCATTACCAGAACCACTGCTCACGCAGCCAGCTGTGGTCATCTCATGCCCTTTCCCTCAATGCAGAAGCCCAACCAACACTCTTCACCCTCCAAGTCAGAGCTCAAGAAGCAGGGTTGCAATTTTCTTAAATTTCAGCAAATAAAGATTTTTTTAATTACTATCATTTCACGAAAGAAATAACATTTTAACAGCAAAAACCGGGAGGACATATGCTCAGAATAAGGAATAAACCCTCCGAGAACAAACAGCTGGAAGACAGATAAACATATTCCCGCAAAATGTTAGCCTTTAATTTTTTTCACTGCATAACAATAACAACATAGAATCTTTTTATATGATGTTATAGGGTGGTTTTGTTTTTTCATGTGAATGTGTCACCTTGAGGATCCACCTTGATGGAGGTGGCCCAGGTCTATGGCCCAGGAGAGTTGCAGGAAGAGGCTTTCCCAGTCCTCACCCTAAGCGGTGCATGCTGGAGCAGAGATCAGCCCACCAAGGCAGTCAGGAATATTCCAGGGAAAGCCACCACTGCAGGAGGGACCGAGCTGTTCAGACCCGAGTCCACAGAAAATGTCTGGGATCCATCCACCAGCAAATCACCAAACCAGGATGCTGCTGAAGGCTATGAGAGAAAGGACAAGAGACGACTGCAGGCTGCTGGGTGTGAGTGGGTTCTCACAAAAATCACTACAAAAACCTCACAACGTCTGCAACCAAGCCTGCTATGACCCGGGTCTTGGAAATGTTCCCCACAGTGGTAGAATGTGCCTGTTCACAATGGGGAGGAGAACGGAAGGCAACCGGTACGTCTACGATCATTCAAGCTACAAATACGTATTGAACACTTATTATACGATTTAAATCCTCATCTGCTAGCAAAGTAAGAAACTTGGCAACACTTTGCAGGAACATCCAGATAGTGTCCGTCAAGACTCATGTCACCCAAAACATTGAAATATCGTTCAGACGTATTCTGAAGTAAAAACTAATATTTGTTAAAGAAAAGCAGATCTAATCTCTAATAAAGGTACCACAAGGGGCCTATTGATTTTTTTAAAAGAAAAATAACATTTTAAAAAGAAATATAACAATTTCACAAGCATCCTCCAGCCAGATTCCAGGCCCTTGGGATAGCTCACAGTAATTCTGGTTAAAAAGAGAAAGAGAGAGAGAAATCCTGAAAAAGGGGCTTTTCATACAGACATAAAAGAAAGTAAATAAAATCGATTGAAAATTCTAACATAGAGCCATTCATTTTGTTAAGTGTTATAAAAGTGCCAAAAAGTATATCCTTATTCCCAGGTCCTAGGGCTCAAGATATTTCCTTTTCCAAAAATTGACATCTATAAAGAAAGCACAAATAAGGAGAAAAATAATCAAGGCCATTTTTTGAAGACCTTGAATGTTTATGGAACGGCAAAGATGTAATTTCATTAACTATGTAGCCAAGTTCTAATTTTTATACCATCGTAGGTGCTGGGGCATAGGAATTGTGACCTCTAGGTAAAGAATATTCAGGGAGACACAATGTTCTCACTGGGATAAACTGAGTATTGTAACTAAGATTCTCCATCAGTCAAAATGCAAGGACTCTGTGTACCAGTCGTGGCCCATCAGAAAAGAGGTGGCACATTCAGCTTGGATAAGCAAGGAGAACTTATAAGCACTATTTCTAAAGGAGTAGGCAGAAGTAGAAGGCAGCCTCTGGGGTGGTGGAGGACCCTATACAAATAAGAAAGAAGAAATATATACACATGCTCCTTGAATTAAAATGGGGTTATATTGTGATAAACTCACCCTAAATTGAAAATATTATAAGTTGAAAATGCACTAAACAACCTACTAAGCATCCTAACTAAGCCACACAGCCCACTGTGGGGTACTGGTTGTTTATCTCAGGATCATATTGCTGCTGACCAGCATTATGAGAGAATGTTGTACTTCATATCACTAGCCTGGGAGAAGATCAAAATTCAACATATGCTTTGTACTGAATAGGTATCACTCTGCACCATCCTAAAGTTGAAAAGTCCTAAGTTAACTACTGTAAGTTGGAGACCATCTGTATCACCAAATGGATGCATAGTTTATTTAAATAGGAAGTCATTGAAAATTTATCTCTGACTAATTTTAAAGAGCAGGGTCAGATACGGATCTAGTGAAATATCACACAGACTGTTTGCAAACCTAGCCCTGAATATATTTCTCCAAGTCTATGAAGAAAGGGGCCAATTGGTCCTACAAGTTCAAGTTCGTTGGAAATGTTGGAACATAAAGGGCACTATGAGAAGCTAAGAGTTGGGAGAGTCCTCCCTTCACCACTGAGTGTGAGATGGGCTTTCCTCCCACAGGGGGAGGCAATGAGCACAAGAGTTTGATGACCCTGTGTATCAGTCTGCTTTGCATCACTGTAACAGATACCTGAGATTTTCAACTTATAAGGAGAAAAGATTCATCTTGAATCACAGCTTTGAAGTTGCCAGTCCATTGTCAGTGGGCACCATTGCTTTTGGGTCTAGGATGACCAGCAGCACATCATGGCAGGGAGCGCATGGAGGAGCACAGCCATTCATCTTGTGGCTAAAAAGTGATAAAGAGAGAAAGGGGAAGACAGGAATCCCATAATTCCTATTGGAGGGCACACTCCTAATGACTCAAAGTCTTTCATTAGGCTCCACTTAAAGTTTTCCGACTCCCAAAAGTGCCAAGCTGAGGAATAAACTTTTAATACACAGACCTTTTAAGATCCAAACTATAGCATCACATCAAGGTTGTGATGGGTCCAGTACCAAACGCTATAGTAGAGAAAACTCCGTGGCCACTGAGTAGAATGTATGAATCACCAAGGACCATGTGTGGGGACAGGAGGGACAAGAGAGTTGAGGGAAACAGATAAGTCATTTGGAGCAAAGAGGGGCTCAGGGCCAGGTTCTCTCTCTCTCTCTCTCTCTCTCTCTCTCTCTCTCTCTCTCACACACACACACACACACACACACACACACACACACACACACACACATGCCAGCCTCTTGGTTTGGTCTTGCAAGTGAGATCACCATGAAGCACATGAGATCTAAAAGAAACTTTAAAATGTGGGACAATCTTACTACAGCCACAGAGCTTCCAAGAAACAGTGCCCTTAATTGCACAGACTTCCTTGACTTCCAAAATAAATGGACCTCCTTGTTTAACCATCTCAAAACCCACCAAACACACACTCTGTCAGCCAGCTACCTCCACCCATCCACAGCACAACATTCTCTCAAGCGGGCTGTTATTCCCACAATTAAGATGAGAAAACTGAGGCTCAGAGTAATGAAGCAAATCTGATTCCAAGGCTAATTCCTTCTTTATTACTCCACACCTCTAGTTAAAATCAGAGGAAGACTGACTTCATTTCCTTTGGGCTTTATCATTCTGAGCTTCCAGTGGAATTAAAGAGACAGCATGCCTTTCCCAAACCAGAGAAAACCTTTTACACCCTCACCTTTACACATTTTTCATGGACTACCTTCGTCAGATAGGAACTAGTATTCCTGAGAGACAGTAGGGAAGGGGATGCTTCTGCATCTGCCTTTGAGAAGGAAAGCAGCAGCTGTCTCTGACAGCATAATGTTTCCTTGTTCCTTTCAACTCAGGGACTGAACTGACAGGTCCCCAGATAACGTGCCTCCTCCATCCTTGTACTCCAGCAAGTGCTCCTGGAAAAAAAAAAAAAAAAAGAGTCCAACTGTGGTGGGCGTGGCCTAAGAGGTCCTGCTAGGCAGGCTTAGTGCAGAGCAGAAGATGGGCTGGCCCCCCAGAACAAGGCCCTGAGACAAAAATTTGAGTGTAAGTAGTTTATTTATATAGTAGGTAGAAGAGTGGTGAGTAATACAGAGAAGGGAAAGAAGCTAATGCAGATTTCCGGTTTGGGCAATTGGGACTCATCCTTGCAGAAGCCTCTGGGAGACTGTGTAGAATATTATCAGAGCTGTCACACCCCAGGGCAAGAAGCTGGACATTTAACTGCTAATCTTTTCCAGTGGCTGGTTGAGGGCTCTTCCCAGGGGTGTTAACTCCCTAGTAGTTCTACACTCTGGAAAACACGCTTTAATAGAGAAGCGGTAGAGGGACCAGGTGCTTTCATGAGAAAATTGTTGGTAGGCAAGTGAATGGTGAGTGCAGATGGGGGAAGTTTGAGGCACTAGTAGTGTTCCCTGCCCCAAGGCAGTTCCATTCCAGAGTCAAGAAGAAAGAAAAGGGATAGGCGGGAGGGAAAGGGGGAGGGAAGGAGGGAGAAAGAGAGAAGGAAGTGGAATTAATAAAAATAGTCAAAATAGAAACAAATGAAATAGCAAACAGATTTGGAATAGAGGGACTCAATAAAGGCATAAGTTTTTTTTTGTGTGTGTGTGGGGGATCCACAAAAGCTCTTACACTTGAGCATTAAACTGACCATACTCATGCAGGATAGGACAAAGATAAGCAATGGCCCCAGGCTTAGTAGAGACAATATTGACTGCTTGGCAAGTCCAGGTTAAGACAACTGGCAGACTCTGTGTGGCATGCCAGGCTCTGCCCACCTCCCACAGACCCAAGGAGAGCAGGAGAGGCTGGTAGGCCCAGGCTCTCTAGACCTCTCTAGAAATCAGCACTGGGCTGGGGAGCTGAGACCCTCAAGTACTGGGTTACGGGAACAGGGTACATCTTCCTGGATCACACAAAGGACCTCAGAGAAGGGACCCAGCATGAGCATCTGAGCACCTTCAGCTTCATCCTCAGATCTAGCTGCTAAAGCCCCCAGCTATTAACCAGACAGAGGCTACATGGGCCTGCCTGTTTCTGATGCCCCAGAGTCTGCAAGCCCTTTCACACACCGGACTCTGCCTCCAGACTCCCAAAAGTCACACCTGGCACACCAGTACTCACGCTTTGCTTCCTCTGGCATCCAAAGCCATGAGCCCTCCTGAAGTTGGGATTCTCTGGGCTGAACCTCTGCTTGGGGCTTGGTGGCCATGGGTGACAGAGAGGCAGGAGGCAAGCCTGGGGCACTGTCTGAGAATTCCACTCACTGGTATTCTTACTGGTTCTTTTCCTATCCAGACTCCAGAATAAATGTTTGCTGATGCAAGTCTTCTTTGAAAAGGCATTCAAGTTTGCTGGGACATGATAGGGAATGACATAAGCTGCAAAGTCAACTGCTGGGAAATGTAAAGCATGATGGATTCTCTCAGGGGCACATGGCCAATGAGAGGCAGTCCCCGTACCCACTGAAATTGAGCATCTTTATTAAGGATCTGGTGGAAAGAACATGTGCAATATGCTTCATCATCTTCTTTTAACTTTAAAAAATTTTTACAAATAATCTATGTTTATTATAGAAAAAGCAGATAAGCCAAAGGAAAATTAAGAAAAATCACTCTTCATCTCACTACTGTGAAATAACTTCTCTTCTTTTTTTTTAAATTCTTTTATTGGTACATTTTAGGTATACAATACGTTTACATTTATTATTGGGTGCTTGTACCGGTACATGATAAATCTTGGTTCTTACTTTTTTCCCCATTACCTTCTTAACATGTTTGGTGCACACTTTCTGTATCTAAATGTACATGTAAAAATTGTCTAGCTAGAATTCTTGGACCTATGGTTTTTTTTTACCTTAATGGTTAAAGCTTAGAAATAAACAGTTTTTGTCCTGAAAGGGATGGAGACTTCCATTGACCTTAGCAGTAGACATTTATTTTGGAAAAATTCTTTGAACGGGCTTTTTGTTACAAAACGTTAAGCAAATGACTCTCTCTTGCAGCCCTGGAGGAATGAACCACTGTATGAGATGCTGTTGTCTGCTTGGAGGCCATTAGGGAGGGTCTGCCCAGTTCACTGAAGTAGAATGAGCATTTGTACCATCCACCACTTCCAGGAGAGAAAAGCCCCAGGAAGTAAGCAAGACCTGGGCAGGTGAGCCCTGTATGGGGCAATGAGGAACACACGTGCCTTCTTTTCTCAGATCCCATGGCTTTAGGGCCTGTTCCTAGAGACTTAAGAGTCTCAGAACACTTTTTCAAGTGAGGAGGCTGGCCTCCTACTGAACAGGACAACGAGAGCAGACAGAGCCCTGGGGGATGCTTAGAAGTAACCAGATGTCTTTTGGAGGACAGCTCTGTTCTTGCAGTCAAGTAGCACCAAGTTTGGGAGCCTCCATAATCTGTGGTGTTCCTTGGAATGTATTCTCACAGACCGCCAAAATCTGAGACATGCTACGTGTGGTTACAGATATTTGACAAAAATAGGAAAAAGCTTTACCTGATGCTTTGAAATTTGCTCCCTGCCCACCACCTCAACAATGTATTGTGTGCATCTTTCCACTTTAGGATCTATGAATTTTGTCTCTCTAATAGGTTAATCATATCCCTCCTTACACTTGTATAACCACAAACCATCAGTTAATGATTTTATATTTAGTACCTATGTCATGAACAATAAAAGTTTGCTAGACACTTAATAAAAGAGTCAAACATAAAATAGAAAGAATAAAATAAACAAAATAAAAATACCATAATTAAAACAGGCAAAAGGCCAGGCGTGGTGGTGCACACCTGTAATCCTAGCACTTAGAAGGCTTAAGCAGGAGGATCACCATGAGTTCAAGGCCAGCCTGGGCTATATAGTGAGTTTAAGACCAGCCTGCACTACATAGTAAGACCCTGTCTCGAAAAACAAAAACTCAAAACAAAAAACACAACAAAGGGAAATAAAGGACTAAAGGTAATGTAAAATGTAGAAGAAAACTAAAACAATATCAAAGTAGTACACTCAGAGCCATAAGAGAGGATATTGGTCTGTTAGAGAAAACAAGAAAACAGCAAGGAAGAATTATAAGCAATTAGGAATGGGTAAAAAAAAATAGAACAGGTTCCACTGCCCCCAGCCCAGAGGGAGGGCCTTCCAGGCCACTGTTCCACTGCATCCAGCCCAGAGGAAGGGGTTTTTCCAGGCCACCTTTCCAGCCCTCCCAGCCCAGAGAAGGGGCTTTCGGGCCACCATTCCACTGCTCTCAGCCCAGAGGAAGGGGCTTCCAGGCTGCCGTTACAGCACTCCCAGCCCAGAGGAAGGGGCTTCCAGGCCTCCAATCCACCACTCTCAGCTCAGAGGAGGTGACCCACGTGGTCACCAGCAGCACCCTCCCCCATCAAAATGAGAAGACACTTAAACAAGTCTCAAAAGCAAACCTCCAGATCACCTACAGCAACCCCAGAAGAAATGAGATGGAACATTCTGATACTCAATCACTTGGACTCCCTGAACTGGCAACAAAAGAGAAAAAAATTTTTCAAGAAAAAAATGAAATCAGAAATAATTTCTCAGACAACACCAGAGATTGTGCCCATAATGCAAGACGTGATTAATAAATCTAGAGAGGAGCTGAGGAACATGATGGAATCCTAACATAGGAAACAAATGGAATCCATAAAACAGATGCAAATGGATTTCCAGGAGATCAAAAACTCCACTGAAAGTCTAAACGGCAGAATCAGCTGATGTGAGGAAAGAATTTCAGATATAAAAGATAAGATTGCAATTAGTGACCAGGAAAAGAAAAATTGCTTTAAAATTGTAAGGGACCATGAGAAATCAATCCAGCACATGCTACATGATGCAAAGAAGAATAACATAAGACTGACTGGAGTGAGTGAAGAAACAGGAGAGAGTGCAGATGACATAAAAAAAAAAAAACTGTTCACAGAAGTAATGCCAGAAAAAACCCCAAGCAGGGGAAAAGAAATTGACATACAGATAAGTGAACCACATAGGACTCCAAATAGCCTTGATCAAAAAAAAAATCTACATTTAAGCATATAATTGTTAAGATTCCAGAAACCCAAAAGAAGAACAAAGTTCTACAAGCAGTTAGAGAAAAAGAAACAAATCACATACAAAGGAAAGCCCATCAGAATCACAGCAGACTTCTCAACACAAACCCTCAAGGCAAGAAGAGCTTGGAGTGATGTATTTCAAGCCCTAAAGGAAAACAGCCTCCAACCCAGATTGATGTACCCTGCAAAACTATCTTTCAAAATGGATGGAGAAATAAGATATTTTCATGACAAAGAGCACCTTAGGAACTTCATGAATACCAAACAGGCACTTCAAAAACTTTTAGACAATATCCTAGGAAAAAACAATGAGGATCACAACCCCAGGAAGCACAGCAGAATGAACCCATCGGGTGCGACAAGAAATTAAATGTAAAGGGGGTGAATCCAACAAAAAGAAAAAGTCATGACAATGATAAGTCAATGCATATCAGTTATAAACATCTATGTTAATATTCTCAATTCACCAATCAAAAGAAATAGACTGGCAGAATGGGTCAAGAAGCAAAATCCAACAATATGCTGCATACAAGAAACACTTAATTCAAAAAGAAACTCATAGACTGAAAGTTAAAGGGTAGAAAACAATACTCCATGCAACAGGAACCCGATAAAAAGCAGGAGTAGCTATCCTCTTTGCAGATCAAGTAGATTTCAAAGCAACACTGATTAAGAGAGACAAAGAAGGACACTACACCCTTGCAAAGGGAACAATCCGAGAGGAAGAGATGACAATCATAAATATCTATGCACCAAACACTAGTGTGCCCAACTATATAAAACAAATATTAATGGACATGAAAAGTCATATATGCACTGACATCATAGTAGTGGGGGACCTCAATACCTCACTGTCACAAATAAATCAATCAACTAGACAAAAAATAAGTAATGAAATACTAGAGCTCAATCAAACTCTTGAACAAATGAACTCAACAGATGTTTACAGAGTGTTCCACCCCACAGAATCAGAATACACAATCTTTTCAGCTGTACAGGGGTAGTTCTCCAAAACAGACCACATACTCACTCATAGAACATGTTTAAGTAAGTGCAAAGGAATTGAAGTTATCCCCTGTATATTATCAGACCATAGTGCAATGAAATTGGAGATCCATAGCAAAAGAAACTGGAAAAATTTCATAAACACATGGAAATTGAACAACACACTTCTGAATGACCAAAGGGTCACAGAGGAAATTAAAGAAGAAATCAGACAGTTCCTTCAATTAAATGACAATGACAATACAACATACTGGAATCTATGAGACACAATGAAAGCAGTCTTACGAGAGAAATTCATAGCAGTGAATAAACATATTAGGAAAACAGAGCGAGCCCAATTAAACAAACTGATGTTAAACCTCAAGCTTCTAGAAAGAGAAGAGTAGGACAAACCCTAAGTTCATTCAAGGGAGGAAATTATAGAGATCAGAGCAGAAATCAATTCAATGGAGACTAAGAGAACAATACAAAAAATTAATGAAGCCAAGAGTTGCTTCTTTGAAAGAATAAACAAAATTGACAAACCCTTAACCAACCTTATCAGAAAAAGGAAAGAAAAGGCCCAAATCCATGCAATTAGGAATGAAAAGGATGACATTACAATGGACCCAGCAGAAATTCAGAGGATCATCAATACCTACTTTAAGAACCTATAAGTCAATAAGATGGAAAACACAGAAGAAATGGACAGATTCCTAGATACATATGAATTACCAAAGTTGAATGAAGAAGACCTAAAAATTCTAAACAACCCAATATCAATCAATGAAATTAAAAATGTAACTAAAGCTTACCAACTAAGAAAAGCCCAGGTCCTGATGGCTTCACTGATGAATTCCAGAAGACATTTAGAGAGGAACTACTGCCACTACTGTTTAAACTCTTCAGAGAAATTGAAAGGGAAGCAATATTCCCTGGAAATATTGCTGGAAGCAAGCATCACCTGGATGATCCCCAAAGCAGAGAAAGACCCAACTGAAAAAGAGAATTATAGGCCAATCTCACTAATGAACATAGATGCAAAAATCCTTAATAAGATACTGGTAAATAGAATGCAGAAGATCATCAAGAAGTTCTTACACCCTGACCAAGTGGAATCCATCCCAGGGATGCAGGAATGGTTCAACATATGCAAATCAATCAATGCAGTACACTATATCAATAGAGCCAAGGACAAAAACCATATGATTATCTCCATAGATGCAGAAAAAGCATTTGAAAAAATCCAACATGCATTTATGATAAAAACCCTATAAAAATCGCAAGAGACGGTCTCAACCTCAATCTGATAAAAGCCATCTTGAAAAATCAACAGCCAATATCATACTTAACGGTCAGAAACTGAAATCCTTCACCTAAAATCAGGAACAAGACAAGGATGTCCACTATCACCACTCCTGTTCAATATAGTTTTGGAAACATTAGCCACGGCAATTAGACAAGAGAAAGAAATAAAAGGAATAAAAATAGGAAATGAAGAACTCAAATTGTCATTATTTGCAGATGACATGATACTCCATATAGAAGACCCCAAGAACTCCATGAAAAGTCTTCTAGACTTAATAACCAAATTCAGCAGAGTAGCTGGATACAAGCTCAAAACACAAAAATCAATAGCCTTCCTCTATACGAACAACAGACTCACTGAGACAGAAATAAGCCAAACAATTCCTTTCACAATAGCATCCAAAAAACTGAAATACCTAGGAATCAACCTAATGAAAGAAATCAAAGACCTCTTCTCTGAAAACTATAGCACTCTGAAAAGAGAGATTGAAGATGATATCAGAAAATGGAAAGAAATCCTCTGCTCCAGGGTAGGAAGAATCAACATAGTGAAAATGGCCATACTTTCAAAACTGCTATGTAGATTCAATGCAATCCCAATTGAAATCTCAGCAGCATACTTCATGGACCTTGACAAAGTAATCCAAAAATTCATTTGGAACAAGAAGAGACCCAGAATAGCAAAACCAATTCTAGGTAACAGAGACATGGCAGGGGGTATCACAATCCCCAACTCGAAACTATACTACAAAGCTACTGTGATAAAAACAGCATGGTACTAGCAAAGAAACAGACCTGAGGACCAGTGGAACAGATTAGAAAGTGCCAAAACAACTCCAGACACACTCAGCCATCTCATCTTCAATAAAGGAGCCAAACACCCTCACTGGAGGAAAGATAGCCTCTTTAATAAATGGTGCTGGAAAAATTGGGTTTCAACTTGTCAAAGATTAAAACTAGACCTATATTTCTTGCCATGCACTAAACTAAAATTGAAATGAATTAAATATCTAAATATTAAAATAAAAATGCTGAACTGGCTGGAACAGAAGTTAGGTAGAACTCTTGAAGATATTGGTGTAGGAAAAGATTTTATGAACAAAACCTCAGTTGCCCATGAACTAGCACAAACAATCAACAAGTGGGATCTCTTCTCATTAAAAACTTCTGCACAGCAAGAGAAACCACCAGCAGTGTGAAGAGACAACCCACAATGTGGGAAAAAAACTTCACCTGCTGTTCCTCAGACAAAGGCCTACTATCTCGAATCTATAAAGAACTTTAAAAAAATCAGACCTCCCAGATTTAAAGACCCAATCCAAAATGGGAAACTGAAATGAACAGACATTTCTCAGACAAAGAAGTAGAAACAGCAAATAAACATATGAAAAATGTTCAACATCACTGGTCATTGGAGAGATGCAAATGAAAACAAAGCTGAGATTCTACCTCACTCCAAAAAGAGTGGCTGCTATCATGAAATCAACCAATAACAAATGCTGGCAGGGCTGTGTGAAAAGAGGAACCCTGCTCCACTGCTGGTGGGAGTGTAGACTGGTGCAACCACTATGGAAATGAGTATGGAGATACCTCAAAGAACTAGGACTGGAAGTCCCATTTGAACCAGCTATTCCCCTGCTAGGTATCTTCCTCAAAGAATTAAAAGAATCATATCACAGTGATATATGTACATTCATGTTCATAGCAACACAATTTGTAATAGCTAAAACTTGGAAGCAACCCAGATGCCCATCAACTGGAGACTGGATAAAGAAAATGTAGTTTTCTAATAAGATGGAGTATTACTCAGCCATAAAGAATGAGAAATTAGAGACATTTATAGCTAAATGGATGTACATTAGGTGATATGCTTAAGTGACATGGGACACAAATGTGTAAATAGGGAATAGTTTCTCTAGTGTGAGAAACTGAAAGTGTAAATAAGGACTAAAAGGTATAATAGATAATGTGAAATAGGAAGAAAAGGGGCAAAGGGGAAGGGAAAGTGGGAGGGTAGGGGAAAGGAAAGGGAATAGAATTAATATGAGAAAATGGAAAAATGGAAACAAAGTCTTTGTAAATAGGGAGGGATGGAGGGGTTGAAGAGAGGGCAGGGGAAGAGGGAAAAATAGGAACCAAGAGAGATTATGTAAAGGCATATATCTCCAATGATGAATGTCATTATATTGTATACCTAAAATGTACCAATGATTAAAATGAATAATTGATGATGTGAAATAGGAAGAAAAGGTCCAGAGGGGAAGTGGGAGGGGTAGGGGAAAGGAAAGAAGGGAAAGGAAAAATTATGAGAAATGGAAAAAATGGAAACAAAGTTTTTGTAAATGGGGAAGGGTGGGGGATGAAGGGAGGGCAGGGAATGGGGAAAAAATAAGAACCAAGATACATCATGTACAGGTACAAACACCCAATGAGAAATGTAAACATATTGTATACCTAAAATGTACCAATAAAAGAATTTAAAGAAAAAAAAAAGAAACAATACAACAATTTAATAAAGGTTTGGAGGATACAGATGAAACCCATTATAAACAGAAGAAAAAGATGAAGATGGAAGATTTGGGGAAAAAAATGAAAAAGCATTATATAGCCAACCCAGTATCTGACTAATAGGAGAAATCCAAAGAGAGAACAGAGGGAAAAGGAAAGGAAGACACTGTCAAAGATCTGATTCGAGAATCTTTGCTGGAACTAGAGTGCATCTTTTACTTTAGAGCTTATTTAAGTATTATGGTTTGTATTTGAAATGTCTTCTAGAATGCATGTGCCGGCTGACAGGCTTTTGAGGAGGTCACTGGGTCATGAGAGTTCTAACTTAATAAGTGATTAATCCACTGGTGAGCTCATAATTTGATGCTATTATTGGGAGGTGCTGGAAACAGGGGAAGATGGCTAGTTGAGGGGAGTGGGCCCTGTGAGCCATGTGAGCTGGCCCTGTGGGACTGTATCTTGTCCCTGGCCTCTTCCTCTCAGGATCTTGCACCCTCTCTGTGTGAGGTAGGCAGCTTTGCTCTACCATACTCTTCTGCCATAAATTTTTCCTCTTTTATGTTGTTCTTCTTAGGTATTTGGTCACAGTGATGGAAAGCTAACTAACACAGAAAATAAATTTTCAGACCACCAGGGATAAAGAATAGATTGGGGACAAAGAATAGATCATCAAAGCTTTCAAAGAGAAAAAATACTATATGCAAAGAAAAAAAAATCAGAATGGGCATTTAACATCCCAAAAACAGATCGAAGTCAACAGGGCAATGATATCACATTTTGAAGTATTATTATTAGCTTTGAATTTTTCATTCAAATTAGAAATTATGTGAGGATAAAATAAAAATATTTTCAGACATGAAAAACTCAAGGAAAACATTACTTTTTGTGCACCTTTCCTTAAACTACTGGAGGATCTGTTCCAGCAAAATTAGAGAGTAACCCAAGAAAGAAGAAAAGGAAGGATCAAGAAATGATGGATCCAGGGGCCTGGGATTTAGCTCAGTGGTGCTGCACCTGCCTTACAAGCACAAGGTCCTGAGTTTGATCCCAGTGCTGCAAAACAAAAATAGAATATTTAAAATAAATGATGGATTCAGCCCAAAAGAGGGGCAAGGGAAGTCTCTGGAGGATAGTTGCACAATGTGCCTACAGATTAATATGGACAACTGGAACTAAGAGGAAGGATTTTTTTTTTATAATGGAGGACTCCAGTAATTAAAAGGAGATGATAAAATATGCGATAGTGTGGATTTTTGGTCAAAACTAATGATAGCGTGATGATATATCCAATTGATTTTCAAAACTTTAAAGGGATCTATGTAGAAAATATGCAAGTAAAATAGCTAGGAAATTATTAACTCTGAGGAAAATAAACTATTCAAGAAGGGAAATATAATTATAGTAAATTCTGATCACATACTTAAGTAAAAACAACATTATGATTAAATTAGGATGGTGAGGTAAGAGGTGAGGTGGGAAGAAGCCATGGGAGAGTCTTCCTTCCCACAAATTAAGAAAATCAAGAAATAGAAATAGAAGAACTTTGCAAACACAGATGTAGAGATACTTTTTTTTTGGTATCGAGGATCAAACTCAGGACCTTGCACTTGTGAGGCAGGCAGTGGCACCAAAGATAAAGAAAGAATTAAATACTAAAAGAGTTTGAAGCAATCAAGTCAAGGGCTATTCTTTTTCATCATAAGTCTTTGGTATTTTACTTTTCCTTAACCATATGCATTGTTTTAAAACTTCTTTTCAGAAGTTAAGACTTTTTTAAAGTAGTTTAAGTTGTTGGGTTCATACAGGAGATCATCAGGCCAGGAGCTGGAGGTCTATCCTCTCTGCTGAGCTGGGTAGCCATCAGCAAGGCATTGGATATCTCTGGGGCTCCACCACGGCTGAAGTTCTCAATCCTCTCTGAGCTTCTACATCTCATTTACTCAAAGACCCACAGGAGTCCAGTGGGCCTGGATTCCAGATATGGTCCCATCTGTAAGTGGAATAGAACAAAGTGCCTATCCTCCCCCTCTCCTAGCCTCCACTTCTTTGAAGGGAAAGGAATGATGCCTCCAAGGAGACCTTAAAGACCTAAGGTGGTGCTGAGGCCACCTTAGGGCTTTTCAGAAGCTCAGTAGACATCAATGGCTTAAGCCCCATGGGCTGGAGGGAAATCAAATCAAAACAAGAAACACCAAGTTGGCCATTGGAAAGCTAGAATGCTGCCCTCCCCAGGGGGCATTCCCTTGGGCTGGATATACCCAAGTCCATCTCAGCTGCTGAGCATACCTCAGGACTGAGGAAACTGGAATGAATTTTTCCCCACCCACTTCATTTTCCTAATAAACATTTTCTTAACATGAGGAGGAAGATTATGCTCTCTGAAAATTCGGTCTGTGATTTCTGTGTCCCTGTAGCCCCTGAAATCTCACTCTGCTCAGGCAAGAGTGCTCTTTTCAAGCTGTCAGTAGGGGAAAGATGACAAGGCCTTAATGAAGTCAAGTCATCATTTTTTTCATGGTGCACCAGGTTACAGGCCAGCTGCTCTGCCAGGGAGGGAAGATAGAGAAGGTTTCTATTCCCTCATTCTCCTCCCTGATGCCCATACATCCTGTCCCCAACCCCCAGGAACTGCTGCACATAAGCTGAATGCTGCAGGGGTTCCCTGAGGCCACTAGCTGCACCGTTAAAGAGGGCACAGAGGTCTGATGCCACTAATCACCCAGACACAGCACTTTCAGATTCTTGACTCAGCTGGGAGCTCCCTCTCCTCCCTGCCCCCAAAAGAATGAATCTGTCGATTTTCTTCCTGTGATTCAACCAGCAGCTAATATTAACATGGCTTAAATCATCAAGACACCCAGAAGTCAGGTTTTTGCTGGTTTTCCTACAAATGAGCCACCAAATTTAGCCAGAAATGTTTTCTATTTAAATAAAGACTATGCATCCATTTAGCAAAAAATGTATTTCAAGGTTTACTTATTATCTCATTCCCCGGACTCCTCCCACATTCCTGCATAATTCAAAAGCCCCAGTTAGAGGAGATACTCATCTGCTCATAGGAATTCATATCTCTGAAAGGGGGAAAAAGACTGCTTTTATGCAGAGGATTGCTTTGGACACAGATGTGTGCATCTTTGGGAAATCTGCCACTTGTGTGACATAGGTGTAGGGGAGCAAATGCGAAAGATTAGGCTATGGCCCCAGTCTTCCCAGAGCAACCCACTGATCCCAGTTGGTGTTCTGAGCCAGTTGTTCTTAGACTTCACAGGTAGCAGAATCACCTGGAAGGCAATAAAACTCTGATGGATGGACACCCCAACCTCAGTTTCTGATTCAATAATGTTGAGTTGGGTATGAGACTTCGCATGTGTGGCAAATTCCTAAGCAATTCTATGCTGCTGCTTTGGGACTATACTTTCAATGCCAATGCTCTGGACTTTCCTCAGCGAGTTCATTTGGAGAGGACTCTGAGGCCCACCAGCCCCTTCCACCTCTCCTCCTGACCCACGTTGATTCTGAGCACAGATGGGGACCTGCAAGCAGCCTCAGCCCCAGCCTCTCACTTGCAGGCTAGGCTTGATGCTAAGCTTGACCCATCTCTGGAGAACCGCAGTGAGTTGGGATCAGCCCTGAGCTCACAGCACAGCTATGTAAAGCTTGAATAACTAACACTCAGGATGGTTAGTCATTTATCCCATCTATAAAATTCTTCCTTCTGAATATGTGCTCTTGGTAGGAAGTAAGAATTCTCTGTGAGGTGTAACAAAAGCTCCTCCAGGTGAGCTTTTAACGAACAACTTATCAGAGCAAGGTAATGCTCTAATGAGTCCTCTGAGCTCTCCTGGTGCAGCACTGTGCATGGCTTCCTCTGGCCATTACATCCAAAGATTCCTTTCAAGGATGTCGCTGAGCTCTGCTGTCCTCCAGGCTGACAAGAGCAGAGCAAAACCCCTAAGGCTGTAACCCCAGGGGATAGGCACGAATAATCACAGCCCTCAAAGCTATCCGCCTCTGTCCACCAAGCACTTTCACACAATTAGGGATCAAAAATTACCCAAGCTCCTCTTGCCTACCTCATGGCCTATTGTCTCCTTTGGACACTGGACACTTACGGTAGTGAGCTCTGAGTTCAATGACTAGTGCAAGAAATGTGCTGTCACAGCCTGGGCAGGGGAGACCCTGGCCAAGAAATGATCGGTTCCGAACTATACCAGGTTGAGTTCATGATTTCAGATATGGAATCATGGAGCCACCAAGGCCAATGAGATAAGTCACCAAAGACAGAGATTCGAGAGTTCCCCAGTCTAGACCAGGAGCCAGGAGTCACCCGCTAGAAAAAGAGCCAGTACGGAAAAGAGACAGGGGCTCTGGTCATCTGACTAATTCTGGACTTTCCTTACTGGGGCCTCTTCTGAAAAATCAAATCTTGCCCATGAAGAGTTTAAAGACTATGAGGCAGGAGGACCACTGGGAGCTGGAGACCAACTCAGGCAACATAGTGAGTTCAAGGCCAGCCCCGACTGCATGTAAGACCCTGTCTCTGAAACACACACCCAGAAAATATCATGAATGCTTCAGACTTGGCACGCTCAAGCATTCAGTCTCAAAGTGCCTGGGACTCTCTCATTAGGAAGTCCATGCCCTGGTGGCTCCCTGAGACAAGCGGTAACTGGCTGTTAATTTTGTCAAGTCAAGCACCCTTTCTGTAGCACCACCCCTACTGCTTCCAGGAGAGGTCTCTCTCCTCACCCAACAGCCTCTTAAACATCACACAGTGAAGCGTCTTTTGTCCATCAGATGCTGTCAAGGCTGCCATGGGGTCCTCAGGATGCTACCATCTCTCAGTATATGATCCTCTGGGCACCCTACTTAGACTCAGGGACATCATCTCAACCAGCTCTCTGCTAAGGACTTTGAAGGAAACGTCAACATCAGGCATCTAGGGCAACTCTAACTGGGTCTGGCTCTCTGTCTACCCTCTGATTTGTCACTAGTACTGCCTCACATTTCTTCATAAGGTGGGTTCTACATATTCTACTCTCCCAAGGTCTTGCTGCCTCCACTCCCCCAGCCCACCTGCCCTACATCACCCCCATCTCCAACAGTTTTGCTCACCTCTGTCTTCATGGAAACAGCAAGGCCACTAGACAGGAACCCTCTACCTCTCTTCTGGTTTTTATAACATGCCTTTCTTTTGCAGGAAAGGGGAAATGGAAGCATGGGTTAGGTTGTGGACCTTAGGTAAGTCACTTCATGTGCAAAATGCACATGGCTGTGACATCTTGCACCCATAGAGCTGCTGAGCAGTAAGTGAGTTAGCGCACGTAGATCACAGTGTCGCACAGGGTATGAGCTGAGTAATGTTAGCAGTGTTTATTGTTTTGATGTAAGAAGTACAGCATATGAACAAATATAAATCCATTGGGAACATGAGCTCTGAAGTCCTGGCTGTGTCATGTTTCAGCTCTGGGACTTTGAAGAAGTCATTTAACCTCCTTGATCTTCATGGTTTTCAAGTGGAAAATGAGGGCATGACAGTGGCTCTCTGAGGCATGAAAGGACACAATCTGTGTAAAGTTCTAGGCATGGTATTCAGGGCATAGTGAGCCCTCCATAAACAGGATTTAATAGAGTGATGGCATTTATTTCTTTCTCCTCTTCAGGGCTGACCTGTAGGACATACTTCCCATGCCCATTTCTTCATCATTTTTGGATCCCTCTGTATGCTGCCCCTCAATTTCCAGACTGGCTCAAGTCTCCCCTTTACATACACACAGTCTCTCAGTCTCTCTCTCTCTCATCTCTTTGAGTTTTTCTCAATTACCACCCTATTCCCGCCTTTCCACTAGGAAACTTCTACAAAGGGTGCTCCCCCTCAACTGTAGCCTTCATTTGCTGACAATGGAGCCACTGCAGCCTTTTACATTCCCTGCTAGATGTCTGATACTGCTTAGGGACATCTGAAAATAATGAAGTCCTCAAGTACTTCGGAGTCCTTGTTGATATATTTTACTCCTGTCTGCAGGAGTGGTGGTGGGACATCCTCTACCCTCCTGTGTAAGCAGATGTAGCAATTTACCAGGGGCAGTTAGGATTCCTTTGCTGGGTGACAAGTATGAGCCCCAAGATAGTTAAAACTCCAAGCCTCTCTCAGGAGCCCACTGAAGATGAACCAGGCTGTTAAAGGACTCAAGGGGTGGTGGGCAGGGGGGTTACAGGAATGAGCTGGCTCAAGAAGGCAAAGAAAATGGCCAGGGAGAGGTAAGCTCGGAGAAACAGCCTGATATGAACTGTAAGCAAAATGGAAAGGCAAGCAGCAGCCATAGTTTTTCTACTAAATTCTGAGAGGGAAAAAAACTCTAGGGCCTGAAGCTTCAACAAAGAAGAGGAGCAAAAGGAAAGAAGGGAATGCAATTAATATGGGAAAATGAAAAAAGGAAACAAAGTCTTTGTAAATAGGGAGGGATGGAGGGGTTGAAGGGAGGGCAGAGGAAGGGGGAAAAAATATGAACCAAGAGAGATTAAGTAAAGGTGCGTATCTCCAAAGATGAATGTCATTATATTGTACACCTAAAACGTACCAATAAAAGGACATACCAAAAAAAAGACGAAGATGAGGAGCAGATGAAAGAAAGCTCTTTGTGGTGATTTTTTTTCTAGGAGTGTGAGGCGAGGGGCTGCAGAGCAGGGAGAAGGACGTGTTTGTGTCCTTAAAAAAGAAAAGAAGAAAAGAAAACCTTGGAGAAGGCAGGATCCCCATCCTGGATGGCAGTGACTCATGCATCAGATGCCCACCGACCCAGAGCCTCTGATCTACACAATCCTACCAACACCCTTGGCGAGATTATCCCCACTGAATCCTGTCAGTCAACATACCCTGCAGCTTGAAGCTCTAGGACATGTTGGAGCCATGGATCCTGGAGCCCTGGGCTCCGGTTCTTCCTAAGTCCAGCGCTAAGAGGTTCTTCCCTTTCCAGTCTGGTCTTCAAGACCAGCAGACTCTGCCTTCAAGACTACCTTGAGGACAGGGTATGTAACCGGCACCGCCCAGCACACCCAGGCGGCGTTCCTCCGTGTGACCAACTGGCCCTGCACCTTTCTCACCCCTCTCACGCCGTCCCTTCACTTACAGACACCCACACTCACCCCTTGGGATGGTCCGTGCCTTAGCTGATGCCTTTGTCGCAAAAGCTCCAGAGAACAATTTCTTCACCTTTTACTGCTTCACAGGGCCTGACTCATAGTAGGTTCTCAATGATCATGTCTTGGATAGGTGAATGAATAAACAGCACTTTGGTCACAATCAGTATGCGTCCGATAATACTTAACCTTTTAAAGTGCTTATTATACACTAGATCTTTGTAGCATTTTATATATATAACTCATTTTGTTCTCACAGAAGCCCTAAAAGCAGGTATAGGGAACAGGGGAAGGGGACGTTACCAGAACCTCTGCAGTGAGTCCTGGTCTCCTGCGAGCCACGGCAGCACACGGCGAATTACAGGAAAGGTAGACAAATGAGACTGAGAAGAAGCTGAGCTTTGGGGCTGATCAGTGCTGCTCTGGGCAGCAAAGACGAAAGCCTCCAGTTTACCACGCCTTTTATTCAGTACATCGGGAGAAACAAATGTAACAAACGACTTGCAGAGAGTTCAGTACGTCCTGCAAAAATAAGATGGTAACAGTCCAAGAACAAGGAGGAACTGAGTGGATGTTTTGATCCTCCCAGGATGTTTTCAGCTCCCAGGATGTTTCTTGTCCTGGAGAATCACAGCATCACCGGATCATTGAGGTCTCAGTTGTGACCAGAGGCCAAAATACAATTATGTCTTGGAATTCCATAGCTGGGCTGTAGGCAGGAGAACTAGGCTAACCAAATGATTTTTCCCTAAAATTATGTAGCATTGCTCCCGACAAGCAGGTACAGTTTTTATCCCTGTTTTACAGATAGAGAAGTCAACCCCCAGAGAGGTTTAATATCTTGCTTAGGATATACAAGTAGAAAGTGGCAGAGCCAGGATTTGAACCCTAGCGGTCTAACACCAGAAGTTGGATAGTTACTAACACATTAACAGCCTTTTTAAATATTTAAAGCAAGTTTTCTCAATGGGATTGCCAAAGGCACCTGTGAGCAGATTACTAAGAATACATTAGATGCTGGAAGATCGGGTTTTTGTTTGAAATGGCCTATTGCACCAGTGAGGCCACAGGGATCTGGTAGGAACGTGCAACGTTTAGGAGAGGAAAGAGATGAAGGTGGTTGCCCACAGAGTCAAACTGATAGAAGGTCAGGGTCATGGGTGAAGGGCTTGGCCTGGAGTGAGCAGAGGAGGGAGGGAGGCACTCAACAGACCCTCTGAAATCCAGAGGGAGGCTTCTTAAGGAGACTAAAAATGAGACTAGGGACTAAAGATGACAACCTGTGCATGATCCATACCCAGGGAGACTGAAACTTCAGTGGGCCACTGAGAAAAGGAGAGATGTTGAGCCCATGGGGGCTGAAGGCGATAAAATATAATTTACCCTATGCATACATAAAGGGAAGTGGCAGGAGCTTTGGTCTAATCCACCAACAGCTGGAGTTACAGGGGATAGACTTCGGCCCCTGCAGTAAGGAGCCGAAAAGATATAGGCAGGTTGATGGGTTCCTAGCAAAGCAAACAGGGACTCAAGGCAAACTCCAGTCCATGCAGGGGACTAGTGGGCAACTGGAAAACTAAAGCAAGCATCACAGTAAGAGGGGCTAGCCAAGAGAAGGAAGTATAATGAAGGGAGCAATGCCCAGCATTCATGGGGACCAGGATAGTCTCTCCTTCCCCCTGCAGATATCACACAGAGTGGCAGAGTGGTGTGGCTGGGCTCCTCCCAGGCAGCCAGGCTGAATCATAAGGCTGAGCTTGTATCTTGAAGGTTGTTTGTGTCTGCAGCTGAGCAGGCCTAAGGGCAGCAGGGATGGCAAAGGACCAGAGAATATCTCACTCATTCACTCATTCACCCATCCATCCATCCATCCATCCAACATTTACTTGAAATCTGATTGTCAGGCTCTCTGCTGGATACTGCAGAAATTAAGATTTTTAAGATCTATTCCATGCTTTCATGGAGATCCTGAGCAGCAGACTCCTGACACTGGGTTAAATTGACAATGCTTAGCAAGCTTGAGGACATGTATTGATAAGTGACGGGGAGAACTGGGGAGTGGCTGCAATGATGGTGTGTGTGTAACCAATGGAAGGCGGGTTAGCACGCTATGTGTGTGAGTATCCGAGACAAGTTGTATAAAGGCTAGGTGTTGGCTGCTTTCTAAAATAAGCTACACAGCAAGCCCCCTCACCTGCTCACCCTGTGAATGAGTTTAGTGAAGCGGCTCAATAAGCCCTTTTTCTTCATACAGTGAGTACAGACTAAGCCATACATGTAAGTACTTCATACAAACTAAGCCATGCTGCCAGGATGAGGGCTGCAACTGACCGAAGGACAAAGCATACCTTAGTCTGGAGAGAATTTAGTGGCTCTCTGAGGGGGTGGAGGCTGATCTCAAGCCTGGACTTGCCCCAGGCTCTGCCCTGTCTCCAAGACCATGGGCTCTTGCCCACCAGCCTCACCTGGGAGGGTCACAGGGAGTGGAGGATCACCTTGACTGCTCCCTACCCCTATCCCAACCAGTGGCTCTTCCAAAACCTGTCTGTGCTGTAAGTCAAGTCCTTCCTCCTTGTTGATCAAAACTCATGTGTATTTTTAAATATACTTGTTATTTTCTCTCTTTTCCTCACTTGAATTTAAGCTTTGTGAGAGCAGCTATCCATGCAGCTTTGTTCATCACTATATCATGAAGGTTTAGAACAGGAATACTGATGATGCTTAGTATAATTTTGTTAAATATATTTGTCATGTATGAATGAATGACTATTGTAAGACTATGACTGGTTTGAGTTCCAGTCTCAGCTTGACTATTTATTAACTCTGTGTTATATGACCTTGGGTGGGTTACCTTACCTCAGTTTCCCCATGTATAGAAAGGGGAAAATGATAATACCTTCTTTACAGAGCAGCTGAAAGGATTCTGTAAAATAAGCCAGCATGGGGCTGGGGATTAACTCAGTGGTTCCATCTCCTACCTCGCAAGCACAAGGACCCGGGTTTGATCCCTGGCACCAAAAAAAAAAAAAAGAAGAAGAAGAAGAAGCAGATATAAAGGAGCTAAAAAAACCACACAAAATAAGCCAGCATGGTCCCTGGCTTATGGTAAGGAGTAAAGAAGAAGAAGCGTATCATGGTCATTGATCTTGAACTTACCTAAATGTCTCCCTCCTGTACCCTGGATCCTCAGCTGATAAGAGGAAACACACACACACACAAAACACACACACGTACACACACACACATACACACACACACACACTACAAGCAGAATCAATAGTGGGAGAAACAGCAGCGTGAAGCAGTGGCTCTCAAAGTGTGCTGGCTGGATCAACAGCAGCAGCATCAATCACTTGGGACTTGTCAGAAACACCAATTCTCAAGTCCTACTGAGACAGAAACTTTCAAAGCAGGGCCCAGAAATCTGTGATTTAACAAGTCTTCCAGGTGATTCTTATGCACACAAGTTGAGAATGCTGTGCCAGAGCAAGGGAGAAATTGTTTTTTTTAAAGGCCAGATTCCTGGCCAGGACGCCAACGGTGTCTTTTGACGTACATAGGGAGAGGCAGAGAGAGATCTGGGCAGCTCCAGGTCCCATGCAAGAGAGCCTTCTCATTTCACAGGCCTTACCCTGGCCTTGCCTTCTCTGTTGCTGGCACAGACAATTGGTCTCCATCCACCAAAAGGCAGATGCCTTTGGCTGCGGGAAGGGTACCATTTGCTGGGCGGCTTCTCTGTTCATCATCCTGTGCATCTGCACTGCCAGAGCATGGCTGGCTCAACAGAGGGGAAGCAGGAGGCAGGACTTAGAGCAAGAGGCAAAATACCATAAGACAAGTTGTCTTGAATATCTGTGTTTATTGGGGAGCCCAATAAACAGGTAAGGAGATCTGCATTTTAAGTGTGCTGAGAAAGCCTCCTAGTCCATCAGAAGAGCTGGAATAGAAGCAACCAATGGCATTGGCAATTGCCTGCTGAGTATGTAGCCACCAGCTACTACCAGAATACCCAGGATGCCTATGGGAGAGAAATTGAAGCTATAGCTGGGAGCAAGTGATGACAGAGAGAAGTCTGTAGCAGAGAGGTTAGGCCATGGAGACCACTAGGTTCCTCATGAAGGCAAAAGTATATTGTGTTAGTACTTTTCTCTCATTGCTGAGATAAAATACCTGACACCTAAAGTTAAAGGGCAAAGGGTTTATTTATCTCACATTTTGTAGAGGTTTCAGTCCACAATCAGCTGGCTCCAAGGTAGAGTGGCACATGGTAGAGGGGCATCACAAAGGAGAAATAGTTCATGGCTCCCACATGGCAGCAAAAGCAACAAGAGACAACCACAGCTCTTTCTATCCCTTATATCTTACCTAGACTACTTAGGGTGGGTAGCACTCACACCCTTAATCCTAGTGCCCTTGAGCCTAATTTTGCACCATGAATTAATCACACAATCTAGATTCAGCCACATCAGAAAAAGACTCCAGGAGGCTTTAGGGAGACATCTAGACACAACCCATAACATATGTAAGCCTTTGAGTGCTGGGAGTGGACAACTGCCTGCTAAAAGTCACCTGGGAAGCTTTAGAAATTACTACCACCCAGGCCCCATTTCCATTCATCTGGAAACCAGACATCAAGACATGTTTGTAAGTCTTACCAGGTGATTGGTACATTTCAGGTGTGCAATATGCTGACATTCATCATTGGGAATTTGTACCTTTACATGATGTAACTTGGTTCTTACTTTTTCCCCATTCCCTTGCCCTCCCTTCAACCTCTCCACCCCTCCCTTTTTACAAAGACTTTGCTTCCATTTTTTCCCTTTTCTCACACTTATTCCTTTCCCTTTTTTCCTTTCCCCTACCCCTCCCACTTCCCCTTCCAATTTGGACCTTTTTTCCTATTTCACATTATCTATTATATATTTTGATCCTTATTGACACTTTCAGTTTCTTACACCAGAGAAACTATTTGGTATTTACACATGTGTGTCCTATTTATTTCACTTAAAGGTATTGCCTCAGTGTGCATCCATTTAGCTATAACTGTCTCTGGTTTCTAATTTTTTATGGCTGAGTAATACTCCATTTTATTTTTAAAAACCACATCTTCTTTATCCAGTCTCCAGTTGATGGGCAATTGGGATGTTTCCAAGTTTTGTCTATTATAAACTGTGCCACTAAAACATGGGTACACATATATCGCTGTGGTATGATTCTTTTAATTCTTTTGGGAAGATACACAGCAGAGGAATAGCTAGGTCAAATGGGACCTCTAATCCTAGATTTTTGAGGTATCTCCATATTGATTTCCACAGTGGTTGCATCACTCTGTACTCCCACCAACAGTGGAGAAGGGTTCCTTCACAAGCCTGCCAGCATTTGTTATTGGTTGATCTCTTGATAGCAACCATTCTTTCTGGAGTGAAGTGGAATCTCAGCATTGTTTTCTTTTGCATCTCTCAATTGACCAGTGACGTTGAACATTTTTTCATATATTTATTTGCTGTTTCTACTTCTTTGTCTGAGAAATGTCTGTTCATTTCAGTTTCCCATTTTGGATTGGGTCTTTAAATTTGGGAGGTCTGATTTTTTTAAGTTCTTTATATATTCTAGGTAGTAGACCTTTGACTGAGGAACAGCTGCTAAAATTTTTTTCCCATATTGTGGGTTGTCTCTTCACACTATTGGTGGTTTCTCTTGCTGTGCAGAATCTTTTTAATAAGATGAGGTACCAGTTGTTGATCTTTATGCTAGTTCACGTGTAACTGAGGTTTTGTACATGAAGTCTTTTCCTACAACAATGTCTTCAAGAGTTCTACCTACCTCTCTTCCAGCCAGTTTAGTGTTTTTGTTTTACTGTTTAGATCTTTGACCATTTCAATTTTAGTTTAGTGCATAGTGAGAGATACAGGTCTAGCTTTGGCGAGTTGAAACCCAATTTCTCCAGCACCATTTATTAAAGAGGCTATCTTTCCTCCAGTGAAGGTGTTTGGCTTCTTTGTCAAAGATGAGGCGGCTGAGTGTGTCGGGAGTTGTTTCTGCATCTTCTAATCTGTTCCACTGGTCCTCAGGTCTGTTTCTTTGCCAGTACCATGCTGTTTTTATCACAGTAGCTTTGTCATATAGTTTCAAGTTGGGGATTGTGATACCCCCTACCTTGTCTTTGTTGCCTAGAATTGCTTTTGCTATTCTGGGTCTCTTCTTCTTCCAAATGAATTTTTGGATTGTTTTCTTGAGTTCTGTGAAGTATGCTGTTGGAATTTCAATTCTTCCCAGGTGATTCTAACACCCAGTTGGGTTGAAAACTCCTCTTCTGACCATTTCTCCTTTCTCAGGTAAGATAATGCACTGTCTCATTTGTCTCAATGTTGGTGTCTGTGAGCATCTGTCCACGTTTCTGTTTCTTTCCAGCAGTGTTGAGGAATCCTGAGTCTGAAACCAACTAAGAAATAAGAGCCAGAAGACAAAGATAAAGAAAGTCAACCTAAATTACTGGTAAAGTCAAGTACAGAATATGAATTTAGATCTAAAGCCAAATGAGTTTGCAAATCTTTCACCAGTGAATTAGACAGAGATATCCATTTGGTACTGGCCAAACCAGGAAAAAGCCAGAGAGGTCCAGCCAACCTGGGAGGCTGCTCAGAACAAGGATGTTGACTCCTCTCTGCAGGCAAGTAGGGCAGAAGAAAAAGATGCCCTAGAGAGGCTAAGCTGAGCATGTTCAGTTCCTCTCCCAGACTTACCAATCAGATGTCATTTCTCAGGGAAGAAATGGGTGAAGGGATGGAAAAAGCAAGAAAATTTCCCTCCACACTTTTCTTTCATGGAGAGTGCAAAAGAAAACTCTTTCCTTCCCTAGAAACATGAGTCGTGGGGTACAAAATTCCTTCCTAACATCTAGGAATTTATCAACATTTTTGTCTTTAATGCTAAGTATCCTTTTTATTACTTATGGGATTAAACCCAGGTACTTATGCATGCTAGGCAAGTGCTCCATCACTGGGCTACTTCCCCAGTCCCCTTGCTGAATGTGTAGGAGGATATCTTTCTACAGGTGTGTCTGTAACTAAGGCTGTGTGGCTGGAGTATATTTGTATTAATACAGACATCTATGTGCCTCTGTGTAAGTGCCTAATTCTCTGTGTGTCTGTGTGGTAAAGCTCAGACCCGCAGCCACCTTGCTGCCCAGCCCCTCGTATCTCAGCGGTTAAGCATCCTCACCCAACACACCTCACTCTAGGTTCCCTGTGTTTGTTGCTCAGACCTCCTAAGGGATGTTGCTGATGTTCCTAGCAGGAACTATGCTCAGAGAACATGATGTTCTGAGTGACGATGACCACCATCTCATCAGCTAGGAAGATTCATCATCATCATCAGTATCGTGACAAGACAACATAGAAAATGGTCTTTGGCTAGATAGAACTGCTGTATATGGAGCTTCTTTCAGAGTTCATGAACTCCTGGAGGAAATGAGAGGATGCCAGAGCTCCATCCCTCAGTCCACAGCATTTACAGATGCCTGCAACAGACTCAAGCATGTGTTGGTTCTCCTGTGTGCTGGAAAGGCACAGGTCCTAGCTGGGTCCATAAGGAGGGCAGAGCCATGGGCTGTGGTGGGAGTGACCACCATGTAGAGTCTCCAGGGAATATGGATATGGCTCTGTCCAGCCTAGAACCTAGCCCTCTGCAGCCTAAAGGAGTCATTCTCCTCTACAAGGCTCTCTGTGAAACCTGCCTTCCCTGCCTCAGCAGCTCTTGCCAAGCACTCCCAGGAGCTAGGTCTCTCCAAAGTTGATACTTTGAGAGCACTGACTGTGGAGTCAGACCAAGGGAAGAGACTCTACTTGGCCACATACTCTGGGAAAATCACCTCTCTCTGAGCCTTGTCTTTTATTCATCAGTGAAATAGAAGTACAGTCATGTACCATACAACAGCATTTTAGTCAATTATGGACCCCATCTAGGATAGCGGTCCCAAAAGATTATAATGGAGCTGAAAAATCCTATCACCTCATGATATTGTAGCCATCATAACCCTCATAAAACCTTAGCACAGTGTATTACCCACACGTCTGCAGTAATGTTGGTGTAAACAAACCTGTTTAGATATTTTGATACACAAATACTTACCATTGTAGTATAATTGTGTACAATATTCAGTATAGTAACATGCTGGACAAGTCTGTAGCTTAATAATAATAGCTATATCGTTTAGTCTAGGAGTGTAGTAGGCTGTACCACTTCAGCTTGTATAAGGGCACTTGTATGCTTGCATAATGACAAAATCACATAACATTGCATTCCTCAGAACCTATCTTGATTGTTAAGCAGCGCCTGTTTGCATTAATAATAAAGATGGTGACTATCTATTGAGGATATATGATGCAGCATGTCCTGCTTTAAGAATTGCACATGTGTTGCATTCATTATCTATTACTATCTAAAAAATTACCCTAAAATTTAGCAGCCTACCCCTATAAGCATTTATTATCTCATAGTTTCTGTGGATCAGGAATATGGGTGATGGGAACAGGGTTTTCTGTTTTAGAGTGTCCCACACATCACAACTCAGGTATCAGATGGGCTGTAGCCACAACCAAGCTCTATTGGGGGAAGGTCTGTTCCCAAGCTCACTCATGTGAATGGTGGCAGGATCCAGTGCTTCACAGCCTGTTAGACAGGGACCTTGCTCCCAGCTGGCTGTGAACCAGAGGCCATTCTTCATTCTTTCCCACCTATACCTTGCTGTTGGTAAACTCAAATATGGAATCCATCAGAACATGGGAGAGGAGATAAGCAACATGGAAGTCACAGTCTTAACCTGATCTCAGAAGTGAAAATGCCTTCCTGTCAATTGCGACATGTTTTCTTCATTATACACAAGTCACTAAATCTACCCCATGCTCAAGGGTAGGGAAATCATACAAGCACATGGACATCTCAAAGCAGGATAACTGGAAGCCATCTCAGAAACTGTCCACCACCCTGGCTATATCACTTTATCCTCACAGCAACTGCTATATGGTAGATTCTTAACATCCTCCTTTAGCACCATTCTGTAGGTGGGCAAACTGAGACCCAGAGACTTAGGCAGGTCATACAACTGGTATGCGGAAGCCTGGAAGCTGGCTGCAGAGTCTGTGTACTATGCTTTGCTCATTCATAAGCTGGGGAAGAGGAGACAGTGTTCCATCTCCATCTCTCTTTCCGCCCCCAATTCCCTCCTCATGTGGGTATCAAAGAGATGGAATGATTATTGGGGTGGCAAGAGGCTGACACCCATTGGTCTGTGCTTCTCTAATGTATAAACGACCCCAGCACCAAATGTGGTACCACTCCTGTCCACAATTCTCCATCCATCTGGCCAGCAGTCCACTGGGAAAACCCAAATCTACCTTCAGGTGGACTCCAGAATCCACACCAGGGAGAAAATATCAAGAAAACTGCTACACCTTCAGGTCCAAGCCATTCTCAAATTGAGGTTCACCAGCATAATGTTAATATTCTCCTCCCCATCAAACTCCAGAGTATAATTTTAAATTGGATCAGAACTTTGCGAGAAGACTGTAACTCGTTATGACGCTTACAAACTCCAACAAACTCCAACACTGAGAGCAAGGAGAACGTTCCAGGGGCACCTTCTTGTACACAGCAGAGGGATCACACGTGACCGACCATGTCAACCAAAATGCCTGGACGTCTTATATCATATTATCTGGCTTCCTCAGCACTACTGCGGTGAACACAGGTACACAATTATCAACATTCCTCATGGCTCATTCCTCATGGTCACCACCTCTGACAGAAACAAAGACACAGAGTATCTCACCAAGATCCTAAACTATGAATCATCTTTGGTATGTCAAACATTGTCCATGAGATATTGACTCTCTCTCCATCAGCTTTCATAAGAAAAATGCATCCTCCATCCCCAGAGATAGTGGGCTTTGTCATAACACTTGCTTTGGCCAATGGAACATGGTAGAGTTTATAGTATGAGTATGAGTAAAGTATGAGCCAAGGCGCATGCCTTATGAGTCATGCTATTAGGAAGGACATGCCCACTGCTGGCCTCATGGTACTAGAAGATGAAAAACGTATGAAAGAGACCTGAAACAAACCCACAACTTATACCAAACCCCAGCCTAGATCACCAACGCCTACCTAACCTGTAGACATGAGAGCAAGAAGTAGGGTTGGAAGTATACTGCAGTAGTAAAGCACTTGTCTAGCATGCATGAGGCCCTGAGTTCAATCCCCAGCACTGAAAAAAAAGGTTTGTTATTTGTCATTGAATTTTTGTTTGTGGGGGTTGTCATGCAACATGATTGTGGTGATAGGCAACCAATACACTCTAAAATGATGATAGAAGAGAAAATTTAGTGATGTGTAAGTGGTCAAGGAAGACTTCAGGAGAAAAGATCATCATGAGTCCCTGAGGGTGGGCAAGGCTTTAAAAGTGGACCTCAATTGGTCACTGTGTTAGTAGGACAGTTGCTGCGGCTCATGCCCTAACACGTCTATGCTAATGAGCATTCTGTGCCTATTCCCACATCAATGAGCATGGGACAGAAGCAATCCCCTTCTACAAGTCTTCAGTGTTGACATCTCCTTAAACCAAGACCATTTCTTTCCTCTGTCTTTCCCCCACAAATTAATCTTTTGTATTATTATGATGTTAGGTTTATCTTGAGTGAAATATGGCTGTGAATTTTATCTATGGCTTAAGACATAATTGTGGAATGGAAAATTCAAATACCCAAGGAAAACATCACTATCAGCACCACCTTGCAGGGAGGTGAAGCAATGCTCACGTGCAGCAAAGCACACAGCTCCTCCCCCCCACCCCAGCACATCTTTCGAGCTTATCACTGCGGCCATTTGTTTGAGGTTAGTTGCGCAATTTAGGAAACCCTTGCAAATGAGCGAAGTGGGATGCTGCTGACACTGAGCTCTACAGCATGCTCACTCAACCACAGGGCAGGAAGGAACACAGAGGGTATCTTCCAAGCTGCACTTATGAAGAAGTTTTCCCATGTATTCTATGGGGTCGTTGTTCCTTAGGATGTTAAAAAAAAAAGTCATTGGATAAATCTGTTTACTGGTGAAATAAACATAGGAAACACCGTATTCAGGAAAATCAAACAGCAGTTTCTTCTCCAGGATTCCTCCAAATATATAACAGGTTACAGGCATCATGGATCTTCAGGAGCTAATATTGGATGCAGTGTCCCAAACTTGTAATATCGGAATTCCCCATCTCCCGCCATATTTTTGCTTTTCAGGGAAATGATAGACTTACAGTTCCCAGGAACATTTTTAAATTAAAAGTTATTCAGTAACATCCCTTGGTTCCAAATGGACCTACTTTCATTACTGGGAAGTTCTCCCTGCAAGTTAACATCCACTTGCTCACAGCTCCCCCATTTACCAGAGTGTAGCAACAAGACTTCTTTTGCCTAGGCTAATTTTGAGGCAACAAAGGCAGGGATTCTGCCCTCTCAAGTCAATTTTCCATGATTATAATTCCTTCAACTGTTATCAGAGAATATGTGGAAAAAAAATTTAAACATGTATTCATTTGTTTCTACCTCTCTGGGACTTAGTTTCCTTCATGTGTAAAATGAGGACAACAGATAATGCTCTTTAAATGTCTAGTTTGGAGGCTGGCATGTGAGACTATTAGGAAATGGTCAATACCACTGTTATTACCCTAGGATCCCTGTTTTCCAGTCCTTGGTCTTCAAATTATCTCACAGTGGTTTCCAAGAAGAGTCCCTTCTCCTCAGAGCTCCAGATCCTTGCTAAACTCAATCATATTAAGATTTACTAACATCATTTATGTGTCAGGCCCTGCCCAGGACTCAGGAAACATAGTAATAAATTACATAGGATAGTAATTCCCCAAGCATTCAGAGCAAGGAAGGGGACACAGCAGGGCAACCTCAGCTCTTGGAAAAACCAGTGTCTCAGGTTAGGAGGAACAGAGGGTCCCAAGCTTGCCTCATTAACTCAAGAGCTGAGACCCCTGTAATACTTTTTCATTATTCATTTGCAGCAGTGCTTCCATCTGGAAGTGCATACGTCTAACATTCTCTGCCATTTACAATACACTGTGCACCATGTCCCTGGCGGCCAAGGGACATTCCAACTACCTTGAGAAGGGGAAGTGGACATAGAATCTAAAGACTCAGTAGATCCTTATGTCCCTCCTCCAGCCACTGATCCTGGGAAAAAAAGACAAAATTTTCAAAGTGCACTATCTTGTTCAAGAGCAATAAGACACTTGCTGGCTGGTCAGAGCTTTGCTCTACGGTTTCTCCTTAAATACAAATAAGCATCATTATTTTTTCTGGATTTTGTTCACTCAACTCTAAAGTCTGCCTCCTTAAACCATAATCACTGTATTTTTCACAGTCCTGTTCTTTCTTCCACCTTGCCCTGAAGACAGAGGCCACTGTGGTCTTCCACATTCAGCAGGTTATTTTTCAGAGGACAGTGAGAATCTGCTGCCCATCCTCCATCTTCTCCCAGGGAATTCAAGTCACACAACAGAAGTAGAGTTCAACGTTCGATATCTGAAAGAGCTTTGTCAATGTTGAAGATGTGAAAAACATTAATGTGCACCCAGCTGTGGTCATTCATTCATTCAATCAATGTTTACAGAGTGTCAACCAGGTACCTGGCATAGAGCTAGGTCCTAGGGACACAATGAAAACAACAACAATGAAAGCAACAACAATAGAAGGAGTTGACTCTTATTGATGCTTTCCACATGGCTGGCATTCATTTAATCCTTTAATCTTCACTACCCTGTGGGACAGATACTATTATTTTTCATTTTTTATGCATGAATAAAATGAACCATGGCAAGATCACACAGCTAGTAAGTGGCAGAGCTCAGATAGGGGGCTGGAAGTCGTCTGCAAGCTGATGAATTTGACCATCATGCTTCACCATCTCTCCATGGTGACTATGACAGAATCTGTCCTCAAGTGGCCCACAGCTGATAAGGGAGACAGACAAGTAAATGGGTGATGACAGTGCAGTGGAACAAATGCTCATGACGGGGGCCACAGGAGCTCACGAGAGTACAGCGTCTCAGTGACAATGCTGAGAAACTGGAAACTGCAGGTTTCATCCTTCCCTTTAAGGCACTCTGTCCTGGTGCTTTTCAAGATTTAATATCAACATAATCTCCTGGGAATCTTGCTGAAATGCAGATTTCTGAGTCAGAGGCCTGCAGTGGGGCCTGAGAATCTGCATTTCAAAAAGCCATGCTACAAAGGCTGCAGGGCAGCAGGCCCACAGACCAAGGGAGTGATGAAGCTAGCTGGCCACCTCCTGCCTGATACTGAGCCTAGATAATAATGTCTTTGTTAATAATGTCATGGCTGTGGTCACACCTGCCGTACCTCCCGCTTTAACAAGCACAATGGTAGTAGTTTACTAACCTGGCTGATCTCTAACCTGGCTGCTATGAGCCAGCCACTATTCTAGCTGCTTCGTGGGCATTTCACCCTTGCAAGGCCCCAAGAAGGGAGGTGACTGATGAGGAAACTGAGGCCTAGAGATTAAGTGATTTCATGACTTCCCCAAAGTAACTCCATCCCTAAGGGGCAGAACGGAGATCTGTACCCTGCCAGTCTGTGAAGCACAGATGCACAGGGCCCTTCTGCCTCCTTGTTCTCACTTTTCACATCAAGAGGTTCTACAGCAGAGCAGTTAGGACATTTGTGTAGATCACACAGCCAGGGAGGGCAGAGCCAGAACTTAGCCCAAGCGAGGCCCAACCCCTAGTTCATTCTTTAAACTGCTCTACAACAAAAGAGGAATTTGAATTACTCCTCTGGCTCCCAAGAGATTGGTTCTTGGGCTGTATTAGACTTAGGATTTTTTTATGGTCACACAAGGACATTGGTGAAATCACTAAGGATTTAGGCCACTGGCAAGGCCTCAGTCTCTTAACAGGGGTTATATCCTCTTTGCCTTTGACCTTTTCCATTTCAAACACATTAACAGAATTTTCTTGTGTCCATTTTCTTTCATCCTTTCTAGGGAAGAGAGAGGCAATCATTCTACAACCCTCATCCTGCTGCAGACTTTGGGGGAAACTGAGTCTCCACTGAGGCTTGCTGGCCTGAGACTCAGGGGGCTGAAAGGGAATGGATAGCAATGAGCTGTGAATGCTGAAACAGTCCCTCCAGCCCTGCTCCACTCGCTTGGGTCCCTGTTGTGACCCCTCAAACCTGGAGCCCCCACAAGCCCTCACTCCCTTCAGCCTCTTGGAATAACATTACCCATAGTCCTGCCTCCTGCTCCTCCTCCTACCTCTCCTCTACCTCTTTCTCCTCTTCCTCCTCCACCTCCTCCTTCTCCTTTTCATACCTCGGCCAACTTGTTATTGGAGAGCTGACCACTGGGTCTTGCCGTCAGCACTCCTGTCAGAGTGTTGATTGCTAATAAAAGCAGTACAATTGTTGATTGGGAATAAGAAACAAAAATAAAGCACTCAAGCTGCCCAGCTACTGTGCCGGGCCATGTTTCAAGACTGTCATCTCAAAGCCAGGGAAAACAGGAAAAATTGCTGCCAACTCAGACCAACTCCCACACTGCCCACTCAGCTGCCCAAACTAGCATCCATCAGTGCCTTTCACAGCATCCTCTTCCTGTACCAGCCCCTGTTGTTGCTGAGAGTTGCCTGAATCCATCTCCATCTGTGTCCATCCTAAGCAGGTCATACCTGTCACCATCGTGCCTCCACAGGAAGGCGTGTTTGATTGTGCACAGAGATGGGGATCAGGGATAAAATACAACAATCTAAGGCCTATCAATGCTACTTGAGCCTTAGGATGTTCCAGGAACAATGGCAGGGTTTGCTGGTACTCAGGCAGGCATCTAACATCAGCATCGAGGTCAGTGCATGCACAGCAAGCACTTGGCACAATCCTGGCCTTAGACAAGGTCAGACTCAATCCTCTCAGGGTCTAGAGAACTATGAAAGTCCCTGGAAACCTATTTCAAAGGTATTCAAAGCTGAAGTCTTATATATTGTGGTGGTGGTGGGTAGGGGATGTTAACTATTGAGAAGAGGTTTGGTGGACTCTAGAGACATTTCAAGGGCTCTGGGTCTCTGGTTTACACTTGAAGCTGAGTGATAAGAGCCCTCACTCCTACACACACCCCTCATCCCCTACTCTCAGCTCAGACTGGTCTGGGATGTTTGAGAGAGAGACAGGAATTGCACATTTTGGGTGAGGGAACCAGTGGTCTCAGCTATAAGGAAGATTGGAGGTCAGAGGCAGAGATATAAAGGGATGAGGGGAAAGATATCCCTTTCCCCCAGCCACTCCTTCCTATTTGATTTGTTAGACATATATAAGTTCTTCCTGGGTTTACTGCCTCCCATTTGGGTGAAATGGTATCATCAATGTTTTCCAGATCCTTTCCAGATTTTTATTTAGATAAAATATCTAAATATTACATATCCTTGGTGATATGTAACATTCACTCTTATACCAATCTAAACAAAATCTTGAGATTTTTCTCTGATTGGACTAATTTGGGTCACAGGGTCATCCCTGAACCAATAATTATGAATGAAAAATGTGGTATGCAAATGTGAACAAAATATGATAGTTTCAGCCAATCAAGACTCGCTTCTGATTGGGTAGTAGTTTAAATCACACCTGTATGGATAAATGGGAGATTAGACCCTTTTTTGAAAAAGGAACAGAGAAATAGACGCTGGAGACGCATCTAGCAATGGCCACTAAAGGTGCTGGAGATTGAGTATCAAGGATTGTATGCCTTATGCAAACTTTTTCATTGAATTAGCAGATTCAAGATAGACTTTAGAGACAATCTGGACCTATGATTCTCACCAAGTCAGCATTCCATTTGAGGAACCCATATCAGAATCTCCAGAGAGCAGTGTGAGATTTCCATATGTGACAAGCAGGGACAGTAGTTTTTTTAAAGATTGGGAAACACTGCCTAATTACATCATGAATAACCTTCCAAAATGCTGACCCAACAGTCTAATGGAATGTAGTATCAAAGGATTTGAGTCTTTGAGGTTAGACAGATTCAAGTTCAAGTCCTACTTGTATTACTTGCCAGCTTCTTGACCTAGGATCACTTCCCAGTCTCCTCTGTAAAAATGGAAACAGAATCCCCATCAGAAGATACCTGTGACTGTGGAATAAGGTAAGCTGCAAGGTGTATTTGAGGCATTCCTTGAACATAGAAAGTGCTCCACAACTGGTAGCTCTCTGATTGTCATCAAGTGTTGAGCACTTTATCACCTGTGACATGAGAAGAAAGGGTCGAAAGCACTAGCTCTGCCAAATGTCCTCATTTTATAGACATGAAGACTGCAGCCCAAATTAGAGAATAAGGTCCCATGATTAAAGAATGATTGAGACAGAACAAAAACATCCTCCAATTCAAAGCATGCCTTCTGATCATTGATTGATTCAAGGGTTCAACTTCCATCAGGCTGCATCCTGTTGCTTGATCATATCCACACCTATTCTCCACACCAGAGAACCCAGCATTAAATGCAGAGTAAAGCAGGGATCCTCAAGCCCTTCTGGAGAATCTGTATGGTTGGAGCTGGAGAGATGGAGCTTCAGGCTCATCAAAGATCTTTCTAGGAAATGGATTTCAAAGTGTGCAGCATCTGACCACCTTCCTTCCCTGCTCTTCAGCCAGGTTCTGTTGCCAGATATCATTATTGATGTGACTGGGAAGAAAACTATGCAAGTATCTCTCAGCTTCTTAAAGCTACTGCCACAGCAGCAACAGCAGGTAGGAACTGGTTTTCTCTGGGTTGGCCAAATGGCTTCAGTTGGGTGATCTCATCACTAGTAGATGGGGCTCCTTTAATGAGTATCTCTCTGTAGGTATCATTCTCAGTGGGTTTTCAGGCATGTGGAAATGCACATTTGAAGGTATCTGTCTTTGCCTGTCCACCACAAGTGTGTGTATACACAAACTCACACACACAAACACACAACCCACACAGCTTCCCTGCATCTTTCTGTTCAAGGTAAGGTACACAGCCTGGCCAATGACAACATTTTCCTGCTGTAGAACTACCAGGTCATACATTGTACTCAGTTAAGTATTCACAAATATACCCTGAAACTCTCATGTTAATTTCCTTTAGGGTATCCCCATCACCTATTGAAGTTTCCCAATTTTCATGATCAACACTCCATCAGTGAACACTTTTTGGGGATGCAACATAGTGAACATGCTTATTACTTGTCTACTATGTGTACAATTAATGCACCAGCATGTAATGTGCTAGTATACTGTAGAAATTTTGCATGAATAGAAATTTTAAAGAAGAAAATACAAAGGTGAAAATTATAAACTATATTTTATACATAAAAATTTTCAGCCATTAACTGAAAGAATAAGGGTTGTGTAATTATTCATTGTAAATGCTTCATTACTTTCAAAAATCTTAAGTTAGCAGTTTTTGATATAATCTTCTTGAAGGTCAAGTTGAAAGTATGTTTATTTTGCCCATGGTTTGGGGGACTGGATAGGCTGTGAAGTGTCCCAAAGAGATCAAATACAAAGATGTACACTATTGGTCCCACTTTCTACACATCAGACTCATTTTTCATTCCCACTTACAAATCTACCAAGGATGTTGTGGACATTTCCCAAACAGATTTCCATTTTCCATGCATTGGTCAGTTGCTCTTGCAAATAAATCAGATGAAGCATTTTAATATTTTGAGTGAATGTGTTTGGAATCCTCTAGAATGTTTTTATTTAGATGACTTTTTAACACTTCAGAAAATTCTGTTTCCAAGTCTTCATAGAATACAAATATGATAGATCTTATAAATGACATCCTGATGTTATTTTAGGCATTAACATCATATAATGGTGGAAAAACTTCAAATGTCCATTTTTAAATACATTTTCTTTCACGGAAACCTCTTAAAAGCAGCTGCTTTCTCATTCATTGTTTTAAAAAATCACCTTTACCTCAAAAGGGCAGATTACAGATGTTTACTTTTTTGAAAATATCTAATAGCAACAGCTACCTATCATCACTGTAAAGGTCAGCAAATTTGGAAAACTTGGGGTTTTTGTAAAAGAAAATTATACTTCTCATAAGTTCAACAAACTAGCCAACGACCCTTTGGGTGGCACAAAATCACTGCCCTTTTTGTCACAGAGTAGCCGAAGATTTTACCACTCAAAACATTATCCTCTGCCAGGCCATGCAAAATGCTATGTGGCTCATCAGGCGAAATCCAAGGAGAGTCTTTGCAGCCATCGGGTGGGAGGGGACTTCCACTCTTTCCTCAGGAGACCTCAAGTACCCCAGAAAACACATCACTGTTTGATCAGTGGATAACTGGGGGTAACTGTCACTCCATTTAAACACTAGTAAAGCTTCCCTTCTTTGTCATGTTCAGAAAAGCAAATATAGCCCCTTATTTTCTTCTCAGACTCCAGTGGACACCTGGTACGTTGGAGAAGCAGAGATGGAGTCCTGTATGGCCCCTCTTCTTTTCCCATTCAAAGCTCCATACAAGATAAAAATAACTGACATTTATTGAACATTTACTATGTACCAGCACTGATCCACGTCCTTTATGTGCATTCACTCTCCTGAGCATCCCATGGAGTAAATATTATTATTATTTGCTTTTCACAGTTGAGGAACTAAAGTACAAGGGATTTAGCAACTAACCAAAGTTTTAAAGCTTAGTAAGTATTGAAGGGAGGATTCAAACCCAGCGAGCTTGGCATTACAGTCTACACTGAAGCAACCTGCAATGGTTGATCTTCCCCAATAGTCATACAAAGTTCTACACATACGTCACGGTCTTCATTTCTTCCAGGACTTTACAAAAAATATTCCTTTTGCTGGGACAATTCACTCAAGGTCAAGTTCTAATGCTACTGGAAGAACCTCCAGTCACCTTCTCTGGTCCTGCTGGAGCAGACACTTCATTCACTTACAGTGCTGCCTGGCCACCATGATGGTCCTTTCTCTGCAAACTGCTACAAGAATACCAGAGTCAAGGTGAATCCATTGGATCCTTTCTCCTGGATTTGGATTTTACAAAGTGACACAGAGACTGAGTGGGGTGGGTTTGGGGGTGAGGAGAGGGTGTCTTCAGAAGAGAATCATAAAGTGTAGTACTCCAAAGAGTTTCGGCATTCCCAAAGCCATTCTATCCTTTTTGAAAAAGATCTCCTCTACCTCCCAAAAGAAATCCCAGCATCTTTTGCTGGATTTCTTCAGAATCCATTTTCATTTACTTAAATGAATAAAGCAAACTTAGCCAATCTGCTGAGCTCCTGGAGCAATTTCTTCATATTCCATCAAGGCATCTATCAGTGTGCACAGTGGCTGTTTATTTGTTCTCAGGCTGTAGGTGCCTGAATGTACTGGCTGCTTCCCTACCTTCAGACTTCTGGTGCCTCACCCTACCTGTGCCCTGGAACAGGTGTCAGCAAGTGCAAGCTGAACACCTACCCAGATGTGCATGTTCCCCAAGAGGAAGCAGATACCTTTAAGTGCCTCCCTTGGTTGTAATCCATTCTCTGAATGCTAATGTTCACAGTCAGAGCCATGCAAACACTATCTCTGAAAGGAAAATCCAGGTTGGAATCATTAAAAGCATTAAAAAATGACCTTTGCTTGCTGAAAGAGTAATCCATTAATAATATATCTTGTACTATAAAGATAATAGGAGCTTCCCACAGAGGAATTAAAGAACTATGGAAATTTAGGGTCAATACTTCTTCTCTAAAATTGCTTTTTCCCCCTGGGGTGCAAACAGCAGGGAGCACCTGCCCTCCTGGGGTTGGCAGGAGGAGCATCAGATTTACAGAAGGACTTGAGTCAGAGAAGAGGTGCCATCTAGGTGACTCCACATAACCATCTTCCCAGCAGCAACCCTGCAGGCAGCTCCAGCATGTCCACTTCTGTTCTACCCAGCAATCAGGAATTTTCTGGTCTTTGGTCATGGCAGTGTTGCCAGTTATTGGCAAAAGCAGGGATTTAGGGTGGAGCCGGCACTAGAGTTTTGAGTTGTGTACACAAGCCTCAGACACAGCTAAGTCCCCAACTCTCTGGCAACAACTGAGGGAGGCTCCTGATTCAAATTCCTGATTCAGAGAGTCACTGAGTCCCCAAGTTGGAAAGATCTTAAAGGTCATCTTTGCTCAGTTCCTTTTGTGACAGAAGATTGATTACCTCCCAAGGTGGCCACTCCGTTTGGAGCACTGACAATTGGACCGCTCTTCTTCACGCTGATCCCTGACTGGGCTCCTCTCTTCACTGGGGCCACCATTCTAATCAGAGCAGGTTGGGTGACAAGAAGAACTCAGCCCCAAGTAACGACAATAAAAGGGAACATCACCTACAGAGAATACAAAAATAATAAAACTGACTAAAAATTGGTCTACTTTTTATTATCATCATTCACAGGTGATTCTGAACAATGTTAGTGGCAAAATATTACCCTTTCACAAAAGCTCTTGTTGGTCAAATTCTAAATAATTACTACAGCTACTGTTGAATTTTAATAATAATGACTATGGAATAAGCTTTCATTGAGCACATTTTTATTACCTATCCTTTAACGACATTCTCTTCTAGATGAGCACTAATTTGGAAAACTCCCAGTTTACAGTTGGCCCCCAACTCATGCAAACTCAGCTGTAAGTGTTCATTTCTAGAGTAAATTTTTAAGGTTTGGACCAGTTCCAGCTTGATTTGAGCATATTTCATGTCTCCAACCCCTGTGGCACTACATATCCCCAAGTTTAGGAATTTATAATAAGTCCTACAACGGTAAAGACCAGAAAAAATTCAGAAAATGAGCAACTTCAATTCTGACAGTTAGTGCAAACACTTGAAGTTTTTCTTTTAATTTAAAATGGTAAAATAGAGCTCGATCCCTGGTATCAAAAAAAATAAAATAAAATGGCAAAATAGACCCACAAAGTGCAATGATTTTGTTGAGCGTAATTTTTAGTTTATTTGTACTGAATTTGAAGACTATCTTTAAAATTGAAATTCATCTTTCTTTTTTCAATTAATCATTTTTGAACTGAAGAATTAATCGGGAAAATGTACTGTTATTAGTTATCACTGTAACACACTGCAGATTGGTATTCCCTTTTCTCAAAACCTCCACTATCATAACAAAATATTAATTCATTAATCTTTTTCCCTTTTATTCTGTAATATTTCTGTAGTCTTACTGGTATGAATATATGTATTTTTTTAAAGAGATATTTTTGCTGTCTGCTTTTCCTTTGTGGTCACTGTTACTATTTATTTTATCTTATGTTTATTGCTGAAATTAATCTTCTATGAAGAGAAGAGTTGTTGAAAATGACTCTCTCAGGATATCAAATATAGCAAGAACTTCACTGGTTCTGATTCCCCTTCTCTGAGCATTGCCCCAGTGTTTGAAAATCCTCATCACATTTCCCTAAGACTTTTCCAAGTTGATCATCCAGTCCTCTCAAACATCCCTCATAAAAATGGTTCTGCGTCTTTCTGCCACCTTCACTATAATGGCTGTCAGACAATGTACATGATCTCATTTGATCATCTCCATAATTGTTCTTCCCATTTTATTGGTGAGAATACTGAGGCTGAAAGGAATGAGTTAATTTGCCCAAAATTATATAGTCAATGTGTAGCAGAGTGAGATAGAAAGTGGCAGGAAACTGTGTTCTTAACACTGTGTGATTCTATGCCCATCCCCCACTACCCACCACCATGTATGGTCCAGCTTTGTGCACTACTCTTCCTTTGGTGGCCTTAGAATACCACATACCCTCCATATGTGGGACCTAAAGAGTCAGCATGGAGAGAGTCACCTCTTTCATTCCAGAAGCTGCACATGTGCTAATGCTGCTCTGAGTTCACTTGTTTCATGGGCAGACATGGCAGACAGAATAGAGGTCACAGGAGGAGGTCAAGTTGAGCTGTGAAGGTCCAGGATAAGATATCGAGGATCCATGAGACCTGAACTTGGGGAAAAGAACAAACACTGGGATGAGCCCAGGGTTCCTCAGGGAAGGAACAAAAATTCCCAAGCCTCAAAGAGAGAGGGTCAGGCACAAGTTCCTACCTGCAGACAGCAGTGTCTGAGGAGCACTGATGCAAGGAGTGAACATTAGGGAAGAGAAGTAGCCACAAACCAAGTGCATGGCCCACCTTAGTGGGATGTCTGTGTGAATTGAGGGAGCTCTAGGAAAAGGCAGGATGGCCTGAGAGTACACACACACTGTTATGGCTTGTGTCTAGATGTCTTTCTGCCCCACTACTCCCACCCCCACAGCCTCAGGCAGTCACAGGTGGGGCTTTTCAAAGGTGGCTGGATCTAGAGTGCGTGCTACCGGAATTAAGCATATGATATGATGCTGGGATTAAGGGTGTGTGATTACTAAATTATTCCACTGGTTGGTCTGGCATAGTTCTGGGTGTGGATAATGAGAAGGCCCCCCCTGGGTATGAGTCCTACCCCTCCTAAGGGCCTGTAGCCTGGGAATAATATAAGGGACAGAAAGAGGCCTGCTGCCATTGCTTCCATACTTTTGATGCCATCTGCCTGCCAAGAACTGCTTCTCCTCCTGCCTTGGAGCCAGCCAATAATGGGCTGAAACCTCTACAAACTGTGAGCAGAAATAAACCTTTCCTCCTTTAACTCTGGGTGTTGGGTATTTTGTCTCAGCAACAAGAAAAGTAACTAAGACACACACCCTTCCTGAGCTGCAAACAACTGTTGGTCTCTGCAGAGGGCTCACACGACTGGGCTGAAGGATTTCAGGGACCTATACCAGATCCCCTCTACCTAGGCACTTTCAAGGGGCTCACGGAGATGCACCCAGGTGCTGTCATCAGCTCTTTATGCCCTGTGGCTCCTTTAAAACCTTCCTTTCTATGAAAACAGAGAAGACCATCCTCCCAGCACCACTTGCTAGGGAACAACCTTGGGCAACTTGTGCCTTCTGCTCCCATTTTGCCTGGTATGAGGCAAGCAGAGTAGGATTGGTGGATCCATTCTAAGCAGCTGGGAGGACTCAGCCCCAAATCAGCTTGTCCTCCCATTCAGGGCTTGGGCTGATCTCCAGTCCTACTTTTACCTTTTTTTTTGGTTCCAGGGAACAAACTCGGGTCCTTGTGCATGCGAGGCAGGTGGCCACACCACTGAACTAAATCCCTGGCCCTTTACTTTTACCTTTTGACCCCATCCTGATCAGGAGAATTTAGCCTCAGCACAAGACCTGACATGACTACTTGATCAAAGTCATCACATTCAGCCCAGCCACAGATTCATGTTGTTGGAATATTAGGATATTAGAAACAATAGGATTCTCTAACTCCAGGCAATATTAAAATGTGGACAGATGCTGTCTCTCCAGGGAAGAACTCCATCCCATTGCCAAGCATAGAGAGTGGGTCCATCCCTCAGTGAATGGAATTAGCAGAACTGGGGAGAAAGTAGGGTTCCTGACAACCGATCTGAGAGTACAAAGCATATAGGAACTCCAGCCCTTAAAAAGGGTTACCAGAAGCCAGTCTTATAATTTACTCCAGCAAGGGCAGGATGAGGGGGTGACATAGTCCATTGTGTGCTGTTATAACAGAATATCAGAGAGTGGGTGGTTTATAAAGAACAAAGGCTTGTTTCTTACAGCTCTGAAACCTGGAAAGTTTAAGCTCAAGGGACTTGCATCTGGCAAGGTTCTTCTTGCTATATCATCCTGCAGCAGAGGCAGAAGGGCAAGAGAGAGAAGGGGGCTAAATTCATCCCTTCATTAGGAACCCACTCCCATTGTAGCTAAACCACTCCAAAGATAAAGGCATTATCCCTTTCATGAGGGTAGAGTCATCATGGCCTAATTACCTTTCAAAGGTCCCACCTCTCAACACTGTTGCATTGAGAATTAATTTTCCAATACATGAAATTTAGGGAACACATTCAAATCATAGCAGTGGAAAAGTTTATGGGCAAGCAGAACCTTGGTGATTCATGGACATCCAGGCTCTTGCCTCCAGACCCACTGGGCCATGACCTAAGGCAGTAATGTTAAACCTATGGCACACATGCCACAGTGGGCTGTGTGTATCATTGAAAGCTCTAAAAGGTTCGCTATCACTGACCTAGGGCCACAAGATTTGACTAGACTTAGAACACCAGAGATGGGCTTCTAAAATGCATACCTGGCAGGATCTGGAGGGGTTGGGAATAGGGATGAGTGTCCTTGGAGATTCTTGAATGATCAAAGAGAGGAAGGAATTGGGAGGTCTGTGATCACTGCCAAACAATGCTGGGCTCAAGAAACTGCATCTCAGCTATGGAGTCTGACATAATGGGTAGGCCAAGCACAGACTTTCCAAGCCTGACATTGCATCTTGCTGATAGTGTTCTTTCCATTTTCTTTAGATTAAGTGTGGGAAATGAGAGCATGATGATAAATACAGTACTGATTAACTGTAGTCATAGCAGAGGAGAGAAGCTTCCTTTTCCTATCTCTCTTCTCTCTCTCTCTCTCTCTCTCTCTCTCTCTCTGCAGAAGCACTGGTCTTTGTCCTAACCTGTGGAATGATGGGTTAATTGGCTTATAGAGCTGCTGAATATGGAACAGAGCCCTAATGGAGATTTAATCAAAAGAGACAGTTATGTCGAGTGAGGTGTAAAAGCCACTGAAGATGAATGGAGATGGATACAATTTCCCCCCCCCCCCAGAGTTATTCAGAGCAATTTTAATAAAGTGCAAGTTTAACTATGGAATGGATTGTGTGACCAAGTGTCATTTGGCTGTAGGGCACAGCAGGGCAGGTAAAGGAGGGAGAATTTGCAAAGTTCCTTAGAGCAGGTAGAGCTTCTCTCTGCCTCACACAATGGGCACATGGCCCCAGTTCCATGCTCCCAGCCAAATCTACCTTTTACCCAATGACCCACTTAAATGACTCATTTCAGAGATACTTTTATATCCTCTGTGACTTGTGGTCAGTGATCTCAGTGGTTAATGTAGAAGGCTTACTAGGCCTAAGTCATGGTTGTGCTTGGAGGTCCATACCAACAGTGGATCCATATCCAACCAATTACCAGACACCTCAGCTTGATCTCTATTCACTACATCTTCCCCTTTCAACGCCTAGTTATCACTTTAGGAAGACTTTCCTGAACTAGTCCTCTCTCCTCTCTGCATTTCCGTTTGGCGCAGTTTCATAAATGTCTCTTTGATGTAGTCTGCCATCACTGTTAAACTATAGCCTCCTTGAAATACATATACATATAGGGCCAGGGATTTAGCCCAGTGGTTTCACCGCCTGCCTTGCAAGCGCAAGGGCCCGAGTTCAATCCCCGGTGCCAAAAAAAAAAAAAAAGAAGAAATACATATACATACATAAACCCATATACATGCATATGCACATGTATTTATCCATGCGCTCACGCACGCGCACACACACACACACAAATGAAATCTACTTAGTGGGATTATCATAGACAAGCTTTTGTATAAATTGCTTCCTTATTCACCAATCTGGTGTGGAGATCTTTCCATATCAATGGATGTTGCCCTATAACAAGCTCTTTAACAGCTGCACTGCATTCCTTTGTAACACAAATTATTCAATAAACCTCATCTTTTTCTGCAACCAAAAACATCACAGAAAGGAGAATTCTTCTACATATATGTTTTTGAAAATTTGTCCAATTAACTCATAAATTCCTAGAAAAAAAATTGTTGAGGTCAAAGTTTTGATACGTATTTTCAAACTATGCTCAGAAAGAGTAAAAATGTGTGTTAATGTACACTCCTACAGATGTTGTCTAGGAGTATGTTTCCCTACAGCCTTTCCCAGCCATCGTCAATCATGTTCCTTTTGGCTAATCTGATGGAAAACTTTGTTTCATTCTTGTTAAATTTGACAATTTAATAGTCTAAGACAAGCCCCATCAAAGGAGATGATATAACCACATGACTTGACAGGACAGTAAGGATTCTAAGAGCCCATGCTGGGAAGAGAAAAGCTTGTTGAGATTTTTCCTGGAAAAGTCACCCAGGATGAGGAACTGCCTCCCTGGAAAAAGAGATCAGCTGCCTAAACCATGAAATTCAGGAAGTGTAGTCAGATGTATCCTGGTTCATTTAATATCTTATCTGTTATGGTTTGGGTCTAGATGTCCCCTCAAAACCTCATGAGGTCATAGGTGGCTCTTCAGAAGTGGCTGAATCTAGAGTATATGATGCTGGGATTAAGGGTGTCTGGTTACTAAGCCAGTACACTGACTGATTTGGCATCACCCTAATCCTGGAATTCTGGATAAGATAAAAGAGGCAGAAAGACACTGTTAAGGTCTCTTGTTGCTTTTGCTACTGCGTGGGTACCATGAACTATTTCTCCTCTGTGACGCCTCTCTGCCATGTGCCACCCTGCCTTGGAGCCAGCCAATTATGGACTGAAACCTCTACAAACTGTGAGCTAAACTCCTTCCCTTTAACTTCGGGTATCAGGTATTTTGTCTCAGCAATGAGAGAAAAGTAACTAACGCACTACCCAAAGGGTCTCAGTGGACTTTCTAGATGTCCATTTTCTGGCACCTGATGGGCATCTAAGTCATAGATCTGAATGCAGCATTAAGCAAGTCTGAGGGACAATGAAGCAATATACACATCAGAGAAATTATGTATCTTATGTATAATACACAAGGAACATAATAAGATAGATATATAGGGACCTGAATAGCTGGTTTAGATTATGAATCTATATAACAAGCCCCAGAGCAAAATCAGAAACCAGGGAATTGCACAGGAGGCAGTTAATCTCCAGATACAGGACCTGAGACTGAAGCCTGATGCCTTCTTGGGCACCAGGGTATAAACATCCTTGTGCACTGGGCACATGAGATAAAAGGCCAGCTGATGGTTTGAAGATCCACTCAGTAGGGAACAAGGGCTCTTAATGGCCCTCTGGGCCAGGTCTTGATTGGCTCAAGGACTGAGGCAGATAGACAGAGCAGAAGCAGGTATGTACTATCCTCTTGACAACTAAGTCCACCAACTGAGAAATGCCTTCTTCCAGAAAGTATATGGATAATTCCTTCCAACAAAGTCTCTTTCCAGTGTAGAGGTGGGAGTGAGTATGGGTACAACAATGCTCAAAGGAATGAATTTGAGCTAATGTCATTCTTACATTGATTGCCATTGAGTTCAGGTCCCGTGCTCCAAGTTATCAATGACCCAAGAGGATGTGGTTAAACCAAGGATGATGCCTGACTTGGAGTGGAGCAGTGTTTGGCCCTCAAGGAGCCAAGGCCAGTCTAGAGTATCTGGCCCAGAAAGCTGATGCTTGGGACTAGATCCAGAAGGTGACACCAAAACCACATCCATGAATCAAATCAAATGGAACCAACCGGTACTTACATTTAAGAGTTAAGTGATGTTGGAGGACCAGGGACTGAGCAAATAAAGAGGAAAGAAGCAAGAAATAATTAGTGAGTTGCTATCCACAGGTTAAGAATTTTGCTATTAACAAGACTGGAATGTCCATATCACCCCACTAAAGGTTCTATGCTATGTGGGTGTGAGGTATACTAGTTTCTTTTTCATTACTATAAAAAAATACCTGAGGTTGGGTAACTTTACAAAGAAAAGAGGATTATTTAACTCACAGTTCTGGAGGTTCAAGGGCCTGTTATGTTGATGGCCTTCTTGCTGACAGAGTTCCAAGTAGTGCAGGAAACGTGTGTGTGTGTGTGTGTTTGTGTGTGTGTGTGTATGCACACATGCCCTTTCTGGCCTCTTCTTACAAAGCCAACAGTATTGAATTATGAGAGCTCTAACCTGACCAACTTATTTAATCCAAATCACTTTCCACAGACCCCACTTCTAAACACCATAGTCAGATTCAGAGTACATTCCCTTAAGAACACATGATGTGAATGAAATTTCAGCACATGACCCCTTAGGGGACACACCCCACCCACATTCAGCTCATAGCAGTTGATTGCCTACTGTAAAGCCCCAGACTCAGTCAGGCATTTGCTGCTGTCTCCTCCTCAGTCACTGTGAGATGGTGGTGTGCTCCTGGCCTAACAGGAGGGAGGGAGTAATGGTTTCTATACTGGTTACAGTGTCCCCTGCAGTGTCATCGACTCTCCTCCTTCTGCAGATGTTGCAGCCATCTTGAGTCTGCTGGGATGACAATATTCTCACTGTCTTGAGAAGGGAACTGAGAATGCTTCCCAGAGAAGTTCCTGTCTTACTGCTTTTGTGTACAGAGTGGACAACACTGAGAAGAGTACTATTAAACCCTGAAGTCCCAAAGACCTGCCTTCCAAAGAGCCCTTGTTCTAGCTGCAAAGCAAAGCTTGGGGCTTTTGATTAGAAGGGAAGAGTTACCCTCCACTCCAGGAAAGGATCATGCTCCTTGCTAACTACCAGGGGTGGCCTCACAGATTCCATATCTTGCTCTTGCCTCCAGTGGCTCCTTTTATTATGTCCAAATAGCTACTGAACGCAGATGACTCCCTAGATTTTCTTTCCATCTAACAAGCTGGGCTTAAGTATCATATCCACAGTCCCATGGCTCTTCACCATTCTTGTATCACCACTGATTACCTAGACCAGCAACTAGGAGAACATAATGACTAAGAGCATGGGCTTTCAGCTGTACTGCCTGGGTTCAAGTTCAGGAAGTTCAGGCTCTGCTAGGAAGCTGTGTGATTATAAATAAATCATTTAAATTCTTTTGTGTCTCTCTGCACCAGTTGCGTCATCTGTAAATGATAGTATTCCTAATAATGGCAATATAGCATTCTCTCAGTATCTGTGGGGACAGATGTTAAAGTTCCAATCATGCAGCATTTGCATATAACCTGTGCAAATCCTCCTGTACTCTTTAAATCATCTCTAGATTACTTATACCTAATCACTGTAAGTGCTATTTAAATAGTTCTTATATTTGTTTTTTAGGGAACAACAAGGGGGGGAAGTCTATACAAATTCAGTACAAACGCAGATATTTTCAATTATTTTTTATCTGAAGTTGGTTGAATCTGTGGAGGCAATGCTTGCAGATATGGAAGGATGACTGTATTTCATAGGTTTGTGAAGATTAAGTGAATTAGAATACAAAACACCCTTAAACAGTCTCTCCTGCATTGTAAGGGCCACTTAACTATTAGTGTTTACTATTGTTATTTTTTCCTCACGTCACCTTCCCCATTGGGTAAGTAAGAGAAACCAGCAGAGAGTGAGTAATATTTGTTATTTAGTTGGATGAAAATATAATTTATTCACTTGTATATGATAATAATATTTAGTATGTGCTGTATAATCCTATTTGATCCCCATCCCAGGCACATGAAAAGCATGTTAGTATTTCCACTTTGCAGATGCAGAAACTGGGACTTGCAGGAGGTAACTCTCTGGCCCAAAGTCACATAGCTAGCAAGCTGAAAAATTCAGATTTCAATCCATGTCTGGCTGGCTCCAAACTTGCACAGTTTTGTTATTTCAGGTCATAAATAGTTCAAAAGTAAAATGAGAACAGTGCTAGAAAAAGACTCATTCTGGTCTAGAACTGTTCAGGCGTCGTAGTGGCTTCTATTCTTTGCTCACAATCCTCTCTTCCCTCCCTCCTCCTAAGCAGCCTTGCTTCCTGCCCTGAGGTCAGGCTGAGCCAAGTGACTCACTCTGCTTGTGAGTACCAGCAGACCAGACTTAGTCCACATCTGAGCAGAGCCTTTCAACGAGTTGCTGCTTTATCTCTTTCTCCTTGAGCTCCTGCCTCTGCCATGAGACCAGCATGCCACAGATGAGGGCTTCCCCTTCAGCCAGTGGCCCCAAATAACTTATCAGTAGAACTGAGCCAAACCTAGCAAAGCCCAGAAGAACCAAGGACAGCTACTGCTGACCAGCAACACTCACATAAGGTGAGCAGGAGGGAAATGCTTGGTGCTGTGAGGTATTGAAACTTGGCAGCAGCAGGTGGAGGTTGCTGCCACAGGAAATGCTGGCTAATGCAAACATGGTCCCTGTGGTGGTGGACAGACCAGGCAACCTCCACTGTGATGGAACAGACTCAGGAGGGGATAACCCAGGCTTGCTGAATAAGGCACTTGGTTGTAAAGGTGGGCTTTATACCAGCTGGGTGCACTTTTGTGCATGATTAGTGATCTAAATATGTTCTCTAAATTGAAATCAAAATAATGAAGCCATAGAGGACCCTGGAGCAAGAGGAAGGAGAATGTGGTCAAGGTATTTTAAGTTTCCCTTCCCTGTGGGTGGCTCCCACAGATGCAGAAAACAAGCCCAAGTGGAAGACATTTTTTTCCTGCAGAAGAATGAGTCCATAGACAGAGCTTTCCTGCAGAAAGACAGCGGACAGAAGTCACCAGCACTCTCACAGCTCTGTGGATTTGCCTTGAATTGTGTCTGGGACCTCTCCATGTGACAAGTTCCCAATGTGAAGCTCCCAGTCACCCAGCAAGAGGGAAGGCCAAGCCAAATAATGATTTCTGGCTGGGGACTTTTACCAAGACAAAGTACCTGGCAAATAAAGCATACGATCACAACTTGACACCTGGCTGAGATGGGACTGGCACAAATCAGTTTTACAGAGACTTCTGTGTGCAGCTGGGTGCTAGGCAAAGAAGATTCTCGTTGGCCCATGTGAAGCACAAAAGTGCATTAACATCTCTTGTGAATGCCACTGATGGTTCCAGTAAAGGCAACTTTGCACAATTTCATGCCCAGGCCTGCCTTTGAGCTGTGGATACTCCTTCATGTCTCTTCCCTTAACACTTCCAGCGGTAGAGGGTCAGGCCTTTGGAGAGTGCAGGGAGTTCCTCAGGTCTTTGTGAGGCAGAGGAGAGGAGGCAGACACTGGGGCCACTTCATTAGGCTTCTCCTATTGGTCTTTGGCCAGCTGAGATCCAGGGAAAGTCTGCAACTGGGCTGTGTTTCCATGGCAACGGCAGGCAGCATTGCTCAGAGGCAGCAAGTGGGGGGGGTGGCATGAGTGAGGGGGAAAGGGAATCAGGAGGGGAGGGGAAGAGGGGACCTGAAAGGGAAAGAGAAAAGGGGGAAAGGGAGAGAAAAGTCAGAGGAAGGGGTAAAAAGAAGAGGAGGAAAAAAGGGGATGTCAGAGAAGGTTAAGAATAAGAGGAGAGGCAGAAAGATATGAGGGAAGAATAAGAGGCAATATGGAGAGGAAGAGAAGAGGAAGGAAGGAAAGAAGGAAGGAAGGAAGGGCATAAGGGAAAGGAAAAAGGAAATGGGAAGGAAAAGGAAAAGCTGGAAGAGAACTGCTTAAATCCTTGACTTCATGCACCAGGGGCAAGTGTGTCCATAGCCTGGGACTCTGGACCACACCCATGCACTCCCTGCTTGACCTACATGACACACTAAGAAATGCACAGAACACAGCCCCAGAGACACTGGGCTTTGCCCTTGAGTAGCTGTGAGATGGGATAGCAGGAAGTTTCTAGAACAAGTTTCGGTCTCTGATAAATTGTGCCTCTGGCCACATGAGCTTGGGCCAATTATATAACTTCTCCAAACTTCAGTTTTTTCACCTAAAAACAAAACAAACAAGAAAACCAAAGATAATAGCTAGCTTATGCAACTGTGAAATGAAATAAGAGAATGTGTGTAGGGATCTTAGTGTGGCATCCGGCCCATGCTAAACAATAAATGAATTGTACTTTTTATATTTGAGTTGTTCGTCATTTAACCTGCCTGAAACTCCATTTCTTCATCTGTAAAACACAGATAATTCCCACTTCAGACAGCTTTTAAATTATTTGATTGTAAGTGCTCAATAATTGTTTGCCATTAAAGTTATTTTCCTAATAAGAATAAACTTTATAGAGTGCCCAGTACTTTGTTTGTTTGTTTGTCTGTTTGGTGGTGCTGAGGATTGAATCCAAGACCTTTGCACTAAACTACATCTCCAGCCCTTTTTAACTTTTTTTTTTATTATTTTGAGAAAAATTCTCACTAAGGCACTATGTTGCCCGGACAGGGTTTGAATTTGCGAACCACTTGCCTCAACTTCCCAGAGTCCCAGGATTACAGGCATGAACCACCCACCCTGCTGCCTGATACTTTTTCAAACCATATTCTCCACTGTTACTTCATTTAACACTTGAAGCTATTGTTTCAAAAGACCAGGCAGCATTATTTCCCCCACCATAGCTGCAGTTCACTTCCAAGTAGTGTGTTGAGAACTTTACACCCATGACCTCCTTAAATTCTAGAAACAGTCCTTCAGTGCAGTTGTCATCCTCATTTTACAACTGGAAAACCCAGAGATCAAGGGCTAAAGGAATTTGCCTGTCACTTGTTGGTAGGTGTTTGAACTTGGAATTAAAAAGCAGAATGACAGGTGGAGGTAATACAATTAATTTGAAACAACTGATCCAACTTGGCCTTTTTGCCTCAAACCAATACTTCTTAAACTTTTAAATAGAATTTATTCTTTATTTGACACATAAAAATATAAAAGCAAACATATTAGGGGAGCAACATATCTAACATTGGTGTGTTGTGCTATGAGTCACTCAGAGTGGAAGGAAACAATGAATGGCCTTGGACTCCTTGGGAACCTCATCTACACATGTCAGCTCCCAGGACACGTGGCCACCCTGGCCACTGGCCACTGGGCAGGCTTCCAGGCAGTAATCTGTGTGAAAAAAAATCACAGACTCAAGTGACTAGTCAAGGCCAGGTAAGGAGCTGCAAACCTTTTCCTATGGGCCACAGAAGGAGGAAACAGGTAATTTAGATGTTTTTCCTTGCTTAAAAGGGAGGCAGATTGAAGCTATGTCATCCCACTTTTGATAAAATTGAAAATATTTTGGTGTTTTGAGAAATTCTGGGAGACAGAGAGACCACAAAAACAAAGGAAAGGGAAAAAGGAAGGTGCAGAACAGAAGCAGACATGAGAAGAGATAAAAACAATGCTTGATGACAAGAGAAGTGGAAAAGGAATGACATGCAGATAAACAGCCTGTGACAGAAAAGCTTCGGAAAGAGGTGAGCAAGAAAGCTGAGACACACAGAAGCAAAAAGGCAGAGACAGCACAGGGAAGAGATGGAGCAAGAGATGGAAACTTCCTTCCTTTGCTGACTGTGAAAATACAACATTGGTGTGCACAAAGCTAAAGAAGATCTCCCTCTCTCCCTCTCTCTCTCCCTCTCTCTCCCTCTCCCTCTCTCTCCCTCTCTCCCCCTCTCTCTCCCTCTCTCTCCCTCTCTCTCCCTCTCTCTCTCCCTCCCTCTCCCTCTCTCCCTCTCCCTCTCTCCCTCTCTCTCCCTCTCTCTCCCTCCCTCTCCCTCTCTCTCTCTCCCTCTCTCTCCCTCTCCCTCTCTCTCCCTCCCTCTCCCTCTCTCTCTCCCTCTCTCTCCCTCTCCCTCCCTCTCCCTCCCTCTCCCTCTCCCTCTCTCTCCCTCTCTCCCTCACTCTCCCTCTCTCCCCCCTCCCTCTCTCTCTCTCCCTCTCTCTCCCTTCCCCCCCTCCCCCTCCCCCCATTGTCTCCCCTACTCCTTTTTGGAAGGGAGGGAATCAGCTCTCTACATTCTAAAAAGGAGATGCTCTGCCAGCATTATTTGTAATACAGGTGTTTTAAATCACAGATAAAATTTGGCAGCACAAATGTTCTAGAAATCCTCATCTCACTGTGACAATAAAGAAACCTTCATCTTATACTCTGGGAATTAGAATCATCCTATCTCATCTTTCAAAGAAATAGATATTTTTATTGTCACAAAACACTCCTATTGCTACTAATCTTTTAAAATATCAGTATATCTTTACTAATGATGGTCCTGCTTCTGGTATGGCCTCAGTTGTGGTGGATTCATTGTTGCTCCATAGACATTTATTATGTACCTGTTAGGTGCAGGAGCTGGGCTGGAAGCTCTGGCTAAACAATAGGTCTTGCCTTGGCTACATGCTGTATAATTATGTCTCTGGTGAGGGTTGGATCAACACTTCACCTCTCTCCAGACAATTCATACCAAAGTGCTTGTGTTCCCCAACTGTCACCAATGTCAAACGGGGCCTGACCACCTATTCTGATTTCTTAACTGTGCAGCTATGCTGGAGAGAATGTAGCTGTGAAAGATGGGAGGAGGGTGGAATTTACGGGAATAGCATTGATGTGCACTGACTCCGCATAGAGAGCTCCCCTTTGTAGGGTTAGAAAAGTACCCCATCTGCCTGTAAGTCCTCTGCATTCAGTTCCTCTATGTACAGTGCCTGGCTGCCTACATCTTTCTGCCTAAGGATGTGCTCTGGAGACCAGCAACTGAGTGTCTGGGAGACAAGGCTCTAGGAGAGAACCTCAAACAGTGAGACAGGGGAATGGGTCAGTAATTAGCCCAGCATCGTCACCTCTCATGTCAGAAATTCCAAAGTTTGGGCCGGGGATTTAGCTCAGTGGTTTCGCTGCCTGCTGCGCAAGCGCAAGGACCCGAGTTCGATCCCCTCCCCAGTACCAAAAAAAAAAAAAAAAAAAAAAAGAGCCTGTCAGAAATTCCAAAGTAAGTTCTACAGTTTCTCAGAGTTCCCAGCAGCCTAAGCCCTAGCTACCCACAGTGGTAACTCACAAACACTGCTTTTACTCCCTCCACTGTCTCACTCTGCCACTCGTTCCCCCTTCCACTTGGGACCTAAAAACAAATAAACTTCCGTACCTAACACCTTATTTCAGAGGGAAGCTAAATGAAGAGTTCTTCGTATTGACTCATGTAGACCTCACCCCAGCCCGGGTAAGGTGAATTTCATTACTCAGTGCCAAGACTGGGCACTGGGGACACATTTATGGTTTCTATCATATAAGGAAGAGTTTATATTCTACATCAAAAGAAGATACTAAATCAATAATCAAATAAAGATAAAGTGATTGTTGTGGCAAAGGATGGGTGTATGGGCTCTGAGAATATCAAATAGGCTTATTTGCCCGAGCCAAGGAGGTCAGGAACACCTTTTCTGTGGAAGTGACACTTCAGCTGAGATCAGGAGCAGAATCTAATTAGGGAAGATAGAAAGGAAATACATTTAGAGCAACAAGAACAATTTGCATAAATGATAAAATTGAGGCAAGCCGAAGTTCACACACATACTAAGAGGTTAGGAGAGAGTTTGACTTCAGAACTCCAACTCGTATGCCTAAGCTCTTCACATGGTACTCAAGATGTGGAGTGGAGATAGGTGTGTAGAAGTGGGAGGTGACTTCCTACTCTCATTATTTATATCATAAAAGGATTAACTACAAGTTTTCTTTAAATAGAAAACCCCCATAGGGCATTTAACGAGTAACTCAATCAGAAAAGAGGGAATTACAAATTTATGTAAATGTATCTGTTGGGTATAAAGAGAAAAAAGCTCAAAGTATACAAAGTGGCTTCTTTGAAATAAATGAGGTGTTGAACACCTTCTCAGGCAGGCCTATTTCACAGCATCTATACCAAGGCAGCAGCAGGCTTTGCAAGAAGACCTGGGGAGAACAGTGGGGTTTTCCTGGGTGACTGACAAGAGTGGTCTCTGGCTCTCTAGAGGCCTTCCTTTCATCTCAAAGCAAAGACCCAAGTGTTCATCATCAAGGGAAAATGACACTCTGGAACAGAGCGCGGGGGGTTATTTCTCTTTCTGCTTAGTATGTAACCCATACTCCCATAGTGAAAGGAAAAAAATAAACTATAGAACTATCAAAGGGCACTGCATGCCAGGAAGCCTTGCTAAACTTCATTCCAGAGAGGAAAAGGTGAATAGAAGATAATGGTGGCTTCCCCACACAAAGACAAGAACTTGTCTTGAAGTGGGTAGAGAGTCAGGTCTGTCACAGACAGAGGACATTTTCAGAAACAAGAGAAACCAGACAAGTTCCAAAAGACAGTGTGATAAGGCAAGAAATATTGGAATCTGGAAGAGTCCCAAACACAAAAACAAAGCACATGGCCCCATTTTGGAATTTTGCTGAATATCCAGTGGAAGAAATACAGCTATGAAAATAGAAAATTTTGTTCAGCCTTGTGGTTCTTGAATTTTGAGACTGTGCTGGAGTTTGGTTCAGAAATAACCAAATATTTTCAAAATTATAGCTTAATTTGTTCCTAGAACAGTCTTGAGACAGTCTATCCCTTGGGAAGTCATGGATTCAGAAGAAAGGCAAAGAAGATATGCCCTTGGTCCCCTTGCAAACCAGAGGTGAATATAATCCAATTATAACTGTCCCCAGCCCCAGTTCAATTCAGGTCCTAATGAAATTTGAATTCCACCTGATGGTGAAAATGATTTATGCTTTCTGCAAAAATACATACATACATACATACAAAATCAAAATGTATACTTCAGTATCAACTGTAAAAACAGTAATATCAGGTACACAATAAAAATGTTAATGAGATACATGAAAAAAACAAGAAAATATAACCCATAATCAAGGGAAAAAAACCAGTAGAAGCAGACCCACAGAAGACCAATTATTGGAATTGGCAAGTGAGGAATTTAAAATAGCTATTAGGAACATGTTAGGAAATTCACTGGAAAAAAATTAATATAATGCATGAAGAGAAGTACACTATTAAGAAATAAATAAAAATTCTTAGTAAAGGGCCGGGGATTTAGCTCAGTGGTTTCACCACCTGCTGTGCAAGCACAAGGACTCAAGTTCGATCCCCAGTACCATAGGAAAAAATTCTTAGTGAAAGTTAACCAAATGGAAATTGTAGATCAGATATTTATTTGTTTGAAATTTTAAAGTTAATTCTATGACCTTAGGAGCAGACTTGGTACAACAAAAGAAAAAAATAGTAAACTTAAAATCAAGTCAGTAAGAATTACCCAAACTGAAACAGAAAAAGGCTGAGCAGAACATCACTTACGCATGGGAAAATATAATATTATCTAACATACATGTAAATGTAGTCCCTCAAGGAGACAGAGAGAATATTTTTTAAGGTGAAAGGACGTATGACTAATTTTTCTTCAAATTTTACTTTTAAAAGTCTATCTAAAAAAAAGTCTATCCAGAGATACATGAAGAAGCAGGATGCAAATGATAGAAACTTCATCTAAGTATATCATAGTGAAAAAATCAAAAAAGAAAAAGAAATGTTTATGGCAGCTTAAGAAAGCACATACACATATCACACACAGAAACACACACACATGTGGGGTGGGTGGTCTTGCAGTGAGCATCAGAAGAGAATAGAACAGTAACTTTTAAGTGATAAACAAGAAAAACTGTCAAATTAAAATTCTCTACATAGAGACACCATCCTTACTAAATAAAAGTAAAGGCATTGTCATATAAAGAAAAGCCAAGAAAATTCATCACTGACAAATCTAAATTATAACAAATGTTAAAGGAAATTCTTCATGCTGAAGAGAAATTGTACAAGATAGAAATTCAAACTGAGTAACAAAATGTAAACTGTGTGCATAAATATAAAAGCCTACTGTATTTTTATTTTCTTAATTTTTAAAAACTTTCGTATAGGTGCTCTCTCTTTTGTCTTCTTTCATAGTTACCTAAAAAAAATCACCAGTTTTTCATATTTTAAACTTTTGTGTGGTTTATTATCACCAGCAAAATGAAGACTTAATGTCCTAAATATTTACCATAAATTCATTTTGAGCTTCCCTTTGTTTCTGCGGTTTCATATCTGGTCATCACCTCTGCTGCGCACACACACACACATACACACACACACACACACACACACACACAACTTTTACCCTAGCCAGACTGAAATACTTGAAACTACCTATTTGTTCCAGATTCCTTGGACCACCAAGCCTTAGAATATGCTGTCCCCTATATTAACAGGCCCTATAAAAACCTTGTCAATCTGTCAATATTTCTAAACTTCCTACAAAACTCAGCCAAAGACTTACAATATAAAGAACATCTGATAACACTTGAGCTGACTAGATCACTGAACATCTTCTTCTATTTGGACAGTTATTCATCTTCTAAATCCCTTAAAAGAACTCAAATTTTCCTCCACTTCCCTTATACCTAGGATGCAGAGATGTAATCTGGGCTTCACTAGACAGACACATCTCCACTAGGCTTTGAATAAGAACTTTGTGAATTGTAAAATCCACACTCTGTATAGTCTAGTGGCAGCCACTATATTCAGCTGACAAACATATCAGATATAGAGATTCTAATGGCAGTTGCTTGGCATCCTCAGAGTTGGTTGTGAGCTGCCATTTCTATGCCCAGTTAGACAGCCATGGTATCACTGAATTAGCACTGTGATGTTATTTTTGTGTTGCCTCCAAATGTGTAGTCACAAAGACCTCCTAGAGATTCTCCAAGGTTTCTAAAATTTCCTTTAAATCCTTTGTTTGTTTGTTTCTGTTTATCCCAGACTGGTTTATATTTTTTTGCCATCAAGAGCTCTGACACACTCCCCCTGCCCTAAAATCTTCCCATATCTCCTTCCTGCCATCTCCCACTAACCATCCCCTCTATACACATGAAGAAATTAATTCCCAGTTTTAGGGGCCCAAACTGTCCTGCCATGCCTTCTCTCTTCTATTTTTCTGAAGTGTTTATTTACGTGTGTCTCCCCAGTTAGACTATTAACTACTTGGAAAGATCTCAATCTCATTTATTTCCATCTCTTCACTGAGTGCTTAGCAGAGTGCCTGGATTGGCATGGAAGAGGTGCTCAAGAAATGTGGCATGTGTGGTGAAGGCAGTGTCTCTTTACACCTACAGTAGATAAAACATAGAACTACATTTTTTTCTCAAATATTCACCTTAAGAACAAGCTCAACAGGCCAATGTCTTCTCTATTTCTAACAAGATCTTGAGGATAGTGCAAAAAAATGAGTGTGTAGACAGTTGGAACTAAACACGGCATGTGACAATATCACTGATACCATAAGTGCAGGTTTGTACAAAGACAGTGCCACGATAAACAGATGGACAATGTCAGGATGTTTTTATATGCACTCAGCAGATAGTCCTGTCTTGCCCAATACTTTTAGGTGGGACCACAAGGCATCATAAATCTATGTATGCAAGACGGAAATTAGGAGAACTATTTTACATAATGTGCAGTGGTATATCCATAAATGTTTAATAACAAATTTCTCAGGAAAAAAATCCATGTTTGTAGTATTTGCCAATTTCCATGGTGTAAATACTCTTACCATAATTCATTTCAAGGTACAGTGCAACAGCTCTGAATGTGGAGTTTGGATAAACGCACAGTGGCCCACCAATATGCAGGAATTCCACCACACAGATACAATAGATAAGTGCAAAACCACAGGTATTAATAAAACATCTAAAATTATCAGAAATTGATGAGCTTTGAGTATTATTACCTTTGTTGATAGCTATAACATCTTATTTATATAATTTAATTTGTTTATATGGCTTTCTTTAATAAATGACTTACTGAATCACTGAAAGTTTAATGATAAGCTTGTTAGCTAGGGGGAGCTGGTTCAACATATCACTAACTCTGTACCAGCTTTAGTGACCTCATCCAATCTTTACAACCTGGATTTGATTCTTTAGGAAAGGTGCTAGAAGATAGGAAACCACAGGCTCTTAAGCAGATGAGAGACATGTCTGAGATCCTATGTCTAATTTCTGACAACACTGCAATAAAAATAATAGCTAAAATTTGGAGATGATTACCACACGTCAGCCACTGTGATAAGCATTTTACAAAACTCATTTAATTCTAACTACAACTCTATGAAACGGGTTCTAATAATTATTCCCTCTTTTAGACTGAAGTAATACATACATAGATATTTAGGCATTAGGAATTTGCCCAATGGGACACAACTATGTGCACCAAAATTCAAACCCAGGCACCTAACTGAAAAGCAAATGCTCTTAACCAGTGTATTAGTGAGCTTTCTGTTGCTGGGACAAAATACCTGGCACTTGCAATTTAAAGGAAGAGAGGTTTACTTCGGCTCATGGTTTCAGAGATTTTAGTCCGTAATTGGCAGGCTCTAAGTCAGAAACACCATAGTGGGAAGGCCTGGTGATTGGAAACCGCCCAACTCATGGCATTCAGGAAGCAGAGAGCAAGAAAGAGCCCAGAGAAGAAGGGGCCAGGGGCCAGATATTGTACCCCAAGGTCATACTCCCATGACCCACACAGAGGCACTCAGAAGTATGCTTTACTAATCTGCTAGGCATCTCTCAAACTAATCAGGTTGACTCCCATAACCAGTGTCTCTAGTGCTTCAGGTTTTCTGACTTTTCACCATGCTATTGTTCCCTTTATTTTTTTTTAAATTTATATATTAATTGGTACATTTTAGGTATACAATACATTTACATTTATCATTGGGTGTTTGTACCTGAACAAATGCTGGCGGGGGTGTGGAGAGAAAGGAACCCTTCTCCATTGTTGGTGGGAGTGCAGACTGGTGCAACCACTGTGGAAATCCATATAGAGATACCTCAGAGAACTAGGACTAGAGGTCCCATTTGACCCAGCTATTCCCCTGCTGGGGATCTTCCCCAAAGAATTAAAAGAATCATACCACAGCGATATATGTGCACCTATGTTTATAGTGGCACAGTTTATAATAGCTAAGGTTTGGAAACAGCCCAAGTGCCCATCAACTAGAAACTGGATAAAGAAGATGTGGTTTTTTATAAAATGGAGTACTACTCAGCCATAAAGAACGAGAAACTAGAGTCATTTATAGCTAAATGGATGCATACTGAGGCCATACTCTTAAGTGAAATAAATAGGACACACATGTGTAAATACCAAAAAGTATCTCTAGTGTGAGAAACTGAAAGTGTAAATAAGGATGAAAATGATTAAAATGAATAATTGATAATTTGAAATAGGAAAAGGTCCAAAGATGGAGGGGTGGTGGGAGGGGATGGGGAAAGGGAAGAAAGGAACGGAAAAATTATGAGAAAGAAAAAAAAAGGAAACAAAGTCTATGTAAATAGGGAAGGGTGGTGGGGGTGAAGCGTGCACAGGTAATGGGGAAAAAAATAAGAACTAAGATACATCATGTTCAGGTACAAACACCCAATGATAAATGTAAATGTATTGTATACCTAAAATGTACCAATTAATATATTAATTAATTAATTAAAAAACAAACAAAAAAATGGAGTACTACTCAGCCATAAAGAACGAGAAACTACAGTCATTTATAGCTAAACGGATGCATATTGAGGCCATGTTCTCTTTACTTTTGAAGAGACAGAAGTATCTTCTTAGTGTTCTCCCATCCCGAGCTTCATTCTGTGTCTATTGTGCTATTCCATGTCTGTTGCTAAGAACCTATTAGGACCAGGGTCTTAAAGTTCATCCCCAATGGATGAGAAATCCTTGCCTAAGCCACTATGACCCCTTAAAGACCAATGGCTTTGCTGTCCAAAGGATCAAAACTGGCATCCAGAATGGAACCCAGAGCCCTAAGATCTTTGCTTCATGGAACTAGAGTTCATAACACATGATATTTATTCATTATCAGATGCCCTCAATTAATTTATTCATCAAATATTTGAATGAGGAACATACTGTGCATTAGGCATTGTGTAAAGTTTCCAGGACCATGTGATCTATTAAGATGACATCAAAGCAGTTCCTTGGACTCATGAATTTTCACAGGTTCATGAAAATATTGGAGACCTGAAAATAATTAATATCATCTCCTAAAGGTAAAGACTGCAAAATTAAACCAACAAACATCTACTTGAAAGTCTATGAAGTATAATCTTATGTCTACCCATCAACTACCTTTCAGCACAACTCTTATACGGTATATATAAATTATGTTAATGTGACAGCAGCATTATAGTGTGTTTGATTATAAATAAGGGAGGCCACTAAAACTAAGAGGATCTAAGGCCTCTGAAGGTTGTGAAACAACCTACAGGTGCTAGGGAAACAAGATACATAAGATGTAATTTCTGGCTTTCAGGGAGCCTACTCTTATGTATTGTTTATTTTCTTGTCTATTCTTATGTTCTAATTGTGAACTCCCAGAAGGCAAAAATTTTGTCCTGTGTTTTCTTGTTTAAACTTCATATTTCCTGCTCCTACAGCAGGGCTGCTTTCAGAATGATATCTAATATATAGTGTAGACAAATATAATCAGGTTAGTGTTGTGATCTATACTCCAAATTCTGAACCATCCACAAAGACACAGAAGTCATTTTCTTGTATCCTTTTCCACATACACATGCACATGGACCTACTACACACACACACACACACACACACACACACACACACACACACTATTCTCCTATCCACTAAACCCTACAAAGGACAGAAGAAAATGACAAAAATGGACATCAGTGAATAACTACAAAGCACAAGTAACTGTGCTGGGTTCTTTCCATACATCAAATTGGTACCATGTAAATATCTCTCAGGCCTGCTACATTGCAGGCGGCATTGCAGACATTGATCATTTTTTTTCTCTTGAACTGTCTTTGTTTCTCCCACTTTCTTTTTTTTTGTTTTTGTTTTTTTGTTTGTTTGCTTTTTGGTACCAGGGATCGAACTCAGGACCTTGTGCTTTCGAGGCAGGTGGCAGAACAACTGAGCTAAATCCCTGGCTCCCAACTTCTATTTGCAAGCCCTTTTGCATATCCTCTTGCATGCCAAGTGTATGATATATCATAAAGTGTATCATAAAGGGTAATGAAAATTGCAGGCACATTATAAAACAAACAGGAAGCAGTCACGAGAAGAGGGGCTAAATTTCTGGAAATTTATCCTGCTGCTCACTTAAATGAAATGTTTATCTCTCCCACACTTATCAGTTCATTCGGATTCCTGAGCCAATCTTGTCACTTCAGGCAGCTTTAATGGCTTTCATTTATGCAAGCTCAACACTGCCACTTCTGAACTGGTCATCCGCCACCAGGCACCCTTAGCCTTCCTCATTCCCATGGAGCCAAAACATTTCCATGGTCTGGAGAAACTGCACCAAGGGAAGCTGCATTACTCTCATGTCAGCATTCCACATACAGAAAGTGATTATTTCAGAGGTATGAGCTTAAAGCTGCTCAAAAGCTCAGGAGGAGATAAAGAGAAGCATGAAAGTGTCGGGCACATGGAAAATGGTCTTAGGCCCACAGTCCATCTGTACCAGTCCAGATTTGACCCACACATTACAAGATTATTCTGAGTAATGTTTTAAGGAACAGTTGCTGAGCTTTATGTAAATATGAATTGAGGCATACTATTAAAGGTTTTTTCCTTCCTTGGCTTGAAGTTTTTGTTTTTTCATTGAATTCACTGGGTACTAATTACATTTCTAGGCACTGTACTCCATTTGTTATCTCAGTTGAGCCCATCCACAAACATATGAATACAGTATTCCCATTTACAACTTAGGAAACTAAGGTTCAGGAAAGTGAATGGCTTCCCCAAGATCACACATCTTTTTACATATCTCAGGCTGGATGAGACCTCAGGTGATCTTTCTCCAAATATTTGCTTTTAATACTTATCAAATATTATTGGGCCCCTTCATATAGACAGGGGGAAAGACAGACAAGTATAGTTATAAGTTTCACTAGTATGCTAAACTGCTATAAAAGAGTTATAAGTGGGTTCTGTAGAGAGGGTGGAATGTGACCAATTTCTGCTGTGGGAAGAGGCAGGGAGGCTACACAGGGGTGGTGGCACTTGAGCTGGGCTTTTATGCTGGAGTTTGAGCTTGTAAAAGAGTGGACACAGGGAATGATGTCTGAAGCAGAGGGAAGATCATAGGCAGCAAAGTCAGGGAAAAGGTCTGGAATGTTTGGAGCATGGACGAGGGAGGCACTGCAAATGGTGAGGGTCTGTGGAGAGTAAGGAGGTCTCGAAGGCAGGAGGCTGGAGAGATAAGCTGGAATTGGGGGCTTATGGGAATTGGTGTCAGCAAATGTGGAGAAAGAGGAACTGTGGTTGGCAGAGAAGAACCTGAAAAGGCCAGGTGGCAGGCATTTGGAAAGGCCCATTTGAGAGATGGTGTGACATGAACTCAGGCAGTTAGTGTGGGAAATGGGAAGGATGGAAAGGCTTTAGGAAGCGACTCTTGAATGTCCGTGCACACTTTAAAAAATCATCTGAGAAAGACCTAAAATTGTAATTGTGAGACCCACTGCAAGACAATGGAATTCACTACATCTGGAGGAGGCCCCCACACCTGCATTTTAACAAGCACCCCAGGTGATTCTCATGTAAGTGCTGGGCAGACGACTGCTCCTAAGATGTTTCTAGGACAGTTACAAAGGTTGGGTCTGAGGGTGAAGGAGAGAGTGAAGTGGAGTTTAGGACCCCCTAAACCCCTAGCATGTCTTTGGATGGCTGCCCTACTTTCCACTGGAAAATGCTTTTCACCACTCAGTCCATGAGATTTGTATGAGGCCCCATGTAACCAGCTTCTCACTTCATACTCATTCAGGGAGGGACAGATGACTCAATCAGAGCCACTTCTGAGGCTCCTGGAAAGAGAAGCAAGTAATCATGCTTGTTGGCCTTGAACCTGGCAGCATAAGATGCTGCAGCTGCTTCACTCAGGTAGCATCTAAGATTAAAGCCAAAAGAAGGCAGAACTGAGAGATGAAAAAAACCAAAATCCTATGCCATTGTTTGCTTCCTAAATCCAGCCATGTTTAAACCAGTATACCCCTAAATTTTTCACTGCATGAGCTTCAGATTTGGTATTTTTGTTGTTTAGTTGTTGTTTCGTTTACACTATTCTGGGTTTTTTGGGTTGGGTTTTTTGTCGCTAAACAAAAGAAAGACTCTGATGCTCACTTTAAGAAAATGTGATATATAAAAATCTCACCCTACAAATCAGATAAATGAAGAGCTGATTACTTCTATTAAAAAGGGATTCACTCACAGTTTCCTTTGAAGACTGAGCCTCCCTGAGGTATGAAGTGTAGAATTTGATTTATTAAATTTGATTTACACATGACCTTTTCAGGAGGACGATCTTAAATGCAAAGTAAGAGCTGCTCTACCAAGATAATTATTGTCAAAGCCACTGCAGTGTGACTTTTGGGGGGTCAGATAGAGTGGCTCCCCCAAGCATAAATGACCCTGCCCTATTTGGGGGGTCTAAATTTGATTTCACAGCCTCTTGGTCTCCACAAATGTAAAATTCAAGCCATCTGCAGCAGAACTGATACACTGTTACACAAGTCTGATCTGACATACAAGTTGTCTTCAACTATAAGTTGATGGCATTTGTATTGCTCTACTTAAACTCCTAATAGGAAACAAGCTTGAAATGTGATTCCTTAATATATTAATTAATGCATTCATTACTCTTTATCAGTAACAGACAAAAGGGCTTCTTGCTAAGGAATTTGTTTCTCTGGGTTAGTAAATGCATCACTGGGGTTTCCAGTCTAGAGGTAGATGATTCCCTGCTTTTGGGGAGAGGAGAAAATCTCCACAGCCCAGCTCAGTGTTCAGAGCAAAGTGAAGGATCCTTCAGTATCTTCAGCTGCTTTATGTCTGAAGCTGGGGACATGCATCACTCTTCTCTTTACACCTGCTGCCTAGCACATGGTGGAGGCTTGTTGGATGGATCTTGGTCAGATGGTTCAACAGTTAGGTCAGTATCTAGAGAAGTCTGAAAAGGGGATCTTATTTGTGGGTCAAATTCTCAAGGGGTAAAATATTTCCAATTCTAAATACCACTTTTTTTTCTGAAACTCAGAGTGTTAGGAGGAACACAGGAAGAGCAGCAGCAATATCCCTGCGTCTCCAGCATAAAGCTCCCTCCCAGTCTAGAAGTGCAATTTCTAATCTCCAGCCTCTAAATTGTTCCCCCTCTGTCTTAAGTTTTTTGTAAATGCTTTTATTTCCAACCTGGAAAGCCTTTTTCATTTCCTCTCCCAATTCATTACAGGGAGCAATAAAGCTAGATTTTTCTTTCCAGCCCAGGGCAAGTTGCTGGCTCTCTTCTGGTTCCAAGGTCTCATTTTTCTCCCTAGATTCTGCAACTCCTACTTCTAATCCAGTCAGGGTTCACTCTTTCCCTCTCTTTTTTTGCTCCCTTGTTCCCTCGTTGGAAGAAGTGAAGAGCTAAGCTAATAATACTTCTTGGTTCACAGCAATACTATCATCATCTGCCTGTTTACAGTTCTGCTCTTGCTAGATTTTGCTTCATTATTTTGTTCCCTTCATCACCACTCCTCAGTCCCATTTCCCACAAGCATTTTACTAGGTTGTGTTTGGTAAATGCTTTTGGATATGAGTGTATCCATGAAAAATCTATATCACTTTGTGAATGAATTTGCTTTAAATGTACATAAGTGATAGTGTGCTACAGATTCCATGCTGTTCCCTTTTTGCTTTCATTGTTCTATTTTACAGTTCTAGTCATGTTGTCATGTATACACTCATTTTGTTGTTCTAACTTCTACACTGTATTCCATAAAAGCAACCTCAACATTTTGCTTATCCATTTTTAGTGACAAGCATCTCGGTTGCCTAAAATTCCCTATCATCACCAAAAATGCAGCTATGAACAGCCTTGTCCATGTTCCAAGATGAACCTGAGCCTGAAGATTTCTGAGCAATATACACAAGAGTAAGACTGACAGGTCACAGAGCAGGTGCTCGCTTAATCTCACTAAATGAACTCAGGCACTTTTTTTGTTTCTCTGTGTTCTTCCAACCATATATTTAAGGCTAATTATTTTCATGTGCAATGTTCACATTACTTCCTTTAATTATTATAACAAACATTTTTTGATAAATAGGGCAGACATTTAAGATAAATATATCCCCACTCTAAATTTGGGGAAGATGAAGTTGCAATACTAGAAATCAATAAGCTAGAAATTTGGTTCAGTCTATATTTTGAGAATCATCAGTAAGAAGTTGAGATCAACTCCAAGGGGATACTAGGAGATAAAAAGGTCAGTCTCTAGGCCAGTGGTTCTTAACCCTGGTTGCACATTAGAATTAACTGAGGAGCATTTAAGAAATACTGATGCTCATGTCTCTTCCAAGACCAATTAATCACACTCTCTGGGGGAGGGCCTCGCGTAGGCATTTTAAGAGTCTTGAAGTGATTTTAATATACAGATGGAGCTGAGAATCTTACTCTGGACTAGGCAGCAGGATTAGAAAAATCACCTGGCGTTTTCATCGGGCACATTTGTGTAAAGACGTAAACATCTGAAGACAAAGAGGAAGTCCTGAAGGTAAAATGTATAGAGAAATAATGAGAAAGGTGATTCCGACTGCTATCATCCACCATTCACTGGAAGGATAACCCACAGAACAAGGCACTTCTAGTTCAAGACCTGGAGGGAACTGAATTGCAGACTATATTTTAATTCGTGCCTGATAATTAGAAACTCAAAACTTTCAAATGATTTAATAATTACAAAAATATGTGAACTCCTAAGGCCATTAACAAGATTGCCATGGATCATTACCCAGGCCTAGCAAGCGCCCAGCTGACAAAACCTGTCTCCAGTTCTCTGTCCAAGGTGCTGAAGCCCACATGCTTATTGCAAGCACCAGTATATTAGCAGGAAGCAGATTCCCAGGGCTCCCCACCAAGGAGCAAACTGGCCCCCTGCAGAGCCAGTTTCTTTCCGCAGTCTGTAGGCAAACCCCTTACCACACTGATGTTCTCAAACCACTGAAAAAGTTTAATTTCCACACTGGCAGCAATGGTGCTGACTCTGAAAATGACTCCAAGGCTGGTTCTTTGTTTGCCTTCCTGATACCTTTCAAAGTAATCATCGTGCCCAATCCTTTATTACAGGAAGAAGAAGACATTAAAAGGGATATTATTAACATTAATTGAGCATCTACTATAAGCCAGACAAAGTGCTAAGTATTTTACATGCTTCAGCTTACTTAAATTTTACAAAAGCCGACAGCTCCCAGTGCAAAGGATGCTTCCTTGTCAACTGGCCACAGCTCCCAGTGCAGAGTAGGAGGCTTCTGGGACAACGTACCACTGCTTCCAGCACAAAGGAGGTGAGCTGTGCAGATACCAGCAGCACGCACCTCCCTACCTCCTGCCGCCCCTGTCGAAATGAGAAGACAGGGAAACAAGCCTCGGAACCAGACTTCCAGATCACCTACAGCAACCCCAAAGGGAAACGAGATGGAACACTCTGATACTCAACCACCTGGACTCCCTGACCTAGCAACAAAAGAAGATCTGGAAAAAAAAATCAGAAATAATTTCTCACATAATGCCAGAGATTGTGCTCATAGTACAAGAAATGATTGATAAATCCAGAGAGGACACAGGAAAAAATATAGAGGAGCTGAGGAACATGATGGAATCCCAACATAGGAAACAAATGGAATCCATAAAACTGATGCAAACAGATTTCCAGGACATTAAAACTCCACAGAAAGTCTATGCAGCAGAGTGAGCCAATGTGAGGACAGAATTTCAGATATAAAAGATAAGATTGCAATTAGTGACCAGGAAAAGAAAAATGGCTTTAAAAGTGTAAGGGACCATGAGAAATCAATTCAGCAGCTGCTAGACGATGCAAAGAAGAATAACATAAGACTGATTGGAGTCAATGAAGAAACAGGAGAGAGTGCAAATGACATTAAAAAAAAACTTTGCAGAAGTGATGGCAGAAAACTTCCCAAATGAGGGAAAAGAACTTGACATACAGATAAGTGAGGCATATAGGACTCCAACTAGCACTGATTTAAAAAAATCTACACACAGGCATATAATTGTTAAGATTCCAGAAACCCAACAGAAGAGCAAAATTCTACAAACAGTAAGAGAAAAGAAACAAATCACATACAAAGGAAAGCCCATCAGAATCATAACAGACTTCTCCATGCAAACCCTCAAGGCAAGAAGAACTTGGAGTGACATATTTCAAGCCCCAAAGGAAAGCAGCCTCCAACCCAGATTGATGTACCCTGCAAAAGTATTTTTCAAAATTGATGGTGAAATAAGATACTTTCATGACAAAGAGCACCTTAGGAACATCATGAATACAAAACCAGCACTCCAAAAAATTATATACAAAATCCTAGGAAAAGACAATGAGAATCACAACCCCAAAAAGCCCAGCAGAATGAATTCACCAAGCACAACAAGAAATTAAAAGCAAAGGAGGAGAATCCAACAAAAGAGAAAGTCATGACAATGATAACTCAATACATATCAGCTATAATCATCAATATTAATGGTCTCAATTCACCAATCAAAAGAAACTGACTGGCAGAATGAGCCAAGAAGCAAGATCCAACAATACGCTGCATACAAGAAGCACACTTCATTCAAAAGGAAACTCATAGACTGAAGGTTAAAGGATAGAAAACAATACTCCATGCGACAGGAACCTGAAAAAAAGCACAAATAGCTCTCCTCCTTGCAGACCAGGTGGATTTCAAACCCACACTGATTAAGAGAGACAAAGAAGGAAACTACATCCTTGTAAAGGGAAGAATCCAAGAGGAAGAGATGACAATCATAAATATCTATGCACCAAACACTAGTGTGCCTGACTATATAAAACAAATACTAACGGACATGAAAAATCATATAAGCACTAATACAATAGTAGTAGGGGACCTCAATACCCCATTATCACAAATAGATAGATCAACTAGACAAAAAACAAGCAACGAAATACTAGAACTCAATCAAACTCTTGAACAAATGAACTTAACAGATGTTTACAGAGTGTTCCAACCCACAAAATCAGAATACACATTCTTTTCAGCTGCACACGGGTCATTCTCCAAAATAGAACACATACTCGCTCATAGAACATATTTAGGTAAGTGCAAAGGAATTGCACTTATCCCCTGTATATTATCAGACCATAGTGGGATGAAATTGGAGATCAATAGCAAAAGAGAGCACAAAAACTTCACAAATACATGGAAATTGAACAACACACTTCTGAATAACCAATGGGTCACAGAGGAAATTAAAGAAGAAATCAGACAGTTCCTTCAATTAAATGACAATGACAATACAACATATTGGAATCTATGGCACACAATGAAAGCAGTCTTACGAGGGAAATTCATAGCAGTGAATACTCATAGTAGGAAAACACAGTGAGCCCAATTAAACAACCTGATGATGAACCTCACACTTCTAGAAAAAGAAGAGCAGGACAAACACAAACCTCATAGAAAGGAGGAAATTATAAAGATCAGGGCAGAAATCAATGCAATGCAGACAAAGAGAACAATACAAAAAAATCAATGAAGCCAAGAGTTGGTTCTTCAAAAGAATAAACAAAATTGACAAACCCTTAGCCAATCTTATCAGAAAAAGGAAAGAAAAGGCCCAAATCCATGAAATTAGGAATGAAAGGATGAAATTACAATGGAACCAGCAGAAATCCAGAGGATCATCAATACCTACTTCGAGAACCTATACGCTAATAAGATGGAAAACACAGAAGAAATGGACAGATTCCTAGATATATATGAATTACCTAAGTTGAATGAAGAAGACCTAAAAATTCTAAACAATGCAATATCCATCAATGAAGTTGAAAATGTAATTAAAAACTTATCAACTAAGAAAAGCCCAGGTCTTGATGGCTTCACTCCTGAATTCTACAAGACATGTAGAGAGGAACTACTGCAACTATTGTTTAAACTCTTCAATGAAATTGAAAGGGAAGCAATATTCCCAAATTCATTCCTGGAAGCAAGCATCACCTTGATCCCCAAAGTAGAGAAAGACCCAACCAAAAAAAGAGAACTATAGGCCAATCTCACTAAGGAAAGTAGATGCAAAAATCCTTAATAAGATACTGGCAAAGAAATAAATACATAAAAAAAATGTTCAACATCACTGGTCATTCGAGAGATGCAAATGAAAACAATGCTGAGATTCCACTTCACTCCAGAAAGAATGGCTGCTATCATGAAATCAACCAATAACAAATGCTGGCGGGGCTGTGGGGAAAGAGGAACCCTGCTCCACTGCTGGTGGGAGTGTAGACTGGTACAATCACTGTGGAAATCAGTATGGAGATACCTCAAAGAACTAGGACTGGAAGTCCCATTTGACCCAGCTATTCCACTGCTGGGGATCTTCCCCAAAGAATTAAAAGAATCATACCACAGTGATATACATGCACCCATGTTCATAGCAGCACAGTTTGTAATAGCTAAAACTTGGAAACAGCCCAAATGCCCATCAACTGGAGACTGGATAAAGAAAATGTGGTTTTTTTATAAAATGGAGTACTACTCAGCCATAAAAAATGAGAAATTAGAGACATTTATAGCTAAGTGGATGCACATTGAGGCCATACTCTTAAGTGAAATAAATAGGACACACATGTATAAATACCAAATAGTTTCTCTGGTGTGAGAAACTGAAAGTGTAAATAAGGACTAAATGTATAATAGGTAATGTGAAATAGGAAGAAAAGGGGCAAAAGGGAAGGAAGTGGGAGGGCTAGGGGAAAGGATAGAAGAGAATGGGATTAATATGAGAAAATGGAAAAATAGGAACAAAATCTTTGTAAATAGGGAGGAATGGAGGGGTTGAAGGGAGGGCTGGGCAAGGGTGAAAAATAAGAACCAAGAGAGACTATGTAAAGGTGCAAATTTCCACTGATGAATGTCATCATATTGTATACCTAAAATGTACCAATGATTAGAATGAATAACTGATAATGCAAAATAGGAAGAAAAGGTCCAAAGGGGTAGGGGTAGTGGGAGAGGCAGGGGAAAGGAGAGAAGGGAAAGGAAAAATGATGAGAAATGGAAAAAATGGAAATAAAGTCTTTGTAAATAGGGAAGGGTGGAGGGCGTGAAGGGAGGGCTAGGAATGGGGAAGAAATAAGAACCAAGATGCATTATGTAAAGGTACAATTCCGAATGAGAAATGTAATTGTGTTGTATACCTACAATGTACCAATAAAAGAATTTAATAAAAAAAAAAGATACTGGCAAACAGACTGCAGAAGATCATCAAGAAAATCATACACACCGATCAAGTGGGATTTATCCCAGGGATGCAGGGATGGTTCAACATATGTAAATAAATAAATGTAATACACTATCTCAATAGAGCCAAGGACAAAAAACATATGATCATCTCAAGAGATGCAGAAAAAGCATTCGACAAAATCCAACATGCATTTACGATAAAAACCCTACAAAAAATCGCAATAGACGGTTTCAACCTCAATCTGATAAAAGCCATCTTGAAAAATCAACAGCCAACATCATACTAAATGGTCAGAAACTGAAATCCTTCACACTAAAATCAGGAACAAGACAAGGATGTCCACTATCACCACTCTTGTTCAATATAGTTTTGGAAACATTAGCCATGGCAATTAGACAAGAGAAAGAAATAAAATGAATAAAAATAGGAAATGAAGAAGTCAAATTGTCATTATTTGCAGATGACATGATACTCCATATAGAAGACCCCAAGAACTCCACCAAAAATCTTCTAGACTTAATAACCAAATTCAGTAAAGTAGGTGGATACAAGCTCAACACACAAAAATCAATAGCTTTCCTCTACACAAACAACAGACTCACTGAGAGAGACATAGGGCAAACAATTCCTTTCACAATAGCAGCCAAAAAACTGAAATACTTAGGAATCGACCTAACAAAAGAAATCAAAGATATCTTCTCTGAAAACTATAGCACTCTGAAAACAGAGACTGAAGATGATATCAGAAAAATGGAAAGACATCCCTTGCTCTTAGGTAGGAAGGATCAACATAGTGAAAATGGTCATACTTCCAAAACTGCTATATAGATTCAATGCAATCCCAATTGAAATTCCAGGAGCATACTTCATAGACCTTGAGAAAACAATCCAAAAATTCATTTGGAATGAGAAGAGACCCAGAATAGCAAAAGCAATTCTAGGTAACAGAAACATGGCAGGGGGTATTACATTTCCCAAGTTGAAGCTACTCTACAAAGCTACTGTGATAAAAACAGCATGGTACTGGCAAAGAAACAGACCTAAGGACCAGTGGAACAGATTAGAAGATGCAGAAACAACGCCAGACACACTCAACCATCTCATCTTCAACAGAGGATTCAAACACCCTCACTGAAGGAAAGATAGCCTCTTTAATAAATGGTGCTGGAGAAATTGGTTTTCAACTTGCCAAAGACTAAAACTAGACCTATATCTCTCACCATGCACTAAACTAAAATAGAAATGGATTAAAGATCTAAATATTAAAAGAGAAATGCTGAACCAGCTGGAACAGAGGTTAGGTGGAACTCTTGAAGACATTGGTGTAGGAAAAGATTTTATGAACAAAACCTCAGTTGCCCATGAACTAGCACAAACAATCAACAAGTGGGATCTCTTCTATTAAAAAGCTTCTGCACAGCAAGAGAAACCACCAGCAATGTGAAGAGACAACCCACATTGTTGGAAAAAATTTTCACCAACTGTCCCTCAGACAAAGGTCTTCTAACTCGAATCTATAAAGAACTTAAAAAAATCAGACCTTCCAAATTTAAAGACCCAATCCAAAAAAATGGGCATCTGAAATGAACAGATATCTCTCAGATAAAGAAGTAGAAATGGCAAATAAACATATGAAAAAATGTTCAACATCACTGGTCATTAGAGAGATGCAAATGAAAACAATGCTGAGATTCCACCTCACCCCAGAAAGAATGATTGCTATCAAGAAATCAACCAATAACAAATGCTGGTGGGGCTGTGGGGAAAGAGAAACACTGCTCCACTGCTGGTGGGAGTGTAGACTGGTACAAACACTGTGGAAATCAGTATACAGATACCTCAAAGAACTAGGACTGGAAGTCCCATTTGACCCAGCTATTCCCCTGCTGGGTATCTTCCCCAAAGAATTAAAAGAATCATACCACAGTGATATACGTGCACCCATGTTCATAGCAGCACAGTTTGTAATAGCTAAAACTTGGAAACAGCCCAAATGCCCATCAATTGGAGACTGGATCAAGAAAATGTGGTTTTTTTTAATAAAATGGAGTACAACTCAGCCATAAAAAATGAGAAATTGGAGACATTTATTGCTAAATGGATGCACATTGAAGTGATACTCTTAAGTGAAATAAATAGGACACATGTGTAAATACTGAATAATTTCTCTAGTGTGAGAAACTGAAAGTGTAAATAAGGACTAAAAGGTATAATAGATAATGTGAAACAGAAGAAAAGGGGCAAAGGGGAAGGGGAAGTGGGAGGGGTAGGGGAAAGGAAAGAAGGGAATGGAATTAATATGAGAAAATGGAAAAATGGAAACAAAGTTTTTTTAAATAGGGAGGGATGGAGGGGTTGAATGGAGGGCAGGGGAAGGGGGAAACAATAAGAACCAAGAGAGATTATGTAAAGGTGCAAATTTCCAATGATGATTGTCATTATATTGTATAACTAAAATGTACCAATAAAATAAAATTTAAAAAGAAATTTACAAAAGCCAAGATAATCCCTATTCTATGTATATAATAGAAGAAGTTCAGAGAGGTTAAGTGACTCATTCAAAGCAGATTACCTAAAGAAAAGAAACTGAAAATTGTTCAAACCATATTCCCTCTGATTTCAAAACCCAATCTTTGTCTACATTGAGAAAAATCCAACTTATTTCTAATTATTTACTCAACAAGAGGTGCAATAACTTCTCTTGAGTCCTTTATGTACATTTTGCATTTTTTAAACAATAGATTTTTCTTGGTACCTCATCTAAATCCTTCTCAGGTTATTCTCCACATCCTGAAATGATAGAAATAACTGGAAGAGTGTTGCCTCTATGAATCAGTCCATTCTGTTGGGAGGGGAAAGTTCAGTCTACTGCTAGATGGACCATAATATCAAATTCCATTGTTTTAGGCTCTGGTTATGGTTTGAGTGTTCCCCACCACCACCAAGGTTTATGTGTTTTTTAAACTTAATCTCAAATTTATTCAGAGGCAGGGCATTTAGGAGATAATTAAAACTAGATGAGTTCAGGAGAGTGGGGACTTCATGATGGTATTAGTGGTCTTATAGAAGAGGAAAAGAGACACAACTTTCATGCTATTGCCTTCTTACCATGTGATGCCCTTTATCATGTTAATATGCAGCAATAAGGGGCTCAATTGATTCCAAGCAGATGCCAGCACCACTTCCCAGCTTCCAGAACCACAAAGTATTCTTTATAAATGACCAAGTCTTGGACACTTTGTTATAGCAACAAAAACAGGCTAATACAGCTGTAACAACACATTCCCTAAAGGAAAATTGTCTCGGCCTGTGCCATAGAGAATTTCTGGGTCCTCCCATGACCAAGAAGTTATGATTATTTCCAGTGGCCCTCATGAGTCTCATGCTGCTGCTTGCATCTCACTAAAAAGAAAGTTCAGGGTAAGATCCAGACAGGATTCTCTAGAGGTGGTTCTCTAAACATTGTCCTAGGACCAGTAATATTACAACCACCTGGGAAGTTATTAACTATGCAAATTCTCAGGCCTCAACTCAGACCCTCTGAACCAAAAAACTCTGAGGATGAGTACCATTAATCTATCTTAAATAGTGCTCTGGTCTGCTTAGAGCAGAATCATTAATAGACAAATAGAACATCTACTATCATTGCATTGCGTCTCTGTAACAATAAATGGTTACCTATTGCCTGCTGTGTTTAACTTGAATGTTTTGGTCTGATTTTTGAGGCTACTTCTGTCTGCACCCCATCCAACCTGCTTTAAACCCTTCTCCTTCTTCTCAGGCACTAGATGCTCCAGGTTGAGATATGGAGATTTGGGTGGGAAGGCATTGTCAAAGAAGAGTGAAGCCAAAATATCATTTTCCTGAAGATTTTTTATTTGTCAGGAAATAACACATTTCCCCAAAATCTTTTGCTTCTTTACAAGCTCTTACATCCCTAAATATACAAAACATGATCATTTTCTGAGCAAACCAAGTCATACATAATGCATTTTTATTGGCACCTTGAATAAAGATATGGCAGGCATGAATATCAAATGTGCAGATGAAAAAGCTGAGAGAAGAACTCACAGTGGGCAAACAGGGAGCAAGAGAGCACCTGGCTGCTCTTGCAAAGCCAAAAATGATTCTGCTGGAGGAATTGCACCCCACAGCCCTAGACAGACTTGCAGATGCATTCACTAAATTGCTATGAGTTTCCTATGAGGTATCAGGGATGACTGAGAGGCGGATAGCTGTAGATGGATAGAGGTAATTAATTTAGGAAAGAATAAAAACTGAATTCTTCAAACTATTAACTAGTGAAAAGTTTTATGAATATTTTTTAAGTGGAGCAAGGAGCCTGGGAATCAGTATAAATTCACCAAACACGGAGCTTCGTGTAACAACACAAAGCATATTTGGTTTGAAAAAGAGGATTTTGTGTGTGTATATATATATATATATATATATGTCTTTATATATCTATAAATATGTTATGTGAAGAAAATTTTATGTTGTGCAGCTATCCATGGCAGAAAATATTGAAGATAAGTGACCTTGAAGATCACCAAGTCTTTTCCTTCATTCTTGGGTGGACATCAAAGCTGAGAGAGATAATTTGGCTTCAAAGCTAAAATTACCTTTCCTGATTTCCAGTGCCTTTTCATCATACTGAGCAACTCATAAAGCAAAGGTCATGAAAGATGAAACTCATTTCTTACTTTGCTAGGATCCCTAAACTAGTAGAAAGGTCTATAACTGGTAAAGTTCTGTGTAGCTATAAGTTGTTATCATTATCACTCATACTATCTGGGTCCATTCTTGACTTCTTCCCACTTCAACATCTTCATAATGTCTGAAGAAAGACATTGATTTTCCAATAATAAGCATTTGAGGGCAGACAGTAAAGTATGTGGATGGTTTTAAAAATGAAGTACATCTAATATGATGAAATCTAACCAGACCAATGTGAAGTCAGGCACTTAAAGCACAAAACCAATGGATTTAAAGCACAAAGAGTGGGGGTTAAAGTATCTCAGAAGTGCTATAATTTGGATCTGGAATGACTCCTAAAGGCCCATATAGTAAAGGCTTGGGCCTCAACTTAATGCTATTGGAAGGTGGTAGAAACTTTTAAGATGTGGGGCTAGTGGGAAGTTTTATGTCACTATAGGCGGGCTCTCAGAGGATTGTGAGATCTCTAGCTCTAGCTCTGTCATCTCTATCTTCTTCCTGGCCACCATGGGTAAGCAGTTTGCTCCACCATGCATTTCCACCATGATGTGCCATCTCACTACAGGCCCAAAACAACTGAGCCAAATGACCGTGACCTGCAACCTCCAAAATCATGAGGCAAAATAAGCTGTTTCCTCTTTTAAACTGATTATCTCAGGTACTCTCTTACATAATGGAAAGCTGACTAACACAGAAATTGAACTTGTCAATATTTGTCAAAACACTGGTCATCAGTTATACCTATGAAAATAGTATCTATAGAACAAGTAAGGCAACAGTCTGCCCTGGCCAGCATTCACTCTGTTTCCCTGTAGTTTCCCCCCATCTGATAGGCATTTCTCCTCTCATGAGAAGCAGTTGAAGAAAGTAGAGCCATTCTATTCAAAAAAGAGAAGTTTACAATCAGCTTTCACTCTTACCTAAGGTAAACAAAGACACTAGCTTAAACTGCCATAACAAAATAACACAGACTGAGTAACTTAAGAGCAGAAATACATTTTCTCACAGTTCTGGAAACTGGAAGTCCAGCATCAAGGTGCTAAAGGATCTGGTTTCTCCTATCTCTGTGACTTGCTGATGGCACTTTCTCTGCATCCTCCTGTGGTACATATGTCCTTCATGTCTCTCTCATCTTATAAGGCTGTCCGTGAACCCTCTCAGATTATAGCCCCATCCTTAGGACCTCACGTATCCTTAATAACCTCCTTAAAGACTCTATCTACAAATGTAGTCACGTTGGGGGTTGGGGATTCAATATATGAATGTAAGGTGCACATAATTAGTCCCTATCAACCTATCAGGTGGGAGAGAGTTTTAAGTTCACTCTGTGATGCTTCAGAGAGGAAAACAAAGACAACTAAAGATTGAATTCAGGGAAATCTGTGTCAGTATAATGAAGATATACTAATAATCAGACTTGTAACATGTAAATGGGGTTCCAGTGTGAAAGTCAGTTCTCTATCATTTATTATTTTATAAACCAAACAGCCACCTTTAAGTTCCATGGTGGAGGACATTCCTGCCTAGGGTAAGAGGGGTAATGACATGGGGTCCTGGGACCTCTGGGTCTATCAAATTCTGTGATGCCTTAAATGATAAATTAGTTTAGTTTGAAAGAGTGTTCAAAAAAATAAATATTACATATGACCCAATCACACCCTACGTTCCTATATCCCACCACCCAAAACTTATTAAAGTTGATTCAGTGTCTCCAGGTATTCCAGAGTCTTCTCATTCTCCCACAGAAATGCTCTACTTTTCCCATTACCACGCCTTTGCCAGCATCTTCCTTCTTGTATATATCTAGCCTAATCCTACCATGGCCCATCTACAGTTCCAGAAAACTGCAAGCCAAGCCACTCATGCACTGCACTGCCAACACTATTGATGTAACTAATTCTAGCAGAGGTGAGTGTAGTCATGAAGGTAGACAGAGACCAGAATGGTCCCTTCTTGCCAGGACCTCTCCACCTGGCTGATTCTGCCAGGTGTTAACTAAAATGAGGCTTTATATTCTTCCTGAACCCAAAATCATTTGCCAGACACCCAGAGCTGCCATAAGTTGGCGAGAGAAGAAAACAAAGGTCAGAAGTTGCTAGGGTTTATATCTTAAATGTCCCTAAAAGGTTTGAGACTCAGTGCCCAGGGTGGGGCTAGTGAGAGGTAGAAGAGCCTTGAGGAAGCAGAGCTCAGTAGGAACTCCTCAGATCACTGGAGGAGACCTTCAAAAGGTTCTGTGGCTCTGGTCTCTTCCCCTTCCTCCCTTTTGCTTTCTGGCCATGACAGCAGTTTTCTCTGCCATGTGCTTCCACCCTGATGTGCTGCTTCATCACAGGCCCAAAACCTATGGGAACAATAAGTCATGGGCTGGGACTCCCAAAATCATGAGCCAAAATAAACATTTTCTCTCTAGAAGTTGGTTATCTGGAGTATTTATTATAGTAACAGAAAACTGGCTAACAGAAATGATTAAAATTATAGTCTTGATGACTCTGAACCTCCTTATGATTTTCTATGTTCAGCTGGGCTGGTGTTGCTATGAGAAGGCCCTTTGCCTAAGTAGTAGCAGAGGTGGACCACCTACACTAAAACAAATGAAAAACAAAAGAGTGGTCTGATTTCATTAATGTACTTAGCAAGTACTTAGTGGGCATTTACTGTACACCATTAAGTAATTATAATACTGAAAATATACAATGAGCCAGAGAGACAATATCCCTACTCACAAATTTATAATCTAGTGGGAAGAAGGAAAAAACAAAACAACAGCTAAATTAATATCAGATTGACCGAGGTCCCCAGTCACGCGGAACACACGTCGAATCAGCCCACTGCAGACAGGCAGGTCTGTGCACGCCCTATGGAGGTCCTGAGTCACGTGGAAGACACCGAATAACTCCGCTTCAGACAGGCAGCCATCTGATTCCACACTACAAAGACGCAGAGGACACCAGACCACCAGACCAAGGTACTGAGTCCCACTGTTCCCGGCCCAGAGGTAGGGGCTTCTGAGCTGTCATCCCACTGCTCCTGGTCCAGAGGAAGGGGCTTCCCAGTCACCATCCCTCCCGCTGCTCCCAGCCCAGAAGAAAGGGCTTTTGGGCCACCTTCTGTCCTGCTGCTCCTAGCCCAGAGGAAGGGGCTTCAGAGCAACCGTCCCACTGCTCCTGGTCCAGAGGAAGGGGATTCCCGGCCACCATCCCTCTGGCTGCTCCCAGCCCACAGGAAAGGGCTTTTGGGTCACCATCCCTACCGCTGCTCCTGGCCCCTGTCCCACCTCAACCAGATCAGAGGAGGTAATCTGTGCAGGCACTAACAGCCCATCGCCGCAGTCGAAATGAGAAAACACGTAAATAAGTCTCAAAACCAGACTTCCAGATCACCTACAGCAACCCCAAAGGGAAGTGAGATGGAACACTCTGATACTCAACCACCTGGACCCACTGAACTGGCAACAAAAGGGGATCTGGAAAAAATGAAATCAGAAATAATTTCTCAGATAACAGGAGAAATAGTGCCCCTAGTGCAAGACATGATTAATAAATCTAGAGAGGAGCTCAGGAACATGATGGAACCCCAACATAAGAAACAAATGGAATCCATAAAACAGATGCAAATAGATTTCCAGGACATGAAAAGCTCCACTGAAAGTCTACACAGCAGAATGAGCCAATGTGAGGACAGAATTTCAGATATAGAAGATAAGATTGCAATTAGTGACCAGGAAAAGAAAAATTGCTTCAAAATTATAAGGGAACATGAGAAATCAATCCAGCAGCTGCTAGATGATGCAAAAAAGAATAACATAAGACTGATTGGGCTCAATGAAGAAACAAGAGAGTGCAGATGACATAAAACATCTCTTCACAGAAATAATGGCAGAAAACTTCCCAAGCAGGGGAAAAGAGCTTGACATACAGATGAGTGGGGCATATAGGACTCCAAATAGCCTTGATCAAAAAAAATCTACACATAGGCATATAATTTTTAAGATTCCAGAAACACACCAGAAGAACAAAATTCTCCAAGCAGTCAGAGAAAAGAAACAAATCACATACAAAGGAAAGCCCATCAGAATCACAGCGGACTTCTCAACACAAACCATCAAGGCAAGAAGACCTTGGAGTGACATATTCCAAGCCCTAAAAGAAAATAGCCTCCAACCCAGATTGATGTACCCTGCAAAACTATCTTTCAAAATGGATGGAGAAATAAGATACTTTCACGACAAAGAGCACCTTAGGAACTTCATGAATACCAAACCAGCACTCCAAAGAATTTTACACAATATCCTAGGAACAGACATGGAGGATCACAACCCCAGGAAGCAAAGCAGAATGAACCCATCTGGCATGACAAGAAATTAAATGTAAAGGGGGAGAACCCAACAAAAAGAAAAAGTCATGGCAATGACAAGTCAATACGTTTCAGTTATAACCATCAACATTAATGGACTCAATTCACCAATCAAAAGAAATAGACTGGCAGAATGGGTCAAGAAGCAAAATCCAACAATATGCTGCATACAAGAAACACACTCAATTCAAAAGGAAACTCATAGGCTGAAAGTTAAAAGGTGGAAAACAATACTGCATGCGACAGGAACCTGAAAAAAAGCAGGAGTAGCTATCCTCTTGGCAGATCAAGTAGATTTCAAACCAACACTGACTAAGAGAGATGAAGAAGGACACTACATCCTTGTAAAGGAAAGAATCCAAGAGAAAGAGATGACAATCATAAATATCTATGCATCAAACACTAGGGTGCCCAACTATATAAAACAAATACTAACAGACATGAAAAGTCATATATGCACTAATACAATTGTAGTGGGGGACCTCAGCACCCCACTGTCACAAATAGATAGATCAACTAGACAAAAAATAAGTAATGAAATACTAGAACTCAATCGAACTCTTGAACAAATGAACTTAACAGATGTTTACAGAGTCTTCCACCCCACAAAATCAGAATACACATTCTTCTCAGCTGCACATGGGTCATTCTCAAAAATAGACCACATACTCACACATAGAACATGTTTAAGTAAGTGCAAAGGAATTGAAGTTATCCTCTGTATATTATCAGACCATAGTGTGATGAAATTGGAGACCCATAGCAAAAGAAACTCAAAAATTTCATAAACGTGCAAATTGAACAACACACTTCTGAATAACCAATGGGTCACAGAGGAAATCAAAGAAGAAATCAGACAGTTCCTTCAATTAAATGACAATGACAATACAACATATCGGAATCTATGGGACACAATGAAAGGAGTCTTACAAGGGAAATTCATAGCAGTGAATAGGCATATTAGGAAAATAGAACGAGCCCAATTAAACAACCTGATGCTGCACCTCAAGCTTCTAGAAAAAGAAGAGCAGGACAGGCCCAAAGCTCATACAAGGGAGGAAATTATAAAGATCAGAGGAGAAATCAATGCAATGGAGACTAAGAGAACGATACAAAAAAAAATCAATGAAGCCAAGAGTTGGTTCTTCGAAAGAATCAACAAAATTGACAAACCTTTAGCCAACCTTGTCAGAAAAAGGAAAGAAAAAGTCCAAATCCATGCAATTAGGAATGAAAAGGGTGAAATTACAACAGACCCAGCAGAAATCCAGATGATCATCAATACCTACTTACAGAACCTATATGCCAATAAGATGGACAACACAAGAGAAATGGACAGATTCCTAGACACATATGAATCACCAAAGTTGAACGAAGAAGACCTAAAAATTCTGAACAACCCAATATCAACCAATGAAATGGAAAATGTAATTAAAAACTTATCAACTAAGAAAAGCCCGGGCCCTGATGGCTTCACTGATGAATTCTACAAGACATTTAGAGAGGAACTGCTGCCACTACTGTTTAAACTCTTCAATGAAATTGAAAGGGAAGCAATACTCCCAAATTCATTCCTGGAAGCATCACCTTGATCCCCAAAGCAGAGAAATACCCAACTGAAAAAGAGAACTATAGGCCAATCTCACTAATGAACATAGATGCAAAATTCCTTAATAAGATACTGGCAAACAGAATGCAGAAGATCATCAAGAAGATCATACACCCTGATCAAGTGGGATTCATCCCAGGGATCCAGGGATGGTTCAATATACGAAAATCAATTAATGTCATACACTATATCAATAGAGCCAAGGACAAAAACCATATGATTATCTCCATAGATGCAGAAAAAGCATTTGACAAAATCCAACATGCATTTATGATAAAAACCCTACAAAGAATTGGAATAGATGGTCTCTACCTCCAACTGATAGAAGCCATCTATGAAAAACCAACAGCCAATATCATACTAAATGGTCAAAAACTGAAATCCTTCACACTCAAATCAGGAACAAGACAAGGATGTCCACTATCACCACTCTTGTTCAATATAGTTCTGGAAACATTAGCCATGGCAATTAGACAGGAGAAAGAAATAAAAGGAATACAGATAGGAAATGAAGAAGTCAAATTGTCATTATTTGCAGATGACATGATACTCTATACAGAAGACCCCAAGAACTCCACCAAAAGTCTTCCAGATTTAATAACCAAATTCAGTGAAGTAGCTGGTTACAAGGTCAACACACAAAAATCAATAGCTTTCCTCTACACCAATGACAGACACACTGAGAGAGAAATAGGACAAATACTTCCTTTCACAATAGCATCCAAAAAACTGAAATACCTAGGAATCAACCTAATGAAAGAAATCAAAGACCTCTTCTCTGAAAACTATGGCACTCTGAAAAGAGAGATTGAAGATGAGATCAGAAAATGGACAGACATCCCCTGCTCCTGGGTAGGAAGGATTAATAGAGTGAAAATATCCATACTTTCCAAAGCTGCTATAAAGATTTAATGCAATTCCAATTGAGATCTCAGCAGCATACTTCATGGACCTTGAGAAAACAATCCAAAAATTCATTTGGAATGAGAAGAGACCCAGAATAGCAAAAGCAATTCTAGGTAACAGAGACATGGCAGGGGTATCACAATCTCCAACCTGCAACTATATTACAAAGCTACTGTGATAAAAACAGCATGGTACTGGCAAAGAAACAGACTTAAGGACCAGTGGAACAGATTAGAAGATGCAGAAACAACACCAGACACACTCAGCCATCTCATCTTTGATAAAAGAGCCAAACACCCTCACTGGAGGAAAGATAGCCTCTTTAATAAATGGTGCTGGAAAAATTGGGCTTCAACTTGCCAAAGACTAAAACTAGACCTATATCTCTCACCATGCACTAAACTAAAATCAAAATGGATTAAAGATCTAAATAGTAAAACAGAAACTCTGAACCAGTTGGAACAGAGGTTAGGTAAAACCCTTGAAGACATCGGTGTAGGAAAAGATTTTATGAACAAAACCTCAGTTGCCCATGAACTAGCACAATCAACAAATGGGATCTCTTCTTATTAAAAAGCTTCTGCACAGCAAGAGAAACCACCAGCAGTGTGAAGAGATAACCCACAATGTGGGAAAAAATCTTCACCAGCTCTTCCTCAGACAAAGGTCTACTATCTCGAATCTATAAAGAACTTAAAAAGATCAGACCTCCCAAATTTAAAGACCCAATCTGAAAATGGGCATCTGAAATGAACAGACATTTCTCAGACAAAGAAGTAGAAATAGCAAATAAATACATGAAAAAATGTTTAACATCACTGGTCATTCGAGAAATGCAAATGAAAACAATGCTGAGATTCCACTTCACTCCAGAAAGAGTGGTTTCTATCATGAAATCAACCAATAACAAATGCTGGTGGGGCTGTGGGGAAAGAGGAACCCTGCTCCACTGCTGGTGGGAGTGTAGACTGGTGCAAGCACTGTGGAAATCAGTATGGAGATACCTCAAAGAACTAGGACTGGAAGTCCCATTTGACCCAGCTCTTTCACTGCTGGGGACCTTCCCCAAAGAATTAAAAGAATCATACCACAGTGATATACGTGCACCCATGTTCATAGCAGCACAGTTTGTAATAGCTAAAACTTGGAAACAGCCCAAATGCCCATCAACTGGAGACTGGATCAAGAAAATGTGGTTTTTTTCTATAATGGAGTACTACTCAGCCATAAAAAATGAGAAATTAGAGACATTTATAGCTAAGTGGATGTACATTGAGGCCATACTCTTAAGTGAAATAAATAGGACACACATGTATAAATACCAAATAGTTTCTCTGGTGTGAGAAACTGAAAGTGTAAATAAGGACTAAATGTATAATAGGTAATGTGAAATAGGAAGAAAAGGGGCAAAGGGGAAGGAAGCGGGAGGGCTAGAGGAAAGGATAGAAGGGAATGGGATTAGTATGAGAAAATGGAAAAATAGGAACAAAATCTTTGTAAATAGGGAGGAATGGAGGGGTTGAAGGGAGGGCTGGGCAAGGGTGAAAAATAAGAACCAAGAGAGACTATGTAAAGGTGCAAATTTCCAATGATGAATGTCATTATATTGTATTCCTAAAATGTACCAGTTATTAGAATGAATAATCGATAATGTAAAATAGGAAGAAAAGGTCCAAAGGGGTAGGGGTAGTGGGAGGGGCAGGGGAAAGGAAAGAAGGGAAAGGAAAAAAGATAAGAAATGGAAAAAAATGGAAATAAAATCTTTGTAAATAGGGAAGGGTGGAGGGCGTGAAGGGAGGGCTAGGAATGGGGAAAAAATAAGAACCAAGATGCATTATGTAAAGGTACAATTCCCAATGAGAAATGTAATTGTGTTGTATACCTACAATGTACCAATAAAAGAATTTAATACAAAAAAAATATATATATATATATATATCAGATAGCAGAAAAAGATGCTATGCAGAGAGGTAAAACGGTGTGATATGATCGAAACTAAATGGCCATTTTACATTCGGATCCCTAAACTGGGGACATTTCAACTAAGAAGGGAAGTTGAAACCTGTTACAATAAGACAGGGGAGGAATCATACCACAGAGTGTACTCTAGTCCAAATGCCCTAGAGTGGAAACCACCTTGGCAAACCTGAGGAACAAAAATCATACAAATGCAGTGAGATCTCAGTGGAAAATAGGAAAGGAGAATGGCATGAGACACACTGAAGAAAGAAACAGAAAACAGTCCATGAAATTTCGGAAACCAGGATAAAATATCAGATGTTCTCACATTAATGAAAGACACAGAATTTTTAAAAGAATGACTGACATGATTATATTTGAGCTTCACAAATTTAATGTTTGATTCATCCATGTTGTCACAAATGGCAGGATCTCCCCTTTCCAGGCTGAATAGTATTCCCTTGCACAATAATGATGAACCAGGACATTTTGTTTAGTGAAACAGGCAGGCACAGAAAGAAAAACACTGCTCAATCTCACTTATTTGTGGAATATAAAATATCTAACTCACAGAAGAAGAGAGTATAATTGTGGTTACCAGGTACTGGGGAGGGGCAGAGAATGTAGAAATGTTGTTAGAAGGTGCAACATATTAGTTAGACAGGGGGAATAAATTCTGGGGATCTATTGTAGAGCACAGAGACTATAGTTAATAATAATCTGTTGTATGCTTGAAAATTGAGTAGTCTAAGAGTAGTCTTTAAATGTTCTTATCACAAAAAATGATGAGGATGTGAGATGATGCATATGTTAGCTTGACATTTCACAGTATATACATATATCAAAACTTACTGTATATATAAATATATATAATTTTATTGATTGATTTTAAAAATATGTCCAATTCTGGCTTCCAAGACCATTTTGGAGACCAATGAAAGAAGCTTGAACAATGCAGAGATCCTGCAGATGGAAAGGAATAAGTGAATGATGGAGTCTGCAGAAATTATTTATTACTTAGATTTGAGAGAGGAAGGAAAGGACATAAGGTGAACACCTAAATTTGGGACATGAACAACTTGAGAATGTGCTGCCTTTTGCTGAGATAGAAAAGAAGAGGGGAGCCTTGAGAGACAAAACAAAAGTTTTCTCTGGACCACTTGTAGTTTGAAATGCTTTTATTTTATTGGATGTCCATTTGGGTATGTGAGCAATCAGTGGTTCAGGTGTAGCTCAGTGGTAGATCATGTTCTTAGCATGCACAAGTCCCTGGGTTCAATCCCCAGCATGCACACACACCTGGATATGAGTCTGGAGTTCCAGACAAACAAAAAGACTAAAGCCAATAATCTGTGACTCGTCCTCATATAGAGCCCAAGGGTCTTTCCCAGGATGGCCACAGCTTTCAAGCTGGAAGTGTTCCACAGCCATCTTAGTGTTCATGCACCACAGGAGATAAATCCCCCCAGGTTAAGCCAAAGAGAGTCACTTCACCATAAAGTATCCCGTACGGATGCAACCACTTCAAATCTTCATCTACTTTCATGGAAAGCTGCCCGTTTACCTCCCTGTGCTTTAAGGCTCCAGGCATTCTACCCAGTAGACACCAAGATGCCTTCTATCTTAGCCTCTCTGGGTGAGGTGCAGTGGCTATTAAGGAGCTGGAGTTCCCATCATCTTACATTATCACCATTTATTCAACTTAAATACTTCTTGGGAGCTCAGTAGATGTCAATCCGTGTGCAGTGGGCTGGGGATACAGCTGTGAACAAAAGAAATTACAACTCTCCGACCAACCTATGCATCTTTCATTCTCTTGGGGAATGCAACCTGGAAACAAATCATTATCCAAATGCCTCTTACAATTAAGATAAACTATAGGAATGAGTACCAGGTGTTTTAAAAGTGTATAATGGGTTAAAAAAACTTTGAGGTTAGAAAAAAATGATAAACATAATTTATGATTGTATGGTATTAGACATCTTACCAAGGATTTTCTTATTTGTGAGATACTAAACTTAAGAACTACAAATAAATAATAACATATGCCAATTTTGCAGACAGGAAAACTATATTCCAAATAGAAGAAGGAAAAAATTAAATGTCTCCTTGTTGTTGAACATACGTTTCTCTCTGTCTACTGACTGTCACCTAGGACTCTAGATTACCAAGGTCAGAAACCCAACCACAAACTGAGGTACATGGTTGAAAGAAAACAGCCATACATTTCCCCCTTCCTCCATAATAGAGCAGTTTTTCAGCAGTAATTTGGGCTGCCTCCTAATAACTAAATGTTGGTATATGACTAAATTCTGATAATCCAGTGTTAGTAGACATAAGGTAGGCAACTTCTGAGTGTTACCCTTAAAAGTTTTTTCCCTGGAAGACTTTTGCTTTTGATCATGAAAGATTAACTGCTACAAAAGTTTCTCTTTCACCATAAACCACTAGAAAAGCAGGGGGAATATACAAAATTTCACAAGGCATTGGGAAACAGAGACCACAGGATGGTGGCCCCCAGGGTGGGGAAGTATGCAAGACAGCACAATGGTGGCCTGTAGGCAATTTCCATGATTTGGCATATGTCTTAGTCACTTTCTTATAGCTGGAACAAAATACCTGACACCTAAAGTTTAAAGCAGGAGAAATTTACTTTAGCCCTTGGTTACAGTCCATAGTTGGCCTGCTCCACGTCTAGAAGGGTACGGTGGAACAGCCTTGGCAGAGAAAAACTGCTCGTGTTATAGTATCCAGGAAACAGAGAACAAAGGGAGGAGCCAGAGAAGGAGATATCCCCTTCCAGGTCAAGTTCCCATTGATCAGCCACTTCCAACCAGGCCACACCTCCTAACAGTACATCAGCTATGAACTTAACAATGGATTAATCCACTGATGAGAATAGCACCCATGATCCAATCGCCTGCGAAACACATGCAACTTTCCGGGAACATCCCAAATCTAAACCAAAGCACATTAGGAGGGGCAGTTAAAACACAGACCTGTGGTCTTGCTGAGACCAGGAGAGAGGATAGAAATTGAGGAAGCTGAGGAAGCTAGATTCTGTAGTGCAGAGACCCAGACAGGAGAAAGCTGTCTCCAGAAAAGGGTCTAGAGATCTGCAAAGATGACTTCTCTAGCCTTTTGCTGAGTACTAATCTGTCAATCCTAGAGTTGGGCTCTTCAAGGTCAGAGAAAGGATTTTCAATAATCAGCAGGCCAAAAAATGCCTAGGTCTCACACACAGGGTTCGGAGTAGTTCATATGTCCAAAAGCCAGAGTGGAGAGATTATTGTACCATCCTCTGACAATAAAATCAAGGCCTTTATTGTTGGGATAAATTAGCTGTAGAGCTAAGGCTGCTCTGGTCTTTCAAAAACAAAGCTTAAACAATAATCTCAAAAAGATCAAACTGTTCTTGATAATTTAAATTTGTACCAGAAAAATTCCAAAACTCTTTAAAGGAAAACAACAAAATTTAGCATTTGAGAATATAATATATCAAATGTCCAGAATCCAGTCAAAAATTACCAGGCACATAGTTAACAGGTAAGCCTAATTCATAACTAAGAAGAAAAAAAAATCAGGTCCAGGGATTTAGCTCAGTGGCACTGCACCTGCCTTGCAAACATAAGGTCCTGAGTTCAATCCCTGGTACCAAAAAAAAAAAAGTCAATGGATGAAAAAAGACCCAGAAATGACAAGACATTATGGGATTGATAGAAGGACCATAAACTAGCTGTGATTAATCTTATAAATATGATCAAAGATATAAAGGAAAAACATATATAAAAAGAGAAATAGAAGTTATTAAAAAGACTCAGATGGAAACTTACAAATAAAAGAATACAATAAACTTCCAGCAGCAGCGATGCCTAGAGCAGCCGAGGCAAAATGGGTCAAAGTCAGAGTGGTGGTCATGGTCCTGGTGGTGGTAAGAAGGATGACAAGGACAAGAAAAAGGAATATGAACCTCCTGTACCAACTAGAGTAGGAGGAAAAGAAGAAGGAAACAAAGGGACCAGATGCTGCCAGCAAACTTCCTCTGGTGACACCTCACACTCAGTGCCCCTTAAAACTTCTTAAATTAGAGATAATTAAAGACTATCTTCTCATGGAGGAAAAATCTATTAGAAATCAGGAACAAATGAAACCATTAGAAGAAAAGCAAGACCAGGAAAGATCAAAAGTGGATGATCTGAGGGGGACCCCAATGTCGGTAGGAACCTTGGAAGAGATCATTGATGACAGTCATGCCATTGTGACTACATCTGTGGGCTCAGAACACTACGTCAGTATCCTTTCATTTGTGTACAAGGACCTGCTGGAACCAGGCTGCTCAGTCCTGCTCAATCACAAGGTGCATCCTGTGATCAGGGTGCTGATGGATGACACAGATCCTCTGGTCACAGTGATGAAGGTGGAAAAGGCCCCCCAGGAAACCTATGCCAACATTGGTGGGTTGGACAACCTAATCCAGGAAACTAAGGAATCTGTGGAGCTTCCTCTCACCCATGCTGAATACTATGTAGAGATGGCTATAAACCTGAAGGAGTCATTCTCTATGGTCCACCTGACACAGGTAAAATTGTTAGCCAAAGCAGTAGCAAACCAAACCTTGGCCACTTTCTTGGGAGTGGTTGGCTCTGAACTCATTCAGGAGTACCTGGGCGATGAGCCCAAACTTGTTCAGGAACTATTTCGAGTTGCTGAAGAACATGCACCATCCATCATGTTTATTGATAAAATCAAGGCCATTGGAACCAAAAGATATGATTCAAACTCTGGAGGGCACATCGACAGGAAGATCAAGTTCCCCCTACCTGATGAAAAGACTAAGAAGTGCATCTTTCAGATTCATACAAGCAGGATGACGCTGGCCAAGGCTGTGACCCTGGATGACCTGATCATGACAAAGGATGATCTCTCTGGTGCTGACGTCAAGGCAATCTGTACAGAAGCTGGGCTGATGGCTTTGAGAGAACGCAAAATGAAAATAACAAATGAAGATGTCAAGAAATCTGAAGAAAATGTTCTTTATAAGAAATAGGAAGGTACTCCTGAGGGGCTGTATCTCTAGTGAACCACAGCTGCCTTCAGGCAAGTGGTTGGGACTTTTCTCAACCCCTGAGAAAGATGAGATTTGGGAAAGTGCCCTGAGGGAGAATGTGTTCTGGTTGATTCTAATTGGCAAAACACGGCATGTCTTCTCCATGACATGTAAGGTGCTTACCGGATGGCCTTGTCTGTGATCACTGTGCTGCTTGCTCTCTGCTTCCCAATAAAGTGTGCTTTTTCACAAATAGAATAAAAAAAAAAGAATACAACAATTTATATAAAAGTAACTGGCTGAATTAATAGTAAATTAAACAATATAGAAAATAATTACTCAACTTGAAGATGTATCAATAAAAACTATATTTCAAGTGAAGCACAGAATGATGAAAAGAATTTTTAAAAACCAGTGCTTAGTGAGCTGTGAAACAATAGAAAACAGTCTAACTTTCTAAACTCACCCAAAACTTAGGAGAGGCAAAAAGATACGAAAAAATAAAAGCCCAGTTTTTCCAAATTTGATGAAAAATTCATAGAGCAAGAAGCATAATGAATACCAAGAAATAAGAAGAAACCCATAACAGCTGAATAATTTAAAAATTTCTTTAAAACCAGTGAGAAAAAAGAAAGATCTTTTAAATTGGCCAAGGGGTGAGGAGGGGACAGGATGGCAGAAAAATGCAAACTATAAGACAATGGGAAAGTATCTTTTTTTATTTTACAAAGCATTTTATTAGTGTGTTAAATACATACAAACAAGTGAGTTTTAAGTATACTACTCAATAATAAACACAAAATAAATACACTAATGTAGTGTGGTCACCATCCAGGCCAAAATCTAGGATATCACTAGAGCTTAGAACTATCTATTATGCCTTGTAGGACTATTTCTTCAGGTAACTACCCTCTGGATTTCTAATGCTGTTCATAAATCCAGTTTCATAATTAAATGAACAATTACTACATTGTCCATTCTCTTCTCCTTGATTTCTTTCATCCAATATGGTATTTGTGAGTTTTATCCCTATAGTGCATGTAGCTTGAATCCATTCATTTTTAATAAGTTTTAATTTTAGAGTAGTTTGATGTTTATAGAAAAGTTACAAAAATAGTACCCAGAGGAGTAACATATTTTTAACACTCTGAAAGAAATAATAAGTCAATATACCCATTGAATATATATTTAAATGAAGATTAAAATACACACTTTGGAGCACACAATAGCAAAAAATTTCATTATCAGCATATGAGCACCACAGGAAATATTTAAAAAAAAGCACTTCAGGCAGAAGGAACCTGTCAGAAGTAAGTCTAGATGAATACAAAGGAATGAAAAGTCTCCAGAATAGAACATGTAGAGATAAATACAAAGGCCTTTTCTCTTACTTTAAAAAATCACTTTGAAAGATAAATGAGTGTTTAAAAATAAGAAATTTCTGGTTTGTATTCCACACAGAGATAAAATACATGACAACTATAGTTCAAAGGCCAAGGGTACTTATATTACATATGAATGTCTCTTAAAGATATCCTGTCATAGGCAAAAATATAAACACTTAAAGCAATTCATAAAATAAAACAAGCCAGGTGTGATGGTGCATGATTGTAATCCCAGCACTCAGAAGACTGAGGCAGGAAGATCACCATGAGTTCAAGGTCGGCCAGGGCTACATAGTGAGTTTGAGGCCAGCCTGAACTACATAGAAAGACATTATCTCAAAAAAAATTTTTTTGCTTAAATAAAACAAAACAAAATGTAGATATATAATTAGTAGGTCAATACTGGACTAAAAAAGAATCACTAAAATTTATCTAAAAATAGGCATGAAAAGAGTAAAGAGGAACAAAGAACAGATGGGACATGCAAAAACAAATGACAAAATGGCATTATGTCAATCAACCATATTGACAATTATAATAAATATAAATGGCCTAAATACATCAATTAAAAACAGATTGTTGGCTTAACTAAAACATCAATACTTAAGTATATGATAAATAAAACAAACCCACTTTAATTTTAAAGACCAGGTAGCTTGGAAAGTAAAAACCGGAGGAAATAGTATTGAAACTTTAATCAAAAGAAAGCTTGAATGGCTATTTTAATATAAGATAAGGAATATTTCAGAGCAATAATAACTTCAACAAACCTTCCCAAAAAAGTTAGAATTCATTGTGATAATGTATCAATGCATTAGATGGTATAATAATATTAAATATGCATGCACTTGTTGATAGTATTTCAAAAACTGTGAAGCAAGATTTGATGTAACTGAAAGGAGAAATAGACAAGATCATGATTACAGTTGACTATTTCAATACACTGATCTTAATACTTGAAAGAACAACTATAAAAAAGGCAGTAAGACTTGAATCTTACTATCAAAAATTTTACTTAACTAATATTTATTGAACATTCTACTCAACAACTGCATATGCATTCCTTTAAGTAAGCAAATAATATTTATAACTATAGACAATATTGGGGACCATAAAATGAATAATAAATTACAAGGGCTGGAATATCTGATCACACTGAAATTAAACTAAAAATCAGTAACACAAAGATGTCTATAAAACTTCAATTATTTGAAAACAAAACAGCACATTTAAATAACACAGGAGTCAAAGAAATCATAAGAAATATTAGACACTATCTTTAAATTAATGAAAATGAAAACAACATATCAAAATATGTAGGATATAGATAAAATAATGCCTATAAAATATATTTTAAATATCATATTAGAAAAGAAAATGCCAGGCATGGTGGTGCACGCCTGTAATCCCAGCACTTGGGAGACTGAGGCAGGAGGATCACTGTGAGTTCAAGGCCAGCCTGGGCTACATAGCAAGACTTTGTCTCAAAAAACAAACAAAAAATCTAAAATCAACAATCAATGCCTCTATCATAAAATACTAGAAAAATGAACCAAAAAAATAAGAGCTGAAACCAATTAAAAAGAAAATAGAAAAAAAATCAATGAAACCAACCTCTGTTTGGTTTAAAATTCAATACATTTGATAAACTCTGACTATAGTCATCAAGAAAAAAGTCATTAATGCACTAGTTACCAATATCAAGAACAGAAGACAAGGCATCACTACAGACACTGAAGACATTAAAAGCATAGTAAACCAGGTATAGCGATACATGCCTATAATCCCAGCTACTGTGGAGGCTGAGGGAGGAGGATCACAAGAATCAGCCCAGCCTGGGAAAATAAGTGAGATCCTATTTCAAAATAAAGAAGGTCAGTGGTAAAGCACCCTTGGGTTGGATCCCTAGAACTGGCATGGGAGGAGGAAACATAGAAAGAAAATATGAACAAATTTAAGACATAGATCAACTACTTAGGTGAAATACCCAAATCCTTTGAAAGACAGAAACTATAGAAGTCCATTCAAAAGAAAATATGTGTCCTGAAAATCCCTATATCTATTAAAGAATTTGAACTTGAATTTAAAATCCTCACCATAAAGAAAACTACAGGTCTAGATGGCTTTGCTGATAAATCCTACAAACATTTAATGAAGAACTAACACCAATACTACACAAACTCCTTCAGAAAATACAAAAGGGAGAAATATTTCCTAACTCATTCTATGAGGCCAACATTACCCTAATACCAAAATTTGACAAAAATATTACAAAAGAAATACAAGAGAATATCCCTAACCGTTATGAATTCAAGGAGACTTAACAATACACTAATAAACCTATAGTATGTCAGAGGGTAATAAACCAAATGGAGCTTATCCAAAAAATGCAAGATTGATTTAATAGGCCAACAATACAATCTATTATATAGACAGAATAAAGTAGAAACCCCGTATGATCATCTCCATAAATGCAGAAAAATATTTGACAAAATTTGACACCACTTCCTCATTTAAAGATATTCAACAACTGAGGAATTAAGAATTTCTTCACCCTGATAAAAACCATCTATGAAAAGCCAAAAGCTAAAATAATACTCAGTGCTAAAACATTGAATGCTTTGACTATCACATTAAAGGCACAGCAAGGATGGCTATTCTCACAATTTCTATACAACCCCATTCTGAAGACCTAGTCAGTTCACTAAGGCAAAGTAAATGATATATGCAATGGAGGGCTGAGCCTCGAAAACATTACGCTAAGTCAAAAAACCCAACAAGAAAAATATATATTATATGATACCATTTATATGAAATTCCGGAAAACACAAAACTGCAGTGATAGAAAATGAGTTGTCACTGGAGCCAGGGTTGGAGCAAGGAATTGACTGTAAAGGATTGAAATGCTCTCTATTTTTGATCACAGTGATGGTTACACAACAGTATACGTTTGTCAAAAATCATAAGACTCTACACTAATAAGTTAATTCTATTGGCTGTAAATTATACTTCAACAAAGCTGATTAACAATTTTGAAAAAAAAAACAAAACTTCTGCTCCCTTTCTCCTTCCCGCTAAGGAGTAAACAAGTATTAAAGTACCACCTGGGACCTAGACATAGAAGCCAAAAATTGAGGATGGCTAAGCCATCTCCTTGTCCCTGAGCTGTCACCCAAGAAGGAAATGTACTTTATTTGCACCGTGGCACACATCAGTTTCTTTATTATAGCAACTTAACTTAGTCTACACACCAATTAATATGTCCATCCAGGCATAAATAGTTGCAGAGGCTCAGACAATGTCCCCATTTCTTGAGTTCAGTTTCCTGCCCGCTTCCATTCTAGCTCCATGTGAAAGACACTGATCAGGTATCAGAGCCTCCATTCTCTCATAGCTCTTGCCAGGGAGAGCCAAAGTCTCCTCACCTCTCCTCAGCTCACCTGAGGTGCACAACCACTCCTGAGCCAGTCCCTGCAGCCAAGAGAAGACAATGTTGTGACTGGCCACGCTTGAGTCAAACACTACGCAGAGCATCCGAGGATAAAGCAACACCAAGCACACCATATGGTGAGGGAGGAGAGAGTCCCCCATGGAAATCTGGGGTGCAGTTATGAGAGGTAGGAAGGCTGGCTGCTGGAGAGCCAAGGTAACAGATGGCCCCATCAGTGAAGTAAATGCACAAATGACTTACCCACTGTCACCCGTGAGGAACTGACAGGTGTTGGAGGTTAGCCTCCTGAGCAGATCTTAAATAAAGGCCGCATTTTAGTTTCTCTTCTGTCGTCCTCACAACACCTGGCACAGAGCAGGCCCACAGCTTGACTTTTTTCTTGATTTGTCTACTTTCAATTGGAGTCAAAAACTCCAGGGCTAAGGAGAAGTTAGCAATGAAAAAATATGGTAGAAAAGACCAGGGCTTGAGTGTGGATATCTATGGAAGGAAATCATGATGACACGATGTGTCCTAAGGTTGAGCTCCTTACTTAGAAGTCTAATGCTTAATACGTCTTGCCACTTCCTCCCAATTCTGACCCAGCTGGGTGATCTTGGACAGGTCACTTAACCACTGAGTCTCAGATTTGGTACTTAAAAAATGTGAGCCATACTATTTCTCAGGACTGTAAGAACAAAACTTGATGATGCTATATGTAAAAGCACTTTGAAAACTGCAAACACAGCTTAAGGAGCAATCACTGCCCAGCCTCTCTAACTGATCAAATGCATCCTCAGCTTCAATTCCCAATCCTTTGTCAGATCTACAGAACTAAGGAAAATTCTACTTTGGGAAACTGTGACCTGTTTACTATGGCTAGCCTGTTTGCAACATATTAAAATGATTTACTATGTTGCAAAAAGTCGCAGAGCAAGACAGCAGGGATCCAGAAACCAAGCTTCAGTTTCAGGCCCTGGTGACCAAATCCAGAGTAATTTATATTGGCCCTGCTCCCTTGGCATCAGATGAGATGGTGCAGCATTCTTGGATCTGACATGCGGACAGTCATTCCAGGCCACAGGCCCTGGGGGAGGATTGCTGACCACAGGAGGGCCAAGCGAAGGGACTAAATCAGCTGCATAACTGAGGGGCTGGGACATAAGGAACTTGTGGTCCATCTGTTGGGATCTTTTGCAGAATGGCTGGGTTGTTTGGGCATCATTTAAATTATGCCTAGGAGGCTTGGCCATAACATACCAGCAGGCTCCCAAAACGGGCTGGAGAGGCAATCTTGGGTCTGTTTAGCCAGGAGCACTTACTGAGATGCAAAAGCACAGGATAACCCACGTGCCCACTTACACTGTTCTCCCACTCACACTGATACCACGTAAGTCCTCTCACATTTGCACAGGTCCTTGCACACACATTTACTCCACTATTTGCACATTATACACACTTGGATTCATGAAAACATGCTCACATACACACCCATGCACATATTCACCACCCCCCCACCCACAGGTTCACAATCACCCTCAGCCCTTACACACCTTGTGGTACACAAGTAGAAATGCAATTCACACATAGCTACACGGTCATAGTCCAACATACACAGTCAACCATGCATTACACATTCACACACACACACACACACACACACACACCGGAAGTCCCATATTTGAAGGCTGAAGACTCTTCTGTGTGTATCCCAGCTTTCATTTCTTTGCTGACTTAACGTTTTCACTAGAAATCTTGGTTCAAAATGGGCCCCCACTGAGCGTGTTATCTAAGGGTTCCCAGTCATATGCTTGCTACAAAAATTCTGCCCATGTGTCAGATTCTGGCCTGAATGAAATTCAACCCACACATGTGTATACATTGCAAACAAGAGCCAGAATGTAGTTCTCACTGCAGGATGGATAGAAACCTTAGAGAGAGCCCTGGCATCTGGCCAGGAAGGGCATTCTGACTGGGCATAGCTTCCAGACAGCTCTCCTGAGTCTGGTCTCTGTAATCTCCCAAACCCCAAGGCTCAGAATCACAGCAAAGTTAAGGTTCCTGCTACTACATGCAAGAAGTGCACAGCTGGAACATCTGGAGACAAACCTAATGCTCTGCATTTCTTTTTCTTTCTTTTTTTTTCTTTATTTTATTGGTACATTTTAGTATGCAATACATTTACATTTATCATTGGGTGCTTGTACCTGTACATGATGTATCTTGGTTCTTATTTTTTCCCCATTACCTGTGTGCCCTTCACCCCCTCCACCCTTCCCTATTTACATAGACTTTGTTTCCATTTTTTTCTGTTCTCATGATTTTTCCTTTCCGCAATCTTATTTGCAAACAAAGTAGATTTCAAACCAAAACTAATTAAGAGAGACAAAGATGGTCACTACATCCTTGTGAAGGGAACAAGCCAAGAGGAAAAGATGACAATCATAAATATATGTGCACCAAATACAAATGCCCCCAACTATACAACACAAATATTAATGGACATGAAAAACCAAATAAGCACTAATACAATTGTAGTGGGGGACCTCAATGCCCCATTATCACAAATACACAGATCATCTAGACCAAAAATTAACAACAAAACTCTAGAACTAAACCAAGCTATTGAACAAATGGACTTAATAGATGTTTACAGAGTGTTCCACCCCACAAAATCAGAATACACATTCTTTTCGGCTGCACACGGTTGTTCTCCAAAATAGACCACATGCTAGCAATAGACCACATGCTAGCTCATAGGACATGTCTAAGTAAATGTAAAAGAATTGAAGTTACCCCCTGTATATTATCAGACCATAATGCAATAAAATTGGAGATCAATAACATAAGAAACCACAAAACCCCCCAAACACATGGAAAGACGCTCTGCATTTCTAGCGAGATTCCAGGTGATATCAAAGCTGCCATTCTTGGTACCACCCTTACAAAACCATGCTTACTTACACTGTTGAGAGCAATGAGTTCCCTGACTTTGCAAGTGTTCAAGGAGAGGACAAATTGCTACTGCCCACAAAGATAGTAGAAAGATAGATTCACCTGAATGTTCCTTATAGTGCCTTCCCTCCAGGAGGCTCTCAGAGATGGACACTCAGTGGACAAGGTGCCTGATCTTTTGAGGATAAGTGGGCTGAGCTCAGCCTATTACCCGAACATCTGTTAGACCTCAGGTTTCTACCTCACTTTAGACGTACCTGGGGCCATAAAGAGAACCTGGACATGAACCAGAGTCTAAGCAACCTGAGTTCCAGCCCTCCAACTCTCCAACTCATGACATGGCTCAGGGAAAACCACTCAACCCTCAGAGCCCCAGTTTTCTCCTCTACATGGTGGAGAGCTTAATGTCTACCTCCCAGGGCTGCTTTATGGGCTAAGGAAGTACATGACTTACGCAGGATCTGGCACATGTTAACCCCCACCCGCCACAGTAGGAGGGCAATAATGGTCATCTTTGTAGATCTCACATCATCATGCACAAGCCCTGTACACAGGAGGTCCAGGAGATGCAGAACACAGGCAGAAAAAGGACAGATTGTGATGAAGGCAGCTGAAGGGATCCAGACAGTAAAAGAGACCAGATGAGAGGGCAGGGATGGTTAGGAGTGGAGGAGGAGTTTGGATGGGAGGGATCCCACCAGGCTGGTGTGACACTTTCAGAATCCTTCCCAGTGGGTATGTTCAAGGAGCTAGATCAAACCCAAATACTCCCCTTTTGGGTCTCTCCTGCTCCTCTTGAAAAAGCATTATTTGTTCCATCTTCAGCTTTGGGGTGGGAAGAAAGATGTGGTCACATCACTGCAAGAATCTGTATAAGGCTGCACACTAGGCTCTGCACTACATGCCTTGCAAAGCTACCTTGTATACACCTCTCAACGATCTATGAGGCAGCCATGCTCGTCCCATTGTAGAGATGAGGAAACTGAGGCTTGAAGACCCTCATCTCCTTTCCTTCCTGTTCCAGACATAATGCCACCTGCTTACCCTCCACAGCTGCTTCAGCCCTCCAACTGCAGGACCCCCCAAGACAGACCTTGCCAGTTTCTTCCCTCCACAGTGGTCTCAAGGTTGTATTTGCAGTGGGACTTGGGGAGGGCTGCAGGGTCCCTGGTATATGTGTTTGATGGTGTTGGAGGTATGAGGAGCTAATAGCCATTCGTCAACCACCTTCAAAAAGCTGTCTTCCTCCTTGTTGCTTATTATTACTATTATTGTTATTTTCCAGGCTGCATTGCTCACAATGGTTATTGCCTCCAACTCCAGAGGGCCACATCAGCTGCCACTGACTTTTATTCCTGCAAATAAAAATATAAGCTCCACAGTGAGGAAACCGTAGGCTAAAGAGACAAAGCTCATAAACTCGCATTTTAAATGTGGAAAAACAGTGCCAGTAATCCTCAAGGTGCCTCCTCCCACACACCCTCTGTACCCAGCCCCACCGGGCACCACCCTACCCAGAACAACTCCTTCCATGTTCAGAAGGCCATCCACGGTGGCCCTCAGGGAAGGGCGACCCATTGGAAAGAACTGGGATGGTCTTGAAGTAGTTTTAGTCACCCCCATCCCCACCCCCAGTACAGACTGAGGTTAACCTCCTTCTGGTACCAAAAGCAATAAAAATGAATCAAAACCCTCTTGCTCTTTGGATATTGTGCATTGAGTGTTTTCTGTGTATAAGACATTTTCGACTAATTTCCTGTGCATTGGCCTCAATGGGGAGTCTGGTCCCTTCTTAAAGCAGGCTGAGCTGCTCTGGCAGCCAGAGGCAAGAGGAGCAGCTGTCACACTGAAGGGGCAGAACCTTCTGCCAGGCAGGGGTACAGGCTAGCATAAGATGGTCTTTTCTTTAATAGCCAGATGGGGCTTCCTTCACCTGCTGTGGGCCAATGGGGAGAGGGGTGGGCACCCTCCAGACTCTGACCCATGGCAGGCTGTGGCCTGGACCCTGGAAATCCCAGGATGAGTTAAACGAGAGCCCTGCCCTGAGGGAGCCAGAGACCAGCAAGAGGGACACAGGGGGATCAGATGAGGCACGAGCCAGGCACTCTAATGGAGAGTGGCACACAGGGAACCCAGAAGAGGGAGAAGGAAAGAAGGGAGTAAGGAATGAAAGCCCCTTCCCCTATGTCCTTGTAGAGGTCAGGATCAGCTCTCCAGAGAGCACCTGGTGAAAATCACCAGGAAGAGGAACAAGGACACTCCCTCCCCCCACCATGGCCTCTCATCTTCCCCACTCCCCTCGCTGCGTGTATCCATCTGTGCCTCCACTTTGTCATTTTGTAACTTCCTCTCTATCCCCAGACAACAATCTCTTTGTGTGGAGAACAATCTTAGGTTTATCCTATGTCTTCTATGCCCTCACAATGTCTGGTACAGAGTATCTACTCAAACATCAGCCGGCATGGCAGGGCCTAAGGAGGGATCTCGGGTACCATGGTGGACATTGTGGTTTGTGTGTGCAGAAACCCTTCCTGCTTCTGGAACTGCACATCCACTTCTTTTGGGCTCATTTTCCCCCTCCGACCCCAGACACTTGGTTTCAATGGGACCTGGGTCCAGAAGAGGGCAAACTATGCCCTTCAGAGCCCATCCCTGGGATTTCTCAAATCACAACCAAGGAAGTAGAGTATTTTCCTCTCTGCTGATGAAACCTGGGATTTGTGAGTCCTGGAGTAGCTGAGGGAGAAAGCCCATCTAGGAGAATTCTGCTGACAACCATAGCAGAGGTTATGTCCTAGAAGGTTTCAGTGTCAGAGCCCTTGCCTGACCTGAGATTTGGTAACTTCCATCAATGGAGCCCCTTGTAACCTAAACTAAATTGAACTGGGTTTTTGTCACTGGCATGCTTCTAATGTCAGAATTGTAGGCCAACTGTATGCCACTGTGGGCTTGCAGTGAGACGCCCTCCTGAAACCAAGGCTGGTCACATATTACCAAGGCAGCCCTCAAGGGCCTTATCCCTCATGAGTCTGACATTGTCCCCAGTCTGGTGACCAGAGCTCTCACATCTGCCCTGCTATGATGATACAGCCAGCCTGGTTGCCTTATGGAGAATGTTATTTATTTTCTTCATAAGCAGGAAGGCCCGAGGCATATTGTGGCAGGGCCTTTCTTCCCTATTTCACATTGTATTTCACCCTGGCAAGAGTGATTCTTTTTAGCTGGGAAATTGATTTTAAATCAGTCTTCTTGCTGCTGACAGGCCCTCACACCCTCCCTTCCCCAGATCTGTGCCTTCCCTCCCCCTCCACAAAGCCCATGTCCCACACCCCCTAGACACACACACACACACACACACACACACACACACACACACACACCCCAGCTCCTCGCCATGCTGGAGATTTTATCATTCCCCAGTTCCACTTATGGATGCACTTTCATAACCAACTCCATCTGTGGTACTGAAACCTAGTTTGGTGTGATCGGGGCCCAGAGAAAGGAAGAGGCTGGAGGAGATGTGGACTTAATTCTTGGTACCTGCCGAGAGGGAGCAAGCTGGCACTGGGCACCAGGAGACTGACAGCTGCTCCACGAGGAAGGGGACTTAACAGGGAGATATAGATTCAAATGCAGACCGACCACCTGGCTAAAACCCAGACACCCAGTGGGGAAGGGACAACACAGAGTGGCAGGTAGAGAAGAAGGAGCAGGCTGAGCTCTGGTCATGGATCTTGCTGCTTCCTTTCATATTCCTGTGGACCCGGGCTGTTGCCCATCTGAGCCCTGGCTGCAACAGAGACACCTTGGAAATTGGTGCAGAATTTTAAGTTTCTAGAATTTAGAACCTGAAATGTCTTTGTCCCCACTCCAGCCACTTTCTAGCTCTTTGGACTTGTCTGATGCAGCTCTACAAAGCTTTCCTTAAACAGCCAGATGGTAAATATTTCAGGCTTTGCAAGCCATAAGATCTCTGTCCCATTACTCAGCTCTGCCATAATGGGGCCTGAGCTTCCATAAGCAGCACATAAATGACTGCATGTGGCTGTGTCCCATTAAAACTTTATTAACAAAACAGGCTGCCATGCTCAGAATATAATTGGCCAATGCTTAGGCCCTCCCAGGTCATTTCTGGAAATTCTTTTTTTTTTTGTACCGAGAATCAAACTCAGGATCTTGAGCTTTCCAGGCAGCCACTGACACCACTGAGCTAAATTCCTGGCCTAGAAATTCTAATAACAGCTCCAAGAGCTGAGCCCTCCTGCTCAAACTGAGAAAGCAATGCTCTCTACTACTCACTTAACATACATGGTACAGCCTAACAGTGGAGAAAATAGGCTAAGCTCAAGCCTGGGTTTGTCACATACATGCTCTGTGTCCTTAAGGAAGGTACTTCCCTGCTTTGTGCCTCAGCAGCAGCAGCAGCAGTAAAATAAAGATGCTAAATAGAAGATGGAGCGAGGACCTGACTGGTCAGATCACGTGCCAGAATAGTGACTCGTAGGTCCTACACTCCCTATTCTTAAGGAGTCTGATGAGCTTCCCAGAGAGGTAACGTCAGGAGGCTCCCAGGAGCTGGTAGAGGAAGGCTTCTTCCTATATAGTCTACCAGGACTTCCAAAAGGAGGTGATGCTACAGCTGAGCCTCCATCAATGAATATGAGCCTGTTTGAGCACCTTACTGAAGGCAAGACAAAGCAAGTCTGGACTCATAGGGAGGTTCAGATTAGAGTTTGCTGCAGAGCAGCTGGAGAGAGACAAAGCTGGAGAGAAACTGGGCCAGGTAGGGTCATTCGGGACTGTTAACCATTCACAAAGCTGTGGGTTTGAACTTCATTATTCTGGCACCATGGAAAGGCTTTAACAGAGAGATGCATACCTAAAGGTGTGCTGCCTCTGGCTGCTTGTAGAGGATGCATCAGAGAGAAAGAGAAAGGAGGTGGGAGAGAATCAGGACGCCCCTGCATCAACTCAAGCGGGGAGGAGGGGGCAGCCCTAAGATAAAAGCACTGGGGAGGGCTGGGGATTTAGCTCAGTGGTTTTGCCACCTGCTGCGCAAGTGCAAGGACTTGAGTTTGATCCCTGATACCAAAAAAAAGCACTGGGGAGCAGGACAGACACAAGTAGGGGATGTCAAAGACATTGAACCCTCAAGACAGGGAATCCTACTGGATAAAGGGAATGGGATAAGGAGAGAGATATTGGCCCACCACATCCCTTCCCATTCTAAATCAGCAGAGTTTGTTCTCAGGCTGATTGCAGGCCAGAACTCAGAGAACCTATCATGCAATCCACACCTGTGTCAGGAAAGAGCATTCAGAGGTCACTTCATCCATCCTCTTGCCTCTGGACCTGTCTGCATTCAACTCATTTCAGCATCAGCCATTGGTGCAGCAAAGAACAGACATTCCGTGAGCAAACAGGTGGGCTCTGTCGATCCCTAGACCCTGGAGAGACAGGTTTCTGGCAGTTAAGAGAACTAGACCCCTCATTTCTTCTTTCTTTTTAAAAATTATCTAGCAAGGCCAGACTTCTTGCTGGAGGAGGAGGAAGGTCTGGCAGAGAGCCACCCTAACCACATCACAGCTAAAGCTCCACGGCCCCAGCCACGACAGATGCAATTTATCTAGAGCCCAGGGAGAGCAGGAAAGGAGGGCTGTTTCTTCCCTTCCTAGCTGTTTGGGGCCATTCATCACCTTTGTTATTTTTATAGCAGTGTGGGAATGCTCAGCCCTCACTGCCACCCCCCAGGAAATGTGAACAAATGAGGAATCCAGGAGCCACGCTATCGAGGAAGGCATCGAGGCGTGGAGGGGTGATTAAGAATGGGATGTCAAATTTCCAGCCTGCTGCCCTCTCTCCCTCTGATTTCAACTCCCTCCCTTCCCCCAGAATCCCCCATAGGACCTAAGACTTTACCTGAGTTGTAGGCCAGCACGGAAGAGTCACTCTGAAACAACTGGAGCTCCCACACACTTGGAAGAGAGACTTCACTGTGATGCTCTTGCCAAGCGACCTCTGATTACAGCTGGCAGTGTAAACTCACCAGAGGCTCAGTAAGGCTGGGAGGTTCCTGGGAAGGAAAAGAAAGGACACAGAACATTTTCTCACTGCTCAACTCAGAGCAGAGCTGAGAGCTTTCAAGCACTGAGGGGCTCTTTGTGTCTCCTACAATGGGGAGGTATGGTATATTGTGAAGTGTGGCTGATAAAGATGCTTTGGTACCATTTAAACCTAGATATGAATCTTGACTCCTCCATTACCTCAAGAATTATAAACTATGAATAATCATATTTGCTTCATAGGGCAGTCCCCCCAAATTTTTTAATATTTATATTTTATTCTCTGATTTAAAATCCAATACCAGCATGAACTGTTTGCTGCTCAGATTGTTCCAACTTGGGCTGCCAGATTGGCTCCCACGTTTTTTCCATCAGCCTCCAGATATTCCAATCACATTTTATATTTTCTATTCTTCAGCCCTGGAATCTATTATTTCTCCTTGGAACTCTGGTTCCTTTCTACAGAGAGCAGGATCTGGACTCTAGATGTGTTCATTGTCACTGCGGTGTCATTGTTTTGAGGCCCTTTCATCAGCAGAACTAGAAAATACACATATGTACACTGACTCATACATGTACACTGGTGCATACATTCATGTATCACATAAGCACTGGGACACACTCTGAGAAAGGCCTTATTAGGTGATTTCATTGTTGTGTGAGCAACATGTGATATACTTACGCAAACTCAGATCGTCTAACCTACTACACACCTACACCACAGTATAGCCTATAACTCCTAGGCTACCAAGCTGTACCATAGTCAATACTGTAGGCGACTGTAACACAATGAAAACTACTTGTGTATGTAAACATATCTAAACATAGGAAAGGTACAAGAAAATATGGTAGAGAACATAAAAAATAGTATACCATATAAGGACACTTACTATGAATGGAGCTGCAGGACAGGAAGCTGCTCTGAGTAGGTGGTGAGTGCTAGGCTGTTACCATGTGTTAATGCAGACTGTACACACTACATACTTAGGCTACACTACATGTCCTTTCTTCAGTAACAAATATGAGGTATGATCAACAAATATGGTGAATTTTTAAACTCTTTTTAAATTTATGATAGTAAAAGAACATTGTTATTAATCCCCCTAAAAATACTCCCTCTCACTTTTAACAGTTATCCCATAATGCTTGCCACTTAGTTTTTTTAAATTTACATTAGTACATGTTTGCAGTATAATGATTACATTCACCACAAGGAGTTGGTTCATATGCATAATACATCTAAATTCTTTTCACTTCCTGTTGTCCTCCCCTCCACTTTCCGAAGCACCTCTGGAAATCCTTTTTCATGAGTGTCTTTAGTTGCATTTTCATAGCTGTCTCAATATCCTGAATTGATTCGACATGTTTAGAGCAATTTCTGTCAAATAAAAACATTGCAGTGTGTCCTCATCCACTTTATTCCCTGATCTAGCACTGTGTGACTTCTGGCTCTTCCTCTAAGTCAAAATGACCACGAAAGGTACTGCGAATGTTTTGAATCAATTTAGGACATCTAGGTAGCCACAACAGCACAACTAAAGACACTCTCAAGAGACTTCCAGAACTCCTTTAGAAAGTGGCAAGAATGATGGCATACATGTGTTTGAAGTGAGGAGGAGTATGTTGAGGGGAATTAATGGCAATGTGTCTTTCACTATAATAAATTTTTAAAAATTTAAATATTCGCCATATTTTGTGACCATGCCTCATACTTTCCTTCAATGATAAATTAGCTTACTGAAACATTTTAACTCTATGAACTTTTTAATTTTTTTAACTTTTTGATTCTTTTAGTTACACTTAAAACAAACACATTTGTACAGCTGTTCGAATATAAACTCAACATGTCCTCATTCTGTAAACTTTTATTTTTTAATTTTTAGAAAGTGGTTAAATATTTTTGTTAAAAGCTAAAACACAAGCACACATTAGCCAAGGCCTAGCGAGGGTCAGGGTCATCAGTTTTACTGTCTTCTACCTCCACATTTGTCCCAGGAGGTCAATAACATGCATGGAGCTGACACCTCATCCCCTGTGGCAGCACTGGCTCTCCTGAAATGTGTCCCTAAGGCCCTGACTGAGACTTTTCTTCAGCGGGTGTCACTCTTCTCAGAAATACATCCTTGGCTGTTTTCTTAGCCGGTTTCTTTCTTCATCGTAGATATGTTTATAAACAGATCATTGCCATGAACATTTCTCTCTATTAATGAAAACCTTTTGGTGTTGGGGTTGACATTTTCAATCATTGTAAGGAGTTCATTGAGGTCATAAAAGCTTCTGCTAGGCCGGGGATTTAGCTCAGTGGTTTCACCACCTGCTGCACAAGCACAAGGGCCCCAGTTAAATCCCTGGTACCAAAAAAAAAAAAAAAAAAGCTTCTGCTAAACTCATGACCATGAACTTTCTTCCCTTCTTTCTTCTCCTACCATTTCTTTTTCCCTGCCCTGTTCTGCAGCCATGCATTCCTGTTCCAGCTCCACTTTAAATCTTATGGGATCACTGCCAAATGTATGACCCATCATTGGAATGTTGATAGAGAACATAGGGCTGTGTGTCTTCATTTCTGTGTCTATCTGCTATATTGTGGTTTTGTAAGATGAAAATGAAGTGAAAAGATGCAAGGGAATTCTTTATTTTATTTTTGTAACTTTTTGTTGGCTCAAAATTAAAAGATTTTATGAAGCATCTAAAATATAATGGATATGTAATAGCTGCAAATTCCCATTCCATTCCTCCACTTCCTGAACCCAACTTCTCTATTTACCTTAAGCATTTATAAATGGACTGATTGCATAGGAACTGCATAATCCACGAACAGCATTAGAACTTACAGCAAGAAACAGAAATAAAATACTATATAATTTAAATAATACAAATGCAAACCGGGTTTGATAGCACTAAACTAGTTATGCACAATTTCATGTTACACCTTAAGTCCAAAAAAGGTAAACTTTGAAGATTGTTTGTATCTTTTTTTAAAAAACAAAACAAAACAAAAACCCCAAAACATATAGAAATGATGGAGAAGAAAAAAGAATGATGTTCTATGTGTCCTGCAAACTTTCTATGCTTTGAAATGGGAATGCAACAAAGGCTGTTACTGCATTAGGTCTAAGTAAACTGGAGTTTATTTTAACTTACTTAAGATTGGAAAAGAATGAAAATTTTTTATTTTTCCATTGCTGTTCAATTTACAGTTTGAAGTGGGTTTTTTGGCTCCTTATTTAATGAAGAAAAATGCTTGGGGTGGAAGGGACTCTTGAGATTTCATCAGAGACCTTTTCTTTTTAATAAATCAAATCTTTTGATAAAAAAAAGAATTTATAAATGGGATAACAATATCTACTCCATAGGGTTGTTGATAACCTCACTGGATATTCTTCAACATATGAGCTTTAAATGTCCCGATAGCAAAGTCACAGCAAAAACTACTCTGGCCAACTTCATTGGGCCACAGCAATTATCTGACTCTACCAAGTTTGAAGTGGAGTCTTTTATAATATGGAGGGATATAAGGGGCTGGGGATTTAGCTCAGTGGCACCACACCTGCCTTGCTAAGCCCAAGGTTGTATGTTTGATCTCTAGTACCAAAAAGAAAAAAACCCATAATATGGAGAGAGATATATAGTTTAGGTTCCCCCAAGAAGTGGGTCCTGAAATGGAACTCAAGTGCTAAAAATGTATTTGAGAGGTGCCAGAACACCAGTACGGGAGTAGGGAAGTGACAGAGGGAAAGAAGGGTGGTCAAAACATGTTATTAAGCCATCACCCATGGTGAAGGAGCATTGCGTAATCCTACGAAGAAACTCTGGGAAATGCTGTGAAACACACACCTTGACATTAATGACATGCGCACATGCCTAGTGAACTTGCTGGGGTACTTTATATACAGTAGGCCCCTACCAATTGCTGGTTTAAGGCTACTCCCCCAGCACACAGAAAGTGGCCTCCAGTGGTGCTGGTGAAAGCCCTGGGAACAGAGCTGCAGATCTGTGAAACACCAGGATCACCCTCTGCTGCAGAGGGTTTGGGGAGAAGCACACTGGTACTTATTAACATTCTGCCCCAGCCACCCATGATTACACCAAGCCCAAGATCAGTCTGCTCAAACTGTGTCCTGAACTTCTCCAGCTGCCCTGAGCAGCCTTGAGGGGTCCATGAAATGGGAAGATAATTATGGCATGTCCTGAGCTTTTGGCTTAGAAAGAGAAAATTTGTCAAGGAAGGGCAGGTTTCATTTAACTATATATTCATTAATCTGCAGCAAAATAGCCAGGTCTACAAATTTTCTCAAAGTGATATTAAAATGTATTTATATTTAGAGCTAGGTGGTACTTCTATATATATGAATATGTAAATTTCTGAGTTTGTAAGTATCTGTGGTTGAGAATAAGAATGAGAGAGGTAGTACAGAGCCATGAATTCATAAAATGTTTAAAAGGAGCTCTCTCCAACCTTTTGGTGTGTGGTGTTATTAGGGTAGAGTAGACTTGTGAAGCACATTGTAAATTTAAAAGTTTAATGCACCATTTGCAGAAGTTTTCCACTGAGTTTGCTCTACGAAAGGACAATGAGGAGAAAAGGATGCATCTCTATCTTCTCATCCCCTGAGAAAAACAGCAGGAATGGCTTTTCAGGCCACAGCCTACATCCCACCTGCTTCCTTGGGGATCCAGAGCTTCTTACAAGGAGAGTCACTATGCAAGGTGCAGGCTGTGCCTAGCACAAGTGCACCCATCCTAGAGGAGAGGGGACACTGGAATCTTGCCCATGTTCCCCTCACCAAGCCAAGCAACCAGTGCAAGATTGCATCTACATGAAAGAAGGGCATCTGTTATTAACCTGCACGAAAGTATCAGGTGGGTTAACAGCTGCCATATGTGCAACACACATCATACTATTTACCATGTGTGTACACTATCAATAAGGAGTCCTGTTGGCAATTCCAAGTGGAGCCAGATCTCCTGTGCTATGCCCTCCATACACAATTCCATCAGTTCCTCCAGCATAAGAAGAGAACATCACACCAGAGCTCATAGTTGCCAGTGATGCTGGCTCACCAAGTAGCCAACTTGTATCTGATCTGCCCAAAAATGGGCTCCACAAACCCATCTTCCAGAGACATTTGGGTCATTTTTGCCATGAAAAAGTGACAATAGTGAAGCACCTTTCCTGATAAACTTCTTCAAAGAAGAGACTATGTTTGCCTCTACTCAGGGTTCCATATCTATGGTCTATGTAGTTGGATGGAACCTCCTCAAATAATGCAGTGCACAACCAGCATAACTATTTGGGGAAGCCCTGTGCCAGCTTCCATACTCCTTATTCCATAGGTTCTTCCCATCTATTTCAAAGGAATAAAACTCTTGTCCTTTCCAGCTTGTTGCTATATCAGAACTGCTTCTCCCTTACAGCCAATCAACCCAAAGACCTGTGGTAGCCAGTCTCCAAGATTGCCACCCCAAGAAAGAGGACTACCACCTCCCAGTATTCACATCCTCGTACAGTCTCCTCCCATACTGTACCAGGGTGACTGTTAGAATACTATAGGAATGATGATGTGCTACTTGAAAGATCAGGCCATAAAAGACACTGTGACTTCTGTTTGGTCACTTCCGTCTCTCCTTTGGATCACTAGATCTGAAGGAAGTAATGTCATCAGAAACTCTATAATAGGACCCTCCTAGCAAATACAAAGCTTCCTGCCAACAGACACAAGAGTGAGCTTAGAAACAAAGCTTTCAGTCCTAGGCAGTTTTCAGATGACTGCAGTCCTGACTGACCCACAGCTAAGCTGCTCCTGAGTTTCTGGTCCACAGGAACTGGAGGAAATAAATGTTTGTTGTTTTAAGCCGATAAGTTGGGAGTCATTTGTTGTGCAGCAACAGATAAGTGCTACAGGTAAACTGCACATTGGGCCATATCATGGTTGGCCCTGCACAGAATGACCTCCACCAAGCTGTGTCTGGATGTTCTTCCCTAACTTTTATCAGCAGTGGTTACAAGAATTAGCCATGTGACATGTGCTATATACTTGCTGTTAAATTCATTGTTGATGGCTTCTTTAACTCTATGGTCGCCTTTACAATGGGCCATGTGAGAAACATTTTAAGAGTTTAGTGCAGGCTTTTCTCTTATTCCGGCATTCATTATCTGAATCCCATAAATACTAGGTTACCTAGGAAAGAAAAAATCTCTGCTGATAGCATCAGTCCTTGCTCCTTCACATTCCTCCCACATTCATAGTGGGGTCTTTTGCTTCCTGTCCCATCAGCGTCAAGGTTGTTCCACTTCTCACCAGTTGGCAGCTGATCAATACACTGAGAATACAATACAAACTGATTGCAAAGTATAACTGCAAATTTCTCAAAAAAAAAAAAAAATTAAATTAAAAAGGAGGACTGGATTTCACAAAGTCCACCAAAGTAAAGTGGAAAGACTGCTGGCATGGTATGCAAAGGCTCTGACAAACACATGTTGGGGAGAGTTGGAGCAGTCAGCAAGTCAGGAGAAGAAAACAGCAAGGACTACAATCCCATGAAGACTTTGAAAGAAAATGGTGGGACTATCAAAGGAACAACAGAAGCTCTTGAGAAAATTGGTAAGGTGCTCAAAAAGTTTGTGCAAAAGAAAAACACTGTTTATGACTGTGCTGCCAAAGTCAGACATGAACTGGAGGGTGTTATTTCTTTCCACAGTATGAGCTCAGTGGGAAAATTCCACTTAAAACCCAGCCCGAGCACCACTCCATTCAGAGTGGACAGAGAGCTGCACATGCAACTTCCATGTAAAGTGTAACAAAAGAAACTTATTTTAGTAATTTTGTTTCCATTTCTCAAAATACATTCTAACAAAGCTCTTTTACAAATATCTGCTGTGAAATTTTGCCCCTCCCCCCTTTTGGTCCCTTTTTAAAAAGGCAATTTAAACTAACTTTTTCTATTTGCAAGTAGTATGCCAAGCTATCAAAGACCATTTCAAGCCAGGGAAGGTAGGGGATGCTTCCTTTGAAGAATTAGCCTGTGGCCTCCTTTCTAGGAATCTGAACTTTATAACTTCACTTTTCACTTTTTTCCTAGAATTCCAAGAGGTTAAATCAAACTTTACAGTTACCATGATGTAGTTCCTATTGTATACTTAGTCTCTATTTTCCTTTGCAATCCAACCCTTACTAAACCAATTGCATATATATTTTGTGGCATTTTGTATCAATCCTTCTGTAGAAGGAGACAGAGATAAACAAATTCTGAAGTTGCTCTCTGGGAGACCACCAGAGACTTTCTGGGTTTTGCAGCAAGTGGCCTTTCTGGGCTTCTCATGACTCTCAGCCTCTTCAAAGCCTGCCGTGGGATCAGCTACACACCCTGCACCTACCCTCCTCTTGGCCTTTTCTAGCTCGTGGTCCTCTGGCTAGTTTTCCTCCTGCATTTCTGTCTGCCCCTCCTGGCATCCTTTTCCTAAAGCAGAAGCTTCCCTGCCTGAAACATTAGATTTCCTCCCAGATGTTTCCAGGCTGGCTAGAAAGAAAGAGTTGTCCAACAACCATGTCATCAAGTCAACAAGGCTTATGTGAAGGGTTACATATTCTGATGTTTGCTCTCATCACCCCATCCAGACACAAACTTATTTAATTTTTTGGCTATTATTGAAATATTTGCAGTATACAGAAAGGCATGAAGAATAGTGCAATGAATATCTGCGTGCTTTAGGCAGCTTAAGCAATAAAATATTACTACAGAGGTGAAGCCTTCTATCTCCAGCTCATTTTCAATTATTAAGCAAGCAGACAGAGGAGGTTGTATTTGAGGGCAGCCAGGGGGTTGCAGCAATCATGAATAAGGAACGAAGGGGCCATAGTTTCTGGCTTACATGCACTCCCACAGACATTTATTCTCCCTGACAATCTAATAAGGTGTCTATTGTTCTTCCGATCTAAGGATAAAGAAATCAGTTCAGAGATTATCTGCCATGATATAGTCCAGTGGCTAAGACCTAGTCCATAGAGCCAGACAGCCTGGGCTTGAACCCTGGTCCCACTGTGGGCTGGCTATGAATTGAAGACTTGGTTACTTAAGTGTTCTCTGCCTCTAGCTCTCTTATCTCTAAAATGGGGTAACACATTTCTTTCACGGGGCTTTTGTAAATACGGAATTATATTTTAATTAATTAATTTTATTGGCACATTTTAGATATGGATAACGATCGCATGCATCATAGGGAATTTGCACCTGTACATGACAGATCTTGATTCTTCTTCTTGGCCCATTCCCCTCCCCTCCCTCCAACCCCTCTTCCCCTCCTTATTAACAAAAGCTTTGTTTCCATTTTCTCTTTCTTTTCTCTTTTTTGTCTTTTCCCTTCCTTTCCCCCTCTCCCCTCCCTTATTCCCCTTCCCATTTGAACATTTTCTTCCCATTTCACAACATATACATTTTGGTCCTCATTAACACTCAGTTTCTCACACCAGAGAAACAATTCGATATTTACACATGCGTGTCTGATTTATTTCACTTAAGACTCAAGGCGCATCCATTTACCTAGAAATGTCTCAAACTTACGCTTCTTTGTGGTTGAGTAGCACTCCATTGCATTTTTAAGAGAGACTGGCATGTTTTAAGTACATACTAACAAGGGCTAGTAAAAAATGTTGTTTAAAATTTTTTAAAGTTTATTACAATAAAAGACACATTGCCATTAATCATCCTCAAGACATTCCCCCTTGCTTTGAACACACTTATCTTGTCATTCTTGCCACTTTCTGAAGCAGTTCTGGAAGCCCTCTTTTGTGAGTGTCTTTACAAGGTATAATTTTTTTAAAGAATACAGTGAATGATGCCTCTAAGTGCCATTTAACAGAAAAGCAAGCTCATGAAAACATGACAGTGTAGGGCCGGAGATGTAGCTCTGTGGTGCTACGCCTGCCTGGCAAGCGCAAGGTCCCGGTACCACACACAAAAAACAGAAAAAAAAATGATGGTGGGTCCTCAGCCACCGTATTCATTGCATCTGGCACCGTGTGACTTCTGGTTCTTCCCCAAAGCCAAAATGACTATGAGAGTTAAGCATTTTGAATTGATTCCGGACATCAAGATAGCCATAACAGTGCAACCAAAGACACTCACAAAACAGGGTTTCCAGAACTGCTTGAGAAAGCAGCAAGAATGATGTGTTCGAAGTGAGGGCAAGTATTTCAAGGGGGATTAATGGCAGTGTGTCTTTTACTGTAATAATTTTTAAGTATTCACTGTATTTTGTGATCATACCACATAGAAGTATTTGCTGCTACTGTCACTACTGCTGTGATTAGTACTACCTAATTTGCATAGCAAAGAGAGCTGTATATTCTACCTAGTTCTTTGAATGTTTATAGCTACAAGCAATTAGCTCCCGTTGTCCCAGGCTCAGGATGATCCTCAGGTGCTCAGGAGAGTTTAAGTAGCCCATAGCTTGCTTTCCTGATTGGTCCTTCCTAGCCTTGGTTGGGTGCTTGCCCCCTTCTGACTTTGTATCCCATAGACACTGAAATCTGTCTCATGCATCAGTCTCCATTCTCCCAGGGCTGCGAGGGGTTGGGCACAGCTGACCTGCCTGGAGCTGAGCACCTGCCGGCACTATCCCATTACCATCCTTTCCTGCCACACACTCTCCTGGCTGGTGGGATGCCCTTGGATTTCTGATAATTACACCACCAGACAAATACTCACACATACTAAACATGTCTAAGCTCTAGACCTGAGACCTCCCCAGCCTGTATCAGGCCACCACCAAATAAGATTCTCTTCCAACAAGAGCCACCAGGTTTGGGAATGGCACTTCTCCCTTTCTACCAGGTTCTACTTTCCCCCTTAATGACATAATTAGATTTTTTTTTCTGAGATCTATACTCTGTTGCTAATAAGGCTCCTTGCCTTGGCATTTGCTTACCAAGCTTATAAGCAATCCAAAGCAGTGAGCTGAGTTAGGCCTTCACACAAATGCAATTGCATTTTTATTGCTGCCATAATTCTGAGTTGCTGAGTAATGAGATTGATCTCTCAGAGAAGTGAAAGGCAAATATGTGGCCACTCAGCAGCCAACTCTTATTTCTTTATAATTTTGTGCTGCCAAGGATTAGGTCTTATTTTTCCTCATTTCTGGTCACGGCAACTTCAACAGTCAAGAATTTCTACTTGGTGCTCAAACTAAACAGGCTCCACTTAGTCTTATTTGTCTCTTTAAAATTTCATCATGGATGGGCCAGGGATTTAGCTCAGTGGTTCTGCTGCCTGCCTCCTGCCTTCCTTGAAAGCACAAGGTCCTGAGTTTGATCCCCAGTGCCAAAAATATATATATTTTTTGTCATGGAGGAGTAGAGCTCCCTGAAAGGCAGACTAAGGAACTTGACAGGACACTCTCCAACAAAACAATTTGGGAAAATTATTTCGAGATTTTCTTTTTTGAGTCAGGGACTCACTATGTAGTTGAGGCTTGAACTTGCAGCAATCCTCCTGCCTCAGCCTCCCGAATGCTGGAATCACAGGTGTGTGCCACCATCCCTGGGTCTAGAAATTATCTAAGTGCTCTGGAAATTATCCTAGGAGCATGAGAAAAAGGGTGAAACATCAAGAAAATTTACTAAATCTCATTAAGAACAGTAAGAGTATACCATTTGAGCCATGATTCATTTCCTTTCCCCCTGGTCAGTATAAAAAAAACTAGTTTGGTCAAGAAAAGAGTTTTGCAACTTCCAGTCTGGAGCTATGACTTCATCCTGGCAGGGGTAGACTGCTGGCTTTTCTCACTTCTTTTCCCAGCCCCATGTTGCAGAAACTATTCTGTCTGACTCTACAGGAAAGACAAACCTTCCCTGTCTATCTCCACCCCTGCTCACAGGGAAGAAGTCCTACACTAGGCACAGGCAGAGCAAGAATACTAGGGGCAGACGTAGGTCTGAAATACGAATTCTGGAACCGTCTGAGAGTAGGCTTGGTAGTTTGCAGGCTATTTAGACTTAGTGTCCAAGGCTGGGTACTACTCCACCAGTGACCCTGGACAGTAACAAAGAAAATAAAGCCTGAACCCAAACCCTGCCACAATCATAGTGCAAGGATTTTGCTGTCCTAGTGGATCTTCATGTATCTCCACAAGGGTCAAACAAAGATACCAGCTGGTTTTCGGAACAGAAGAAAGAGGAAGTCTGTTTGCTGTTAAAAGAAAGCATTTATTAAAAAAAAGAAAAGAAAAAGAGAAAGAAACCATTTATTCAAGAGTTAAGGAGTACTTGGAAGTCTGTAAACAGCATAAGCCATCAAATACAGAATTCACAAGATCCACTCCATTGTCCTTAAAAGTATCTTACAATTAGGAAAAAGAGGTCACGCAGAAAACGCCGAATCAGCCCCGCTGCAGACAGGCTGGTCTGTGCATGCCCTACCGAGGTCCCCAGTCGCGCGGAAGATGCCGAATCACCCCGCTGCAGATAGGCAGGTCTGCCCACGCCCTACGGAGGTCCTGAGTGGCACAGAACACGCCCAATCACCCCGCTGCAGACAGGCAGCCACCTGGTTCCACACTACAAAGACGCAGAGGACACCAGACCACCACACGAAGGTACTGAGTCCCGCTGCCCCTGGTCCAGACGAAGGGGCTTCCCAGCCACCATCCCTCCGGCTACTTCCAGCCCAGAGGAAAGGGCTTTTGGGCCACCTTCTGTCCCACTGCTCCTGGCCCAGAGGAAGGGGCTTCCAGGCCACCATGCCTCCCACCACTCCCGGCCCAGAGTTAGAGGCTTCTGAGCCACTATCCCACTGCTCCTGGTCCAGAGGAACAGGGTTCCCGGCCACCACCCCTCCCGCTGCTCCCAGCCCACAGGAAAGGGCTTTTGGCTCACCATCCCTACCGCTGCTCCCAGCCCCTGTCCCACCTCTCCCAGCTCAGAGGAGGTAATCTATGCAGGCGCTAACAGCGCCCCCCCCCCCGCCACCCCAGTTGAAATGAGACAACACCTAAATAAGTCTCAAAACCAGAATTCCAGATCACCTACAGCAACCCTAAAGGGAAGTGAGATGGAACACCCTGATACTAAACCACCTGGACCCACTGAACTGGCAACAAAAGGGGATCTGGAAAAAATGAAATCAAAAATAATTTCTCAGATAACAGGAGAAATTGTGCCCCTAGTGCAAGACATGATTAATAAATCTAGAGAAGAGCCAAGGAACATGATGGAATCCCAACATAGGAAACAAATAGAATCCATAAAACAGATGCAAATAGATTTCCAGGACATGAAAAACTCCACTGAAAGTCTACACAGCAGAATGAGCCAATGTGAGGACAGAATTTCAGATATAGAAGATAAGATTGCAGTTAGTGACCAGGAAAAGAAAAATTGCTTCAAAATTATAAGGGAACATGAGAAATCAATCCAGCAGCTGCTAGATGATGCAAAGAAGAATAACATAAGACTGATTGGAGTCACTGAAGAAAGAGGAGAGAGTGCAGATGACATAAAAAATCTCTTCACAGAAATAATGGCAGAAAACTTCCCAAGCAGGGGAAAAGAGCTTGACATACAGATGAGTGGGGCATATAGGACTCCAAATAGCCTTGATCAAAAAAAATCTACACATAGGCATATAATTGTTAAGATTCCAGAAGCTCAACAGAAGAACAAAGTTCTACAAGCAGTCAGAGAAAAGAAACAAATCATATACAAAGGAAAGCCCATCAGAATCACAGCAGACTTCTCAACACAAACCATCAAGGCCAGAAGACCTTGGGGTGACATATTCCAAGCCCTAAAAGAAAACAGCCTCCAACCCAGATTGATGTACCCTACAAAACTATCTTTCAAAATGGATGGAGAAATAAGATACTTTCATGACAAAGAGCACCTTAGGAACTTCATGAATACCAAACCAGCACTCCAAAGAATTTTACACAATATCCTAGGAACAGACATTGAGGATCACAACCCTAGGAAGCAAAGCAGAATGAACCCATCTGGCATGACAAGAAATTAGATGTAAAGGGGGAGAACCCAACAAAAAGAAAAAGTCATGGCAATGACAAGTCAATACGTTTCAGTTATAACCATCAACATTAATGGTCTCAATTCACCAATCAAAAGAAATAGACTGGCAGAATGGGTCAAGAAGCAAAATCCAACAATATGCTGCATACAAGAAACACACTCAATTCAAAAGGAAACTCATAGCCTGAAAGTTAAAGGGTGGAAAACAATACTCCATGTGACAGGAACCCGAAAAAAAGCAGTAGTAGCTATCCTCTTGGCAGATCAAGTAGATTTCAAACCAACACTGATTAAGAGAGATGAAGAAGGATGCTACATCCTTGTAAAGGGAAGAATGGAAGAGATGCCAATCATAAATATCTATGCACCAAACACTAGTGTGCCTGACTATATAAAACAAATACTAACGGACATGAAAAGTCATATATGCACTAATACAATTGTAGTGGGGGACCTCAACACCCCACTGTCACAAATAGATAGATCAACTAGACTAAAACTAAGTAATGAAATACTAGAACTCAATCGAACTCTTGAACAAATGAACTTAACAGATGTTTACAGAGTCTTCCACCCCACAAAATCAGAATACACATTCTTCTCAGCTGCACATGGGTCATTCTCAAAAATAGACCACATACTCACACATAGAACATGTTTAAGTAAGTGCAAAGGAATTGAAGTTATCCCCTGTATATTATCAGACCACAGTGTGATGAAATTGGAGATCCATAGCAAAAGAAACTCAAAAAATTGCATAAACACGTGGAAATTGAACAACACACTTCTGAATAACCAATGAGTCACAGAGGAAATTAAAGAAGAAATCAGACAGTTCCTTCAATTAAATGACAATGACAATACAACATATTGGAATCTATGGCACACAATGAAAGCAGTCTTACGAGGGAAATTCATAGCAGTGAATACGCATATTAGGAAAACAGAACAAGCCCAATTAAACAACCTGATGCTGAACCTCAAGCTTCTAGAAAAAGAAGAGCAGGACAACCCCAAAACTCATACAAGGGAGGAAATTATAAAGATCAGAGGAGAAATCAATGCAATGGAGACTAAGAGAACGATACAAAAAATCAATGAAGCCAAGAGTTGGTTCTTCGAAAGAATCAACAAAATTGACAAACCTTTAGCCAACCTTGTCAGAAAAAGGAAAGAAAAGGCCCAAATCCATGCAATTAGGAATGAAAAGGGTGAAATTACAACAGACCCAGCAGAAATCCAGAGGATCATCAGTACCGACTTTGAAAACCTATACCCCAGTAAGATAGAAAACACAGAAGAAATGGACAGATTCCTAGATACATATGAATTACCAAAGTTGAACGAAGAAGACCTAAAAATTCTGAACAACCCAATATCAACCAATGAAATGGAAAATGTAATTAAAAACTTATCAACTAAGAAAAGCCCGGGCCCTGATGGCTTCACTGCTGAATTCTACAAGACATTTAGAGAGGGACTGCTGCCACTACTGCTTAAACTCTTCAGTGAAATTGAAAGGGAAGCAATACTCCCAAATTCATTCCTGGAAGCAAGCATCACCTTGATCCCCAAAGCAGAGAAAGACCCAACTGAAAAAGAGAACTATAGGCCAATCTCACTAGTGAACATAGATGCAAAATTCCTTAATAAGATACTGGCAAACAGAATGCAGAAGATCATCAAGAAGATCATACACCCTGATCAAGTGGGATTCATCCCAGGGATGCAGGGATGGTTCAATATACGCAGATCAATCAATGTAATACACTATATCAATAGAGCCAAGGGCAAAATCCATATGATCATCTCAATAGATGCAGAAAAAGCATTTGACAAAATCCAACATGCATTTATGATAAAAAATGCTACAAAAAGTCAGAATAGACAGTCTCTACCTCAATCTAATAGAAACCATCTATGAAAAAACCAACAGCCAATATCATACTAAATAGTCAAAAACTGAAATCCTTCACACTAAAATCAGGAACAAGACAAGGATGTCCACTACCACCACTCCTGTTCAATACAGCTTTAGAAACTTTAGCCATGGCAATTAGACAAGAGAAAGAAATAAAAGGAATAAAGATAGGAAATGAAGAAGTCAAATTGTCATTATTTGCAGACAACGTGATACTCTACATAGAATACCCCAAGAACTCCACCAAAAGTCTTCTAGACTTAATAATCAAATTCACTCAAGTAGCTGGATACAAGATCAACACGCAAAAATCAATAGCTTTCCTCTACACGAACAACAGACTCACTGAGAGAGAAATAAGGCAAATAATTCCTCTCACAATAGCATCCAAAAAATTGAAATACCTAGGAATCAACCTAACAAAAGAAATCAAAGACCTCTTCTCTAAAAACTATAGCACTTTGAAAAAAGAGATTGAAGATGATATCAAAAAATGGAAAGACATCCCTTGCTTCTGGGTAGGAAGGATCAACATAGTGAAAATGGCCATACTTCCAAAACTGCTATATAGATTCAATGCAATCCCAATTGAAATCCCAACAGCATACTTTATGGACCTTGAGAAAACAATCCAAAATTTCATTTGGAACAAGAAGAGACCCAGAATAGCAAAAGCAATTCTAGGTAACAGAGACATGGTAGGGGGTATCACAAACCCCAACTTGAAACTATACTACAAAGCTACTGTGATAAAAAACAGCATGGTACTGGCAAAGAAACAGACCTGAAGACCAGTGGAACAGATTAGAAGATGCAGAAACAGCTCCAGACACACTCAGCCACCTCATCCCTGACAAAGGAGCCAAACACCCTCACTGGAGGAAAAATAGTCTCTTTAATAAATGGTGCTGGAGAAACTGGCTTTCAACTTGCCAAAGACTAAAACTAGACCTATATCTCTCACCATGCACTAAACTAAAATAGAAATGGATTAAAGATCTAAATATAAAAACAGAAACGCTGAACTAGCTGGAACAGAGGTTAGGTAGAACTCTTGAAGACATTGGTGTAGGAAAGAACTTTATGAACAAAACCTCAGTTGCCCATGAACCGGCACAAACAATCAACAAGTTGGATCTCTTCTTACTGAAAAGCTTCTGCACAGCAAGAAAAAACACCAGCAGTGTGAAGAGACAACCCACAATGTGGGAAAAATTTTCACCATCGGTCCCTCATACAAAGGTCTACTATCCCGAATCTATAAAGAACTTTAAAAAAATCAGACCCCCCAAATTTAAAGACCCAATCCAAAAATGGGCATCTGAAATGAACAGACATTTCTCACACAAAGAAGTAGACATGGCAAATAAACATATGAAAAAATGTTCAACATCACTGGACATTCGAGAGATGCAAATGATAACAATGCTGAGATTCCACCTCACTCCAGAAAGAGTGGCTGCTATCATTAAATCAACCAACAACAAATGCTGGTGGGGCTGCGGGGAAAGAGAAACACTGCTCCACTGCTGGTGGGAGTGTGGACTGGTGTAACCACTGTGGAAATCAGTATGGAGATACCTCAAAGAACTAGGACTGGAAGTCCCATTTGAACCAGCTATTCCCCTGCTAGGTATCTTCCCCAAAGAATTAAAAGAATCATACCATAGTGATATATGTGCACCCATGTTCATAGCAGCACAGTTTGTAATAGCTAAAACTTGGAAACAGCCCAAATGCCCATCAACTGGAGACTGGATCAAGAAAATATGGGTTTTTTATAAAATGGAGTACGACTCAGCCATTAAAAATGAGAAATTAGAGACATTTATTGCTAAATGGATGCACATTGAGGTGATACTCTTAAGTGAAATAAATAGGACACATGTGTAAATACCAAATAGTTTCTCTAGTGTGAGAAACCAAAAGTGTAAATAAGGACTAAAAGGTATAATAGATAGATAATGTGAAATAGGAAGAAGGGGCAAAGGGGAGGAGGAAGTGGGAGGGGTAGGGGAAAGGAAAGAAGGGAATGGAATTAATATGAGAAAATGGAAAAAAGGAAACAAAGTCTTTGTAAATAGGGAGGGTTGGAGGGTTTAAATGGAGGGTAGGGGAAGGGGCAAAAAATAAGAACCATGAGAGTATGTAAAGGTGCATATCTCCAGTGATGAATGTCATTATATTGTACACCTAAAATGTATGAATAAATGGATATACAAAAAAAAGACTACCAAGACAATTCACTGGAGAAGGCATAATTATTCAACAGATGGAGCTGAAACAATTGTATTTCCACAAGCACATGAATAAATTTGAGTACTACCTTAATTATAGACAAAATTAACTTAAAATTTGATCATAAATATAAATATAAATGCTAAAACTATGAAACTCTTAGACAAAAACCAGAAGTAAACCTTTGTGGCCTTGGTTAGGTAATGTTTTCTTAGCTCCTATACCAAAAGCACAAATGATTTTTTAAAAAGGTAAATTGGAATACATCAACATTAAAATTTGTGTGCTACAAATGATACCATGAAGAAAACGAAAAAGCAACTCACAGACTAAAAGTCTTGGCAGATCATATATAAGCACTAAAGAACTTGGGTTCATAATATGAATATATGTATGTACATATGTTTATGTATTTATATCTGCCTTGTACAGCTCAGTAACAAAAATATAAATAATCAAATTTTTTCAGACAGGGTCTTGCCATGTAGTTCAGGCTGGCCTTGAACTCATGATGTAGCCCAGGCTGGCCTCATACTCATTGTGATCCTCCTGCCTCAGCCTCCTGATTGCTGGGATTGTAGGTGTGTGCCACTACATCCAGCTAAATAAATCAGTTTTAAAATGGGTTTAAATGATCCAAATAGTAGATGTTTCTCTAAGGTAGATACTCAAATGGTCAATTAACACATAAAATGATCAACATCACTGGCCATTAGGTAAAGGCAAATCAAAGCTACATCATTAAGATGGTTAAAATTTTAAAAAATAAGTAATAATTAATATTGAGAAAATGTAAAGAAATTGAAATCCTCACACATTGCTAGTGGGATACCAAAATGTTACAGCCTCTCTAGAAAGCAATTTGCCAGTTTCTCAAAATGCTAAAGATAAAATTACCAAGTGACTCAGCAATTCCACTTCTGAATATATATATTCTCAGAATGTATATATATAATATATACATATACACATATACATATATACATACACATATATACATATACGTATACATTATATATATTCTCATATATATATATGAGAAAAGAAAACACACTCATACAAACACATGTACCCAAATGTTCATAGCAACATTATTCATAATAGCCAAAAGTAGAACCAACCAAAATATCTATTGACTGATAAATTGATAAGTAAAACATTGTACATCTATACAGTGAATTATTCTATAAAAAGAAGGAATAATGTATCAATACATGCTGCAATATAATAACTCTTGAAAGCAGTTTATCATGTGAAAGAAGATATTCACAAAGGCCACATATTATATTTATGTAAAATAACCATTGGTACAAAGGGTCCAGAAATGTCTAGAATAGAAAAATATATAAGACAGAGAATTACTCATGGTTGAAGAAGGAAGCAGGGAGATAAGGAAGATATGAATATGAAATTTATTTGAAGGGAAACAAAAATATTCTAACATTGGGCAATGGTGATGGTTGTGTAAAACTGTCACTATTTCAAAAAAATTGAATCTTATGCTTTACAAGAGTTAACTGTGTGGAATGTGAATTATATATCACAATGAGCTGTTAGAAAATTATAGGGTATGGATAGAAAGAGTCAGTATTATTAACATGTCAGTTCTTTCCAACTCGATCTATAGATTCACCATAACACAATCAAAATTCCATTATTTTGTGGTTATTGACAGACTGATTCTGAAGCTTATATGGAAAGTCTAAAAACCCAAGGAAGTCAACATACTACAGAAGGAGAGGAACAAAGTCAGAGACTAACACTATGCAACTTCAACCCTTACTATAAATTTACAATAATCAAGGCAATGTGGACTTGGTGAAAGAATAAACAAGTTGATTCTTTTTTGTACTTTAGAAATCCTGCATCAAATAAAATATTTTAAGACAAAAGAAAAACCCCAAGTAGACTAATGGAAAAGAAGAAAGAACCCAGAAATGGATCCACATAAGTAAAGCCCCCTCAAAGGAAAAAAAATTTCAAAATAAAAATGATATTCTTCTCAACAAATAGTTCTGGAACAACTGGACATCCATATATAAAGGAATTTAGACACAGATCTTACATCTTTCACAAAAATTAACTCAAAATAGATTGTAGACCCAATTGTAAGTACAAACCTATGAAACTAAAGGCAATATAGGAGAAAACCTAGTTTATGGGTTTGATGATTACCTTTTAGATATGACACCAAAAATATGATCTATAAAGGGGAAAAAAGATAAATTGGAGTTCATCAACACTAAAAACTTCTACTCTACAAAAGACACTTAAGAAACTGGAAAGATTTCTTGATAGCATCCATTCTTTCTGGGGTGAGGTGGAATTTCATTGTTGTTTTCATCTGCATCTCTCGGATGACCAGTGATGTTGAACATTTTTTCATATATTTATTTGCTGTTTTTACTTCTTTGTCTGAGAAATGTCTGTTCATTTCCAATAACAAATGCTGGTGGGGGTGTGGAGAGAAAGGAACCCTTCTCCATTGTTGGTGGGAGTGCAGACTGGTGCAACCACTGTGGGAATCAGTATGGAGATACCTCAAAGAACTAGGGCTAGAGGTCCCATTTGACCCAACTATCCCCCTACTGGGAATCTTCCCCAAAGAATTAAAAGAATCATACCACAGCAATATATGTGCACCTATATTTATAGCAGCACAGTTTGTAATAGCTAAAGCTTGGAAACAGCCCAAGTGCCCATCAACTGGAAACTGGATAAAGAAGATGTGGGTTTTTTTATAAAATGGAGTACTACTCAGCCATAAAGAATGAGAAACTAGAGACAGTTATAGCTAAATGGATGCATATTGAGGCCGTACTCTTAAGTGAAATAAATAGGACACACATGTGTAAATACCGAATAGCTTCTCCAGTGTGAGAAACTGAAAGTGTAAATAAGGATGAAAATGATTAAAATGAATAATTGATAATTTGAAATAGGAAAAGATCCAAAGGTGGAGGGGTGGTGGGAGGGGAAGGGGAAAGGGAAGAAAGGAAAGGAAAAATTATGAGAAAGAAAAACAATGGAATCAAAGTCTGTGTAAATAGGGAAAGGTGGAGGGGGTGAAGGGCACATAGGTAATGGGAGAAAAAATAAGAACTAAGATACATCATGTTCAGGAACAAACACCCAATGATAAATGTAAATGTATTGTATACCTAAAATGTACCAATAAATATATAAATAAATAAATAAATAAATAAGAAACTGGAAAGATAGCCGAGAATCTAGCTCAGTGGTTCTGCTGCCTGCCTTCCAAGCACAAGGTCCCAAGTTCTATCCTTGGTACCAAAAAAAAAAGAGGAGGAGGAGGAGGAGAAGGAGAAAGAGAAGGAGAAGAAGAAGAGGGAGAGGGAGAGGGAGAGGAAGAAGAAGAAGAAGGAGGAGGAGGAGGAGAGGAAGAGGAAGGAGAGGGAGAGGGAGAGGGAGAAGGAGAAGAAGAAGAAGAAGAAGAAGAAGAAGAAGAAGAAGAAGAAGAAGAAGAAGAAGAAGAAGAAGAAGAAGAAGAAGAAGAAGAAGAAGAAGAAGAAGAAAGAAAGAAGAAAGAAAGAAAGAAAGGAAGAAAGAAAGAAAGAAAGAAAGAAAGAAAGAAAGAAAGAAAGAAAGAAAGAAAGAAATTGGAAAGATAAGCCATAGGTTAGGAGTAAATATTTTCAAAACATACAAATGATAAAGGATTTATATACAAAATGCACAAAGAATATTTGAAATAACAATAAGAAAATACTCAATTGAGAATAGACAATCTGAACAGACACACAGCTCCCCAAAAACATGTACAAATGGCAAATGACCATAGGAAAATATGCTCAACCTTACATTTTATTAAGTAACTGCAAATGAAAAGAAAGAGATATACCGCACACCTCTTGAAACAGCAAAAAATCCAAAGCACTGGCAACTTCCAAAGTTGGCACGGATGTGGAGTAACAGGAGCTTGCATTCACTACTAGTGGGAATGCAAAATGATACAACCACTTTGGAAGACAGTTTGGCAGATTCTTGCAAAACTAAACACATTCTTACCATGTGACTCAGCAATGGCACTCCTTGGTATTTACCCACGAGTTAAAAATTAACATCCACAAAATATTTTCACATGAATTTTATACCATCTCTATTCACAATTGCCAAAACCTGGTGACAACCAAGACATTTTAATAGCTAAATAAATACACAAGCTATGGTATGTACATATGATAGAATATTATTCAGTGCAAAAAGAAATGAACTAATAAGCTATAAAAGACACCTAGGACCTTAAATACATATTGCTAAGTGAAAGAATCTGGTCAGAAAGTCTCTGTGCTTTATGATTCCAACTACACAGTATTTGGAAAGAGTAAAACAATGGAAACAATGAAAAGATCCACAGCTTTTAAGGGTTTGGAAAGAGGAGGGCATGAATAGGAAGAGTGCAGTGGATTCTTGGGGCAGTTAAACTACTGCATATGATGGCTGTGTGCCATTATGCACTTGTGAAGACATAGAATGCACAACACAAAGAGTGAGCCCTAATGTAAATTATAGACTTTATAATAATATACAAATATCGGTTCATCCTTTGTAACAAATGTGTGACACTCCACAAGATGTTAATAATAGGGAAACTGGGGGTGGCAAAAGAATATATGGGAGCCCTTGCACTTTCCATGCAATTTTCCTTTAAACATAAAACTGCTCTAAAAATAAATTCAGTGTTCTCAAAATGCCTCCAGATACTTCTCCTGTGCAATCCCATTGCATATCACCAACTCAAGCGCACAAAGATTCTTGTTTCTCCAGAGTTGGTGTCACTTTCCACAATAAAACAAATTATTTAAAAATTAACATGGAATATTTTATGTATCCAAAAGAATGCATGTAGTCTATATGTGAGTTATATAACATGATAATAAAGTACATACCTATTTAAAAACAAGACTTTTCCAGCAATGTCGTATCCACCTGTATGCTCCTCTTACATCTTCCTCCCCACAGAGGTAATAAACTTTTTCCCCAAATCCTACGTTTGTCATCCTCCTGCTTCTTGTGAGTCAGCTTGGGGTTAGGAGGGCAGCCTTGGAGGCTCATTGATGGTTTCCCTTCCAGTAGACAGCTTCTAAAATGGGCCTCCATGATCCCATCCATCTGGTATTCATGCCAGGCAAATCCCTCATCTTGAGTGTGGACTGGATCTAGGATTTTCTTATTAAGAAGAGAATATTGCAGCCATAATGGGAGTCACTTCTAAGATTGGGTCACAGAAAGATTCTAGCCACTATCTTGCCCACTCTTTTTTTTTTTCTTGCTCACACAGGTGGAACCAACTGCTGTGTTGTGACTACACTATGGAAAGGTCTACATAGCAAAAAACTGAAAGAGACCCTCAGTCCAACAAACTTAAGGAACTGAATCCTGCCCATAGGCATGCAAGTGAGCTCGGCAGTCGGTCCTCCTTCAGCCAGCCCTTGAGATGACTGCAGCTGAAGCAGACACCATGACCATATAAGAAACCTTGAGTAGGGGGATTCCGCCTAGTCCTACCTTGATTTCTGACTCATAAGGGTGTAGATAAATTTTGTTGTCTCAAAATGCTAAATTTGGGGGGTAATTTCTTATGTGGGAATACATAACTAATATGGGCATAAATTAGCTAAGTGAACATAGGCAAATTGCCTATAATTTTAGTGCCTCAGTTTCATTGGTATTAAATAGGGATAATAGTTGTATAGTCCTCATGGGATGTAGAGAGGATAAAATAAATTAATACATATAAGCCCTAAAACAGTTGGTGGTGCATAGTAAGTGTTCAGTAAATGTTAGCATGGTAGTCCTCAGTAAATGTTTGGGTAACATGATAAATGTGTGTGGTTCTTCAGTGACTGTGTCTAAGACCCAGCTTCTCCTGCCTAGGCATCAGCACTGCTGACAATGGACAGTGGAGAAGGGGCTAGTAGTCCACATTAGCTGTGCCTGTTTATAGGAGTTCTCATACTCCCTCTCCCATGCTTAGAACCATGTTTCCAGACATTTCTGATAGATGCTTGCTAAATACAGATCCCCCAACCTCACTTCAGACAGGTAGAATCCATATCTCCTGGTGAAAGGCCTGGAATCTATTTCTACCAAGTACCTCCAGAGCCCGCTGCAGACAGACAGGTCTGCGCATGCCCTACCGAGGTCCTGAGTCGCACAGAAGATGCCGAATCACCCTGCGCCCCAGTAACAATCCACTGGACCCCCACCCCCGCTCCTCCGTACAGCCACCTGTTCCACACTACAAAGACGCAGAGGACACTGGACCACCAGACCAAGGTACTGAGTCCCACTGCTCCCGGCCCAGAGGTAGAGGCTTCTGCGCCGCCGTCCCACTGCTACTGGTCCAGAGGAAGGGGCTTCCCAGCCACCATCCCTCTAGCTGCTCCCAGCCCAAAGGATAGGGCTTTTGGGCTACCTTCTGTCCCACTGCTCCTGGCCCAGAGGAAGGGGCTTCCAGGCCACCATCCCTCCCACCACTCCTGGCCCAGAGGTAAGGTCTGCTGAGCTGCCATCCCACTGCTCCTGGTCCAGAGGAAGGGGCTTCCCGGCCACCATCCCTCCTGCTGCTCCCAGCCCACAGGAAAGGGCTTTTGGGTCACCATCCCTACCACTGCTTCTGGCCCCTGTCCCACCTCTCCCAGCTCAGCGGAGGCAATCCATGCAGGCACCAACAGTCGCCCTCCCAGTTGAAATGAGAAAATACATAAATAAGTCCCAAAACCAGACTTCCAGATCACCTACAGCAACCACAAAGGGAAATGAGATGGAACACTCTGATACTCAACCACCTGGACCCACTGAACTGGCAACAGAGGGGGATCTGGAAAAAATGAAATCAGAAATAATTTCTCAGATAACAGGAGAAATTGTGCCCCTAGTGCAAGACATGATTGATAAATCTAGAGAGGAGCTCAGAAACATGATGGAATCCCAACATAGGAAACAAATAGAATCCATAAAACAGATGCAAATAGATTTCCAGGACATGAAAAACTCCACTGAAAGTCTACACAGCAGAATGAGCCAATGTGAGGACAGAATTTCAGATATAGAAGATAAGATCGCAGTTAGTGACCAGGAAAAGAAAAATTGCTTCAAAATTATAAGGGAACATGAGAAATCAATCCAGCAGCTGCTAGATGATGCAAAGAAGAATAACATAAGACTGATTGGAGTCACTGAAGAAAGAGGAGAGAGTGCAGATGACATAAAAAATCTCTTCACAGAAATAATGGCAGAAAACTTCCCAAGCAGGGGAAGAGAGCTTGACATACAGATAAGTGGGGCATATAGGACTCCAAATAGCCTTGACCAAAAAAAAATCTACACATAGGCATATAATTGTTAAGATTCCAGAAGCTCAACAGAAGAACAAAGTTCTACAAGCAGTCAGAGAAAAGAAACAAATCATATACAAAGGAAAGCCCATCAGAATCACAGCAGACTTCTCAACACAAACCATCAAGGCCAGAAGACCTTGGGGTGACATATTCCAAGCCCTAAAAGAAAACAGCCTCCAACCCAGATTGATGTACCCTACAAAACTATCTTTCAAAATGGATGGAGAAATAAGATACTTTCATGACAAAGAGCACCTTAGGAACTTCATGAATACCAAACCAGCACTCCAAAGAATTTTACACAATATCCTAGGAACAGACATTGAGGATCACAACCCCAGGAAGCAAAGCAGAATGAACCCATCTGGCATGACAAGAAATTAGATGTAAAGGGGGAGAACCCAACAAAAAGAAAAAGTCATGGCAATGACAAGTCAATACGTTTCAGTTATAACCATCAACATTAATGGTCTCAATTCACCAATCAAAAGAAATAGACTGGCAGAATGGGTCAAGAAGCAAAATCCAACAATATGCTGCATACAAGAAACACACTTCATTCAAAAGGAAACTCATAGCCTGAAAGTTAAAGGGTGAAAAACAATGCTCCATGTGACAGGAACCTGAAAAAAAGCAGAAGTAGCTATCCTCTTGGCAGATCAAGTAGATTTCAAACCAACACTGATTAAGAGAGATGAAGAAGGACACTACATCCTTGTAAAGGAAAGAATCCAAGAGGAAGAGATGACAATCATAAATATCTATGCACCAAACACTAGTGTGCCCAACTATATAAAACAAATACTAACAGACATGAAAAGTCATGTATGCACTAATACAATTGTAGTGGGGGACCTCAACACCCCACTGTCACAAATAGATAGATCAACTAGACTAAAAATAAGTAATGAAAAACTAGAACTCAATCGAACTCTTGAACAAATGAACTTAACAGATGTTTACAGAGTCTTCCGCCCCACAAAATCAGAATACACATTCTTCTCAGCTGCACATGGGTCATTCTCAAAAATAGACCACATACTCACACATAGAACATGTTTAAGTAAGTGCAAAGGAATTGAAGTTATCCCCTGTATATTATCAGACCATAGTGTGATGAAATTGGAGGTCCATAGCAAAAGAAACTCAAAAAATTTCATAAACACGTGGAAATTGAACAACACACTTCTGAATAACCAATGGGTCACAGAGGAAATTAAAGAAGAAATCAGACAGTTCCTTCAATTAAATGACAATGACAATACAACATATCAGAATCTATGGGACACAATGAAAGCAGTCTTACAAGGGAAATTCATAGCAGTGAATAGGCATATTAGGAAAACAGAATGAGCCCAATTAAACAACCTGATGCTGAACCTCAAGCTTCTAGAAAAAGAAGAGCAGGACAACCCCAAAGTTCATACAAGGGAGGAAATTATAACAAGTACCTCCAGGTAGTTCTTATCATCAGCCAAGTTTGGGAAACACAGTCTTAGAACATTTTACTTTCATCTTTCCCCTGGTTCTGGCCTGGCGAGTAACTGCCCATGCCAGATATCACTAATTGATCACAGGATTCTCTCATACTGAACCTGGTTAGCACTTCCAAACCCTTAATCAGCGCTTGAGGCAGCCACCAGTTATCAGCTGAAGTTACACTGGAGATAAAATGTCACTGCCATCCCTGCCCTAGTGAACATCTGCTCACATGGTGTGGACATTTTCCTGATCTGTTGATGACAAATCTGTAAGAAATCCAAGTACAAAGACTCTAGGAAAACTTAAATCTATCTGGGACCTTCAACTCACACCAGCTGATACCTACCCAGACAAATGTCTGCAGAGAGGCCCAAAAGTCATAGTGGTGGGCATTTTCCTCCTATTTCTTTAGATAAGTCCACAATAGTTGTAGGTGGGGTGGATAAATTGCTGATATGAATGTGTTTGCTTGACATCATGAGACGAGTCTAGATTCTTTTTTTTTTTTTTTCCTTGGTACCAGGGATTGAACTTGGGACCTTGTGCTTGCAAGGCAGGTGCCAGAACCACTGAGCTAAATCCCCGGCCCTAGAGACGAGTCTAGAAAAGAAATGAGTGAGAAAAGATTTTTAAGGTTTTAAAATGTAGGGTTCTGAATTGGATTTAGATGCCTGTGGTGGTAGCAGATCCATAAAACTTCCTTTATTTCTGAGAATCACAGTGCCATAGTTGGAATATCCTCTCCAAAAGATATGTTGAAACTTAATCCCCAAATTTATATGCTAATGACATTTGGGAGTAGGGACTTTGAGAGGTAATAGGGAAGAGATAAGGTCATTGGAATGGAGTCCTCGTGATGGAACTAATGCTTTTACAAGACAAAAGATCTGAGGTGATGCACACATGCTCTGTCCCACTATGTAACACCCTCCACTATGTTATGATGCACCAGGAAGGACCTCAGCACATACTGAGTAGATGTTGGCAAACATGATCCTGGACTTCCCAGCCTCCAGAACCATGAACACAATAAGCTTCTATTCTTTTTTAATTACCTAGTCTCAAATATTTTGTCATGGCAACAAAGAATAGACTAAAACAAGCAATGCTTCTGTTGTATGTCTATTACCCTAAGATGCTAAGATGTCACTAGTGCTGAAGGAACTGTGTGGACCAGAACCAGATAAAAGAGTAACAGAGCTCCCAGAATGACATTGGTGTTAGTGCAGGAGACAAACCAGCAGGCAATCGTGATGCTGCAAGACAGAGGGTCCCATGGAGAGTCACTGGGAAGCATGGGGACAGACAGCAGAGAGGTTACCTCTGCCATGGGATGGAGAGCAAAGGAATAAAGAAGGCAAAAGAAATGGGTAAGTAAGAGTTAGGTAAATAAGAGTTGAGGACTGAGAAAATGGATTCCAAGCAAACATCTGCACAGATGCATGTAACTACTCACTTCTGGGGGTCAATCAGGAACAGCAGCATGACTGAAGAGTAGCCTACGTACTTGCATGCAGTTGGGGGAAGGAGACCAAAGTATACCTGGGCATGGGCCTGGAAAGGGCAGGAATTGACCAATGCAAGACCAGAGACCTTAACATACCAGCATAAGCCTGCACACACAAAGCTTCCACTGAGCGTTTTAGAGCTGCCATCTTAAATATAAAGGGCAATCAAGGTCCACAAGAACTGTTTGAGGAGCTACTCTATTGTGAAAAGAAAACCTAAAATAAATAGGAAATAAAATCAGAGAAAATAAAAGCGATGTAGGAAGGAGAAAATAATCCTATACCTAATATCTTCAAAAATATAAGTGGACATATTGCATCCTTCAACAAGAACATATAATTATTAAAGAAGAGAATGTTCTTAAAAATTAAAAATATTATAACAGAAATATGCAACTCAATAAAATGGCTATAAAAATAAGAAAGTCTCCAAAGAAAAGCATACAACTTCAAAGAGATGGAAAAAGAAAATATAGGCAGATTATAACACCCATGAGAAATGCCAATATTTGGGTAGCAGAAGTACCAGAAAAAGAAAAACCAACAAAGAAAATTTTTGAAGCAATAAATCCAGACTTGAATTCCTAGATTGAAAGAGCTGCCAAGTGCAAGAACAATATGTGGAAATAGCCACCTACTTACTGATACTGCAGGAATCAGACTTCTTGACCTGTACACTGAAAGGTAAAAACAACAGAAAACACTGTCAAAATCCTAAAGTGGAAGGAGAGAAGGCTTTTCATTGTACAATTTTATATTCAGCCAAACTGTTAATCAAGAGTGAGGATATAATAGAAAATTATCTCACACATACGAAATCTCAAAAATATTGCCTCCTATGAGTTCTTACTCAGAAAGCTACTAAAGGATGTTCCCACCATGGTGAGAGAGTAAATCAAGAAAGAGGATGCCCAAGATCCAGGAAACAAGAAATTTAATTCAGGAGCAGTCCAAGGGAATTTCCAATTTGATGATGAAGGGAAGGTCTGGGATGACAGATGAGTGGCAGGCCAGGTTAGAGCAGGAAAACCAAGAAAAGAATTAAACTAGTACATAATTCAATCTATGTCAATATATTTAAAAGAAAATTATACTTCTGCCAGAGAGCTCCAGGATGAAATAGTGATAGGGATATAGAAAACCAAGTAAGTGACAAGTCTTGGTAATTATAACCCCACACAGTTGTATAAGAAAGGAAATACAGTCATGGTACACCAAGTAAATTAATCTGACAATAACATAATCATAGTAATGTAAAAACCAAATACCAATATAACCCTCCCAAAATGGTGATATACTCATATCGGGAGGATGGAGAGAATGTGTTGGTGGGGTATGCAAGAACTAAATCCTCATCTTACAAAGAATGAATTTAATAAATAAGTAACTTAAAAAACAGTAAAATAGACATGTTATTTAGAAACATAGGGTTAGAAGACGTAATGGAGGCTGGGGATTTAGCTCAGTGGTACTGTGCCTGCCTCGCAAGTGCAAGGTCCTGAGTTTGATCCCCAGTACCATAAAAAAAAGATCTAATGGTTCTAGAATGATAATACCAAAGTAATTGTTATGGTAAGATGCTCTGTTTGCTCTTAATTTTAAATTGTCTTAATAAAACTTTATAACTGTTCTCTGCTAAAAAAAAATAGAAAAGAAATATAGGGTTAATAATCAGAAGAAATGGCTAAGAGTTGGAAATAGTTGCTTGAGGGAAGAAGGAATTAGAAGGGAACAATGCTGTCTTCCCTTCAAAGCCTTACATAAATATTTGTTCTTTTAAATTAAGTACATGAAATTTAAATATGAACCACATATTAGATGATAGCATTGAATTAATATTAAATTTTCTACCTATAATAATGGCATTATACAGGAGAATGCCTTCAATTCTTAGAGGATACATGACAGAGTATTGAGGAGTATCAGAATGTTTCTTATACACTTTTGAATCATTCATCCAAAAAAGAGGATAGATAGAAAAACAGATAAGATAGACAGATGAAAACTAAAACAAATGTAGTAAAATATTAATTGGTGAATCAAAAAAGGTACATAGGAGTTCATAGTACCTGTCTTTCAACTTTTCTCCCATTTATTAAATTTTTCAAAATAAAATATTTGAGGGAAAACTAGGCACATGTGTCATTCTGATAAAGTTTAAATTTAAAACACTTGGCCAAATGTCTGGCATCTACAGGCACTTAAAAATGTCAGCTATCAGTGTTGGTTTTACCATCATCAACATTTACTCTCACCAAGTGAGACATAGGTAAGATCTTGATAGACCACAGTTGTCACACCTGGATAGTGACAGGAAAAAATATCAACAAATGACTACTTTTCTCCACCATTCCAACTATCTAGGGCCCAGTGTGAAGCCCTAGAAACACAAGCAAAAAAATCCTCCTCCCTCTTACATAACACTCCTGGAATACTCAGGAACACTCAAGAACAGTTCTGGTCACCTTGGGCTTGAAATGGTCTAGAAAATGGCCAGTGGCCTGGTTATAGAGATAGAAAGGAAGCAGAATCATAAATCTTGATAGGAAAGGCAGTGAGGGTGCCTCTCAGGGATCCAACTTGGTGGGTCAAGGGTCATGTCAGCTTGGTGGTGACATGGAGTTGCATAGCCCAGGATAACCTTGTTCTCACGCCACATCACACCAGAGCTGTTTAAGAATCTACACTGACCTCTCACCACAAAGTCATCCCAAGGCCTGGAACCAATTATCCATAACTATTCATTTCTGAGCGTGTTACATTAACACCAGGCCCTACTGCATGTTACTGTTTTCTGTTCACTTATGAAGAATTGGTACTTTCTCCCCAAGGTTTATTTTAAACAACTTAATAGCTCATCTCCTAACAAGATCAACAGAACCGCAGACTTAGGAACTTCAATATGCACCGTTCTCCTCCTCAACCCTGGCAAGAAATCCAGTATAGAGGTGATCTCAGAGGGACCCATTTTAACACGGCTTTTCTCTGAAGTGCCATGTCACCACTATTTGGTGTTTTCTGTTGCTAGGTTGAGCCCCTACCTAGCCTGAGTGTGTGTACACAGATATTCTTAAATATATATAGTCAATCTTCAATATTCACAGAGTCCATGTTTGTGAATTCATCTGCTTGCTAAAATTTATTTGTGACTCCAAAATCAGTATTCACAGTGCCTTTACAGTCAGTCTTGGCTGTACACAGAGCAGTACAAAATTCCAGTCATCAGCATGCACATGTTCCCAGCTGACGTCAAACAGGAGACCCTCTGCCTTCTTGTTTCAGCTCTTGTGCTATAAACAAGTGTCCTCTTCCCAGCCTAGTTAGTGTCAGATTTTTTGCATTCTTGTGCTTTTTGTTGATTTCACTATTTAAAATGGCCTCCATGCAGGTGCTGAAATACCGTCTGGTGTTCCTAAGTGCAGGAAGGCCAGGGTGCCTTACAGAGACAATATGTGTGTTAGGTAAGCTTCATTCAGGCATGAGTTATAGTGCTTTTGGCTGTGAGTTCAATGTTAATCAAAACAAATAGATTAAATAAAATGTCTTTAAAGAGAAACACACAATATAAAGTTACTAATACCTTGACAGAAATGTGGCTTTAGGTTCACAAGATCCTGACTCTTCTTTCCCTAGAAGTAATGGTTCATTATTCACTGAGTCAGTGTTGGCCTTAAATTTGTAAAGCACAGCTTCCATGTGGAGCAATAACTGACTACACAGTAGTTCCGCCACCATTATCTGTGGCTTTGCTTTCTGTGGTTTCAGTAAGCAAAGTTCAAAGTCTGAAAATACAGTACAGTAAGATATTCTGAAACAAAGAGAGTCCACATTCATTTAACTTTTAATACAGCATATTGTCACAATTGTTCCATTTTATTATTAGTTATTGTTAATCTCTTATTGTGCCTTACTTGTAAATTAAACTGTACTATATATGTATGTGAAAAACATAGTATATACACGGTTGGGTGAAATGTCATGGACTATATCACCCTCAGATAAGAGGGAACTACTGTGTGTGTGTGTGTGTGTGTATGTGTATATATGCACTTGTATATATCTTTCCAATTCTTTTGGAAAGTTAGCATGAACTGGTCCCACCTTTGTTTCTTTATATTTTTCAAAGTAACCGTCAAATGCACTTCCCCCAAGGTGACAGTAAAATTCTAGGACTGGGCTGAAAAGAGGGAAGAATGGTGAAGAATAAGTGTATAAATAATTGAGCTGGCTGATTAGATAAGCCAAGGAATCACCTCCCTTTGCAGGACCATTCAGACCTGCTCAGCTGTACACCCATCTCTGGCCCCTGGGGACCCCCAGCGCCTCTGAGTGCCTCTGGCTCAGGGATGCAACTGCTGCCCCTATTAGGTCCTTCATGGCTGCACCTGAATGGAGCCAACTCTGCAGCCAGATTCTTGCAGATAAGGGTGAAAATTGTTCCTCCAGGAAAAAGGATGAAGGTGAGACCCTTCCCAACCTCTGCTGGCCTCAGCCATGGAGTCCACATGTGTAGAATCTGACCAAGATAAAAATAACTCTGAATACTTTATCTTGACCTTGGTCTTCTGTTTCAAGTGATATTATTCATACAATGCCTGGCACATCATAGGCATTTAACACACATTTGTCAAATAAATTAATGTCTTAACATAAATAGTCATCCTTTCCCTTGGAAATAGGATTCTGCAAGATCTGGCCATTTCTGATGATGGTTTATTATTCGTAAGGGCGTTTTCTTTTCTTCCTATCAGAGAAACACATCTGCTCTTCTGCAGCCAGTCACTGGGTAAAGTCGATTTGATTCAGTGACCTTGATTTACTGAAATTGCTTGTGCCATAAACAGAAGCACATGCAGCAAGTGAGCAGTGCAGATGGATTCTGATCTCCACTTGGCCCATTAGGGCACCCTTATTTTCACAGCTGGTACCCCTGCCCACACAGCTGGCTGGCCCTCACATCTACACAGTTAGGGGCATCCCAATCCACACAGATAAATCCAGTGTACACCTCTGGCTGACAATCCAGTCCACACAGTTGGCTCCCAGGCCCTATACCTGGCTGGCACCTTGAAGCACACAGGTGACCTTCAGGTTCATACAACTGACTTTCACCTTAATCCTTATGGCTGGCACCCGAGTCCACACAACTAGAACCTAGTTTACACAGCTGGCTGGCAAGCCAATCCACACAGCTGGAACTTGTCCCCATGTCTGGCTGGTACCCAACAGCACACAGCTGGCACACACATCCATACAACTGACTGGTGCCCTAGCCTACACAGATGTGACCCAATCTATACAACCAGCTGGAATTCAGGTCCTCACAGCTGGCAGTCACTGCAAACAACTGGCACCCCAGAATGGCTGTTGTGCTAGCTGGGAAGCTTCTCATCATTCCCTGCTCTGTGCAAAGTAGGCTGTGCTGGCCTCCAAACACAACTCAAGTGACTATTCTGTTCTCACTAAACCAAACAAGCTTAAGTCACACCCAGAGGAAAGCAGGCATCTAGGAGCACTTCTTAGTCAGGGGAATTTCAGATTCTCCCACAAGGAATCTCTAACTTTGAAGCTCCCCAGAAAAGGAAAGACCAGCATGTATCTCAGAAGGTGTGACCACACTTCTACAGAGACCTTTTGGGACAATACTGACCTGCACTAGAAAGGAGTTGGGTCCCTTAAGGTGGCAGTACTGATCCCAAGCACAGCAAAGTCAAAAGTGTGGTCCAAGCCTTTAACAAGAGAAGGGGACCCATGAAACTCAGCTGTCACTCTCACAAAGGTGTAGAGACTCCACATTTCCCACAGCCCTGTAGGCAAGACCAGGCAGAGAGAATCATGGAGTCAGAACACAGATGGAGAGGAGCTGAATGGGAGTCAAAGAGGCTGGACCAGGTAGTCCACAACACACCCAGTAGAATGTCAGGAACAGAATTCTGCTGGGCTGAACATACTTTGAACGACACACATGCACTCATACCTGAATGCCCATGACCTTTAAGCTCCTTTAATAATTTTTAAAGAAACATTTGAATGTGGCACCTGTTAAAATATCTGAGTGGAGACCCAGGAAGTACATCCATAGCTCAGGCCAGAAGTGGGCCTGAAAGAACAGCCAGGGCAGGGCAGCTTACTTGAGCACATGGTTTCCAGTCACTTGTGGCATGATGGCACTTACCACTCATTACCTGTGCTCCCTGGGCATGCATCCCCCTTTGTTTGTTCATCTTGAAAATGAGAGTGATGCTAATCTTTTGAACTCCTCCTGCTGCTACCTCAGTCTGAGCTGATACAACTGGATTCTCTGACCAGGCATTTGAAGGTAAGAGAAGAGGCCACATAAGGTAGTCATAGACATTCTCCATGTGCCCTTCAACTTTCATTCCAGCCTTCTCTGCCTACTTTGTGCCCTGGGAGGCTGGCTTCTACCTGTGGATTATCTCCTGACCTCTCAGATCTAGGCTGTAGTCAGCTTTGGCCAACACAAGGCACCACTAGGGAAAAGTGGACTGAGAAGGAAGTAGGGGAACTTCTTCCCCCAGGTCCCCCACTTCCAAGCTACATTGGCAAAGCCTAAGTTCCTCGACTCAAAGCCACAGCTCCTCCCATCGCTGCAATCCTTGCCAATCTACACCCCTTCTGGTCTAGGGGAGAGAGGGTTTTCCATGAAGCCAGCCTCAGGGTGCTCTGCTATTCCTTATTTTCCAAACTGCACTGTTTAAACAACCCCTTCCATAGACTTTCCTCAATCATCCCCTCTTGAGGGCCATCTTTGTCCTGCTGGACCCATGATAACAAAAAGAGTCAAACTGGAAAGTCTCCTAGACTTCGTGACTTGATATTACAATTTAGGGGCAGCTGTGATGGCCCTTGGAGAGAGAGTTGAAAGAGCAGAGTAGCTGCCAGATGATTCTAAGACTCACAAGGCCTGACCACACACCCTGCACTTGGAGTCCTTGAGTTCCTTTACAACAAACCCCTGTGGATGAGCTAACTTGAGTTTCTACTTCTTGCATGCATTGGCCTCTAATGGAAACACTGGCCTCTCTTAAACCCATTTGGGAGGACAGCTGACTGCCGTTTCTTGCAAAGATTGGATCCTACTGGTGAGAAAGTCTATCCCCCTTGGGTAGCAAGGGCCAAGCAGGTGGGTTCAGAATCTGGTCTTGCACAACATTGTTCTCTGTACCCAGCCTACACTTAGCCGAGCAGGCACCAATACATCATATTGAATGAGTCAAAGAAAACAATCTCCAAGCAAATGCATTTGTGGGTTTCACAGGCACAAGATCATGAAAGAAATGATGCTCAGTTGAGATGGATGCTGCGCATTTTGCTAATTAGACAAGCACACCCTAGTGCCCGCTTCTCTCTTCCACTCAGACTGCCTTTGCTTTATCAGTGTTCTAAGAAGCTGCCTGCCCATGGCTGACCAGGAATTCCTTCCCAGGCTCAGGAGGCATGAAGAGAGAAGGAACTTGCCTCTGGGTATGCAAGACCTGAGCATTTGCTTCTTGCCTTTCAAAGGTGAAGAGCAACAAAAAACAGTTGGCGGAAGAAACTTGGTCTGGATGAAAAAGCTGATATTCTTAAAACTGTAAGTTTTGAGAATTGGAAGGAATGCTCAAGTCCAGTCTTTCACAAATGGTAAAGTGGCCTGTGCAGAGTCTGGGGACCATTCTTGGCTAGCTCAGAGAGGTTCTGACCCTCCTCAGAGTTCTTTGCCTCCCACCAAAGCCCTGACATGTCAAAGGAGGCAGGCAAGTGTGCCCCAAGCTCATCTCCAGATGCGGACAGTGGGAAGGTGGTTTCCTCACTGTGCGTTCCACAGAACACGCCACAGCACAGGCAGCACATGACAAGTTCAGTCACAGACAGTACTGGTCACTCCCTGCTTGTGCTTCCATGGGCACAGGGTCTCATAGAGCTGTGGCTTGGTCAAGCAGGCTCCTCTCAGACCCCAAGTGCTCACCAGACACTGTCCTGTCTGTGTCTCTTGACTTGTAGTAGGTGGGTACAGCCTCCGTCAGCCTCAGGAAGCTAAGATGGAATTGCCCTGGCTGAGAATGGACCTTCTCACAGAAGGTTATTAATGCTCCATCTGTCTGTCAGGAGGATGTTACATTCACTATAATAAGTTATATTAAATTATATTATCCCCATTTTACAGATGGAGAAACTGAGCTCCAGAAGGATTAAGCCACTTATCAACAGCCAGGAAGAGATGAAGTGAGAGTGTGAGTCATGGCTGACACAGAGGCTTATGATCTCTCAGAGCCACAGGTGTTCAGTGGAGCATGAAGGGAGAGCAGGTGAAGCAGAGGTCAAAGCTGCCTGGAGAAAAAGAGAGGTGCTGAGGAAGGCATGGGCCAAGACTCCAAGGTTATGCAGGGCTTCTTCTTGCCATCAAAGAAAGGGTACTGCAGCCAGGGCACAAGAGAGCGGCAAATCAGTGATGCCAGACGCTGCTGAGTCAGAGAACTGCAGTCACTCAGTAAGTGCTGGCCCGTACAATAGCAGCACCCACTCTGACCAAGCTGTCTGTAGTCATTCAAGAAACATTCAACAGGTGCCTTTGAAGTGCTACACACTGTTCTAAGAACCGTGAATACAGCCTTCAGCAAGATAGAGAGAATTCCCTGTCCTGCATGAGCTCACATGCTACTGAGGAAGAGAGACAATAGAAAATAATTGTCTGTGTTTTAGGTAATAGATGCTATGCAGAAAGGTAAAGAAGAAAAGGCAAATTAAATAAAAAGGTCTGGAAAATAAGGTGATTAGGGAAGATTTCCTAAGAAGGATATTTAGGCGACTTGAAGGGGTGAAAGAGTGAACCATTCACATATTTAGAAGAGAAGATCACCCCGAGTAGAGAGGACAGGCTGGTGCAGACCCCGAAAAAATCAGTGAGGGTGTCACCCCAGAAAGTGGGAATTCCTCTTGCCCCAGGCAAACCCGGAGAGGAGAACCCAGGGTCCTCAGAGACAGGACGGAGAGGATGTCCCTCAGACTCCAACTGAGCTCCATTCTGCAATTGCCCTGTCTTTCTGCTGCCCACATCCCTCAGCACCATACCTGTCAGTGAGGCTGCAGCTTCTGAATGCTGCCACCCCCACTCCCAGATTTGATGGCTGCAGCATACCACCAGCCTTTGGGCTTGATCATCAGGGTGGGGCCAAACTCTGGATTTTAGAGGTGCCCCAAAGAAGGACTAAGAAAGAGGGGAGGGTGTCCCAGAGAAGGTGAGAAGTGTCCTGGCCTGCTCCCTCACACTGCTGCATGCTCCAATAGAGGACGGGCCAGAGAGAGGCAGAACAATGGACCTGAGAGTGACAGGGAGAGGAGAGACAGGCAGGGATAAGGACAGAGAGGTGAGCAGACCCTGAGACTGAGAGAGGAGCAGAGAAATAGCCTCAGAGAAAAGGAGAGATGGGGGAGAGAGAGAAGGAGAAAAAATAAAGGGAAAGGCAGACAAGCTATTAAATGAAGCAATGAGAAGGGAACACTGGACAGAGACAAAAATGCAATCAGAGCTTCCGGGCTGCAGCAGGCAGAAAGCCCAGCACTGTCTCTGCCATTACATATGGAAATCTGCTTGCAGAGGCCATGGAAGACATAGGACTGGGGCAATCCCAACCCTCAAGGCTCCCAGTGGGACCTCTTGGAGAAGGATCTTTTGCATCCCCGCAACCCAAGTAGATCCCATCACCCCATCACTTGCTGTGGCCCCCACCGTGAGCTAAACTTTGCCCCAGCTCCACCCCCAGCAAGTAGGGGAGGACTGCAATAAAGATGTGCTGTCTGTAGAAATTCCTAACAGAGTAAGAAAACTGACTGAAAGTCAATCTCTTTATCCTCACCCGGTATTGATGATTCTACACATTGTCAGTGATAAAATACTCTTCACCCAAAAATTCCTATGTTGGTAAAATGCTAACAATAGCTATGCTCACTATTGCACTTCAAAATATTTATTTAATACACATGTATACACCATCTATATTCACATTAGCACTTTCCAGCGCTGATCCCCTAAGGAACATAGACTTCCCTGAGCAGGTTGGCCCACAGAGCTCTGGGGGACACAGTTGACCCCACACATGGGGTCTGGGAACACATTCATTCCTTGAACATCCCAACCCTCAGGATGCTACCAGCTCACTTCAGGAGTGGTTTCTGTCTCCAACTCCCTTGATACTACATATTCCCATGTTTAAGGCCATGTTCATAAATAAACAATGATAGCACAGTGACAGTAGATCAAAGCTGAACCTAAATGGCTTCAATTCTGCCATTCTGTGGGGCCACATGGAATTTTTTGTGTATGTATTTTCAAAACAGTGAAACAATTCAAATGGCAAGGTACTGTCTTTTGTTTAAAACACAAAGTTTAGCTCTCCTATGAACTATTTTACTAGATTTGAATAATATTTTTAATATTAAAAGTAAATTTTTGGGGCTGGGGGATTTAGCTCAGTGGTTCCGCTGTCTGCCTCAAAAGTGCAAGGTTCCGAGTTGGATCCCTGGTACCAAAAAAAAAATTAATTTTCATTTTAAAATGTTGCCTGTTTTGAAGCAGCAAAACAAATCAAGAACACATACATTGTAATGTCATTATTTGTTTTCACAATAAACCAATACATATATTTTGATTCAAAATATACATTTTTATGATTATAAAATAATAATCTCTTACATGTAAACTTTTCTGTAATATTTTATTCATTTACTTATACTTATTTCACTGGCATGATAATATATATGGAGTTCAATGAGAAACATTTTATTATTTCTTTTCTGATTATTAGTACTACTATTGTACTCTGCCACTTGCCTCGCAAGCGCAAGGACCCGAGTTTGATCTCCAGTACCAAAAAAAACCGATCCACTCTAGATGTCAGAATGTACCTTGTCCTTTCCCAAAATTCCCCATTGAACTGGACAGACCTCATGCACACCCCACTGCAGTTCCTCTGCAACAGGCTCTGGTGTCTTCCCCTACTTCCCATATCCCTAAAGTCCGGATTCTCCCCAACTTCCAAGGCTCACCTGGGACCATTGTCCTCCAGGCCTCATTCTCTTAGCTTCATGGGCTCCAGGGTAGAAGTGGGCAGCGTGGAAGGAGTCCTCTGCTCTTTTCCTGTTGGTTACCAGCTCAAAGAGGAACACCTTCCTGGGGTCTCAGCCACTCTGTTCTTGTATCACTGCTGCCACATATGACCTCAAACTCACATTTCACCTCCCCGGAGGATTCTGCTGTGCCCTGGCCTGGAGTCTCTCTTTGTCCTACCTCAGTCAGGCCAACTTCACTGTTCCTATGCCTTTCCAGCAAGTTGATACCCTCCAGCCCACTGAAGGTTGGCACTCTGCACGATGCATCTCAGGAGACACCATTCACCTGGATGCTCAGGACAGAACCACATTCACAGCCACACCTAACCCGCAGCAAGTCCTGGCAGCTCTACCCTCAGAAGGATGGGAAAGCCACCTGTCCACCCTATCTCTACCCCACCACCTGGCCTATTCATCATGGTCACTACCTAGCATGGGTTCTAGCCACAGCAGATGGAAACCAAACATGGACTAGTTTTATTATAGGAAAGAAACATGGTGAATGTTCAGACTGCTTTAATTATCACAATAAAAGCCACATTGCCAGTAATCCCCCTCAAAATACTCCTCTCATAAACACACTTATCCCTGGGCTGGGGATTTAGCTCAGTGGCTCCAGTGCCTGTCTCACAAGCACAAGGTCCTGAGTTCGATCCCCAGTACCAAAACAATAAAAATAAAAATAAAAAAATAAATAAACTCACTTATCCCATCATTCTTGCCACTTTCTGAAGCAAATCTATGAGTCCTCTTTCATGAGTGTCTCTAGCTGTGCTGCCATGGCTACTTTAATGTCCTGAACCAGTTCAAGTCGTTTATCTTTCAAAGCCATTGTTTTCTTTGGGGAAGAGCCAGAAGACACATGGTGCCCCATCTGGTAAATAAGGGGGAGGAGCACATACCTTCTTGTCTATGTGAGCCTGCCTTTCTGTGGGATGGCACTCACCACCTGCATCCACTGTATTTTTCATCAGAAAGTGACAAGAATTGTAAGTATGTTCGAAGTGAGGAGGAGTATTTTGAGGGAAATTAATGGCAATGCGTCTTTTACATAATAAATTCTTAAATTTGAATATTCGCTCTATATTTTGATCACCCTTGTAGCTGGCTGTCTTACAGGCAATGCTGGAGGGCGGGGTGGGGAGACAGTAAACTTGAGTACTCTATAAAGAGCCAGCTACTCCACAGACAGAGCAGCACCTACCAAAGGATACACTTTACTTTTATGGTCTCAAAAGAATGTCATTAATTAATCATGGATTTATTTAAAGGGGCACAGGAATCTCTGGATAGGGTGGAGCATAGTTACTGCTCAGATTTCAGTTTGCACAGGCCTAAAATGTGCTTAGAAGTGTTATGTCCACCCTTTAGGTGGAAGTCTTACTATGGAGATGCACTTTAATGAGGGTTTAGGTCATATAATGAAGTTTAGGGCAACTTGGGGTCACATTTGACACCATCTTTGCTTGTGCTGGTCTGGTCCAATTTGCCTGCACAGCCACCTTTTTATCTCAAGGCAAATAGCTCTTGCTCGCTTAATTGACATCCTGATTTACTTTCACCCTCTCATCACCAAAAGTTGCAGCTGTCTGATCCTTTTCTCTCAGGCTGCTAAACAGCAGTCGCCCCCCCCATCCCCCCACTTCCCACCTTCACCATAACTGTTCATCTTGATTCCTACAGGAAAGTCCTTCCTGGTCTGCCTCCTTCCTGTCCTGCCCCTTCCAGTCCCTCCTTGACCTAGCAGTTAGAGTGATCTTGGGAAACACCTAATAGGTGAGGTCACTCCTCTTCCAGGGATGGCCCTCAGCACATTTAACTATGATAATTTCCAAGCTCCAAACACTGGCCAAAGGGGCTGACCTGATCTCTCCCATTTCTTCCAACCTTTCCCCTATAAGTCTTCCTACCACCTACCTTGCTTCTTCTCCACTGCCCTTCTCACTCCCCCTCAAGCATAGCAGATGTTCCCTATCTCAAGGCTCTTGCACTCTCCTTTCCTCCCTCAAAAGTGATCTTCCACACCATCCTGTTCTGGGCCTCCCAGCCAGGGGCGGACCAGGGAGGAGTGGAGCCGCTGGGGCACCTGCAGCACCACCCCATCACCGCACTCCCTCCCATTACATCTGTACCTGAATCCACACCCCAGAGGCACAGGGGGTCAGAAAGGCCATTGTCCTGAGCTCCAGATGGTACAACAGAAGTGAACAACAGAAAGAGGGCCTTTCTCAGGCTCCTTGATGAAAATTGAAGCCCACTGGAAAAGTGAAGAGAATCTCTGCAATAAAGGCACACCAGACCACCGTGCTTGGTAAGTTGGAGGGATCACCACCTCCCATCGGAACCTGGACTATCTTCAAGGGAAGGGCAGCTGGAACCTGCAGTAGAACACTGGAGAGTTCAACCCTGCAGGAGGTCAGGGATGTAAACTTGGGACTTGCAGCCAGAAATCAGCCTGAATATCAAGGGTCTGCTGCTGGCTTGCTGAGACTAATTGACTTAGACCTGCACACTGCAGCCCACATTGTCTATTGTGACAGTGGAGACATACCCTGAAGGAGGCCCTTCATTTTTATTTTTTATTTTCAAAATTATTTTTTTCTCTCATCTTTAATTTTTGTTTATTTTTTTCTACTCTTTTCAAATTTTTTCTTTCTTTTTTTCTTTTCTTTCTCTCTTTCTCTTGCTCTCTCACTCTCTCACTCTCCCACATTGTTCATCTCCCTTTTGGTTCCTGTTCCTGTCCTAATTTGGATTTCTTCTTTCTTTTTCTTTTCTTCTCACTTTTTCCTTCTCTCAATTGTCATTAGTTTCAAAGGAAAGTAAATACAGTTTCTAGCTTCCCTGTTGCTGATAGGTTGTTCTGTTCTTGTCTTTGTTCTTTCATTCTGTCTTTTCCTCTTGTCTTCAACAGTTCCCTAGAGTTTGCTTGATTTTCCTGTATCCTCTGGCCTCACTTCTAACCTTTCTTTTTCCTTCTATCTATCCCTTCCTCCCTAACTCCTTCCAAATCCCCATCCCAAAGGGTAAAGTTGCTATATTGAAGAGTATTCACTATAAACATGTTTTGGGCTGGTCCTTGATTTTGATTTAATTCACATGGCTAAAGTAGATAGATTAATAACTACCACAAATTGTTATTTTCTAAGCTGTACTTTATATTATTGTTATTGTTGATTGTATCTCTTGGGCTAAGGTGTTGTGATTAATCTAATCAGCTATCCTTCCGGTATAATGAAAATGAGATTGCCCCAGAGTCATTAGAGACTCAAAACCTTAAGACCAGCTATATATGGAAGACACCTCTGAGAAGCAATCATTCCATAAGGGTTCTAAATACAAGCAACAAAGATACCTACAATAACAAATATTGAAGTATCAACCCAGGAACTAAACCAAAGACAGTACCAACAACAAAAACAGAAATGAGAAGACATTTAAGCAAGGCTCAATCCCAGACTTCCAGCTCACCAAAGGCAAACTCTGGGGGAAATGAAGTGGAAAAGTCTGATAATCAACCACCTGGACACCCTGAACTGATAGCAAAGGAAGTAACAAAACAGATGACTGAGGCTCTAGAAAAATTCAAAACAGAAGTAATTTCCCAGATAACTACAGAGACGGTGAGCAGAATGAAAGACATGGTTAGAGACTCTTGAATAGAAACAGATAAAAAAAATAGATGAGTTCAGGACATGATGGAAGTCATGAAAGCCCAGCATAGGAAAGAAATGGAAATCATGAACACCCAACATAGGAAAGAAATAGAATCCATGAAACAGATTCAAACAGATATCCAGGAGATTAAAAACTCTATTGAAAGTATACACAGAAGTCTGAGCCAATCTGAAGACAGAATATCAGATATAGAAAACAGGATGGCAGTGACCATGAAAAGAGAGATCTTTTAAAACTAGTAAGGAACCATGAGAAATCAATCCAACAGCTCCTAGGTGACACAAAGAAGAAGAATATAAGATTAGTAGGAGTTCACACAAACGCAGGAGAAAGTACAAATGACATTAAAAAAAACTGTTCACAGAATTAATGACAGAAAACTTCCCAAATAGAGCAAAAGAATTTCACATACAGATAAGTGAAGCATATAGGACTCTAACTAGCCTTGATCAAAAAAATATCTACACCTAGACATATAATAATCAAGATCTCAGAAACCCAACAGAAGAACAAAATACTACAAGCAGTTAGAGAAAAGAAACAAATCACATGCAAAGGAAATCCCATCAGAATCACAGGAGACTTTTTAACACAAACCCTCAAATAAAGGAAAGCCTGGGGTGAGGTATTTCAACCCCTAAAAGAAAACAACCTCCAAACTGGACTGATGTATCCTACAAAACTATCTTTCAAAATTGATGGAGAAATGAGACACTTCCATGACAAAGAACACCTGAGAAACTTCATGAATAACAAACCAGCACTCCAGACAATTCTAAAAAATATCCTAGAAAAAGACAATGAAGATCACAACTCCATGAGGCACAACAGAGCAAATCCATCAGGCAAGGCAAGAAATTAAAAGGAGAGGGGGGAAAAATAAAAAAAGAGCCAAAAACAGGAAAATAACATGACAATGATAAGTCAATACATATCAGTTATAACCATCAATGTTAATGGCCTCAACTCACCAATCAAAAGAAACAGACTGGCAGAATGGATTAAGAAGCAAACTCCAACAATATGCTGTATACAAGAAACACACCTAGCTCAAAAAGAAACTCATAGACTGAAAGTAAAAGGATAGAAAAGAGTTTTCCACATGACAGGAACCCAGGAAAAAGCAGGGGTAGCTATCTTATTTACACACAAAGTAAATTTCAAACCAAAACTAATTAAGAGACACAAAGAAGGTCACTACATCCTTGTAAAGAGAAAAATCCAAGAGGAAGAGATGACAATCATAAATATATATGCACCAAATACTAATGCCCCCAACTATACAAAACAAATATTAATAGACATGAAAAACCAAATAAGCACTAATACAATTGTAGTGGGGGAATTTAATACCCCACTGTCACAAATAGACAGATCATCTAGACAAAAACTCAACAACAAAATACTAGAACTGAACAAGATTTTGAACAAATCAAATGGACTTAATAAATGTCTACAGAGTGTTCCACCCCCACAAAATCAGAATACACATGCTTTTCAGCTGCACATGGGTCATTCTCCAAAATAGACCACATACTAGTTCATAGAACATATTTATGTAAATGCAAAGGAATTGAAGTTATCCCATGTATACTATCAGACCATGGTGCAATTACACTGGTGATCAATAGCGTAAGAAACCACAAGAACTTCACAAACACATGGAAATTGAATAACACTCTCCTGAACAACCAATGGGTCACAGAGGAAATTAAAGAAGAAAGTAGACAGTTTTTTCAATTAAATGATAATGCCAGTACAACATACAGGAATCTATGGGACACAATGGAAGAAGCATTTCTACAAGGGAAATTCATGGCAGTGAATGCCCACACTAGGAAAAGAGGGTAAGTTCAAATAAACAACCTAATGCTGAATCTTAAGCTGCTAGAAAAAGAAGAGCAAGACAAACCCAAAGCTCATACAAGGGAGGAAATTATAAAGATCAGAGCAGAAATCAATGCAATGGCATCTAAGAGAAAGATACAAAAAATCAACAAATCAAAGAGTTGGTCTTTTGAAAAAATAAATAAAGTTGATAAACCCTTAGCCAACCTTATCAAAAAAAGGAAAGAAAAGGCTCAGATCCATGCAATTAGGAATGAAAAAGGTGAAGTCAGAACAGATCCAGCAGAAATCCAGAGGATCATCAATACCTACTTCGAGAACCTGTACTCTAATAAAGTGGAAAACACAGAAGAAATGGGCAGATTTCCAGATACATACAAATTACCAAAGTTGAATGAAGAAGACATAAAAATCTTAAACACCCCAATTACAATCAGTGAAATTGAAAACGGAATTAAAAATTTACCAACAAAGAAATCCCCAGGTCCTGATGGCTTGCTTCACTGCTGAATTCTACAAGACATTTAGAGAAGAACTACTGCCACTACCCTTTAAATTCTTCAGTGAAATAGAAAGGGAAGCAATACTCCCAAATTCATTCCTGGAAGCAAGTGTTACTTTGATTTCAAAACAAGAGAAAGACCCAACCCAAAAAGAGAAATACAGAACAATCTCCCTAATGAACATAGATGCAAAAATCCTCAGTAAGATACCGGCAAACAGAATACAGAGGGTCATAAAGAAGATCATACAGCCTGACCAAGTCAGATTTATCCCAGGGATGCAAGGATGGTTCAACATTCATAAATCAATAAATGTAATGCACTATATTAACAGAGTCAAGGACAAAACCCATATGATCATCTCAATAGATGCAGAAAAAGCATTCAATAAAATTCAACACCCATTCATGATAAAAACCCAGCAGAAAATTGGAGTAGAGGGTCTTTATCTCAACTTGATAAAGGCTATCTATGAAAAACCAACAGGCAACATCATACTAAATGGTCAAAAACTGAAAACCTTCATGCTAAAATCAGGAACAAGACAAGGATGTCCACTGTCACCACTCCTGTTCAATATAGTTCTGGAGACATTAGCCACAGCAATTAGACAAGAGAAAGAAATAAAAGGAATAAAGATAGGAAAGGAAGAAGTTAAACTGTCATTATTTGCTGATGATATGATACTCTACATTGAAGACCCAAAAAACTCAGCCAAAAGACTTCTAGACTTAATTGACAGATACAGTAGAGTAGCTGAATACAAGGTAAACACTCAAAAATCAATAGCCTTCTTGTACACAAATAACACACTCACTGAGAGAGAAATTAGGAAAACAATCCCTTTCAAAATAGCATCCAAAAAAATGAAATATCTAGGAATCAATCTAACAAAGGAAACAAAAGACCTCTTACGTTGAGAACTATAACACTCAAAAAAGAAATCAAAGAGGATATAAGAAAATGGAAAGACATTCCTTATTCCTGGGTAGGAAGAACCAATATAGTGAAAATGGCCATACTTCCAAAACTGCTATACAGATTCAATGCAATCCCAATTGAAATCCCAGCAGTATATTTCACAGAGCTAGAGAAAACAATCCAAAAATTCATTTGGAACCAGAAAAGACCTAGAATAGAAAAAGCAATTCTAGGCAACAGAGACATGGCAAGGGGTATCACAATCCCCAACTTGAAACTATACTACAAAGCCATTGTGATAGAAACAGCATGGTACTGGCAAAGAAACAGACCTGAGGATCAGTGGAATAGACTAGAAGATACAGAAACAACTCCAGACATACTCAGCTAGCTCATCTTTTGGGGGGGGGGGGCATACCGGGGCTCGAACTTGGGTCCTTGCACTTGCGCAGCAGGCAGCGAAACCACTGAGCTAAATCCCTGGCCCCAACTAGCTCATCTTTGACAAAGGAGCCAACCATCCTCACTGGAGGAAAGATAGCCTCTTTAATAAATGGTGCTGGAAAAACTGGATTTCAACTTGACAAAGATTAAAACTAGATCCCTTTCACCATGCACTAAACTAAAATTGAAGTGGATTAAAGGCCTAAATATTAAAACAGAAACATTAAACTTGCTGGAAGATAAGTTAGGTAGAACTCTTGAAGACATTGACATAGGAAAAAACTTTATGAACAAATTCTCAGTAACACAGGAACTAGCACAAAGAATCAACAACTGGGATCTCATCCTATTAAAAAGCTTCTGCACTGCAAGAGAAACCACCAACAGAGCTAAGAGACAACCTACAATGTGGCAAAAAATTTTTACCAGCTATTCCTCAGACAGCTACTATCTAGAATATATAAAGAACTGAAAAAAATCAGACCCCCCAATTCAAAAATGGGCATCTGAAATGAACAGTCATTTCTCAGACAAAGAAGTAAAGGCAGCAAATAAACATATGAAAAAATGTTCAAAATCACATTCAAGAGATGCAGATGAAAACAATGCTGAGATTCTACCTCACCCCAGTAAGAATGGCTGCTGTCAAGAAATCAATGAATAACAACTGCTGGCGGGGTTGTGGGGAGAAAGGAACCCTTCTTCATTGTTGGTGGAATGCAAATGGGTGCAACCACTGTGGAAATCAATATGGAGACACCTCAAACAACTAGGATTGGAAGTCCCATTTGACCCAGCTATCCCTCTGGTGGGTATCTTCCCAAAAGAATTAAAAGAATCATACCACAGTGATATATGCTCACCCATGTTTATAGCAGCACAGTGTGTAATAGTTAAAACTTGGAAACAGCCCTATTGCCCATCAACTGGAAACTGGAAACTAGATAAAGAAGATGTGGATTTTTTGTAAAATGGAGTACTACTCAGCCATAAAGAATGAGAAACTAGAGACATTTATAGCTAAGTGGATACACATTGAGGTCATACGCTTAAGTGAAATAAATAGGACACACATGTGTAAATACTGAAGTGTCTCTGATGTGAAAAACTAAGTGTAAATAAGGATCAAAATGTATAATTGATACTGTGAAATAGGAAGAAAAGGTCTAAAGGAGTAGGGGAAGTGGGAGGGGTAGTGGAAAGAAAAGAAAGGGAAAGAAAAAACATGAGAAAAGGGAAAAAATGGAAACAAAGTTTTTGTAAATAGGGAAGGGTGGAGGGGGTGAAGAGAGGGTAGGGGAATGGGGAAAAAATAAGAACCAAGATACATCATGTAAAGGGACAAGATCCTAATGATGAATGTCACTCTATTGTATACCTAAAATCTACCAATAAAGTTAATGGGAAAAAAAGTAATCTTCCCATGGATTTGTGTGAATGGCTCCTTCTCAACTCAAAGGCCTCATTCAAACATTAACTTCAGAAAGCCCATGCCTGATCACCCTGCCTCAAACATCCCACCTCCCATTGACTCCACTTTTCATCACTCTATTTATGCTTGGTTTTGCTCATATTGTCTGAAGTTATAGATTTTTAAAAATTTGTACAGTAATTTAATCAGATTCCCCTGCTTGAGGGCAAAACCCAATTAAGTCCAATTAGTGCCAGAAGCAGATGTTCAATAAATATTTTTAAACGAATTAATCCACCAAGATCAAAATCCTTGGGCTTGAATACCTAGGATTGAATTAAAATTTTAAAATTCCAGTGTTTCAGGGTTTAGGTCTTTGATTTTTCCAACTCTTCCTCCATCCATTCCTGCCCTTACATACAAATCCTTTTTCCAAACTTCCATTTTTAGCAAAAGGACCACCACCCATTAGCTTCAAAAGTCAGAAAACTTGGACTGTTTCTTGACCTGTTCTTCTCTCTCACTTGCCACATTCAAATCTATTTCCATGCCCCATCAATTCTACATCATCAACTACTTAAGTTCTTCTTCTCTCCATTTCCACCACCATTACCCCAATCCAAAGCACCATTATCTAGGGCCAGGGATGTAGCTCAATGGTGCCTTGCCTGCCTGGCAACCACAGGGTCCGGAGTTCAATTTCCTATACCGAAAAATAAAAATAAATTGCACACCTGTAATCCCAGCACTCAGGAGGCTGAGGCATGAGAATTGCCAAGAGTTTAAGGCCAGCCTGAGCTACACAGTGAGTTCAAGGCCAGCCTGACCTACATAGAAAGACTTTGTCTCAACAATAAACAAACACCCTCAAAACCAAAGCACCATTTTTTATTCATTATGTTTATTGGTACATTTTAGGTAAACAATATGATATTTATACACAATGGAGTACTACTCAATCATAAAGAAGGTTACACTTGAAGAATTTGTGGAAAAATGGATGAATCTTGAGATCATAATGTTAAGTGAAATGAATCAGCCACACAAGCTTAAATATTGCACAGTTTCTCTGATGTGAGAAACACAAAGTTTAAATAGAGAAAAAAATAAAAGATAGATAATAGGAAGTAGGGAGATGTTTGGTCCAATGGGAAGAGGTATAAGAGATGGAGGGAGGAGGAGGAAAAAAAAGGAAAGAGATTTTTTTTTGCTTAAATTCTTTTATTGGCACATTTTAGGTATACAATACCTTTACACTTATCATTGGGTATTTGTATCTGTACATGTTGTATCTTGGTTCTTATTTTTTCCCCATTCCCTGTGCGCCCTTCACCCCTCCACCCTTCCCCATTTATATACTTCATTTCCATTTTCTTTTTCTTTTCTCATAAAGGAAAGAGATTTTTAAAAAGAGAGCATTAAAGAAAAAATGGAAACAAAGCTTTTTCAAATGAGAAAGGGAACAAGACCTAGAGGGAGCAGGGAGGGCTGGGAGGGGAAGGGGACAAAGACAGAATCAAGATATGTTACATATGTGTACAAACTCCTCACAATACTGCAAACAGGTACTAATAAAAAATTTAAAAAACAAAAAACAACAGCACCAAAAATCCAAAGCGCCGTTATCTCTATCATAGCTAGAGGCTGCTCTCTATCCATCCATATTCCACTGGTCCAAGCCATAAAACCAGAAAACTCATTTAAAATGGAAAGTTTCATTTAAAATGAAAACCCTCCCATTCACTAAGACATCAATAGCTTCACATTGCTCACAGAATGAAGATTCAACTCAGGGACAGAGCCCACATTTGTCCTGCAGTGCTGTGACCCCTATCTACCTGCCTCATCTTCTTTCTTGCCATCCTCCCTCTTCCCCATCAAAGTCTGACTACACTGGCCTCCCTTCTGTTCCTAGAGGTGCCTTGCTCTTTTAAATTGAATTCTTTAGAACATCTTTATTGAAGCAAACTGTACACTGAACACTGGGCTGAATACATAGTCATAAACAGATGAAACAAAATCATTGCCTTCATGAAGCTTATACTCCAGTCAGGGAAAGCACCATAAACAAGTCACTATATAACACAGAGTCAGAAGGTGATGAGTTCTAGAAAGAAACATCACACAGGAAAAGGGGTAAGGAAGGTCTAGGGGCTGTTCTGCACAGAGTTCCAGGGAAGGGTTCTTCAGCCCAGAATGAGCCATCAGGGTATCTGGGAGAAGGATTTTCCAGGTAGAAGAGAGAGTCAGTCCAAAGATTGTCTGAAGAACAGCAAGAAAGTTCGGCTCATTTGAAAGAATAAGGAACATAATGCCCACCTCCAAATTTTGCCTATCAAATTCACAAACTGTGTTTATTTTTAACCATATTTTTTCTTCTATTTTTTTTTTAGCACTTGTTGCAGTACATAATGATCACATTCCTCGTGGGGAGTTGGTACATGTACATAACACATCTTGATTCTTTTCCCTCCATCCATCTCATTCCCCCTTTCCCTCCCTCCATCTCAGTCTGCTTTCCATTTGTGAAAGATCTATCTTCCTATTTCTTATCATCTTTCTTGTATTTTGCTCTTTATTTATATTTTGTTTCCTCAAATGAGAGAAATCATGGGATATTTAAGCTTATGCACCTGATTTATCTCACTTAACATTGTGTTCTCAAGATGCATCCATTTTCCTACAAATGACTCAAGTTTACCCTTCCTTATAGATGAATAGTACTCCACTGTGTGTAAATACATTCGCTTAATCCATTCTCCTATTGATGGACATATAGACCACTTCCAAATTTGAGCTATTGTGAATTGTGCTGCTATAAATATGGGTCTGCATATGTCTCTGTAATATCAAGACTACAACTATTTCAGGAAAATACCTGGAAAAGGAATAGCAAGGTCAAATTGCATTTTTTGTTTTAGTTTTTTTGATTTCCATAATGGCTGCACCAAGTTACATTCCCACCAACAATGTATAAGGGTTCCTTTCCCCCACATCTTTGCCACTATTTGTTATTATTTGAATTCTTGATTATAGCTATTCTTTCTGGAATATGATGGAATCTCAGTGTTGTTTTAATTTACATTTCTCTAATAGCCAGAGATGTTGAATACCTTTTCATGTATTCATTGGCCATTTGTATTTGTTTTTCTGAGAAGTGTCTTATTATTTCAATGGTTCTTTTTTTTTTTTTTTTTTTTTTGTACTGGGGATCAAACTCGGGACCTTGCACTGCAAGGCATGAGCGGTGCTGCTGAGCTAAATCCCTGGCCCTCAATGGCTCTTTTTTTCATTGGGTCTTTTATTTGGGGGTGTCTATATTTTTAAAATTCTTCATACGTTCCAATATTAGTCCTCTGTCAGAGGCATAGCTGGTAAAATTTTTTTCCCATTCTATAGGTTGCCTCTTCACTCCATGGGTTGTTTCCTTTGTTGTGCAAAAGCTTTTTAATTTGATATAATCGCATTTGTTTACTTTGGGGGGGAGGTACTGGGGATCGAACTCAGGACCTTGTGCTTGCAAGGAAAGTGTTGGAACCACTGAGCTAAATCCCTGGCTCCATTTGTTGATTCTTGGAATTATTTCTTGTGCAGTTGGGATTTTGTACAGAAATCTCTAGCCTACATCTATGTCTTCAAGAGTTTTACCTATTTTATCTTCTATCAGGTTAAATGTTTTTGTTTTGACATTTAGATCTTTGATCAATTTTGATTTTAGTTAAGTACATGATGAGAGATATGAGTCTAGATTCAATCTTCTGCATGTGGATAGTAAGTTTTCCCAGCACTATTTGTTTGGTTTTTTAAAAATTAATTTTATTGCTATACTTTTGGTATACATAATGGTCACAATCATCATAGGGAGTCTGTACCTATGCGTTATATTTCTTGATTCTTCTTTTCGTCCCCATCCCCCTCCCTTCCCTTCAACCCTTTTCCCCTTCCTTATTTACAAAAGCTTTGTTTCCATTTTTTTCTTCTATTTTCTTTTTCCTTTTCCCTTCCTTTCCTTCCCCCTTTCTTCCCCCTCCCCTGCTCCCCTTCCCATTTGAACATGTTCTTCCTACTTCCCAATGTCTGTCATCCGCTTTGGTCCTTATTTACCCTTTTGGTTTCTCACACAAGATGTTAAAGAGGATATCTTTCCTCCAACATGAAGTTTTGGGCTCCTTTGTCAAACATCTGATAGTTGAATGTGCCTGCAGTTGTTTCTGCATCCTGTAATCTGTTTCTCTGATCCACATGTCTGGTTTTGGCCAATACTATGCTATTTTTATGTATCTGTGTAATATAACTTGAAGTTCAGGATTGTGATGTCTCCTGCTGTGCTCTTGTTGCCTAGGTCAGCTTTTGTTATTCTAGATCTCTTGGTTCCATATAAACTATGTGATTGTTTTCTCTAGTTCTGTGAAGAATGTTAGTGGTACTTTCCATTGAGATTGAATTAAATTTTGTATATCAGTTTTGGAAGTCTGGCCGTTTTGATTACATTCATATATATAGTCTGCCTGTCCAGGAAAAAGGAACATCTTTCCTTTGGGGGGTGGGGTGGTATCAGGGATAGAACTCAGGACCTTGAGCTTGCAAGGCAGGTGGCAGCACCACTGAGCTAAATCTCCAACCCTCTTTCCATTTTCTGATGTGCTCTTTGATCTGTAGTTTTCATTGTAGAGGTTTTTCATTTCCTTGGTTAAGTTAATTCCTAAGTACTTAATTTTTCTTGATGCTATTGTGAAAGGTATTGCTTCCCTAATTTCCTTCTTGGTAAATTTATTATTGGTGTACAGGAACAATATTGATTTTTGTGTGTTGACTTTGTATCCTGCTATGCTACTGAATTTAGTTAATTCTAGGAGTCTTTTGGTGAAAGTTTTTGTGTCTCTTCTATAGAAGATCATCTCATATGCAAATAATGACAATTTGACTTCTTCTTTTCCTATACACATCCCTTTTATTTCTTTGTGTTGTCTGATTGCTCTGGCTAATGTTTTTATATCTTCTTGCTTCATAGCAGTTCATATGTATCTAGGAATCTATCCATTTATTCTGAATTCTCCAATTTATTAAAGTACAGGTTTTCAAAGTAGTTACTAATAATCTTCTGAATTTTGTGAGTATCTATTTTGATTCAGCCTTTTTCATTTCTGATTGCATTGATTTAGGTCTTTTTGAGAATTATATTGAACAGGAGTGGCAATAGTAGACATTCTTGTCTTGTTCCTGATTTTAAAGGGAAAGCTTTCAGCTTCTCCTCATTTAATATGATTTTGGCCTATGGTCTGTCACAGGTGGCTTTTATAAACTTGAGGTATGGTATTTCTATCTTTTTTTTTAATCATGAATGGATGTTAGATTTTGTCAAAGGCTTTCCCTGTATCAATTGAAATGATCCTGTGATTTTTGTCCCTGTTTCTATTTATGTGCTATATTACATTTATTGACTTGTATGTTAGACCATCCCTCCACCCCTAGGATGAATCCTACTTGGCCATAATGTATAACTTTTTTGATGATTTGTTGCATTGTTTTACTAGTATCTAGTTAAGGAATTTTGTATCTATATTCATTAAAGAGATTGGCCCATAGTTCTCTTTTTTGGTTAGGTTTTTTTCTGGTTTTGGAATTAGGGTAATCCTAGTTTCCAAGAATGACTTTGGGAGTACTCCTTCCATTTCAATTTCATTAAAAAGTTTGAGAAGTATTGGATTTAGATCTTCCCTAGAGTTCTTATAGAATTTGACAGGGAATCCATTGGGACCTGGGCTTTTCTTAGTTGGTAGTTTTTCATCACTTCTTCAATTTCATTGCCTGTTATTTGATTGTTCAGTGTTTTTATATCTTCTTGGTTTTGTTTTGGTAGTTCATATGTACAATGATACCTTTGTTCATGAACTTAATTATTTTCATGATTCTGGTCACAAACCGAATTGGATGAAAACCAAATCAAATTCAATGACTGGCCTTATGAGAAAATTTGATTCATTTAATTCGGAGCTGTGGGAATAATTAAGTTCATGAACCAAGGTACTAGTGTATCAAAGAATCTATCCATTTCTACTGAATTCTATAGTTTATGAAAGTACAGGTTCTCAAAGTAGTACTAATCATCTTCTGGATACTGGCAGTGTCTATTGTGATTGTGCCTTCTCCATTTCTAATTGCATTGATTTTGGTCTTTCTTTTATTTTATTTCTTTTTTGGTAAGAGTGGCTAGGGGGTTGTCTATTTTGTTTATTATTTCAAAGAACCAACTCTTCAGTTCATTAGTTCTTGGTATTATTTTAGTCTCAATTTCATTAATTTTTGCTCTGATCGTTATAATTTTCTTCCTTGTACTAGCATTGGATTTGGATTGTTCTCACTTTTCCAAAACCCTCAGGTGCAACATGAAGTTATTTATTTAGACTTGTTCTGCTTTGCTGATGTGGGCATTCACAGCTATAAACTTCCTTTTTAGGACAACTTTCATTGTGTCCTCTGGGTTCTATTAGGTTGTACTGGAATTATTGTTGGATTCTAGGAACTATCTAATTTCTTTCTTGATTTCTTCTATGGCCCATTGATTATTCAAAAGCATGTTTTTTAATTTCCATATGTTTGCATAATTTCAGTAATTGCTTTTGCCATTGATTTCTGGCTTCACTATAACTACATTCTGATAATATGCATGGGATAATTTTGATTCTTTTGCACTTGATTAATCATGCTAATCTTGCTTAGCATGTGGTCTATTTTGAAGAAAATATCATGTGCTGCCAAGAAGAATGTGTGAATGCATATTCTGTTGTTGTTGGGTGGAGCACTCTGTAATGTCTATTAAGTCTATTTGTTTGAAGGTTTGGTTCAACTGTGGTATTTCTTTGTTGATTTTTTTTTGTCTAGGTCACCTATTTGTGATAGTAGGATATTGAGGCCCCCCACTATAATTGTGTTGGTGTTTATGTGATACTTTATGTCCAGTAGTTTGTGAAGTTGAGTATGCTGATGTTTGCTGCATACATATATGTAGCAAAGTGTTATCTCTTCTTATTAAACCTCTTTCTTAACCAATTGGTTCACCTCTTCCTTCACTAAGCAGTAGTTATTATTGAAAGGTATTGACTTATTCCTGTCATTGCATTATTTTTCTGTTGCTGATTTCCTTTCTTTTTTTTTTTTTTTCTTTTTTTTTCCCTTTCTGCTTAACTGCTCACCTTGACTGCTGTATTCATTCTATTCTACTTTTTGGCAATGTTGACTTCATTGTCTCTTTCTAGGATATCCTTGAGAATTTTTTGTAAGGCTGGTGTGGTGATCATGAATTTCTTGCGGTGATCATGAATTTCTTGTGGTGTTCTTTGCAATGGAAATACCTCATTTCTCCATCAGTTTTGAGAGATAGTTTTGCAGGATACATAACTCTGGGTTTGAAGTTGTTTTCTTTCAGGGGTTGAAACATTTCATTCCAAACTCTTCTGGCCTATAAGATTTGTAGAATTACATCTAGTGGATTTCCCTTTATTAACTGATTTGCTGCTTTTCTCTAACAGCTTTTAAGATTCTGCCCCTGTGTTGGACTTCTAGGGTTTTGACTGGGTTGTGTTGTGGAGATGTTCTTTTTTTACTATGGCTATTTGAGGTTTTACATGCTTCACTTTTCTGTATGTTTAAATTTTTTCCTATATTTCGAAAGCTTTCTGTTGCTATTTCTGTAGACAGGGTTTTTTTATTCCCTATGTGCTACATTCCATTTTTTTATTTATTTCAATTTATCTTAGATGAGTCTTCTTTCCATCGTTTAGCAGCTGTTGGATCAATTTTTCATGTTCTCTTGTTGTTCTTAAGGTATCTCTGAGTCACTAGTCTTTGACAGCACCTTATCTTCTAATTATGACACTCTCCTCATATCAGTCACTTCTGCTGCCTATACTTAAAATATAATTTTTAATTACCTAGATTTGTTTGGAAGCTTTTTATGCACTAATTCTTTGATACACTGCTCATTTATGTTTTGTATCATTTTGTTAAGCTCAGCTAGCTTTTTATTAGTGTCTTCTGCAAGCTCCCTGATTACTTTGTTTACTTCACCCATTATCTATTTAGTTTTATCTTCTGTGAGGCAACTGGGCCCCTTATTGATCTTTTTATAAGCTCTTCTGTTAACCTTTCAAGAATTCAGCTGTGTGGATAGTGAACTTTTATAAGCACCAATATTATACCACCCTTAACCATAGAAAAGAGATCTCTATAATTATAAACACTAAGACAAACCAAATATTGACATACAGCAAATATCTACCAAATGTGACAACTATATCTCTACTAACTATAGAAAAGAATTCAACAGTAATAGCATAAAGTTAACTACCTGAAGAGCAACAACATTTAATGGCCATACTATTAAGATAAAGGAAATAGAGAACAACAAAATGAAAGAAGACATTTTTGAAAAATTAAACAATGAAAAATGAGGAGGAAAGAAATGTGAGACAAAGGATCCTATTAAAGGGTAGAAGGATATTTCTAATTAAATAAAGGTAACAAAAAAGAAGAGAAGTAGTGGTCCTGCTGCCTGCCTCACAAGTGCAAAGTCCATATATATATATATATATATATATATATATATATATATATATATATACACACACACACATAGAGAGAGAGAGAGAGAGAATAAAAGAAAAGGGGAGAAAATAAAATATGGTAAAAAAAGAAAAACTTAAAAGGAAAAAAGACAAAAGATGAATAAAAGTAGAAAGAAGAAGTAAAAAAAAAAAGAGAGAGAGAAAAGGACAGTTCTCCAAACCCCAATAAACCAATGAAGAAGACCAAGGAAAAAAAGACAAAACCAAATGAGTCAAAGAGCAGGAAAAAAAATTCTCTGTATATTTGAATGAGTAGTTTCCTTCCAGGTTCCTCAATTTTGGAACCCATCAAATCAAAGTTTTCTCCATCTAGCTTTATGCTTGTGGGTTTGTGAGGTGCCCCCTGTTTCAGAGGCCCCTCTGTTTACCCAAGGCTGTGACAACATCCAAGCCAAGACATGTCCTGGCTCATGTTGGTAGAAGACAACCAGACAACCAGACCTGCACTGGGATAAACCTTACAAGCATTCTCTCTACAACTCACTCCCCATCAGCAGCTGTCTCCCATGGCTGTCTTCCACCTAGTCACTGTGGGAAGATCACACTGGGATCCTTGATATGAAGCTGTTCCCTAGTTGTTCTGAGTCCCTGACTCAAATACTGAACCCCTTCCCAAAATAGCACCTGATCAAACATTTTCTGGCAATATGGTGAGCATTGTGCTGGGCTCCCTCTCTGGTTGTTATCTGCCTTGTGGACAGAGTCCCCCCAAAGCAAAACCCTGCTCTGCCTTTGAAGCTCACAGCAGCTGTGGGCTCCTCTTAGGTTCCATGTGGCCAGCCCAGTCTTCCACTTCTTCCAATCACTGACTTTTCTTTTTCTCTTCATCGAGTTATTCTTTTCCAGGTGTCTGGAGTGCAGATCTCAGAGAGGCTGAATTTTGCTGCTGATCACCATTCTGCCATTTTCTCTCCTCCCTCAAACTACCTTTTGATGTTTACACAAAGGTCATTTCCCCAGAGTAGCCTTTTCTGACTCCTAGCCTACACTGAATTCACTGTTGTAGCTCTCATGGTTTTCTGTTCTCTTCCTCCATAGCCCTCGGTACCATTTAGCTTATCCATGTGGGTAACTGTTTAAGTCATGTCTGTCTACTTTATTAGACCAGATGGCTCTCACTTCCCACTGTGTTTGCACTGCCATCTCTGCCCTGGGCAGGGGCAGAAGAGACATTACTATTTCTTGACCTCTGACTGAACATTTGCTAGCTTAGCTCCTCACTGCTAATTAAGACATACTATTTTCAAACATGCTTCAATACAACTGATCAAGATACAACATTCTTCAGTGTAATCACATTTTCTTGAGGCTACTATCTCATTCCTTTGATTGGGCTTGTGTATTTTGACCTCACTCAAGATGGGTCTCTACCTTCTCAAGATGTTGATTGATTCCATCAAATGCTGATTCTTTATAGTTTTATTCTCAGAGGTTTTCTGAATACAAAAGTTCCCTTATGTGCCCCACCTATACCCCTCCAACCCCTGCTAACCAGCTCCCATGGTTGATCTCACCAGATCATCCTCTTGACCTACCATATTGGATTGGTTCAGGGCATAGATACCTTGTACAGATCAGAGCCAACAAAAATCCAGAAGCAGCCCCTGCTTCCCAGCCTTGTGGATCCCAGCCCACTATTTCTCCCATCCTTGGATTGACTGGAGAATTCCCATCTCAACATGTACATTCATAAAACTCATGGGCCACCCAGACACGATGTACCCTGACTTTAAAAAGGAAGAAAAAAACAATAATCAATTGAACCCTCTTTCTGGAGAATATGACCCAAGGGGAGAGGGTAATTTTTCATTTAGTAATTAAGGAAGGATTTGAAATTACACCTTGAGTTGGTATAATAATAAACCAAAGGTCAAATGCCATGAGAAATCAAAAAAGTGAAGAAAGTGTTTCAGGAAAGACGATGAGATCATCAGTGGCAAGTCCTGCTAAGAAGTCCCACAGAGTGGTTCCCAGGAACACTTGTTTCTGAGATTAGCCATTAAATAGCACAATACACAGCTCACTGGGTGACCTTGACTAAGGCTGTTTTGTGAGGACTCAGGAAGAGGAGCTTAACAGGAGTAAACCTAGAAGAGGATAAAGAAGAGAAGAGAGGAGAAGCAGAAAGACAAAACAAGTGATTTGTGGTGCATTCTGCTGTGAAAGGATGCAAGAAATAGGATGGAAAATAGAGGAAGGCATGAAGGTCGATTTCTGGCAACCAAAAAGGGGTTTGACTCAAGTGGTGGTAGCTGATCTCCAAACCATGTGGGTCTTTGAATTCACATCCTGTGCTTGGGATTCAGAGCTCAACCTGTTGTCAACTATGGGGACACAGTGGAGCATCAATGCCAAGACAATGGAAGTATCCACATCTCCAAATTCACCATTGCCAATAAGGCTTAGAGAATTTCCGCATTGCTAAAGCTGACTTGAAAGTCTACTTGGAAGATGGCTTTGCTGTTGCTATTCCATCCAGAGCAAGCCTTACCCCTCATTATTCTTTGTGATCAGGGCAGGGAAAATGCTTCTCAAAAGATGTGTGTAATTGACAATGTGAAGTGATGTTGGAGAATCATTATCTGGAGAGGAGAATCATTTTATTATTTTGTGGCTCTCCTGGCAGCCCAGCAGGCAGGCAGACAGTAAGAGTGTAGCAGAAAACACAATCTAAGGTACTTCTTTGAGGTTTGACAAAGTGAAGGATCAGCCTTAAAGATCTTCAGCAACTATTGCCAGTTGGTAAAAATATCTGATGATTTCTCTTAGAGACTGGGAAAACGACACTAGAGTAGACACAGGGGTCAGGTACTCCTTATCTACTGAGCTGTTGCTTATCACTCTGCTCTATACTCTGTACACATTTTGTCACTTAATTCCCACCACAAACCAAATTCTATGCCCAGGGTATAATTATCCTCATCTTACAGATGTGGCTCAGAAGTAAAAGGTTGCCAGTAATAGGTCACATTTATTGAAAATTTAGAACATGAAGGTACTGGGCTAATGCATTGTGTTATTTCATTAATCCACACAGCAATTTGTCAGGTAAGTTCTATTATTATCTTCATTTTGCAAATTATCAAATGGAGGCACAAAGAGGTCTGTCCAACATCACATAGGCAGGGAAGTTGCCTCAAGGTGATGTTGTGTAGTGCAAAGTTTCCATGGCTCCTAAATAGCAAAGTTTGCAATTAAACCCAAAGAACTCTGACTCTAAAAAAGTATGTCCTTTCACTATAGCATGCTACTTCTTACCATTTTTCCTTGCCTGACTGTGTTTTTCCACATCAGCTGACCCGGAGAGGTTGAGGCATATGCAGACAGCATGTGAGCCTGTGTCCCTCAGAGCTCTTGATGCCTGGTTCCTGCAGCCCCGAGCTCTATCTCCACCTCTGCTGGGGCTACAGGAGTGAGTGACTGGGCCATTCCCAAGGAACTAGACAGAGGTCACCTTCCCTGAGCAATCCCTGTGCTTCTGCAGTTGCCCTGTCTTAGCTCTATTGGGTCTTTCCCCAAACAAATCATAAAGATATTTCTCCTAGACAAGAGAAAATTTGCTGTTAAGCTTTCAGGAGATTACCTAGCAAAATGAACTTAATTTGTAACCCAAAAACTGGGAATAAATCCCCAGTTGCACTACTCTCTTATCTTCCTTCACCTCCTGGGTGAGCTTCCTTATAACAGTCCTGGTCTCCTAGATGTTTAGATGGGACTTAGCAAGCCCAGTCCCTGGCTCCATACCTGGGATGTAGATGGACTCCACAATGCCAGCCTCTTCCTCCTTCCACTTATCTCTACAAGGAAACTTGTTTTGTGTGTTTCATAAGATTGTTGTGAGCATGAAGTGGTATAATCTAGCCTACCAAATTTTAGGCACTGAGTAATGTTAATTAAAATTGAATATCCTAAAATGTCTGTTACCATCATGCAATGTCAGCCCGTGTTCAGGGAGCTGAGTGACTGGAAGGAGAGTCCAGCCCACTTGATATAGCCACCTAGCCCAGGAGCAATCTTAGGTCCTGACAGGGCACTGTTATCTTTCATCACAGAGGCTCCACAAGGGCCCTAGCTCAAAGGGAGGACTCAACATGCACAGTAAAACCCAGGGGATCTTTCTAGAAAGCAAAACTAAGCATGCCACTCCCCTGCTAAAAACTCTTCAGTGGCTCCCTCTGGCCCCCAGGATCAAGTTCAAATCCTTAAACATATTTTACAAACCCGTTGTGATCTGGCCGGTGTCCATTTCCAGCATCACCTTCCGTCATTCTCCCCCTCTTTGTCTGCCCTCCCAACTCTCATAAGTTTCTTTCAAATCCTCAGGGGCTAAATTCATCCCTTGATCTTATAATCCAACAACATCCCAAATGTCCCCTTTCATGACACCCATCACGTTGACTACAGCATGTTTCACATCCATCCACATCACAAAAGCATAAGCTGCCTGAGGGGAGAAGGGTCGAGTCTATCCTTGCTTTGCTTTTTATTATATTCCCAGCACCTAGCAGAGCCAGCATCTAGTAATGATTGAACACATTCCATTCACAGCAGAAAAGTACATTATCGTTCAGGCTGCCAAGGCAAGTGAGTGAGAAATGTCATGTTACATACTCCACCGTGCTGCTCCGTCTGGTAAGCCAGGTTGGGGGTTTTGGCCTCATTTCTGCAAGTAAAACGGTTCTGACCCTGGCCATTCTTACTGCTGACAACTATCGTCTCCGCAAGGCTTAGACTGCAGCTGTCTTTGGTGCCAGACAACATGAGATTATGCAGGCATGAGGACTCCCTCTCTGTCTCTGTCTCTCTCATTCTCCCTCCACACCCCTGACATACACTCACACGTATGCAGGCACATAAACACACCATGCATTCATTTACACGTGTAGATTTAATGCTGTGCCTATATGGAGGGTACATGTGTCTCAAGATAACATCTTGCATCTCCATGCATGTGTATTGACATAAGTAGGCCAACTGCTTTTGCAAAGTCTGTTTAAATGCTTCCATCTTTTCCCAAAATTCTCTTCTTTCTTATGGCCCTACTCAGTCCTCTTTCTCCTTGCCCCACTAATATCCTTCTCCCCTAATGTTCAGAGTAACTCAATGGTGTTCCAAGACTTATATACAATACACAATCCCTCTGCTCAGCAAGACAAAAGTCCTGCAGTTAATAGGACCTTCCCTCTCCAGAAGGTAGTTTAACTATAATCTATTTTACTTAAGAATAATCCCAAGGGTCTCACTCAATCCCCAACCCAAGCCATTTATCAAAGCAGCTCTTCCAAGCACATCTATCATTTGGTCCAAGAATCTTTCATTCCAGCTGTTTAGAGCATAACATGAAACATAACACTTCCTCTTTTGAGTTACAGATTCATACATAAAGTCGAAGTAGGGTCCTCCCTCCTCCAACATGCTGTAGGTAATGTGGTTTACGAAGGTCTGTGCAGGAAAAAGAAAAGAGGGAAATTCATGCTTGATGAGCACCTGTGTCTATCTAGCCCATTCCCTGATGATTTATTACACTGTCTTATTTTAACCTCATGACATTATTCTTACATTTAGATAAAGAGACTGAAGGTCGAGAAGGGTAACTTGTCCAAGGGCATAACAGAAAGAACCAGGAATTGAATCCAGGTCTGGCCAACTGCTAAATCCATACTGTTTCCACTGTGCCAGGATGTCTGCTTTCAGTCTATGCAAATGCAGAGTCAACATTGCAATGAGGGTTTTCTATGTGTGCAAAAACCATAAGTCATATTTAGAAAGAGAGGGAGAGAGGTTGTATTTAGAAAGGTTTAGAGTCTGATCAGAAGGAGGTGTATAATGACATGTTAAAGCAGGGCAGGATCTTAGATTATTTTATCTCACCACCTCATTCTAAAAGATAAGGAAACCGAGGTCAAAAAAAAAAAAAAAGACATCAATGGTTACACAATAAACTAGTGCCAAGTCAAACTAGATATCAGATCTGATAATAGCCTGACCAAGATTTCAACTACATTCTCCTGTTTCTGTTCTTAAATAACATGCAGGTTATTCCAGTGATGATTTGCATAAAATCCCCACCCCCTTCCAGACTTGAAATCAAAATTTTAACTGCCCTAACCAGGAAAAATTGCTGAAGGGACTTTTCCCTGGAGCTCCCTGCTCTCATCACTCAGTGACTGAAAGCCCCACCTAAACAGTCATATCTCTTGCATCCTCTGGTCTCTTCAGCAGCTGAGGCTCATAGCTGATGCAGCAGATGCTAAGTCAACATCCTATTTCCGGACGCAGGTACCACTCTTTGTTTTCCAATGGAAGGGGTTGGAGTGTTTCCATCCTGGCATTGGAATCTCTCCCATAGGATAGGACAGGCCCAAGGCTGCTCACAGGGAGGCTGGCAATAGGATAGATACTCCTGCAGGCCAACTCTGGAGCCAGCCCTGGCCTCCATCTCTGGTGCAGTGCGGTACTTGGAAAAACACAAGACCAAGTGCAGAAAAGATATGCCTTTGGCTCAATATGTAAAAACTCACCAGCAATAAATTTAACCAATTCCATTTGGGGCTCTCATGATTTCCTCCACTCAGACAAACTGCTTTTTATTTCAAACGTTCCTGAAGGAAATTGGCCAATTGCTTACTTCAACTGTCAAGGCCATTATACTGAGCCTGGCAGCAAGACACAAATACAACCTGGGGATTTCTTGAATTTGAGTCTTTGCAAAACTGGTCCCTATAACAGGGGTTCAGACCAGCGGATCTGCAGACATTGACCCCATACAAATGCCTTAGAGCTTCCACAGGCCAGACAGAGGTGGCTTTGTTGAACCATAAATAAGGAAATTTAACATCCACCTTGGACTTCCAGATTGACAATTATATCTTCAATCCAAGGGGACAAGGTGACCTCCAGCCATCCTAAGGTGGTTTCAGCAGTCATGTAAACCAACTAGAGGAAGTAAGAGGTGACATCAGAGTCCAAGGGGTCTGAACGTGACAATCGCTGCTCTATTTGTGGAGCACTTCTATATGCCAGGTGTTGTGCTGGGCATTTTACATGGAAACAGCAGTAAATCCAGACTCCTTACCATGCTCTTTGGAACCGTGCCTGGTACATGGTAAGCACTTTATAAGTGTTAGCAACTGTCGTTGATGTCATCGTTGTTAACAAAGGGCTCCCAATAAACTCCCAAGCCAATCCTCATTGGCTTGGAAACAATTTGATCTTTTATGTTCCTAAGTCACCCTCCTATTAGAGGGTTATTTGACTGCAGTCATTGATCATTTGAATTGTGCTTTGTCTGGGCCAGACTCTGATAGGTCAATTGTGTGATTTGGACCCCTGATCTTGACAGATGATGCTTTCTGAGCATCTCCTCCTGCCCAGGGAGCCCAGGCAGGGTGGCTCAGAAATGGCTCAGGCCCAGCCACATACACCAACAGAGGTGTTTCCCCCACCCTTGCCCCATAGCAAATAAGGTTGCACCTGACACCTCCAGAGAAAAGGAAGAAGGGATTTACTTTTTACAGCAGAAGCCGAGTTGCGGTGAGTGACTCCTGACTCCCGCATTGCCATGACAACCCCTGGAAAGCATTCCTGGTTGAGAGCAGAGGCCCTGGCAGCCTTTTTGTTCATGCTGTGGAGCTGAATGGCTGTCTCAGGTGAGCAGGTTCTGGGAAGGCTTCTCTAGGCTGAGGAGAAGGGAGCAAGCAGGGACTTCAAAAATTAATCACTTGCCCTTCACAGAATTGGTGTGGGAACACTGAAGGTGAGAAGCAAGTCTCCTAGTGACCAATCTCTTTTGACATGTGCCTTGCTCAGAGCTTCTGGTTCCACATTTCCCCCTTGCTCTCAAAGTGCACCTGCTCCTCTCCCTCCCTCTCTCTCTCTCTCCCTTCCTCCCTTTCTCTCTCCCTCTTTCTCTTTCTCTCTCTCTCTCTCTCTCTCACCTACCAGCCTCCAAGATGGCTCTCAAATTGTCTTTTAACCCCTCATTACCAAAACTGGATCATGGTCACAAGAATATGCTGAGTACCTATTTATTTCCCAGCACTTAGGCCAGACACTGGGAATGCAATGATTTTTTAAAGTGGGGCACACCTGAGTTCCCTAGAAACCAGACTTTGAAGGTAAAATCAACACCAGAATCCAGCAATGTCAGTGTCCAAGGAAAGAAAGGAGTAATTGAACAGGGGAAGGAGTTAATCCTGATGCCTTGGAGACATGCGAATATTGTCAGATAAGCAAATAATATGGAGGAAATCATACTCACAGAACTCCTCTCAGAGAGAGAAAATTCTCTGAGCTTGGAAAAGGACTTTGTTAAGGCAATTGTGGAATGAAGCTTCAAGGCTCATGCTTATTAGGAAATAATAAGTGTGTTATTGCCTTCTAAGGAGGCTTAGACCAGTTAACTACAGCATTCTTGTTTTTGCTAGTTTGAGTGAGAGCTGAACTCAGGAAAGAAGGGATTGAAATCACTCAGTCTGTCCTATTTTTCCTACCAAGGAACATTTTCAGACTGCCTATGATTCTGAATGCCATTTACATTTAATCCATATATTGTTTTATATGTGAAGAGTCTTGGGAAAAGTTGAATTCCTTTTCTGAATTGAAGGTTCTAATTTGGTCCCTAATTCTCATACTCGTGGTTTGAGCTCAAGGCTAGAGTGATGATACAGCCAGAAAAGATCATAGTGAACGCATTCTTGTCAGCCTGGAGGGAGAAAGACTACAGACCACTACATGGAACAACTTTATAAGTGTCTAAACCAGTTGAAGTTACAGTAGGCTTGCTGAGTTTATTAGTAGTGATCTCCCTGTCACCAGAAAGGTTCAGTCAGAAGCTGGGTAACAATCTGGAGGAGAAGATGTAGAGGAAAGTCAAGAACCTTTAAAGGTCTTTCCAAGCCCTGACTCCATGCTTCTGTGCTCTTTTATAGCCTCTCCAATTAGGATGGCCTCCTCCTGCCAAAGTTTTATGTACCCTCACCACCCTGAGGACCATTTCTTTGGCAGAAAATACAGTGTCAATTCACAGCAGAAGTCTGCTTTCTTCCGATCTCCCTGTGCATGATTCCTCCCCAGTGGCAGGCAACACCTCCTTTGTCCTTTCTGCTCCAAACACAACTAGGGTTTAGTTAAGGATGGGAATTTTATTTTTTAACAAAACTTACTAGCTGTGAGAAATGAATATAGATGTTGCCCGTAAGCAGAAGAGAAAGAGATCGAAGCATTTGCAGCTCTCTCCCCTAGGATTCTAGTTCATGGAGTTGTCCAGTAAGGATCATCCTAGGCTATCCTTAAAGAAGTGAGGAACCACTGAAAGAGGAGGCTTTTATGCCTCCTCCCTGGTGGCAAACATAGGTTGGTTGCTAAGGAAAGGCCTTCCTGGCAGAGAGAAACGAAGAGTACAGCCTGGTTACCAGCTAGCCACCTACCAACTCAGAAGAGAACCAAAAGTCATCAATTGTATCCTACCTCCAGAATGTGTACAACTTCTCCCAAGTTGGTTAGATTTATTATCTCCTCTAACTTTCCTGGTAAGGATTAGCAATAAAATCTTTTCAATATAGATGTTCTACTCACTTGTTTTAAGGGTCTAGGAAGCAAAGAACCAAGAAGACACTGTCCCCCCGAAGGCCAATCTTTGTGGAAAGAAACTCAAGGGACAGAGTAGAAGCTCAAGGACAGTCACTACAGAAGGAACTCCAGGGCTCCAAATGCAGAGTCTCAAATGTACCAATTGAGGAGAATAAGATCACAGACAGCTAGTACATCTGCCAAGGCCATCTTAGATCTGAATGGTCCCATGATGCATTGAGGTGGACTTCAGGCAGCCATGTTTGACATGTGGCTCCACCCCATGAACTCACCTGACCAAGGTGAGCTAATCCATTTGAACTGGAAGATGGGTCTGAGAAGTTGAGAACCATACTAACAGCAATGCTCTGGGGCCAAACAGGAGCAGCAACATCCACAGGGAATGTGTTAGAAATGCATTCCTGGGACCGGGGATTTAGCTCAGTGGTTTCGCCGCCTGCTGCACAAGTGCAAGAACCTGAGTTCGATCCCCGGTACCAAAAAAATAAAAGAAATGCATTCCTTGCTAGCGGTTGGGCCCAGTTAATGCCATATCTGTTGATTCTGATGCTAACTGAAGTCAGAGAAGCTTGGCCCTATAGAGGGAAGGCCATGAACCCCTATTGCAAAGTTCCTCCCTCAGCCAAATTGTTCAACTGCTCCTTTGAATTCTATGAGACATCCAAATATATTTCAATAAATCAAATATATATTTTCTTAACCTACTTCAAATTGGTTTCTATTACTTACAACCAAGAGATTCTTAACTAATATAGCCAGTTGAGCCTGAGATAACAGAAGGAAACAGCTCCATTCACAAGTCACACCACCACATTCCATGCCAGCCCACAAAGGAAGATTCAACATTCTGCTACCTCCTGCTCCTCTACTGGCATCATCCCAATCCCTCCTCCCACCCCCTTTCCTACCCACAGTTCTTTAGATTTATCTGTTTATTAACTTTTCGAAGTTTACTTTTTAAAAATTGGTAAACAGTAATCACATATGTTTATGGGCCATAATGTGATGTTTTGATATGCATATATATGTAAAATTATCAAATCAGACTATTCAACATATCCATCACATCACATACTTACAGGTTCTTTATGGTGAGAACACGTCAAATCTACTCTTTTAGCAATTTTGAAATATATAACCCATTGTTATTAACTGTAGTCACCAGTAGTGCAACAGACCACAGAACTTACCTTCTTGATTGAAACTGGTCCCCTTTGACCCACATTTCCCCTTTCCCCTCATCCTTTATCTACCACCTCAGCCTAGAATCTAACAGGTTGTTGTGGCATCTTGATTTTCCCTTTAGACAACTCTGGAAGGCTCTTCCCAGCCTAGCCCTCTATTCCTCAATGTAGAAGCAGCACCTACATGGTCCCAGTGATATATTTCTCTTCCTTTTCCTTTGACAGAGCTAGAAGCTTCTCACAGTAACATTCAGGATCACAGCTTAGTAAGAGGCACAATCAGAAGCCAACCAAGTCTGCCTGTCTCCAAAACCCATGTTCATTCCTTGTATCATTTATTCCATTAGCAAACCACCTCCTTAATCCTACTTCCTGCTCCTGAGTGAAGAGGGAGGGCCAGAGAGACAGCCACAACATCCCCTCATCCAACCTAAGGATTATGCTCTACAAAGCAACAAATTTTACCTTTCATTTTACCATTCTCTTGGAGGGAGGGGGTTGTGCAGGGGTGTGTGTGTATGTGTGTGTTTGTGCATGTGCATGCGTATGTGAGTGTTAACAATGAGTTCAGTTCCAAACAGCTATTTGTAAGTCCATTTGTTTTCAATTCTAAAGGACCTAGTAAGAGTTAAGCTTGTAATCCCCCAGATCCATTTCCACCAAATAGAAGAGTGAGTTGATGCTTCACATAATCTGTTTTGCTCTGGTATGTGTTCTTTTCTCTAAAATAGCCCTAGTTCTCCTACTTTGAAAATCTATTAAGACAGGCGAACTCTCTCATTCGAGCCCTCTACAAGAGAAGTCCTGAGCAGCTACACTATCAACATCACTTTGACCTTGCACAGACTTGAGGGACCCTGACCTATAGAATCATCCATGGCTCACAAGCATAGCACTTTTTCCATGGCCTTTAAACTCTTAGACAGACTCCTGTCCTTTCTCGAATTCACATTAGGCTAGTGGCTTCCATTCATACTATTCTTCTCTAGCTATATACTCAAAAGTTTTTCTGCTTTTTGCCAATTTTGTTTCATCATATTTTGCTGATTATTGTCAATGACATGGGCACAGCATATTCTATGTGTTGCCTGATTTACTCTTAGTCCTTATAATCATGCCACTGTCAAAGAAATTTATCTCATTTTCACCTGCAACATCCATTTTCTCACCACTTTCAATTTTCAAAATTATTATTCCACTTTGGTTTCCATCGTAACCACATGTCTCTTCTAACTAGCATTTTCAACATGCTTACGTGCTGCTTCTCCACTTATTGGTCATGATGATAACAACATTTGTAAAACACCTTCAGTATAAGCACAAACACTACAAACAGGCTTTAAGTAATCAAGTGACAAACAAGCACAAACACTGACGTCATCTGTTGATGGCAAGATGAGCTTGAATGATTTTGTTATGGATCATGGGTGAACAAACTTCATTTATTTATGAATAAAGTTTTATTGGAACACAGTCATGCCTGTTCATTTAGGTACCACATATCAGCTTTTGGGCTACAATAGCAGAGTTGAATAGTTATGACAAGCAGTGTGGTCCTCAAAGTTGTATCCTATAAACATCTTCCCATAAACTTTAAGTCATCTCTGGGCTACTTACTTCCTCTAATACAATATTACAATGTAAATACCTTATCCTTTAGGAAATGATGATGAGGGGAAAATGTTATACATGCTCAGTAGAGATGAGTTTTTAAAATATTTTTAATTTGATGTTGCTTGAATCCACAGATGGATGCAGAACCCAGGGATACAAAAGGCCAACTACAGTTATGATCTGCCCCTTCACAGAAAGAATTAGCCAGCCACAGCTCTAGAGTATTTTTGAAAATTAAGAAATTAAAGTTTGCAAGATGAGGAATATGCAATTTCAGTCCATATTCAAGGGCCAGATAGATGGCCCTCCTAAAGATCATTTGCGTGATGCCTGAGAACATTTTGAGAGAACTACTCCTCCTAAAAAAAAAACCAATCAAACTCAAATAAACTGACCAAACCAGTCAGAAAAGTTTAGTCAATGAAAGAAAATTTCTTATATAGTGTTGGTAACTGCGACTCATCTTAGCTATTTCCAAAGACGCATGTCTGGATCTGGAGAAAGATAGCTTGTCTTCATCAGGTGTCACCTCAGTAACACTGCATAGTATACCACCTCCAAACTCAATGGCACACAGTAGTAAGCATTTATTCCTCACTCTGGCATCTGTAGGTTCCTGGAGAAGCTCTGCCTCATGCCACAGCTCTGAAGTATCTGATACCACTCTCTACATCTCTCCTTCATCTGAGACTGTGAAATACCCAGGGAGCATGTTCTTCTGGCAATGGAAAAAGCCCAAGGAAGCCAATCCAAGTGCACAACCACACACCCAGCTCCTGCTTGCTTTACATCTGCTAACATCTCATTAGCCAAGGCAAGTCACAAGACCATGCCCAATATTAATGTGTGGAAGGCACCCTCCTCTCCTCAATTTGGGGAGAGAAAATGAATATTGGCAGAACAAAAAGATGCCTGGATAATGACTGGAAGACCTATTTAACCAAACTCTCTAGAAGTATGGAATGTTTCCATGACGGTGCACACAGGGGAGAGAAGCTTTCTCCCTTTCTCTCCACCTTTACCACAGACCATATTCAATTTTGGTGCTCTTATCTGTATCCCTTGAAAGATGACTGCAGTCACAGAACCCAGTGACACAACAGTGGAGTAATGGGGGGGGCGGCCTGGTAGACAATACTGACCCCGACAGACCAGTAGGAGAGCTTAACAAGCCACCCAGGACTGCAGAAAGAGGGACTGCAATACCCAACAGAGCAGCAGCAGTGGCAGAAGGTTCCAGCAGCTGCGGAGCTACCCTGGCCTCCCTCAGCAGGGGCCTGTTAGGCCCGTGGTGCCGCAGCAGCCCCTAAAGGAGAACATGGCACTTGGTGAAACAGCCGCATCCTCATCCAGAAGGGCCAGAGACAACTGGGTTTCTCATGAAACCACAAGGAGATTTTTCACAGAAGAGTTAACTGGAAAGACAAACAATAAAATTCAAGTCATTTCTTTTACTCGTGGTCTCATTGACATCCATGGACCAGTGGATCCTGGAGAAATTTAGATTATACAAACAGGATATCTAGCCCTGAATCTGAGGCTTCTCAGAGCAGAAATAGGGTTCTTATAAATACACACACACACACACACACACACACACACACACACACACATATCCTTAGATTCCACCCATTATAATGAAAAAGAAGCCTTAGTTTCTCATAACCCCTGGAGTTGGCTCACTTCCTTTCTTCCTTCCTTCCTTCCTTCCTTCCCTCCCTCCCTCCCTCCCTCCCTCCCTCCTTCCTTCCTTCCTTTCTTTGATCCTTCAAACATAGATTCCTTCCTATTCTAACCCAGACAGGCCAATGAACTAGAACTAATCCCGTGTCTGGGGATATAAATGCCTCAATTCTGGAAACCCTGGAGAAGAGCCCTGGAAAGGCCTCCATGTACAGAAGTCTCCCTTCTCTCCATCTGTCCACCCCACCAAGCCCTGTAGCTGGTGATCATTAAGCATTAAATGCAGCCCTAATAGTGGCTAATGGCATGTTTAAGTACTTGTTACCCAAGGAACCCCTGGGGTTACCGTATTGAGTGATCCTGCAGACACATGGAACCGCTTCTCCTAATGAGAAGATCAACTAAATGCTGATTGGAGCCCAGGAAGTAGCTGGGGAGAGTAAGGAAGCCCTGCCAAGGCCCTCTGTAGGACCTGAAGAGAGAGCACAGCCCTCCTGTTTCTAGGACCTTCCGGTATGAACTACCCTGTAGGAGCTGAATGGTTAATGGGCTGTAACTATTTAATAGTTAAGGCTTCCAGGCCACGCTTGACTTTCACCCCTGTCCTATCTCAGGCATCATTCTCATGATAGTTTATGCCTACCTAGAATTTCCCTACTTCCAAAGTCCATTTTGCTTCTGGTCTCTTGCCCTCCAGATCTCTCCTCACTACTTCCTATCAATCTTGCCTTTTCTTCATCATTCTCTATCCCAGTGAGGACCATACATTTCTCCCAAATGTTCAAGCCAGAAGCCTAGAGTCCTTTGAAATACCTTTCTCTCCTTTGACTCACTTATATCAATCTATCACCAAATCTGACGGATTTTTCCTTCTATATGTCTCCAGATCTACCCAGGTATCTCCATCTTCCTCGTTCAATTTCCCATCACCTCTTACTTGGACCACTTCAGTGGATTCCAATGGCAGGGACCCATTTGTATTCATCTTTGTATCTCAAATGCTATGCCCTGGCCTGGCACAAGAACAAAACTCAGGAAATTCTTGCTGAATGGGTCAAAATGTATTCATGAGTAATTGTCTCAGTGTGCCCCTGCCCCATACTAGCTATGGGCACTTGGACTGATCACTTCTCTATTTTGAGCCTGTTTCCCCATCTGTTAAACAGAGTAAAACTATTCTTAGGTAGGAATGAAAGGAAATAATAAATACTAAAGAAATCGCTTCTGCTAATAATAATATGACCTAAGCCAAGCAGGTTTTTGCTTCTTATCTGGTAAGAAGAAAAGGTTGTCTGGAATATGCCATCACTATATTGGCCCAGAGACCCAGAGACATATAGGCCAAGACTTCAGTAATATTTTTGGCCCTTTCTTTATGATTAACTCATTTTTTCCAAAATGGTGATTGTACCTCCAGAATTAACACACATTTCTAATAAAAAGAGAGGGAAATTCCGAGGGCAAAGAACAAAAGGGGCAATTGGTCACTTTCAAGGAGCCCCACACACTTCTCATTTAGCTACACAATAAAGCTTTGGGCCAAACATCAATCTACTTGAATGGATCTTCTTTAGAAACACCTCTGGCTATATTAATTTTTAAGACAATCTCTTGTAATGATACTAGAGGCTCACAGAATTACTAGGAGGCTAGGCATCAGGATCGAAAAGTCAGCACGAACCAAAGTGTGACAGTTAAGATGTAGAGTCATCTTGATAGTCTTGAGAGGTGCCTGGGAGTCTAGTACAGCACACTTCTGGGTGTGTCTGGATAGGTCATGGAGGAGTGACCTAGGGGTCTATATCTGGTTCCTCACCCCTTCCTCTCTGATATTGTTCCCCTGCCCTGTTTCTCCACTATCATGAACTAAGCAGCTTTGATTTGTTATGGCACTCTACCATGATGTTCCTGCCTTGAAGCCAGTTGATCATGGACTGAATCCCCTGAAACTGTGAACCAAATTAAATCTCTTCTCCTTTAAATTGTGGTTGTCAAATATTGTGTCCCAGTGACAGGAAAGCTGACAAATACACAAGAACTTCCCCAAGGGTCAAAATATAATTTTTGAAATGATTTGAGCAGGATACTATGGTCACTATAGCAAGATACCACTGGCACTAGCTACATGGTGGCTGTTGCCACTGGGTTTCACCATGGCTACTACAATTGAATCCAAGCAGTAGCTCTTTTCCTGCACCAACAAAAATTTCTAGACAGTGTTTTTAATACACCACACTCAGTGTCTCAATCTGAGTGCTGCCAGAACTGGGAAATTTAAGAATAGTTTATAAAGGGCCTACTTGAAAAGGTGAGAAGAGACTGTAGGGCACCCACATGAATTGTTGAACTTTCTGGGGTTTGTGATGGCAAGATGGCACAATAGGCCTGAAGAGACAAGGGACAGAGTTACAGGAACCCAGAAAGAGTTCTGCAGAGAGGAAGGGCCACACCCAGGAGCTGTGATCTTCCAGAGAGGAACACAGTCAGTCAACCCTAGATGACCCAGCTACATGAGACCAAGGAAAACAAATACCTGACCTCACTCTCTTTCCTTTCTGTAGTCTTTTCAACACTCCCAGTTAACAACACCCAACTGGAACCAAAAGGACAATGAACCAATTGGTGTCATGTTGCTGATAAAGGTCAGCTGCTGGGGTCACAGAGCAGAGTGGAGAAAGGGGCAAAAGGATCTGGAGAAGACAATGAAGGTACCTAATGGATGTCATCTTTTTTACTTAGGAGCATTCACTGTGGCCATTCTTCTCCTGAGTAAATTACGTATCTTCAACACAGAGCTCACTTATGAAGTCTGTCTGCTTCTGTATCATCACTGGGTAATGTCAATTAAGTCAAGCTCTCTACTGAAACCTGTAGTTACCACCAATGCTGTATAAGAAGATCAAGGAGGAAGAGGGGGAGAACCTGACATAAAGCTTAGCTACTACTATTCGCACTTTTAGAGTGGGACACAAGATCTAAAGTAGTAACCACAGTGGCCTCTTTACTACCAGTCCATGTACCCTTTGGCTTCTAAGAACTCCCTGGCTGGAAATAGGATTTATTATCAGTGTAATGACCCTACTGTTCATTCCTGTGAGATTTGAGTCCTAGTGGCCTTGTCTTTATTGAGCTACCACAGTTGTCCATTCACCAGGCTGTTTCACTAAGAAATTTCATGATGACCCTGTTGTTTCAAAAAGGAATCTTTCTGCCCCACTGTGTGGCAGTAAATAATTTTCCCCTGACATTCAGGATCAACCACCTTAGGCAATACACTGATATCTTCTTCAGCCTCTTGGTTTAGCTTCACAAGGATCTCACATGGCCAGGGGACTTGCTCAGCTTGTAGTTCACAATGAAGCCTAAAGTCAAGGAGAGAGCAAAACATCTTCAGGCAGGTTATTTGGTGTAATAGTGAAAGAGATACTTCCACTTCTACTTTGGGGCCCAGATCCATGCATTTTGGCTACAAGAATGGTAGCACAAGACACTGGCACATACCACACCCTATAGAACCCCACTCCAACCTCACCAATGCCCTTCCGCTAACCAATGTGTTATAACAGAACTTTCATCAAGTATGTCCACCATTTTATAAAGCCAGCTGAATACCATGGATATGAGCTCACTATCTTACTTCTTTAAAGTGTAAGCCATTTAAAGGTATTAGCATTTAGGACACCGAGGGGATAAGTCCAGAAATGATAGCTATAGAAGATGTGTTGAGGGCAGGAATGGAAAGTCTATATTTAATTTTAATGTACAACCTACTCAGCCATACCAAAACAATATGCCATTTCACCAAAGTATTAGGAAATGCATTGGGAGCATTAAAATTTGTGGAAATGACTAGGCTTGTCACCTGCTCCACCTTCCAAAAGCAGCTGGTCTGATAGGAAGGTGAAATAGCCTGATGAAAGTTCAAGGTGAGCCTCTCCACTTGTGGATTATTATGGATATTCCATGGCTCTGCCATCCAGTCTCAAAAGTGCTGGGTTTCTGGGCCGGAGATTTAGCTCAGTGGTGCAAAAGGTCCTGAGTTTGATCCTTGGTATAAAAAAAAAAAAAATGCTGGGTTTCCATTATTCCCACTAAGAGCAAGGATTCCAGTTCCATTTTCAACTTTGCTATAAGTCACTATGAAGCTCTTCAAGGGCTTTGGGGCCTCTTATTGATGCATTTCTCAATATCTTGGTGCAGGGAGTGTGCTTCAGGCCCACGTTGGGGAGGAAGTTGAACAGGTAGCCAGAAAAAAAACTGTTCTTTCTTTCCCTTCTCCCTGTGCCTTTATATTCCTTCTTCTATACCAGTAGTTCTCAGCTGGGGACAATTTTGCTCCCGAGGGATATTTTGCAATGTCTGGAGACATTTTTGGTTGTTGAAATTTTGATGTTGCTACTGGAATCTAATACACAGAGAGCAAGGATTCTGCTAAACACCTTACTATGCACAGGGCAGGCAGTCCCCGTAACAAAGAAGTAATGGTCCCCAGATGTCAATAGTGTCAAGAATGAGAAATCTCACTCTACAGGAGGTCAAGGAGGTTCTGGCCCTCTGATCCTATTACCTGTAGGCCATTGGGTCCAGTTTCCCTTAACTAGCCTAGCATCTTAGTGCTTTTCAAAGTGCTGTCCTTAGATCAGCAGCATCAATGTCACCTGTAACTTTGTGAGAAATGTACACTCTCAGGCTCCACTACTGGTCTGCTGAATCAGGACCTTAAGGGGAAGATCAGTAACTGGTACCCTAAAAAGTCCTCTAGACAATTCTGATTACAAAGTTTGAGAACCACTTGAGTAAACCAGAGGTTGACAAACTTTGTCTATTAATAGCCAAATCTACTCCAAATAAACCCATCTACTCCTTTCTGCCTCTGTGCTGCAAAAGCAGCTATGGATGATACATAACCAAATATGCATAACTGTGCACCAATAAAACCTCCCAACACTGAAGTTTGAATTTCCTATAACTTTAACATATTGCAAAATAGTATTCTTCTTTCATTTCTTCCAACTATTTAAAAATATAAAGACCATTATTACTTCCAGGGCTATTCAAAAACACCCTGTGGGTTGGATATGATCAGAAGCTGCAGTCTGCCCACCCCTATTAACAACTTCCCAAATATTCAAGCTGGAATTTTCAATCCTGAATCCCACTGGAGCACACTCATGTCAGTAAAGTTGGCCTAAAGAAATTGTAGGCCTTTTATTCCTGTTTCACATTTTCTCTTGTGCATTTTGATTCTTATTTAAACTTTCAGTTTCTCACATCAGGGAAACTATTTGATATTTACACATGTGTGTCCTATTTAGTTCGCTTAAGAGTATGGCCTCGATGTGCATCCATTTAGCTATAAATGACTCTAATTTCTCATTCTTTATGGCTGAGTAGTACCCCATTTTATTAAAAAAAAACACATTTTCTTTATCCAGTCTCCAGTTGATGGGCAATAGGGCTGTTTGCAAGTTTTAGCTATTACAAACTGTGCCATTATAAACATGGTCTAAAGGGGAGGAGGAAGTGGGAGGGGTGGGGGAAAGGAAAGAAGGGAAAGGAAACAATATGGGAAAAGGAAAAATTGGAAACAAAGTCTTTGTAAATAGGGAGGGGTGGAAGGGTTGAAGGGAGGCCAGGGGAATGGGGGAAAAATAAGAGCCTAGATATATCATGTAAAGGCACAAATTCTCAATGATGAATGTCATCATATTGTATACCTAGAATGTACCAATAAACTTAATGAAAAAAAAAAAGGAAATTGTAGAGCCGGGGATTTAGCTCAGTGGCACCGGGCCTGCCTCACAAGCTCAAGGTCCTGAGTCCGATCCCCAATACCAGAAATAAATAAATAAATAAATAAATAAATAAATAAATAAATAATTGTGCAGACCATCTTCCCCCTCCCTCCATCTCTTATGCCTGGGGTTCCTATGGGCTGAGCTGCCTCCCAGGACACAGGAAAATGGAGGAGAGTGGGAAGTAGATCTCCCTGGGTTGAGGACATCACTGCACTCCAGTCCAGGGAAGGAGGGAGATCTCTGCCCTTTTGCTGCATAGAGGGAACATTCCCCCAGAAAAGTGAATCAGAAGTGAATTAGAAAAATGTCAAATACGTGCTAAAATGGTGCATTTTCATCAGTGTCATGTGCTTGCCACCCAAGTCTCACACAGACAGCACTTATGAGCTCACTGCTATTGCAGCCCCATGCACTCCGGAAGGTTCCCAGACGCTTGGCCCTCTGCAGAACTTTCTGATCATCAAGCCTCACTCATGTCCACCTTCAGTCTGAAGGCCAGGCTTGGCCTCTGAACAAGCCAAAACACCTCATCTATGAACCATGTAAACTGGACACCAGGAAATTTTCCTGGGGCAGTCAGCAGAGCCACAGTCAGGGACTCAATGACAGTTCTCTCACACCTGCATAGATCCAGCAACACAGTTTGCTGGGTGCATTAACAAGCCCTCCAGGCTACTGTTAGGCCAAGGCCAGAATTAGCTGTGAACAACTTTGTGTCCCCATACATCTCTCACCTGGCAGCACACATGCTTCATACATATCACCTTGTAACACCTGCATGCCTCAGAGAGGTTCCTAGACAGCAACATGAGCCACTCTGTCACAATACGGTCACACAAATACACAGGCACACTGGTCTTTCTGTAAAATAGAACCATGCCACAAAATAAACTTCAAGTTTTCTGCTTAGAAAGCCCAGAGCCTTGTAAGAGAGCCAGATTAGGGATTGGGGGAGGGGAGGAATCTTGAAACCAGATCTAAACAAAGTAGAGGCAGGCTGGTAGGTCCCCGCTAAAGTTATTTTATGCTCCTCACAATAGCTAACATCTCAGAAGTCAGGAAACAGAAAAGCAAGTATTTATCCATTTAACAGAGTGGCCTTCTGGACCTGAGTTCTGAGAGAGAGAGAGAGAGAGAGAGAGAGTATGAGAAGGACCTATCTGTTATGAAGACAGCCTCTGGGTCCCAACAATCAGCTGTGTGACCTGGGGCAAGTTACCTCACTTTCCTGCTTCTTCCTCAGTTTTCTAATTGGGATACCATGAAAGATCAATAAGATAACCGAGAAGCTGTCCCTGGGACAGTGCCTGCTATAGAGTGGGAAACCTATGAATCCTTTTTCTCTTGTCTTTCCTGTGCCCTCAGAGGGAGAGAAAGGACCATGAAACCTCTGTCTCCTGCTCAGCCACCAAATCCCAGCTGCTGTGCCGTAATTTCATTTCTGTTCCTGAGTTGATTCATCTCAAAGTATTACCTCTGATTCTGCACCTGGTATTTTGGGTCTAATTTTTGGCTCCAGTGCTGGACTTTGGTTTTCTGGCTGTGTCTCCTCCAGTGAACCCTTTGTTGTTGACCCAGCTTCCGACTCAACTCCATCCTACCATTCTTCTTTGCTTGTTTATTTGTTTTATCCCTTCCTTCCTCTCTCCCTCCCCATTCTTTCCTTCCCTCTATCCTTTCCTTCATTCTTCCTTCCCTTCCTCTCCCCTCCTTCTCTTGCTTTTTTCCTCCTTCCTTCCCTCTTTCTTTCCTCTTTCCTGTCCGCAATGGCTCTAGAGAATCCACAGCCTTTCCAGTGCCGTGCTAGGATGCTGTCTAATGGATATTCATAGAAATAAGACAAATGCAGCCCCTGATCTCAAGGGCCTTCATTCAGATAGGAGAGATAGAACATGAACAAATACATAACAGGATGTTAAAATGGAAGTGTTAGCCAGGGCACCAGAAGACAATCACTCTCATATTTCAAAGGAGGTGCTAGACCGTATGCATATGAATTTCCAAAGGAGACTGTCAAAATCAGTTTCACATCTAGTGTACATGCAGGTCAAGGATTGGGGTTGGGGAAATATTTCAGCAGATCATTTCTTGGTGTGAGCTGTGCTATGTATCCACCCCATTCAGGGAGGGGAGTGGAAGGTTGTGGGATGCACTAGCTCTGATCACAATGGTTGGTTTTCCTCTACCTCTAGGCACCAGAGATATTGCACCTTATCTGCCCTTTTCCAGTTTGGAGTGATAATGGGATTCCCTTTGGTCAAGGAAATGTGCCACTTGCAGACAGAAGCATTTCGTTGCAGCTCAATCCTCCAGTCCCCTCTTCCCTTGCTGTGGAAATTGTAGAAGGTTTTTTAAAGTAATTTAATTTGTTCAACCCATCTATATGTGTGTCAAGTACTGAAAGGAGAAAATATGGACAATATCTTAGTGAATAGTAGCTATTTAAAGTAAAAATTATTTTCTCATATGAAGCAAAAGTTAAGCTCACTAAAAATAGCTATTTTTTTCTCAAGCAACATTTTATTGTGGTAAAATATACAAACAGCAGATTTATCATTTTAACCATTTGTAACTGTACAATTCAGTGGAGTTCAGCAAATTCACATTGTTATACAACCGTCACCATTGTCTGTCTCCAGACGTTTTTGTACAAGCTTTTTTGATCCAGAGGCACCACAGACCAAGGGAGCCTGGGACACCAAGCCCACACTTGGAGGACAACTACCCTTAAGGTTTCTCTGGATCCACAGGGGACTAAGCAAGAAATGAACTCGTGTGACATCAAGCCACTTTGGCTGGAAAACTGTTTGTCAACTCAGTACAACGTATCCTGGTCTGAAGATTTCACAGGTGCTCCCCTTTGCTCCCAAATCAAGAGACTGAGACTGTGAGAGACCACTTGGACAATTTAACAGAGAAATCCTGAGATTTCACTTGAGAGCTGCAAAAGTCAAGAGGCTGGCTGCCTCTGCAGCTACCTGCAGAACAGGGCTGGGGCTACCACCTAGGAAGTGACTTACTTTCAGAGTTTGCTAGAGCAAAAGAATGACAGCAGATTCCCATGTAATTGATAAAAGTCAAGTGCAAGAGAGAGCCAAAGTAGAGGTCATCTTATCTCCTGTTAAGGAGGGTCATGTGGAAGGGCAAACAGACCTCAACACAGAGAAGGCTGGGGCACTGCTGGGTCCCCAGAAGAAAGCCACCAGCCAACAGAGAGATCCATCTGATCCAGCCCAAGGGGTGCAGGAGAGAGATGCCCAGTTGTGAGGCAGGCATCTCTGAAGTCCCACAAAAGCACTCTGGAGAGGAACAGTTCACTTCCAACATCTGCCAGGACCAAAGAGTGGAGAAGCTGGTCACCACCATGATCACAGCGAAGTGAAGACTTCTCTACTCTCGTTGGCTCTTCTCTCTCCCCCCATCTAGTTCTGGAGGCACCAGAGACCCGGATAGTAGGGCAGGAGAGTAGATACACCAGGTAAGGAAAGGGAGAAAATGCCAACAGTACATCTCCCTTCCCCCAAAGCTTTTAGTCTGTACTAGGCCTGAGTGGGATGGAGAAGTCTCCCCATTAAGCAAGATTGTGGAGCTACATATTTCAATTACTAAGCTAGAAATATATTGTAATTGGAACTTAAATTATCCACAGGACTCTTTGTTACCTAACAAGAGTCATGGATGCTAAGAGCCCAGCTGGGTTTTCATCCAGAGGCAGGAGAAGAACTAGCCTCACAAATGTACTTAAACTGGGACACTGGGAGACAAAAATAAAGTTGCTTTATGATTGCATCTCACAAGTCATGCTTCTTCGACATCATGGTACAAATAAATCTACAAATATTTCCTGAGATCAGCAAAGATACATAAAAGATTTGACAGGTATGTTATAGCTAAGAAAACTACTTGTGAATCAAAATGGGAACTGCTTGGGCACTGAATGAGAAGAGGTACTTAAGAGAACTACTGTAGTGTCCAACCTAGCCTGTGGAATTCAGGTCACCATGGACCATGGCCTTGACCTCTTCAGTTCCCAATAGCATATTTGTGGCAAATGCAGAAATGGCCTCTTTAAGATGTCTTAGCTTCACACTATTCAGCTTTCACACTGTGTAATTAAATCTTATTGTTCTAACTCCACATTAGAATGAATGTGCCAGGTGTGATGTAAATGGTCGATTGGCTTTGGTATTCATTCCCACCTCCTTCTACTGGGCATTCTTGTATTGTAAAAGCTAGAAAAAATTTTTAAACCCTCTATTTCCTAGACTGAGTAAATTCTGGGTAAAAAGTAGGTTTCACCAATCAAACGTGCTCAGGTGAGATTTTAGAGGGTAGAATCAGGGCAGGGCCATCTTTGTGATGACAAGCAAAGGGTCATTAGCAGGCTTCTATTTGACTCTGTTTCAGTTTTGCGGAGTCCTAAGCCCTGGATCACAACTAAAGTTGGATACACTTAACCTCAATGATTTCAGGGTCAACTCTCTGATCTCACACCATCCAGGTTATGACAGAGGTAACAAGTCTCCTGATGGATCCATTCTACTATGAATCATTCCTGAGGGCTCAGGTTAATGTCTCTGTTTCAACCTTTCCAACAGTTTTGCAAGCATCCCATTTCTAGTGATAAATAAATCTCTTTCTTTTTAGAATAGCCAGAGTTTCTGTTTGCAGTACTGAACCCTGGCTGATGCATGAAAGCCCCTTCTAATTATAATTTAACTTCTTATTTGGCATGGCCACAAAGAATGAATGCTCTGGTCAAACAACACACATAGCCATTTGATTGAATGGTATATTTTTGAGTGAGGTCTGATGTTTATTGGTATTCATTCCTTAGTCTGAGCAAGTCTAGGGCATGGATCAAACTGTGTTTCTCTCTATAAAGCTAGACTGAAACCTGGACATGGGTGAATTCACAATGGAAATTGCTACCTCATTAGGCCACCTCATTAGGACATGTGCCACCTGGCTTTCTCTAGTAGCACCTCAACTTTGCACACACTCCAACATCTCAATACTTCATAAGTCTTTGGCCTTTCCATGTCTTCAAATTGTCACTCTATCCTGGTAAGACCAGCACTCCCAGGCTCTACTAAGCTCTAGCAGATCTGGCGTTGACCATGTTCACCATCCCCTGTCCTCCTGCTGCTAACTGCCAGTTCTCTCCTTTGACAAAATCAACACACAATGGAATGGTCTGGTTAGCTGCTCATCAGAAAACTATTGTTTTTGCTAGAAAAGTCCAATTTCAAGGCATTTCCACCCATACAGAATGTGCCTGAGAAGTAATGCAGGTTGTGTTTTCCTCAACCACAGCAGGAAATGATACATCAAAGTCAGCATTGGCAGGCACCCAGGGATACCACCTCAACAATTTTCTTTTAACCCTCCTTTTGCTGTCTGATCCATTTGAGCTCCCTAAATAGTAGATGCTGTTGAAGGCAGAAACTGTGCTGTTTTCTTTATGTTCCCAACACCCAGATTTGGACTGTACAAAGAGTAAATGATTAGTGGTTTGTTGAATGTATGAATGAATAGATTAATTAATTAATTAACTAGTGAATTAGTGAAAAACTTCTTGGTTTTGCCTTTTTGTTTTTCATTCCATTATCCCCTTGTACGTCTTTTTTTTTTTTTTTTTTTTGGTACCAGGGATCAAACTCAGGACCTTGCACTTATGAGGCAGGCACAGTGCCATTGAGCTAAATCCCCAGCCCCTCCCCTTCTACTTTATACACCAGCCACACAAGACATTTTTCATTTCATGCTCTCTTTCTCCTTCTGTCTTCACCTGTTCTTTTCTCACTATGTTACACACATCCATCTTCAAGTCACTGTTTGCATCTCCTCTTTTTGCAGAAACATTCTTTGACTGCTTAGCCTAGTCCTTCCCATTAGACATCCACACAGCTGCCCATACTTTGTCCCTTACAGCATTCATCACCAGCACTGTGTGTAACAATTTGTCCAAGTGGCTTGCCATGCAGTAGGGAAGACACATGGCAAACCACAAAGAGGCAGTTAACCACACTCTATAAATCTTTTGAATAAATAATGAACTTCTCTGAGATATGCATGTATTAAGAGTTAGGACTTTGCTCTCAAGTACACTCAGCCAGATTCTCCAGCCACAGAAAAATAAAGTCTATATCTCTGCCCTTCTAGAAGATAGCTCACCTTATCTCTGGCCTGCCCTATGTATATCATCATCTCTTGTGAAGTGGTTATTTGTTGTGATTATTTGAAGTGGTTATTTTTCTTATGTCCAGTGTTTATTACAGAGGTTTGCTTTAACCCCTTCTACCATCTTTTTATTTTTCCACTTTTAGGCCATTTTATTCCTTCTTATTATGTCTTCTTTATTACTATTTAAAAGAAAATTCTATTGTAAGAAAGCATAGCTCTAAGCAGCTGATCTGTCCTAAAGACGAATATTAAATGTCACTCCCCATCTCCTCTCATTTCTCTCCACCAGCTAGCACCAAAAAATAATTTCCTTTTTCCAAAAGAGGAATCTTTGGATTTTCTGGTCCAGTCCTGGGAGGGCTGCTAGACTGTACAAAGTTTTCACCAGGATAGAAAAAATGTTTCCCACCAAATTCATCACATCTGATAACAAAGGAGAGCAAAATGCCAGGATTGTCTAGCCCCAAGTAGTACACTGGTTCAGACTCAAACACAACCCCACTGTAGGTGCGTCCATCTGTGTTTTCCCAGAGCCATTAGTAGGAGAATTATCTCTACTGTTATAAAATGTCTGAATAAATTAACAAAGAATAAATAAATACACAAATGGCTGAGAGAGTGAATAAGAGGATGAATGTGTAGATGGATAGATGATGGATGGATGAGCTAATGATGGGAGGAGGTATGGATAAGTAAATGAATGAATAAGTGGAAGAGTGAATAAGTGAATTAGTAAATGGCTGATGGAACTAGTAAATAGTTAAATAAGTTATGGGTCTAAGTGAACCCTATAACTCCAGCATAAACCAGGCACACTCTTGAGATTGGAAAATGAAAGTCGATGCTAAAAATACAATAAAGTAATTAAAAACAAAATCCTGTGACAATACAGAGCTCATTGATCAGTGTCCCAAAATCAATATTCTCCTGGACAACTCATCAGTGTGGCTTCTCAGCCCTACTCATTTACTGTCACTAGAGCTGTGGACAGTCTGAAAAATACAGACTACAACATAGGGTGGGTAATGAGAGGCTGTATGTTGATCTGGGTTGTGGTGCTTTTCCCTAGCTGTGTTTCAGAATTGCCTAGGCAGCCTTTAAAAACTAGTTCTGATTCATCTGGGTTGGAAGCCAATGGGAATGAGGGAGCAGAAGGCAAAAAGGAGGCAGGCACTGCTCTGTGTCTTTGTCTTTTTAAAGACTCAGCCAAGATTCTAATGGGAATCCAGGGCTGAGAACCACTGGTTCCATGGTAACTGAGATTTTTATGTGGATTTTTGAACATAATCACTTAGATACCAGTGGCATCCTCATGTGCCCAAACAAAAGTTATCCTTTCTTGTGTTCTTTTAACCACAAAACATGTAAAATTGAGACACTCCAGTCTTCAAGATTTATTCCATTGCCTATCCTATCTACAGGTCAGCCCTAACCTCTCTCTCACCCCTGCACTCTTAGCTGATTTGTCAGTTATATACAGTTGGCCCATCAGGCAGAAATCTACAGTAGAGATCCAATAGAGTAAAACTGGGGAATAAAGTACAATTTTGAGAAGGGGGGAAACACAGGGACAGAAAAGCTTTGAAGATGTCTAAAATACACATTACCTAGTTATTAAAATTTTTCTTACATTTTAATATAGTCATATTGACACAGAAACATCAAAGTAGTCAATGGGGTGTAGCACCACTGTAGCATGCACAAGGCCTTGGGTTCAATCCCCAGTTCCAAATAAAAGAAAAGTCAGGCATAAGAGGTTTTGTCTGTCAAAATGTCTCACTAAAGAGACAAGGTAGCAGATAAGCTTTTGCTGTCAGGGAAACAGCAACATTCCTGGCAGCCACCTGACCAAAGAACAAGCAGAAAATCAGGGGGAGAACACGCCATCCACTTTGAAAGGAACATGGTGCTCTTGGTGCCTCGGAACCAGAGATACAAGGAGGTCCTTCCCTGCTTCAAGAGAGGGGCTTAACCTTGGGCTACGTGGCAGTTTCAACTCTGTTGTTATTTTCTGCCTCCTTCTTGTCTGCATTGCCTTCATTTTTAAGAAAGCTCTTTTTGGGACATCATTCTACTATCTCCATTGTACCAAGAAGAGATAAAAGGAAAGGGTTTGGAGAAAAATAAGAACAGAAAAAAAACAATAGGTCTCTTGGGATTGAGACTAGGATGATGCAGGGCGAGGATGGAATACAAGGAATTGCTCACCTATCCCAGGTACTTATTCCAGGGGAAGATAAAGGAATGGGAAAGGAGATATTATGAAACTTCAAATTGGCAGGGGATAAATTCAGGATCACTAAATGAAGTGCTCCTTCACTCAGAAAGGAGCAAACTTATCATCCCAAGTGGAAATGCTGCTGAAAATGTAAATAGGGTCCCAAACCTTGCAGATAAAAACTGGGTTATTGAAAGATGATGGTATTCAGTTGACATCTAGAACAATCTTGTTCTCGCCTAATTTGCTCTGTTGTGCTCTAGATTAAGATAAGATCTTGGACTGTGGCACTACAGAAACAACTAGTGTGGTCATCCAATAATCTTATCAGGGGCTGATAACTACCTTCAAACTAACTTACTTCTTCCTTCTTTCCTAATAAGGGCCAGTGATAGGTTCCTTTTGTTAAACACCTTCTATTTTCCTGGCATTATTACTTTACACCCACTGTCTAATTTAAATCAAGCATCTAAACAACACTTAGTCCAGGGCTGTCCATAACAGGCCATAACCACAGTGGTCTGTTAAGAATCTGGCCACACAGCAGGAGGTGAGCAGCAGGTGAACTAGTGAAGCTTCATCCGTATTTAAAGCCACTCCCCCATTGCTGTCTGAGCTCTGCCTTTAGTCAAATAAGGAATGGCATTAGATTCTCATAGGAATGCAAACCCTATTGTGAACTGCTCACCAGAGGGATTTCAGATGTGCATTTCTTATGAGAATCTAATGCCTAATGATCTGAGGTGGAGCTGAGGTAGTGATGCTAGCACTAGGGAATGTAATTATTATGTATTGCAAACATATACTAATAAAAAACAAAAAGAATAGGACATATACGTGTAAATACCAAATAGTTTCTCTGGTGTGAGAAACTGAAAGTGTAAATAGGGATCAAAATGTATAATAGATAATGTGAAATAGGAAGAAAAGGTCTAAAGGGGAAGGGGAACTGGGAGAGGGAAGCAGGGAAGAAGGGAAAGGAAAAAATGGAAACAAAGTCTCTGTAAATAGGGAGGGTTGGAGGGGTTGAAGGGAGGGCAGGGGAATGGGGAAAAAATAAGAACCAAGATATATCATGTAAAGGCACAAATTCCCAATGATAAATGTCATCATATTGTATACCTAAAATGTACCAAAAAAACTTAATGAATTTTTTTAAAAAGAAAGAAACTAACCACCCCTTCCCAGTCTGTGGAAAAATTGTCTTCCATGAAACCAGTTCCTGGTGCCAAAAATGTTGGAGATTGCTGACTTAGTGAATACTCTTGTTGCATGCACCACCTTATAAGAGTCTATGGATGGTAGACAATTTAAAGACTCCATCCAGGTTTTTAAGGAGTCTATGATACATTTGAGGAGGTGTGTAAAAATGCATAGCTTATTAAACAATTGATAGGCATAAGAAACCACCAGAAATGATGGCCAGATAGAGGTGTGCAAGATAAGGGACCACTCGAGGCTGAGGACTTGGCAATCAAGTGTTTAATGGAGAGATGGCAAGTGGTCAAGAGTAAGGCCCTGGCTTGAGACATTCTAATTTCAAACCCCAGCTACTCCAGTTAGCAGCTATGAGATTTGGTTAAATTACTCCATCTCTCTGAGCCTCAGTTTCTTTTTCTATAAAAGGTGGATAATAATATCATCATACTGGGGTGGTTGAAAGATTAAATGAACCCATGCATGCAAAACACTTAGAACAACGCCTGAAACAATGTAAGTTCTCAATAAACATTAATTGCCAGTACTTTTACCTCTGGTAGGGGCCACCATGAGGGGAGAGGTGACCAGGAAGGCAGGCCAATATCTTCCTCTGCTATGTGGCTGCAGTGGAAATGAAATTCATCTTCTTTACACAATTTGCAAAGTTCAGATGCTATGCTGGAGCCCGCTGTTAAATCTTCTGACATCTCCCTGCTTGCAGCCCTAAATACACTGCCCTTCTCCCCATTCTTTAAACATGATGATGAGTTCTTTTCCATACAAAGTTTTCATGTGCAACTTCCTTCTGCCTGGAGTATCTCTCCTCCCCCGTTCTTCACATGGCTGGCTTCCTCTCATCCCCCAAGTCTAGTTTAAATGTCACTTCCTCAGAAAGGCTTGCTGTTGCCATCTGTATCCATTGGGGTCCTAGTGGGAAACAATGGCACACTTACATTTGGATAATTCAAGGACATTTGATAACAGGACTATTTATAAAGTCCTGGAACAAGACAAAGGGAGACCACAAGGGTTTGGACAGAGCCATCCCAGGGCTGGAGGAATGAAGGAGCAGGACAATGAAAGCAGCCGGCCTAGGGGGGAACTCGCATGGAGAAGGCTGGAAGAATAAATACCCAGCCTCATCTCTTCTCACCCTCAAATCTCCAGTGGGGCCCTTTGGCTGAAACCTACAGAAGCCATATGACCAAAAAAAATCATTAATAGGGTCCATCTGTGTCAACCTACCAGGACAGAGACCAGGCTACAAAATGGGGAGGAAGGGCCTGGAGGAGTAAAATGAAGACACCAACCCCATCCAACCTAATGCATGTTTCATTTGTTACTTACCTCATGGAATCTCATTCTTTCCTTCAATCATGATTAGACCAATTGTGGCATATCGAAGATACAAGTATAATGGGTTTGCTTACCACTGGGGACCTAGTACCTAGCACATCACTGGAACCATAGTACATAATTGGTAAATGTTTAGAAAAATCAAAAAGTGATAGTCAAAGGTACAAACTGGATTGCCCCACGATGTTAAGCCATCTTAAGCTTAGCCTACACTGGTAGTCAAATAAATCAGTAGGCAAGAGACCCAATCATGTGGGCAGGTGTCTCCTATAGGCAGAGACTTTCCCTGGAATGATAAGATGCTGGTTCTGGGTCACTTGTGCATTTTCACCAGGACTCAGTCAATAGATGAGCATAAAGGACAGAGCCCACCGCCCAGGAGGGGGCCTGGCAAGAACCAAGCAGGGGGGCAGGTTTCCATGTGGGGATCAAGCCCAGGTAGAAGCTATATTGCTTGAGGAAAGAACTAAGGCAGACTTTGTCGTGGAGAGTAACAACCCAACCTCCTTTCATTATCTGCACCACAGCCAGGGTGATTTTTCTAAATTATAAATCTGATCGTGCCATTTCCCCACTGAAACACTCCCACTCACTTTCTCAACAAACACCTATTCCATGCCTACGATTTGCAAGTTTAAATTCCTTAATGTGGTTTATAAATCCCTGCATATCCTGGCTCCTGCTTTTGCAGCTTCATCTCACACTCCCATCTCCAACGCACACACATGCATGCACTCAAATGCTCAAACACATCCAAGTGCTCTCTCTCAGGCCCTCTCCCCCACCACCTCAGCTTTTCAGAACACCATTTCCTCTCTCACCTCTTTCTCGTTTCACATAGAATTCCCTCAACGAAAACATTCTTCACCTGTCATTCTTTCATCTGGCTAGATTTCACTCATTCTTTGAGTCTCAGTTTAGATCACCCTTCCTTCCGGAAGTGATCCCAGGTCTTCCAAGAGGGGATTATAAAGCTTTTCCTTGGGGTCCTTTGTTACCTGCATACCCTCCCTGGCCCTCATCAGAATACTCATCACCTTGTGTCATATTTACCTAAGGGCCCATCTGCCTGTTATTCGGTGATGACTTCATGAAGGTGAGGCAGAGTCTAACTTGTCCACCAAGATACAGCACTTAACACAATGCCTGGCACTGAGATAATAACATAACAGAGATTCCAAATATTGCTGAATGGTTGATATAGATGTGCCATGATGGTGTTAGGAAAAGATTTCATTCAGGGTAGTTTAGCAGAAACTCCACAAAACATATGGAAAACTGGAAAGACAGGCAGAGAGCACTAGTCATCCCACACATAAGATCAGACACTCTGAAAAGACCCTACCCTAATGGGATACACCGGGGAGGTTTTGTTTCTTATGAATAATCAGGGTCAGGGAAGACTAGGCTGATGTCACTCAGAAAAGACTTCATGAAAAAAGCGAATACTGGGAGTCAAAGGAAGTGATGCACAGTAGTAATAATAATGTCACAGCACACATTATTAAACATTTATCTATGTCAGGCTTTGAGCTAAGAGTTTTATATATTTTATTTCATGTAACTGACAGAGGCAGAATATGAACCCAAAGAGTCAGATTCCAGGGCTGCACACGTAATGAATGTACTACAAAGTCTCTCAAAGAATGAGTGGAGATGAAACAAGAAGATGTCCCAAGCAGAGACATCCAAAAGAGCCAAAGATGGCAAGAAGCAGGACTTGTACAAGATCTGGCAAGGTGTCGGCTCTGGTCAGTGTAGAGAAGCAGAGTAGAAGACAAGAGAAAGACTGAAAGATAAGACTGAACATCAGGCTTACAACTTTAGTGTTGGACACATAGGTGATAGAATAGAATCATGATTACCTGGTGCCTGAGCCAGTGCTTCCTGTGGATGATGTTCTGGGTGGGTGATCAAGGACTGAAAGACAGAAGGCTAGTTGGGAGGCTTAGGGTGACTCAGGTGACAGGTGACAAGTAACAACTTGAAAGGCATCCAGGAGAATAAAGAAGTACAGCAAAAGAATCCAAGATAGCAGCTGATGAAGTGAGAAGCAGTGGGCAGCCCCATTGAGCCCAGTAGTTCTGTTTTTACTCTCAATATAAACTGAAGTATTGACTCAGTTCTCTCTTCTGCCTCAGACCCAAAAGCTGCTTCTGTTTCCATTTGTCAATGCAAGCAGAATGAAAGTCACCAGCATTGGTTAATTGCCTTGCAGGTGCATGGAGGCTCCATGGATCCCAAAGTCATTAGCCAGTGCTGGGTTTAAAGTTGCTGACCTGCAGTCTCTCCAGAAAACCAAGTGGGATGTTTAATTTAATTGACTGGATTTTTAAAAATAATTTCTGTGATGACACTCATGGAAATAGGCCACTAGCAGAGATATTTTGGGGACAAATAAAACTTCAAATGGCCAGGGATTTAGCTCAGTGGTTCCGCTGGCTGCCTCACAAGCGCAAGGTCCCAAGTTGGATTCCCGGTACTGGAAAAAAAAAAACAAAAAAACTTCAAATGCCTGAAGAGCTCCAAATGTCAACAGGTCCACCACCATTGTGAGCCTTATTTCCTTAGGCTCATTTCCTCAGGTGCTATCCCTTCCCCCAAGTGTTCTGCCTTTACCAGTTAGGAACAGAAAACCCAATAAGGGGATCATTTGGCATTAGAGATGAAAGGAAGAGCTAGAAGGAGGTCCATGGAAATCGTACCCTCATGACCTGCCTCCAATCTAGCACCCAACATGAATGTTCTAAAGCACACACTCTTTATTCATTACGCTCCTTAAAACCTTCAGGGTTGTGTCACATCCCTGGAGATGAATGCAAATCCTTAATGTGGTTTATAGGGTCCTTTAGGATCAAGCATCATACAACCTTCTCCAGCCTCATACAACCTACATGTTGTGCTTCAGCCTCGGTAAATGCCTTTCACTTGTCTCTGAAGTACCCTTCACACCTCATCATTGCATCTAGCAGAGCAGGCTCGAGAGCACCAGCATTCCAACAAGGAGGTACCTGGAGCAGCACAAAACTCCATGGCTTCACACTTCTCTTTGGGACCTGTATTTGTTTCTTGGGGGTGATGTCACACAAGACCACAAACTCGATGGCTTAAAGCAATAGAAATGTATTTGTGTACAGTACTGGAAGCCAGACTTCTGAAAACAAGGTGTGAGTGGGACCACACTCTCTCCAAATGCTCTGGCGTTCCTTGGCTTATGTCTGCATCACTCCAATCACTCCAGTCTCTGCTTCCAAGTCCATACGGCCTCTTCCCTTTCTCCCTTCTTTTGTCTTTTATAAAGTCATTTATCACTGGATTCAAGACACACCCAAATAGGTTAGATGATTAAAGCTTGAGATTCTTAATTACATCTACAAAGACCCATTTTCCAATAATGTCAGATTTACAGGTTGCAGGATTGATGAACATACCTTTTTGGGACCCAACTGGAAAAAAATAAGTTGGGGTTTACTTGAGTAAAAAGTCTTTCTGGAGATACAAGCTGCAAATGAGGTATAACCGTAGTCCAGGGAAGTGTCAAGAAAGATAAAGGTGCCAGCCAAATTTCTTCTTTAAAATGCATCCCAGTAAGGAAACATGGAAATGACCAAAAGTAGACCAGAGCCAGAGACCTGAGCACCCTATATCTTCTTCCTCTGGAACTGGGATCCTACAACCCAGCCTTCTCACCATCAGCCTTGCCCCTAATTGCTCTGAGATCTCACATCATTCCGCCTGTTTAACAAGCCTAAGACAAGGAGCTGAGAAAGGGAAAGACCATAAGCCATGGAGTCAGCAGACTGAGTTAGAGTCCTGGGTCTGCCACTTTCTACTTATTATATCCCAGGGCTGCCAGGGTAAATGGAACATAAGCCCTGTGCCCAGCACATTATGGGGGCCTGGAAACATTGTCTCCTAGTTGCCTTTAAAAGCTTCCTGTTCCTTCTGAACCCTATCCAGGAAGAACAGTTGCACACTGTCCCATCCTGCGGGTATGGACTGATGAGGAGGCTTGAAAAGATAGACAATCATGAGAAGAGAGGAGCTTAATAGACTCTCCACTTAAACAGCACCAAACAAGCTTAGGTGAAGACTCCTCCTCCTCTTTTCTCCAGGACCAAGCAATGCTTCAGCCCCTGCCATCCTGCATTAAGCAATGTTTCAACTCTCTGTCATTCTTCATCTAATAAATGGAGCCATTAGGTGGAAACCGGCCACTCCCTTGGCACCTTAGTACGCTTTTCACTTCTCTCCTGGTTGCAGTGTGGGATATGACTTCATTTACCTAGCCTCTGGTTGGAACAGGACAAGGATATCCAGGTCATACTCTTGGTATGGAAAAGTCTAGCAGAGCTCATATCCTTCAGGTCTGAAAGGTGCCAAAGATCCCAGAAGATATTCGTGAACAAAGAGATGGAAGAGGATCAGTGAGAATGAACGCCACCAAATTGGGAGTGCAAGTCCCCTGACATCCCGCCACCCCCCCCACCCCTATTCACCACCTGTACTGGGAAGTGTCACAGTATGTGGAGGTGGCTGGCATTTGGAGCAATTGTGCAATGCTGGGAAGTGACTGCAAAATATTGCCTGGCAGAGGGAAAGGGCCCTGCATCCTTTATATGTCTTGGGGAGAATCATTCCCCTTTTGACTTGAGATGTCATATTTCCTGTCACTATGAGGCTGCCTCCCTGGTCCCACCCAAATCATCACATTTGCCAAAATACTGTAAGTCAGAGGTTTTTCGTCACCCTTATGCTCCCTACAGTCTCAGGAACCACAGTGACTGAAAGGTCTCCCACTCCAGGTAACGCAGTATACCTTTGTTCAAGGAAACTCTAGCCTGGACCAGTGGTTCTCAACTGAGGACAATTTTACTGCTCCATCCTCTTACCAGAGACATTTGGAAATGTCAGCAATCATTTGGGGTTGTTATAATTGGAGAGGATCGCTATTGGCATCCAGTAGGTACAGACCAGGGATACTGCTACCCATCTTATAATACACAAGACAGACTTCACGTCAAAGAAATGTCCAGCCCAAACTGTTTACAGGCTGAGAGGCTGAGAAACCCTGGCCTGGATGGTTCACCCACAATAGTGCAGAAAGATGTCTTGGAGTTGGTGGAATCCCTGCAGCCACACAGGTCATGCCCTGCCATTGCAGGCTGGCAGATGAACCTGTTTTCCCTCTCAGCACTGGGCCCACCACTCTCTCCCACCCACTGCCCCACCCTCTCAGGGACAGCACTCATGTGGCTAAGATGAAAGGCTGGTGCTGCAGGCCCCCATGCCAACTCGCCACTTGATTGCTTTTAATTAATTCTGCTTGATTACAGCACATGGGAGTTGCATCGGAAAGATAAGACAGGCTCTTTATATTCTGTCTTCATTAAAAAGTTTGGATCTGGAAGCTTTTTCAAAGAGCTATGTGTCTCCTTTACTTTTGTGTCATTTTTAATTGAGGAGGGCACAGAGAGCTGTGCGGAGCTGCTGAGCAGAGACTTTGCAAATAAAAGATGGAGTGTCTGAGGCCTCTTGTGGGGAAGAGGAAGCTAGCCTGGGATCAAGGAATCTGGGAGAGATAGCCAGCAGCCAGCCAGTCCACTGTACCGGAAAGAGAAGTGTGGTGAGGGAGGGAACCACCAACATCACTTTCAGTCCATTACAAACTGCTTGACATGGGGCAATGGGCTGACATACTTCACACAGTGTAAAGGACTCTAAGGGATGGGCTGGGAGATTACACAATGGTGATAACGAAAAGGGAAGGAGAGGATGGATCAATCACCATGCATTGTCTGTAGCCCTCTTCTCCAGCAGGAGGACCAAACCTCATTGGGGGAAGCTTGCCCAACTCCATGCAGGTTTATCACTATTGCTTCTCTACTCCTACAGTGCATGGTCGTCTCTCCAGCAGAGCACATGCTGTCTTAGTTATCTACCTCTGTGTAATAAGTTACCCAAAAACTTCACATCTTGGAATAACAAACATTTATCATCTCATGGTTTCTGTACATCAGGAATCCTGGTGCTGCAAACAAGGAGCCCTGGTATGGGTGTCGGTGGACCTCGGAAGAGTCACTCCAAGCTCACTTCTGTGGCTATTGGCAGGCTTCAGGTCCCACTGGCTATTGGGCCGAGATACCAGTTTCTTGTCACAAGGGCCTCTCCTCGGAAGAGCTCACATATGGCAGCAGGCTTCCCTCACAGGAAATGAATGAGTGAGTAAGAGGACAGTCCAAGGCAGAGCCAGGGGATTTTTGTCACCTAATCTTGGAAGAAATGGAAGAGACAGCCCAACACTTGCGCTGTATTCTATTTGTTAGAAGTGATTCTCTGGATCCATCCTACCTACAAAGGGAAAAGATCCCATCAGGGCATGGACACAAGGAGGTAGGGACCATGGGTGACTACCCCAGAGGCCACCTGCCACGCCTGTTGCATTGGCTGCTTCTTTTAGAACAGCTGCTCCTTGGTGTTTAGACCCTTTTTGTTGTTGTTGTTGTTCTGAGGATCAAACTCAGGTCCTTGCACTTGTGCAGAAGGCGGGAAAACCACTGAGCTAAATCCCCGGCCCATAGACCCTTATTTATTTGCTTCTGAATACCCAGCTCTTAACCCAGTGTCTGGGATGTACTGGGCACACAAATGGTATTTGGTAGAATGAACAAATTCATAAGTACGTGCATGCATGCATGAGTGAGTTGGTTAGTGTACAAACAAACAAAACAATTACTTTCCAAACCTTATTTACACTTGTCAAACCAGTCTTCAACAAAGAGAACTTGTTTGTCTCCAACACTGCTGTGGCAGGAGCAAATCTATCCAGGTCAGCTAAAAGCCATCAGGTTATTTAGACATAAATGTGAAATAACAATGTGCAATCATATTTTATTCTATTTAACATGGACTCATTACTGTCTTCTCCTATTATGGTTTAGTCTGAGTTCACTCTTAAATATTTTCTCCTTGGAGACTAATGACTGATAGTAAATCAATAATGCTGAAAAAACAAAGCTTTTCATTATTTTAAGCTGCTAGCTATCTGGGTGACGCTAAACAGTACAGCAACGATCAGGAGTGAATCAGTAGTGTCTAAACCTAGTTAGTGTTTGTGCAATATCGATTAGAAGAGGAGCCTGAAACTTAAGAACAGAGGTTTCAGTGGGACCAGGAGGGCCCAGGGTGAATAATCTAAGTCCTAGCACACATCTGGGCTGAAAGGTGAGCTCAGCTGAAGCTTATTGAAATAATGTCCATGGCCGTGGTGCCTTGGAATCAATAGAAAGGCTAAAAGTAGTCAACAAATGAACAGATATTCAAAAAAGTCCAGCCACGAGGTTTAGGGGCCACTGAGTGCTCCTGCAGGTGAATGGAACAGCTGAATGCAAAGAACCTGGCAAGGAGAGAAGATACTTAGGTCCCCGGGCCCTGGGCACAAGCTTTAGGGTAGAAGAAGAAGCAGACCAAAATATTTTAGACCACTGATGCCAAGGTTGCTAAGGCCAAGGTGCCCTTCCCATGGCCAAAGCTAGCTAATTCATGCACCACATTGAGCTCCTATATGTGGAATACTGTCAAAGGATCCTGGGATCCCAGCCTATGACTATTACACTACTGTATCTCAGTCACACAGCAATATTACTTCTAGGAATCAAGGCATGCTCAGGAATCAATCTAGGAGGCAAAGAGGGCTCTGGGGTGCAGAGGCAAATCAGCCATTACGGTTGTACATGGACAAACCTGCACAGGCAGTTTACTGAGAAGACCACCAGTGCAGAAGCCAGAATGACCATAACGTGGTGTAAACAAAGGGTAAGCTTCTTAGAAAATGGGAGAAACCACATATTGAATCATCCTAAGGGAACTACTTCTGAGGAGTTAATTAGGATAAATCGTTTGGTGTGGGTTATTTCTTTATTTATTTAACAACCCTTTATTGACGGCTGCCTGCCGTGTGGCAGGCACTGTGGGGATTGCAAACATGCTGAAGATGTGGTCTCCGGCCTCAGAGGGCCTTGTAATCTGGTGGGGGAGACAGACATATGCACAATTATACAAGGGAGGAAGGAAGTAGGGGGAGGGGGGAGCGCTAATCAACCTCCAGATTCCAATTAGAACTCTTAGGCTCGGATGTCAGGGACCGATTTAGAATTCCAACTCAGAAGTGAGCTGAGAAGACAAAAGCTCTGCCAGGGATGGGGATAAGGAAATGTCTTAGTTTATGAAGAGCCTGAAAGCAGAGTGCCACATACTTCCAGTCTGAAGCTGATTATTCCTGATAGATTTCTAGGTCATGCTGTCTGGTTCTGTAGGAGGTGTCTAGGCCTCACTATGACTAAAGTGGATCATTGAACTGTGCTTTAAAGAATGGATATGGGGTAACCTTGGAGGAATGGGAAGCAATATTCATTCCAGCAACATTTCTTGTTTTGCAAGGTGAAAAACCATTCTGGAGACGGGTAATGATGACGGTCACCCAGCAATATGAGTGTACTTCATACCACTGAAGTGTACACTTAAAAATGGATAAGATGATAAATTTTATGTTGTGTGTATTCTACCATAAGGAAACATTGGAAAAATAATTTCTTTAGTTGGCTAATATGTCCCAAGCGTTATGCAATATGCTAGCTAAGATAGAAATAAGACATTATCCTTGGCCTTAAGCCACTCACAATCTTGTGAGGAAAGGCAAGAAATAAGTAAATCTCAGCTTGGACTTCATCTCTCCCAGGAAACTCTCTCCGCCTGGTTTAGCCTGCTTCTGATTCTTCCTCAGTAGTCTGTGTTTGTTTGTTCCATAATTATCTTCATTTATTCTGCAAACATTTATTAAGCTAGGCTTTAGGAGTATAAAACCAAATAAGACTTTCAGTGTTTAAGAGGAAATGAAGACACAAAAGAATAAGTACAAAACACACTCACCACAACTGCGGCTCTCTGATCCATAGACTGAGCTTCTACAAGTTGTGACCAGTAAATGTTTGCTAAATGACTGTGTATCAGTGGTATAGAGAAGTGAATTAGAAACTGCATGCCCATAAATAACCATGAGGGTCATTTAAACTGGGTTTCAAAGGTTGAGTAGGAGTCTACAACAGAAAATGATGGGAAAAAAATTACAGGCAGGAATGCGAATGTAGGAAGAAGCCTACAAGTTTGGGGAGCAGAGGGGAGTTAGCTGGGATCTATAGAAGAGGCAGAAGCAGCCTGGTGAGGAAGGGCCACTGGGTCAGTCAGTCAGAGCTTGCAGTTTGTTGCAATGATCTCTGGAAGTTGAAAGTGGGCTTTGAGAGGAAAAATGTGGCTTTTTAAATTCAGCTTCCTCACTCTGTCACGGGTTGGAAAGAGTAAACTTGCATCTGCACCAGATGGTACTGGCTGAAATTAAGAACAGTTTAGGAAGTCTGGCAGACAGGATTTGGCAACAAATTGGACTGAAAGATGTACCTATTTATTCACCAAATTTTATGGAACATCAACTATGGACTCTGAGAGGAATCTAGACTCAACAGGAGATTCAATGCCTGCATCCCCATGAGGCTTATGCCAGGGTGGAGTGGTCAGGTAAATAAAGAAGCAAGCAGAAAGAAATGTGATAAAGGTGGGTGAACTTGGGCGAGTTGCTTAATTTTTCCATGCCTTGTTTTCCTCCACTGTAAAGTGGAGACATTAATAGTACCTACCCCATAGGCTGATGCCGAGTGTTTGATGAGTTAAAACACATTAAGGATTTAGAAAGTGCCTGGCACGCAGTGAGTACTATGTATTAGCTATTATAAAGGAAGAAAACAACACAGAACATGCACTAGAGAAACTTCAGGAGCAGACCTAGGGAAGGAGTTCTTTAGTTAGGAGGTGAAGGAAGGCTTTTTAGGGTTCCTTGCTAGAGATCAGGAAAGATCCTGAGGCTGGAATTAGAAGTTTCCAGGGAATAGAGAGCAGGCCAACATGGCCAGAGCTGGGAACAAAGGATAAGAGCAGGGATAAATATGAAAAGATGGGCTGGGGCCCAATCCTCAAGGGCTTGAAAGGCCATGGGTTTTTATTTTTATAGTAATGGGAAAGAAAAGAGAGTGATGTCTTCTGTTTCTACTTCTAAAACATCACTCCAGATGCTTGTAGAGGGCTGCAAAGTATGGCCACGATTCCCTCCAACCCGTGCATCACACACAGCCCTTTGTCATGCGATACTGCCACTGCCCCCATTGAGAGGAGGAATCTGTTTCTCTACCCCCTTGAATCCAGCAGGTCTTATGAAATGACTTTGACCATCAGAGGGCAGTGGACATGATTTAGAGAGTTCCAAAGCTAGACCACCACTAAGACACCACACAGCTTCCTCTGTGATCCTCTTGCTGCTCTGTGTATGCATACTATTTTACAACTTTCTCTATTTTGCGATGCTTCAACATCTTGAGGGTAGGGGTTTAGTAGCTGTGGAGTGACCACCCCTCCCAGAGCTAGCTAATTCCCAGAGATAGTAAACAACTTGTGGGTGGACATACCTTTCATATAGCAAGCCAACCAATCCCAAGTCCATACCCACTACCATCTCCTTTATCTAATCCTCACACACCACAATAGTATCTCCATGCCCTAAATCTACTCAAGATCAGATGCTAACCAGACAACTAGAGACATCCCCTGAGCCCCACATCGCTGGAATTACTCAAACCAACCAGCCTACACTGTTGTCCTTCCCTGCCCTGCCTACTCTTCCCACAGAACCCCAGTCAAGACTGTGCTATGAGCCTTCCACTTCCTCCTTGTTGCCTCCTGACCCACACTAGTGCTTGTCCTGCAGGTCCTGCATGGCATGCTGTGCCTCTGGGAGAAGCATAACATTAAACTTTCCTTCCAGTGGTACAGACTTCTCTGTGTCATCACCCAGTCATCTTTATAAAGTAAGAGCTGGGCATAAATCAGTCTACCATGTGAAAAAACCCAGGTTAGCCTACTAAAAGATGAGACCATAGAGAAGAGAAACAGGCTGTCTCAAGTAAGGTTCTCAGGACCAACCAACTCCAGCTGATCTGTCATCCAACTGCAGCTGAATGAATGATTGCAGCAGAAAAACCACCTAGCTAAACCTGGCCCAAGTTGCCAACCCACATAATTTTAAACAAATGAAGTGATTCTTGTTTTATGCCATCAAGGTTGAGGTACCTTGTTACACAGCAACAAAGAGCTGATACATTGCTCCATGGAGAAAGGGAATATGAGTAGAAACCAGAGTTAGAAGATATCGGTCCATGCAAGAATGGATAAAATTTGGCCTAGAATGGTAGTGGTGGAGCTTGAGTCAAGATATGGTTTGCTGGTTAGATGTGGATGCGAGAGGAAAAGCAAACTCAAGACGCCGAATCAGCCAGCTGCAGACAGGCAGGTCTGCGCATGCCTTACCGAGGTCCTGAGTCATGCGGAAGACACCGAATCAGCCCACGCCCCAGCAACAATCTACTGGACCCCCCACCCGCTGCTCCTCTGTACAGCCACCTGGTTCCACACTACAAAGACGCAGAGGACACTGGACCACCCGACTGCAGTACTGAGTCCCGCTGCTCCCGGCCCAGAGGTAGGGGCTTCTGAGCCACCATCTCACTGCTCCTGGACCAGAGGAAGGGGCTTCCCAGCCACCATCCCTCCCGCTGCTCCCAGCCCAGAGGAAAGGGCTTTTGGGCCACCTTCTGTCGCGCCACTCCTGGCCCAGAGGAAGGGGCTTCCAGGCCACCATCCCTCCCACTGCTCCCGGCCCAGAGGTAGGGGCTTCTGAGCCACCATCTCACTGCTCCTGGACCAGAGGAAGGGGCTTCCCGGCCACCATCCCTCCCACTGCTCCCAGACCACAGGAAAGGGCTTTTGGGCCACCATCCCTACCGCTGCTCCCGGGCCCTGTCCCACCTATCCCAACTCAGAGGAGGTAATCCAGAGAGGCGCCAACAGCCCCCCCGCCCCACCCCAGTCAAAATGAGAAAACACGTAAATAAGTCTCAAAACCAGACTCCCAGATCACCTACAGCAACCCCAAAGGGAAATGAGATGGAACACTCTGATACTCAACCACCTGGACCCACTGAACTGGCAACAAAAGGGGATCTGGAAAAAAGGAAATCAGAAATAATTTCTCAGATAACAGGAGAAATTGTGCCCCTAGTGCAAGACGTGATTGATAAATCTAGAGAGGAGCTCAGGAACATGATGGAATCCCAACACAGGAAAGAAATGGAATCCATAAAACAGATGCAAATAGATTTCCAGGACATGAAAAACTCCACTGAAAGTCTACACAGCAGAATGAGCCAATGTGAGGACAGAATTTCAGATATAGAAGATAAGATTGCAGTTAGTGACCAGGAAAAGAAAAATTGCTTCAAAATTATAAGGGAACATGAGAAATCAATCCAGCAGCTGCTAGATGATGCAAAGAAGAATAACATAAAACTGATTGGAGTCAATGAAGAAACAGGAGAGAGTGGAGGTGACATAAAAGATCTCTTCACAGAAATAATGGCAGAAAACTTCCCAAGCAGGGGAAAAGAGCTTGACATACAGATAAGTGAGGCATATAGGACTCCAAATAGCTTTGATCAAAAAAATCTACACATAGACATATAATTGTTAGGATTCCAGCAACTCAACAGAAGAACAAAGTTCTACAAGCAGTTAGAGAAAAGAAACAAATCACATACAAAGGAAAGCCCATCAGAATCACAGCAGACTTCTCAACACAAACCATCAAGGCAAGAAGAGCTTGGGATGACATATTCCAAGCCCTAAAAGAAAACAGCCTCCACCCCAGATTGATGTACCCTACAAAACTATCTTTCAAAATGGATGGAGAAATCAGATACTTTCATGACAAAGAGCACCTTAGGAACTTTGTGAATACCAAACCAGCACTCCAAAGAATTTTACACAATATCCTAGGAACAGACAATGAAGATCACAACCCCAGGAAGCAAAGCAGAATGAACCCATCTGGCATGACAAGAAATTAAATGTAAAGGGGGAGAACCCAACAAAAAGAAAAAGTCATGGCAATGACAAGTCAATATGTTTCAGTTATAACCATCAATGTTAATGGTCTCAATTCACCAATCAAAAGAAATAGACTGGCAGAATGGGTCAAGAAGCAAAATCCAACAATATGCTGCATACAAGAAACACACTCAATTCAAAAGGAAACTCATAGCCTGAAAGTTAGAGGGTGGAAAACAATACTCCATGTGACAGGAACCTGAAAAAAAGCAGGAGTAGCTATCCGCTTTGCAGATCAAGTAGATTTCAAACCAACACTGATTAAGAGAGATGAAGAAGGACACTACATCCTTGTAAAGGGAAGAATCCAAGAGGAAGAGATGACAATCATAAATATCTATGCACCAAACACTAGTGTGCCCAACTATATAAAACAAATACTAATGGATATGAAAAGTCATATATGCACTAATACAATTGTAGTGGGGGACCTCGACATCCCACTGTCACAAATAGATAGATCAACTAGACGAAAAGTAAGTAATGAAATACTAGAACTCAATCGAACTCTTGAACAAATGAACTTAACAGATGTTTACAGAGTCTTCCGCCCCACAAAATCAGAATACACATTCTTCTCAGCTGCACATGGGTCATTCTCAAAAATAGACCACATACTCACACATAGAACATGTTTAAGTAAGTGCAAAGGAATTGAAGTTATCCCCTGTATATTATCAGACCATAGTGTGATGAAATTGGAGATCCATAGCAAAAGAAACTCAAAAAATTTCATAAACATGTGGAAATTGAACAACACACTTCTGAATAACCAATGAGTCACAGAGGAAATTAAAGAAGAAATCAGACAGTTTCTTCAATTAAATGACAATGACAATACAACATATCGGAATCTATGGGACACAATGAAAGCAGTCTTACGAGGGAAATTCATAGCAGTGAATACGCATATTAGGAAAACAGAAAAAGCCAAATTAAACAACCTGATGCTGAACCTCAAGCTTCTAGAAAAAGAAGAACAGGACAACCCCAGAGCTCATACAAGGGAGGAAATTATAAAGATCAAAGGAGAAATCAATGCAATGGAGACTAAGGGAATGATACAAAAAAATCAATGAAGCCAAGAGTTGGTTCTTCCAAAGAATCAACAAAATTGACAAACCCTTAGCCAACCTTATCAGAAAAAGGAAAGAAAAGGCCCAAATCCATGCAATTAGGAATGAAAAGGGTGAAATTACAACAGACCCAGCGGAAATCCAGAGGATTATCAATACCTACTTCCAGAACCTATACACCAATGAGATGGACAACACAGAAGAAATGGACAGATTCCTAGATACATATGAATTACCAAAGTTGAACAAAGAAGACCTAAAAATTCTGAACAACCCAATATCAACCAATGAAATGGAAAATGTAATTAAAAACTTATCAACTAAGAAAAGCCCGGGCCCTGATGGCTTCACTGATGAATTCTACAAGACATTTAGAGAGGAACTACTGCCACTACTGTTTAAACCCTTCAATGAAATTGAAAGGGAAGCAATACTCCCAAATTCATTCCTGGAAGCAAGCATCACTTTGATCCCCAAAGCAGAGAAATACCCACCCGAAAAGGAGAACTATAGGCCAATCTCACTAATGAACATAGATGCAAAAATCCTTAATAAGATACTGGCAAACAGAATGCAGAAGATCATCAAGAAGATCATACACCCTAACCAAGTGGGATTCATCCCAGGGATGCAGGGATGGTTCAACATACACAAATCAATCAATGTAATTCACTATATCAATAGAGCCAAGGACAAAAACCATATGATTATCTCCATAGATGCAGAAAAAGCATTTGACAAAATCCAACATGCATTTATGATAAAAACCCTACAAAGAATTGGAATAGATGGTCTCTACCTCAAACTGATAGAAGCCATCTATGAAAAACCAACAGCCAATATCATACTAAATGGTCAAAAACTGAAATCCTTCACACTCAAATCAGGAACAAGACAAGGATGTCCACTATCACCACTCTTGTTCAATATAGTTCTGGAAACATTAGCCACGGCAATTAGACAAGAGAAAGAAATAAAAGGAATAAAGATAGGAAATGAAGAAGTCAAATTGTCATTATTTGCAGATGACATGATACTCTATATAGAAGACCCCAAGAACTCAACCAAAAGTCTTCTAGACTTAATAACCAGATTCAGTAAAGTAGCTGGTTACAAGGTCAACACACAAAAATCAATAGCTTTCCTCTACACGAATGACAGACTCACTGAGAGAGAAATAGGGCAAATAATTCCTTTCACAATAGCATCCAAAAAACTGAAATACCTAGGAATAAACCTAACAAAAGAAATCAAAGACCTCTTCTCTGAAAACTATGGCACTCTGAAAAGAGAGATTGAAGATGATATCAGAAAATGGACAGACATCCCCTGCTCCTGGGTAGGAAGGATTAATAGAGTGAAAATGGTCATACTTCCAAAACTGCTATATAGATTTAATGCAATTCCAATTGAGATTCCAACAGCATACTTCATGGACCTTGAGAAAACAATCCAAAAATTCATTTGGAGCAAGAAGAGACCCAGAATAGCAAAAGCAATTCTAGATAACAGAGACATGGCAGGGGGTATCACAATCCCCAACCTGCAACTATACTACAAAGCTACTGTGATAAAAAAAAAAAGCATGGTACTGGCAAAGAAACAGACCTGAAGACCAGTGGAACAGATTAGAAGATGCAGAAACAACGCCAGGCACACTCAGCCATCTCACCTTTGATAAAGGAGCCAAACACCCTCACTGGAGGAAAGATAGCCTCTTTAATAAATGGTGCTGGAAAAATTGGGCTTCAACTTGCCAAACATTAAAACTAGACCTATATCTCTCACCATGCACTAAACTAAAATCAAAATGGATTAAAGATCTAAATATTAAAATAGAAACTCTGAACCAGTTGGAACAGAGGTTAGGTAGAACCCTTGAAGACATCGTTGTAGGAAAAGATTTTATGAACAAAACCTCAGTTGCCCGTGAACTAGCACAAACAATCAACAAGTTGGATCTCTTCTTATTAAAAGGGTTCTGCACAGCAAGAGAAACCACCAGCAGTATGAAGAGACAACTCACAGTGTGGGAAAAAATCTTTACCTGCTCTTCCTCAGACAAAGGTCTACTATCTCAAATCTGTAAAGAACTTAAAAAGATCAGACCTCTCAAATTTAAAGACCCAATCTGAAAATGGGCATCTGAAATGAACAGACATTTCTCAGACAAAGAAGTAGAAATAGCAAATAAATACATGAAAAAATGTTCAACATCACTGGTCATTCGAGAGATGCAAATGAAAACAGTACTGAGATTCCACTTCACTCCAGAAAGAATGGCTGCTATCGTGAAATCAACCAATAACAAATGCTGGTGGGGCTGTGGGGAAAGAGGAACCCTGCTCCACTGCTGGTGGGAGTGTAGACTGGTGCAAGCACTGTGGAAATCAGTATGGAGATACCTCAAAGAACTAGGACTGGAAGTCCCATTTGACCCCGCTATTCCACTGCTTGAGATCTTCCCCAAAGAATTAAAAGAATCATACCACAGTGATATATGTGTGCCCATGTTCATAGCAGCACAGTTTGTAATAGCTAAAACTTGAAAACAGCCCAAATGCCCATCAACTGAAGACTGGATAAAGAAAATGTGGTTTTTTCTATAATGGAGTACTACTCAACCATAAAAAATGAGAAATTAGAGACATTAATAGCTAAGTGGATGTACATTGAGGCCATACTCTTAAGTGAAATAAATAGGACACACATGTGTAAATACCGAATAGTTTCTCTGGTGTGAGAAACTGGAAGTGTAAATATGGACTAAATATATAATAGGTAATGTGAAATAGGAAGAAAAGGGGCAAAGGGGAAGGAAGTGGGAGGGCTAGGGGAAAGGATAGAAGGGAATGGGATTAATATGGGAAAATGGAAAAATAGGAACAAAATCTTTGTAAATAGAGAGGAATGGAGGAGTGGAAGGGAGGGCTGGGGAAGGGTGAAAAATAAGAACCAAGAGAGACTATGCAAAGGTGCAAATTTCCAATGATGAATGTCATTATATTGTATACCTAAAATGTACCAATGATTAGAATGAATAATTGAAAATGTAAAATAGGTAGAAAAGGTCCAGAAGGGTAGGGGTAGTGGGAGGGGCAGGGGAAAGGAAAGAAGGAAAAGGAAAAATGATGAGAAATGGAAAAAATGGAAATAAAGTTTTTGTAAATAGGGAAGGGTGGAGGGGGTGAAGGGAAGGCTACGAATGGGGAAAAAATAAGAACCAAGATGCATTATGTAAAGGTACAATTCCCAATGAGAAATGTAATTGTGTTGTATACCCACAGTGTACCAATAAAAGAATTTAGTTTAAAAAAAAAGAAAAGCAAACTCAAGAAAGACACCACATTTTTAGCCTGAGCTATTGGACAAACAATAGTGGCATTAAAAACTTAGAGAGGAGTGGCTTTGGGTTAGATGTCGAGAAGAATCAGCAGTTCACTTTTGAGTGGGTTTGGCTAGATGTATCTGTCAGACATCCAAGGGGAAATGCTGAGTTCCAGGTCAGATAGTCACATCAGAGCTCAACGAAGCTATCTAGGCTGAGGGCATAAATCTGTGAGTCATTTAGCTTTTGGAAACGGTTGAAAGACATGGATTTTATAGGATCACCTAGAAGATCATGGAAAGGAGAGAAAAAGTCCAGGGTCCCTAGGATTTAGCTGGTAAATCTCAGTGAGCTGATGGAAAGAAAATCTGGCCAGAGAGAAGCACTTGTTTGCAGGTGAAATGGGTCTGTCGTGTTCTACTGTTTAGACGTTAGGGAAGATGAGAAAAAAGAACCATTGGGCTAGGTAACATGTGGGTTATTGTTGACCATAGTTAAAGCAGGTTCTGTGGCATCATGAAGACTGAAGCCAAGTTCAAGAACCTAGAGGAGAGTGTAAAAGATACAGATGTAAAGACAGTGAATCCAAACACACAATTTGAGTGTCGTTGTGAAGGACAGCAGAAGGGTGGGCCACACAGGTGGGGCATGAGGTGAAGGGGAGGAAAGTTGGTCTTACATGGTTGCAAAAAATGCCAGACACTCAGAAGAATAACTAGCATATATGTGCTCCTCAAAGAGAGTTTTTCTTTTTTTAAGATGAGAGGTACTACAGCATTTTGTATGCTAATAGGAAGGAGCCAGTTGAGAGGGGAGAAACTGATGATGCAGGAAAGAATGAGGATATTTACAGGAACAGAGTCCTTGAGAAGGTGACAAAGAATGGGATCCGGGGCCCAGTGGAGGGGTCGCCTCTGTTAAGAGTAAGAACACGTCTCCCATTGTAATAGGAGGTCTGTCAATTTGTGATGGGAAGACACAGGAGTTCTTGTCTGATTGCTTCTGCAGCTCGATGAAGTATAAGGCAAGGTCATCAGCTGACAGCCAGGGAGGCTGGGGAGGGGGTTCGAGCAGAGAGGCTGCTGTCTCAGAGCGGGGATGTGAACGTGGGGAGTAATGTCGTGGCACTGCCAGGCAGTGTTGGATGTCCATCCAAGCCTTGTGGTTATGAATTCAAAAGGAGGCTGGTCTTACAAGGCTTGGTGCAGATTCGGCAAAGACCAATGAACAGTGTTTGCCAGCTTCAGGATTTGCTAGGAAGGGAGTTAAGGGCATTTATAAGGAAATGATCATGATACACTCTTAGCTGGCTATAGAGGGGGCAGTGACACAGAGTGGGGAATACTGAGAGTGATCTGCAAGTTTCTGCCATGCTCCTCCAAGTGCTATTTGTGAAAACCCTATTCCCACTTATGAGGAAGTCCACGCTTGGGGAAAGGGGACTCTGGGGAGAGTCAGGGTGCTGAAGGTGTGCCTGTGGCACTGCAGGTGAATAGAACACCACACCCTCCTTCCCTGCCCCGTCACCTGCCCTCAGCCACTAGTTGGGAAGGTGAGCAGCAGCCTCCCCCGCCCTGGTGCTCACTGCTCTGCTCAGGCAGCTACAGCCTCCTCCTTGTTTAGGAACCTGTCAGGGCCTGTTTGCTGGTCTTTTCAGTTTAATACATTTTAATCAGAAAATTAATCAGGAAACACCAGTTCAGCAGATAATTGAACAATGAGGAGACACGATAATTGCTGTTTAGTCTAATTAACTTTGTTAAGTACTTATTGGTAACAGAGACTTTCTGAGTGAAACTTATTAAATGTCCTTCCATGGAAAATGCGATTCTTATTCAAAGGAAAAGCTGTATGCTCTGTCTTTGTCTGCATAATTTCCAGAAAAAGGAGATCAGCCCTCCAGCAGTCCTGTGGGCCAGTCTCCCCTTCGGCTCTGCCTACCTTCTCCCTGATATCACAGGCCTCTCGACTCAGAAGGACCTGGCTCACCAGCTCTGGGAATCACTATGCCAGGCCACCTGTCTTCCAACCATGGGACTGCAGCCTCTTAGTTCTTTTCTCCTTTTAGGCTTTAACATCTTGAATAGAGCCACTCAGTCACAAAGGGAGCACCAAGCCACTTCCATGGGCAGGGACTACCTGTGCAGATCAACCATAGATCTGAGCTAGCTTAGTACCAGCAGGCTTCTGTCCCCAAGTGATGTAAAAACATGATGTTGACCTGAATTATCCAAAAAAAAGCACTGCTCAATCCTCACAGCTCCTCTGCAAATACAATGGTGCCTTCAAGGGCTTCAAAAGTGTGCGAAGTGGTTGGTTCATGTACTAAAGTCTTTCTCCTTGGAATCTCTCTTTGCTCTCTTCTCTGTGATCATTTTATACTGAGGTCCTCTCAGAGAGGACTTGCTTTTAACCTACTGCCTTGCTGCACTCAGCCAGTCCCTGCCTGAGAGCAGTTCCCACTTTTCCCATGGAGAACATTTGTGGGGCCAGCAATGGTGGATACAGTTGGGGTTAACGCTCATAAAAGCTCCAGAACTTACTGAATGACCCACCACAGTATCTAGAAGACAGAGGTTGCCTGCCAAACTCAAAATTATGCATTCAGAATATGCTGGGGTAAGAAAGATAAATGCCATCTTCTCCTAACATTGCAACTCTGCACAATCACCATCAGTCTCCTCTCATTACCATGACAACAATTACAAAAAGGGCCACCTGCCATCATGACCATTGTCCCTGTTTGAGGGATGACTGGGGAGGGCCCCTTCTTCACCCTCCATGTGGAGTCTTGGCAGCTGTGACTTTCAGCACCTGTTCAAAAGAAATAAATGGTTTGGGTTGTTCTGGACAGTGCGTCACAAGTGTGTTATTTCAGTCTTCTCTGTCATGTTCAACATCAATAGGCCAAACAGAAATTAAATTTACATAGATCTTGAATGTCAACCAGGGGAAAGGTGACAGTGAAATATTCCAGGACAAAAGGAAATGGCCAGGTATTGTTGAACAGGCAAAGAAATGAAGGGTGATAAGTGGCTGCTTTTGCCTACCTCAGGAGAACATTCCCTAACTACTAGAAGTTTGCCCTTCAACCTACTTCTGAGAGTTTTCAAAGGCAGCCTGGAGTGCTCCAGAGTGAGCACTTGCTTGTCTGCTGCTGGCTGCTGGGGTCTCAAGTGAGGACACCAGGCTGCTGAGCCCAATGTCCTCTCCTGGTCATCATCGTTGTCCACCTCTGATGGCTGCTCCTTCCACACCGTGGGTTATCTCCCCAACTCCTCAACTCCTCACCCTCTCTTGTCTACATCAATGCTGAGAACCAGCTAGAATGTGAGCAAGACTTCTGCGAAAGTCTGGGACTGAAGAAACGGAAGCAGAAATGAGAGCTGCTACTAGCAGTGGCCACTTGTAGAACCCCCCACCCCCTGACACAAACCAGGTCTCAAAACTTATGACTGGACCTTTTCCCTGCCTGACTGCTGGCCAGTCTTCCTTCTCTGGAGCCCAGATCTGCCTCTGAAATCCTATCCCAATGTGGAGACTCCCCCATGAAGCTGACCCCCACCCACCCACAGGAGTGAGATTCCCCCAACAAGGCAACACCACAAGAATCCCACTAGACACTTTCCAAAAGTGGGTCTCCAAGAGTATAGCCAAAGAAATTTTGCTGAAAAATCTTCCCAACTCTGTATAAATGCAACCATTTACAGGCATTGGGCAGTCTCCATCCAGGACTAGAAGAGAAACATTTCTCTAAAGGAAACATAATTTGCAGAGGCATAGTTCCACTAAAATGCCTCCTGATTTACATTACTAAGCATCGCACCTAACAGCTCAGTCTGAAGCAGTTGCTTTCAGGTCTTCTGGAGAACCGGGGAGAGTGCTGGCTTCTCATTTACATAACTACAAGGGCCCACTCAAGAGGTGCTGCCGAGAACAAAGGGACAGTCTGCCCTAAAGGTAAATTTCAGTCTCCACCCTTACAGACAGGCACTGTGCACATTTTTTAAAATAAGTTTTTTGGCTTCAAACTTATAAGGTCCAAGTCTCTACAAGCACCCAGTTACATATGTAAGGAGTGGAAGGAAGGTGTTGCATGCAAGAGCAGGGATGATGTCACACAAGTCTCTTGTCTTGTTCACCTTAGGCTTCTGTGCACATAATAGGTCTCGTATAAATAGTTGTGGAATGAGACGGCAGAGACTGGGACAAGTGGGAGGTCTAGGCCTGGGGCAGCTGGAAATGAAAACCAGAGGGGCACTGCATTTCTGTTTCTGGAGACCAGAAGGAGCCAGGAGAAGTCTTCACAGGCAGGGTGACACTGCGGAGTTAGAGAAGCCAAGTTCCAAAGGGCTTTGGCCCTGATTACCTCTGCAGAGAAAAGCACGTGGCTCTGGATCCATGGATTCTGGCTGTGACTTGAGTAACAATAAGATTAATAGCCAAACCAGCATGATATTACCAGCTCACTTAATCATCCAGACACCCCCATGAGGAAGGTGCCATGGCCACCTCCAGTGAATAAATGGGAAAGAAAACCACAGAGAGGTTAAGATATATGCCCTAGATCATAAAGCTAGCACAGGGGTTGGCAAACTTTTTCCACAGTGGCCCAAACCATAAATATTTCAGTTTAGTGAGTCATACAGTTGATCTCTGTCACGCTGCCCTCATAGCATGAAAGCACCCAGAGACGATATGCAAATGAATGGACATAATTGTGCCAATCAAACTTTATTTACAAAAATAAGGTCATTAGTCAGAAGACACCCACAGGCTGTAGTTAGCCCATCCTTGAGCTAGGAGGTTATGGAGAGCAAGGTCTGAATTCCTACCTCCCACCCATGTCTTTCTCTCAAGGCTAAGCTAAGCAAATTCCAGAGTATGACCCCAAAGAGCCAAGCAACAGCCTTAATTATCAGCCAGAACTAGGTTCTGCCTAGCAGTCTGCACTTATGGTGCACAAACCCAACAATCTCAACTTTGTCACACCCTCACCAGGGTTCCTTTTCCATCTTGAGGGCAGTGATTGGATCCACAGGTCAGAGGTCAGGGAGGATAGGAAATAAAAGTTACAGAGGAAGAGAAGAGAGTAGGAAGCACTGGGATGTAGGTGGCTATTGAGGATGCAGTGGAGCCTGTTTCAGGTGGGGGCTGGAGACAAAGGTTAGTGATTATGGCAATAACAATGACAACTTACAGCATGCTTACTCTAGGTCCTGTGCTGAGTGGTTGTGATATAGGGGGAATAGATATAACTCCCAAACCTGCTAGATATCTGAAACATGAGTTGGTGTTCTCTAAAATCGAAGAATAAATTCTAGGGACAACGAAGGTTAAGAGTAGGAAAAAAGTATTGAGAGAAAGATAGCTTCTGTCTAAAAGAGACAGAAGGGGGACCGGAAAATGGGTTGCTTTCCAACACTGATTCTCAAAGGTGTTTTATGTGACAAAGCCACAAGGTGAGGCTGGTTCAAGGTGGGACAAAACTATAGTCAACCAGTGAGATGACAAGTACAGTCGCTTAGGTAATATTGATCCAATGAGAAATCACAAGGTGGACAAAACTATGAACTACCAATAAGATTACAACAAGTAAAGTGGTTTAGGTAATATTAATTAAATGGGGATCCAATGGGGAAGAAAGTCACATAGAAAGCATACAAGGAATGAGCAAGGATTTTTGGTAAGGGGTGGGTCAGGGATCTTTCTTGGAAGATCTCAGTCCCCCACCCAGGTAATTGATACCTGTTTAGAATATCAGTCACTGCTATTTATTCTACATGGGTGTGGTAGTTTCTCTCTTTTTACAATGCTGGCCTTCAGTGAATGTGTCTTGATTGTCCTCCATGTTGGCTCCTTGGCTGTCTTCCATGTTGGCCTCTCATGGGCTGGCCCTGCCTAACTGCCTACAAGATATCTAATTAACTTACTTATTCTACAATAGTTGCACCCCAATATCTGTGATGGGTTGAGTTGTGCACCCCCATCCCTGAAAATTCCTGTGTTGAATCCTAACCCCTAGTACCTCAGAATGTAACTGTCACCCAGAGATGAGGCCTTTGCAGAAGTAATTAAGATAAAATGAGGTTTTGAGGGTGGGCACTAATCTAATCTGACTGGTATCCTTGTAGAAAAGGGACTTTGTAGACAGAGGTGCATACAGGGAGAATGCCACATGGCATCTGACTGGCCACCTGCAGCCCAAGGAGAGAGGCCCAGAGCAGATGCTCCCTCAAAGTGCTCAGAAGGAACCAGCCCTGCCTTCAGCCTGGTCTCAGACTTCAGCCTCCAGAACTGTGAGACAATCAAGTCCTGCTCTTTAAGGCACCCAGCCTGGGGTTCTTTCTTACATCAGCCCTAGCATACTAATATAATCTCAGCAAGCCATTGTCACCATCCTGGAAGGTCAATTCTCTTCTTATCTCCATAGACTTAAATTCACAGGGGTTGAGTAACTTGCCCACACTCACATAGCTAGGAGGAAAAGGAGTTGGGAGTTTGCCTGATTACTGAGAGCTTTTAACCACTAATCTACACTACACTGCACAGGGCTCTGGGGTGGAGGAGGAGGAATGGCTCTTTTCATTCCTCACATGTGTCTAATACTCAAGCCCCTGCCCTTGAAGGACAGACCCTGAATTTGCACACCTCTAAAACCCCACACATACACCTGTGCTCTGTCTTGGAGGAAAAGCAGAGTTGGTCCTGGGGGGTGGGAATCTTGGCAACTGAACATGTGTTCTGTCTCCTTAGGAGGGAGCTAATTTCCCTTCCAGCATGGAGGAGCCAATGGAGCTGTCAGCTTGCCCTGAGAAGAGCCCACCCCAGCCTCCGTGGAGCTCCCCGCCCCTCACCGCAGGCACTGTGGCAGGCCTGTCTCTTCTCATTAGACCTGAGGGGACAGGAAGCCCTAGCACCCAGGCTCTGCCATGAAGATTCGTAGCTGCCAGCCCCAAGTCACCTTGTCCTCTCCTGGAGCCTTGCCCTCCCTGGCTCATTATCCCTGGACCTGCACTGTCCAGAGTCTTGCACATAGAAACAGCCACATTCCTGGCCCCTTGAGACACAGGGGCCTGCTGAGGCTGTTTTAAGAAAGCAGAGTTGTCAGAGCCCAGTAGGTAATTAGTATTTAAGAGGCACAAGTTGACAAGGTTAAAAGCTGAGAAACACACACACACAGTCACACACTCATGAAATTTCAAATGATTCTTAAAGTCTAATCAAGAAGATATGGCCTCAATGGAAATGCCCTTGGGAAAGATAGGACTTCAACCAAAGAAGACCTGTGCATCACCAGGGACTGTTACCTGGATAAAGGCTCTTCTGTGGCTCAGGACAGGGTTATCTCTAGCTCTGAAGTACTTATCTGCCCCTAAAGATGCTCCCCCACCACTTCTCTTTGTCCCTGTCCCTGGCTCCTCCATGATGATGCCCACACAACTGACATTCTCAAAATCTCATACCATTTTGTCCACCCCATCCCTCCTTCTAGAGACTGGTCCTTGGCTCTGTAGTTCATACCCATCCCCTCCTCTCCAGGTACAGCCCCTACCCTAATTCCAGACTCATCCCTAACCTAGACCACTGTACCATCTCCTGTCTGGCCACTCCACCACTCAATCTATCCTTTGTTCCAGAGTCTGACCATGTCTTCCTACTTAGAATCCTTTCCTGATGTCCCACTGCCAAGATGCCCTTGGGAGAGTGCATCTACCCTTGATCTTCTCCATTGGGTTTGAACTGCAGCTCCACCTAGCCTTCCTGTTGCCTTGGGTAAGCTTCTAAATCTCTTCAAATTCAGCTTCCTCATCTGTAAAATTGGAATAATCAAACTTCCCTCAAAGGACTGCTATGGGTCTTTTAAGTGATCAGTGCCTTGAACATGTTGGTGACTCAACAAAGTGTGGCTTTTACAATTACTAACACAAGAAGCAAGTTTACCTGGTAGGTTGGTAACAAACCTAAGATCACTGACTCTCACAATGCAGGAGAGTAAAGTGTAGTAGGCTCTGGATTCTCATCTGTTGGATGAATTATTGCCAATCCATCCATCCATCCATCCATCCATTCATCCCAGCCTCCTGTAACACTGCACTAGATAATAAGTCTCATGAGTCTGTTAAAATTTACTCAAGGCAAAGGTAAGGAAATCCAACTTCGTTTGGGGGCCCACACTTATCTTTCTCAAGACTCAAGGGAGCCCCCTGGTGTTCACATCTGGGATTGTAGTATGAGCCAAACTGGCTCTTTGCGGACCTAGTAGGCTTTGTTTGGGCCTAAAGGCCCTACTTGGCCTTTCCAACTGAGAAGGTACCAGCCCTCTGGTTTCCCACATAATAGTGACCAGAAAAGACTCCCTGAGCTTCTGTAGCTGACCCAGAGGAACTCAAGTGGCCAGAGAGTGAACCAGAACTGTTATCTGTAATAGAATAAATTCCACCTGTTGAGGGGGACACTGGGTGGAACCACTGAGCCCTTGAATGTAACTGTAACAGAAGCCAGGTCAAAGGCCTTCTTTAAGGTGTGTGGGAGGTCAAGGACCTTTTAGGAACCCAGCCACTGTGAGTTAGCTGGTGGCAGCAGTCCTGCTCAAAAAACTTCATTCTTTATCCTCTGTGGCCTGTTCAGATCCCATCCTTGGCACTCTTCTGGGTCGTGGAGATGTCCTCCTTCCTGGTCTCCATGCTCCCAGCTTTACCCCTTGCAGACACCAAGACAAACTACCTCATTACTTTCCTGCTCCAAACCTGGCAAAGGCCTCCCTAAGAACCTGGGAGAAAGTCCAAATCCTCACCTCCTGACCAGTCTGGCTGGACTCCTAATGTGCCTGCTTTAGAGTACCACATTCTTCACCCTCTTTGGGCCTTGTCAGTGTTGTTCCCTCTGCCTGAAAGACCTGTCCTCTCTTCACTTGCTGAATTATTTTTAAAACTCATTCAGTAAGTGTCTGGGAGGTGCTGTCCCCATGAGGTTCAAAGTCTAATGGAGAAGTCATAGATAAATCAAATAACCACACATGCATCTATAAGTAACATTTGAGATCAGTGTCATGGAGAAGAGTGACGGGGGAACCTGACTTTGGAGTTTGGGAAGGTTTCTCTAAGGAAGGGAACTTTAAGCTGAGAGGTGACTCGTTGTTCCACAACTGAAGGATGCAAACCTGGGGCTTTTAGTGGCCCCATCCCCACCAAGAGAAAAGGAGGCACCTGCCATGGGGACAAAGGAAGTGGACAGGTGAGCATGAAAGAGTCCTAAAGGTGAGTACAGCCTTGGTGCCCAGCCCTCTGAGGCTCCTAGAGCTAGTTTTCTTCATCTTCTTTTCTGAGTCACCATGTTTTTCTTCCAGTGGTTGTAACTCAGACCAAACCCTGACTAATAAAATGATAAGTCTTCTTCCAGGCAATGCTCTACTGGGCTGTGACATCCTAGAGACATGGGTTCCCTTCCTGGACACTCCACTCTTCACTGCATGGGCCCTGGGCCAGTTACTTCCCCTGTATGCATGTCAGACACCTCATCTGTAAAACTGGAGTGATGATGCCTCCCTTTGTGTGGCTCGAGGGAAGGCGTGTCCCTTCCCTAATGCTCTGCAGAGGAAGCAGGAGTGATAAGTGAAGGAGCCTCTCACGCTCTGGACCAAAATCCAGACACAAAGCTGGGTGAGCTCAAAGACGCAAAACTAGAGAACATATAATTTCTCACCATAAAGAAAAGTCAGCACGATCACTTAAATTGTTGATGCATTCCATTAGAATTGGCTGACTTTCTGGCAGACAAAAGTGTAATTGAATCCTTGGCCCCTTCAATATTAAAGTAGTTCTGGGACTCCTTTGCACAATCCCCAACCCTCCACGATGAAAGAAAAGTAGGGATTGTATTTAAATTGTTTGCTACTCAGAACTTAATCACCCCTCCGAATGGAAAAACCCCTGACTCTAGGCCACAGCATGGAGGATGAGAGAGTGGCTGGCCCCTTCCCTCAAGTTCCCTGTAAGTGACTTCCCTTTCTTATCCTGCTTGAGTATAGAACTGAAGGCGTCTGGGAAATGAAAACCAAAATGCCAGCTATAGTACATGGAGTGTGCTGTAGGGGGCTACAGCTTAGTTGCCAACATGGGCTTCCTGATTTCACCCTTAGCATCAGGCAGCTGCAGGGAACGGTGGGAATGCAGGCTTCACCCCACAGCGGCAGAACCCTTTCTGCCAAGAGGTCCCGAAGGAGACAATAACTGAGCTCAGTACATTCAGCCTCTTCTCCCACGCTCACCAGTAAGCATAACCACTTGTCTTCTGAGGGACGAGGAACAGAGAAAGGCCAGGACATGCCAGGAATGGGAAATCAGCCCTTCCTCCTAATATCATTCACCCCATGTGATGCCCTATCCATACTGGACTTCCTTTCCATTCTGAAAAAAATAAATAAACTGAAATATAAAAACTGAAAAAAGCAGTAAGAACACACCGTTGTTTTAAGCACTTTACACACATTAACTCCTTTAATGTTTATAAGGCTGAAGTGAACATTTACATACCCCCATTTTATAAGTGGGGAAACCAAGACCCAGAGAGGTTCGATAATTTGCTCAAGTTCACACAGCTCACAAGTGGAGCTAGCAGTCAGATGCCAGTGGGGGTGCTGTTCACCACCGCACTGTCTGCCTCTGAAGGAAGAGATGCAAAAAGAGTGTTCTCCTCTGTAGGGTCACATTGTAGAAGGCTTTGCTTGCACAAAAGATTGCAGCATAAAGTAAGACATGAGAGAAGACAGAAAAGAACATCCTAGCTGCTGTCTTACAGTAAGAAGCTGGGGGGACAGCTATGATTTGAGGGTGAAATTTGAGGGCATAAAAAGATCCAAAGCTCACTTCTGCCTCTGGAATCTCAAGCCACAGCATCAGCACCCATCGAAGTCCCAGAGGTAGGCACAGGGGCAGGACTGACCAGTTGCCATAACAACTGACTCCCTTGGCCCTTCAGAGTGGTCCAGCTATGGGGCTTCTGCCTCTCTGGGGTCCCCAACACACCTGAGAACTAATACCTGCCTTGTGTCATGAGATAACATGCACAAAACACTTGGCACACCGCCTGACATGGTAAGTGTTTGACAAATGCTTTTAAAACCTCTGTGAAGGGCCTGCATGGAAAGCACAGGCTAGACCAAGGGTGCCTGTCCCCAGAGGGGATGTCCCCAGGGGGCTAATCTTTAATTAAGTCAGCCACTGAAGTCATAGAGAAGGAACACTGCCACCCCCATGTCCCCCCACTGCGTGGCCAGCATCTACAGGCTCATTGTTTCAAGTGATGAGCAATTGTCATTTTCCAGTGACTCCATGATAAATCACTTTAAGAACTCCCTTCTCTCGACAGCGTAAGTAATTACAGCCCTAGTGTCTGGGGCCCTGGCACCAATTAGAAGGGAAGCAAACTACGCAGGAGCTGAGCCTGACTCATTTTTCTTTTTCAAAAAGGCCTAGAGGCCACAGGGTCAGAAATGGGTGGCTGGACCCTTCCTGGAAGAAAACTGATCCCTGCCAAGCAGCCCTGAGCACCACCATAGCTGAAGCCTGCAGACCTTGCCCTCCCCTCTCCATCCTACCAAGCTCCTCTCTGCTTTTCCCTAGCTGCCTTCCAGAAATGTTTCCCAAATGGACCAGTGATTAGGAGGAAAATGTATTGCACTGTAGTACGGAGAAATAATTAGGTTAGATAATAAGAAAGGGAAGTGTACCTTGTAAGAGGTTCTGCATTTGGTTACACATGCTTGAGACTATTTGATCTATTATGCTTTCTTGGTAGACATGGGATGTGTTAAATCAGTAGAATAAATAAACATCTTGGTCAGCAAGAAAAACTCATCTCAGCAGGAAGAATCTCGGTGACCCAGAAACAACAATGAGGAAAAGAGGGAATGATCTTGACATTCTAGTGACCTGAGGAGGAGACCCTGGAGCAGTCCTGAGAGATGGTTGGATTTAGGGTAGGGAATTAAGGCACAGGGGCCAGGCTTGGGTTTTATAAAGGATATAAGAACCCATGTGTCCTAGAATGTTTTGAGCATGAGATCTGCTCCTAGTGCCACAGTTGTTATCAGCATAAATAACCAGGTGTCTGTGAACTCGTGTCCTGCACCTGCCTGCCACCCGCTGCCATCACCCTGTGAGAACTGGGGAGGCGTCCTGCCCCTTCTGCTAGCCATCACGACAGCCTCCCATCTGGATGACTCTCCATCCTCTATCAGTAGCCACAGAGGCAGCAATCAGTCCTGCTCAATGATACCCAAAATGTTTAAAGGCTGCGGAGATGTTCATGATTAAGTAAATTTGGAATGTGCTGTACACCTTCTCTAGAGGATTCACAGTGACATTAACATTTTAAAAGCTCTGAGGAATCCTGCAATAAATAACCTGTTTAGCTTTGTTGAACCTATTGTTTCCCAAACTACTTTGATCAAAGGATCTTTTTCTGGATATCTACTTCCACCCTGTAGAGCCCTCTTTGAGGAAATGCACAACTAAGTCTTCTGACTGCAGATGAGAGAAGGGAATGCCTGACCAGAGAGAAGCTACAAACCCAGCGATAGACAGCAAGCAGGTGGTCAAGCCAGGATGGAACCTTGGCCTGCCTGGCTTGAGTATGTCACATAAACCCTCTAGGCTCTAACTTCCTTATTAATATTTGAAGGAAATTATCATTTTAGCTACCCTTCAAATGTGGTGAAGCTTTAATGAGATAACAAAGAGTTTAAATCAGGACTTAGCACACATGAGCTCTTAAGAGTTTTATCAGCATTTTTATCACACAGGGCTGTACTTAACCTGTGCAGTGATGAGAGGCTCATTACCTTACAAAGCCCCTGACATGTTGGGCAACTGTAAATATTAAAACAGTCACTCTGCTATTGAACCAAAAATGTGTCTCCCTTTCCCCTTGGGGACTAGCTCTACCCGGAAAGCAGCCCCCAGCCCTTCTCCTCCTCCTGACAGTTCTGCAGAGATCCCCAGACAACGATGGTATCACTAACTCTGATCATCCTTCCTCCCCTGTGTTCCCTCCTCCAATTCGTTGAGCTTAAAGAACAAGGCACTTTGTCACCATGCTACAATCTTTAAGCATTCCTTTTCTCCCCACCTCTAGTATGGGCAGGGCTTCTGGGGCTCACGGGACCTCCCTTCAACTGCACACTGTAAAGGGGTAGTCTCTACCCACAAGAACTAGTGTCTCCCACAGAATGCCACCCAGTGAAAGCTGGCAGACTGACAGTCTGCCTGCCCAGCTCTCCTGGATGGTCAGGAAGAGGCTAGGTCAGCCTCATACCATCCTGTGGGGAACCAAGGACAGCAGAAGAGATATGCTGGCCAGGAGCCAGTGGGTACAGGACAAGGCTCATGTGCCCAGGAGCATCCTGAAGGGGGAGTCCCAGAAGACACAGAGGAGAGTGGGAAAGACCAACAACAGGCCCAGGCAATCTTCAGATGGCACATTCCAGGGACCAGCATTATTCCATGCTCTTCACCTACAGATTAACTATTACCTTCTCAAAACTAGGACTGGAAGTCCCATTTGACCCAGCTATTTCCCTGCTGGGTATCTTCCCCAAAGAATTAAAAGAATCATACCACAGTGATATATGTGCACTCATGTTCATAGCAGCACAATTCATGATAGCTAAAACTTGGAAACAACCCAATTGCCCATCAACTGGAGACTGGATAAAGAAAATGTGGGGTTTTTTTTTTATAAAATGGAGTACTACTCAGCCATAAAGAATGAGAAACTAGAGACATTTATAGCTAAATGGATGCACACTGAGGCGATACTCTTAAGTGAAATAAATAGGACACACATGTGTAAATACAAAGTGTGAGAAACTGAAAGTGTAAATGAGGACTAAGAGGTATAATAGAAAATGTGAAATAGGAAGAAAAGAAAAGGTGCAAAGGGGAAGGAGAAATGGGAGCAGTAGAGGAAAAGAAAGAAGGGAATGGAATTAATATGAGAAATAGAAAAAATGGAAACAGAGTCTTTGTAAATAGGGAGGGATGGAGGGGTTGAAGGGAGGGCAGGGGAAGGGGAAAAAATAAGAACCAAGAGAGATTATGTAAAGGTGCAAATTTCCAATGATGAATGTCATTATATTGTATACCTAAAATGTACCAATATAATTAATAAAAAAAGAAAACTATTACCTTCTCAAGACCCTATCTGCTCCCATCTGAGAGATGAGCCAACCAAGCCAAAGAGAGGTTAAGTAACTTGTCCAAGAGCACATAGCAGACAAGCAACATAGCTAGTTTGGACCCAGGCCAACTGTCTCCAGAGCCTGTATCCTTAACCTCTCAGCTACACTGTCTTCCAACAATGAACCATCTGGGAAGCAGTCCAGGGAAGAAGGGGTCAGAGGAAGGAAGGTTAGAACTAAGGCTAAAAGGGTGGGAGAATCCAGACAGGAAGACAGAGGGAAACGGCGTGGTCTGGTGAACTGCATGGGAAAATGAGTAAAGATTGGCCTGACACGTGGGACACAGATAGAGGATGTCAACTGGCCACTCCAGAAGCCATGGGTAGGGTACAGGGTTGATCTTTCTTCCCCTCTCAAGCTGAGAACTAATACCACCGAGAGGAGACAGGCAAGATGGGGGGAAGGCAGAGTTCCACTTAATGCCTTATCTGGAACAGAGGCACAGAAAAATGGGATGAAACAAAGTCCTCTGCCCCAAGGAGGCTCTAGTCTTGGGCACAAGAGCCACTGCAGAGGCCATAGCAATAGGATGGGCTGGAGAGGATCCTTTTTCAGGTTTGGTCCCTGTGACTCTGAACTCAGCATCTGCCAGTGAGGGAGGTTAGTAGCTGCTCAGCTGCATCCATAAAGCAAGTCAGACTCCAGTGGGAAACCTTTTGGGGTCCCATTAGTGCCACAACAGCCCCGTGCTACCTCCCCACCTCTCAATGAATTACTCCACTACAGAGATGGAGGAGATGCCAAAGTCTCCCATTGTCTTTCCTAACCTTGGGACAAATTAAATCAAATTCCACTGCATGGCCTGAAGGCATAAACTTTGTTAGCAGCACCAATATATTCTATCAGGCAGGCAGACTCTCAGGTACTAATTACTTTATTCAGCAAGTTAAACAAATGATATGATATCTAAATTCAAGGGAGAGGCACCCAAGAGTTATGGAGCATACACCACTGGGACTTGCCAATGATTAAGGCAAAATAGAATTGCTAAACTAACAGCTTGTCTGCGAGTCCTTCAGGATTTAGTTCAGGGTCTGTGTTCTCACTCTTCCAGGAAGCCCTTCCTAGTGATTCCATCTCCGTAGACTTTTTGCTTTCCAGAGAACTGGATAGCCAAGTGGTTAGGAACATGGCTAGGACTCTACCACAGAACAGTTGCATGGCTTGGGGTATGTTCTTCATATCCAAGTTACTGTAAGCCAGTGATGGCAAGCCTTTCAGAGATCAAGTGCCCAAACTGCAACCCAAATTCCACATACTTGTCACAAAGTGCCAGCACTGCAATTAAACCTGAATATTGAAGTTTTCATTTAGAAAAAACCATTATCTCATGTTCGGCTGCTGGGGCAGCTTTGCTCACGTGGTGACGGAGAAGACTCCACTTGCCCACTGCACCACACCTGCCATAGGTTCACCATCACTGCTCTAAGCTTTCCTTTCCTTAACTGTAGAGAAGAAACAATATTAGCTGCTACCTTCTGAGACGATTGCAAGGGGATGTATATCTTGCATTAGCCCATAGTAAACCTCCATAACTGGAAACTCTTTCTATGATCATTATTATTATTACTATTTGTTATGGTTTAGATCTGGGGTGTCTCCAGCTGCCTCAGATGTTTGGAAGGTGATTGGATCATAGGGTGCTATAATCATCAGTTGATTAGTCCACTGACCACTTCATAGCTGACTTGCTGTGAGAAGGTGGGGCCTGGTTAGAGGTTGGTCACTTGGGTGGAAGGATGTATCTCCCTCTCCAGCTCCTCCCTTCTCTCTCTGCTTCCTGGCCACCATGACATAAGCAGCAGTCCTCCACCAGACCCTTCCATCATGCCCTTCCCAGATTGGAGCCACTCAACTATGAACTGAATCACCCATGAGTCAAAATAAACCTCTCTTTTTTTAAGTTGTAGGTGTCAGGTATTTTGTCCCAGTAATGAAGAAAGTGATTAAGAAGCCTAGTATGAGAAATAATGAACTAGATCCTGGCCTTCTCAGACTAGAGCACTTGGCAGGGTGGCAGTCAGCCCCCATTATTCTTCCTAAACTTATGAATCAGAGAGAAAGTTGTCTCACCTCCCCCAAGGTGGTGAAAAAATGAGGTGCAAAGGGACTCAGAGCTATACTAATTGAATTCTTTTCACAGGGAAAGACATCCAGAGCTGGGGGGAAAGCCTTTCCCACTCACAGAATACAGGGTGACATGGTGACCTTAGCATCCAACAAAATGTATTCAAATTTGTCCTCTCCAGGCTAAGTGATTTAAGGGAAGAAGCTTAATCTATTTGATTAATATCCCAGTAAAACCAGACTTAGCAGCACAGGACCCATCCTGAAGGAGTCACCTGTATTGCCTCAGCTTTGCAAAGCACTGAGATTACAGGTATGTGCCATCACACTCTACTTAAATTTCCATACTCTTATTACCTCACAATAACAATTAAATTTCAACATGACCCTGGGAGACACTTAAACTACAAGAACCAATTTTTTTAAATATGATGTGTGTTTAATTTTTTTTAATTATTACAGTAGGAGGAGGAAAATGGCAGAGTGGTGATTGGCAGCAAAATTCAGCCTCTCCAAGATCCAGAATCCAGACAATAAACAACTTGGTAAGGAAAAAAAGAGAAGTGACCACTGGGAATCAGGAAGGAACTGATAGGAAAAATTAGAAGCTACAGAGAAGTTGGAAAAATGGTCCAAAACACCGTTTTTGTCTGCAGAGAAAAGAGCAAAGCAATTTGGACTTTCTTTCCATGATCTCTTGCCAATCATGGGGAGGGTATTATGACTTATGTCTAGATGTCCCCCCGAAAGCCTCATGCTTTTTCAGAGGCAGCTGAATCTAGAGTGTGTGATTGATTCATGGTGGGGCTAGGCCCAAGGGCACTAGGATTAAGGCATGAGTGCTACCTTCCTAAGTAATCTGAATAAGATAAAAGGGGCAGAAAGACTCTGTGAAGCTCCCTTGTTGCTTTTGCTGTCTTCTGCTGATGAACTGTTGCCCTTCTGCCACCCTGCCTAGGAGCCAGCTGATTAAGGACTGAAACCTCTACAAACTAGAAGTTAAGCCAAATGAACCTTTTCCCCTTTAAATTTGGGTGTTGGGTATTTTGTCTCAGCGGTGAGAGAAAAGTAACTAAGACAGAGGGGAACCTGCTTTTCAGAAGAAGGGAGATCCAGGGACAAATGGCAGCAGAGTTCACAACTGCTGTGTGCTACAAAAGTAGCACAAAGGTTTTACTCTGAGGGAACTCCTTCCACATGGCAAGAAACAGCCAGAGAGGGATTCCCACAGAGGCACCTGCCATATTGCCAGACAGTGCATAATCAGGCACCATTTTGGAAAAGGGTTGATTATATAAATCTGTAACTCAGCAGAACTAAAAAGCAACTTCACTTCAGGGCTCCCAATGTTACCCTCCCACAGTGACTGGATAAAAGAAAGCCATGGGAGACAGTTGCAGACAGGGAATAGGTTAGAAAGAGATATGCTGAGAAATTTAAGCTTAGGCCAGGAAGGATACAGACCCAGCCTGGATGGTGAGAAGCCAGGCCCAGCTTGAGTTGAGCTCAGAAACAACTGGGACTGAAAATGCTGGCATTAAGTATGTGAAACCTTGCCCTACTGCCTACATCCACCACAAATCTGAGATCTGATTGCCTTCCCTACCTGCCAATGTGAGCAAGTACACATTTTGGTGTGACATTGCCACAGCATGGGGTACAAAAAGGGGCTGCTGGAATGGGGGTACACCTCACAAACCCATAGGCCATAGGCTAGGGGAAGAAAACCATGGCTAGCTAGAATCCAAAACTATAGATTCTGGAAAGAAACCACTGTTTCAACAACACAGAGAAATTTTTTTTTTCCTCTTTCCTCTTTCTTTTTCATTGGTTTATTGGGGTTTGGGGAATTTTCCTTTACACTTTTTTCTTTTTATTTTTCTCACTCTGTTTTTTCCTCTCTTTTTCCTTTCTTATTTCCTTTTAATTTTTCTATTTTTTATTCTCCATATTATGTTTTCAACATTTTTTCTTTTCTCTTGTTTTTGCTGCTGCCTTTGTCTGATTCCATAAATATCCTTTTACTCCTTAATAGAATCCTTTATCTCACTTTACTCTCCTCCTTCTGATCTCCTATTGTTTAATTTTTTTAAATTTTCCTTCTACCAACACCCTATATCTTTAATAGTATAAGCATTAAGCTTAATTAATCTTTAGATAGTTAGCTCTATATTACTATTGATTAATTCATTTCTTTTTTGGGGGGGGGGTACCAGGGATTGAACTTGGGACCTTGGACTTGCCAGTCAGGCACTGGAACCATTGAGCTAAATCTCCAGCCCCAATTCTTTTCTCTTTTTTTTTGGTACCAGGGATCGAACTTGGGTCCTTGCGCTTGTGCAGCAGGCGGCAAAACCACTGAGCTAAATCCTGGCCCAATTTTTTCTTCATTAGTGGAGTTCAGTTGTTAAATTTAGCAGAGATATCCTGTATGTCACCAATTGGATTGTCTTAGTGTTTATACTATGATTATAGATTTCTTATCTAACATTAAGGGTGGTACATATGATAATTCTTATAGTATGTCAATATCCAGTTTGTCTGGGATAACATTACTGTTGCTGATTTACTTGCTATTGCCAAAGTTGCACAGTTGGTGACATTAACAATACTGTGTCCATTTCCAGAGAACTGGGTGCTAAGCCAATTACACTGCATACATCCCTCCCAAATTAACAAAAGTGGTTAAATCTTGGGACTGAGGCAAAGAACTATAGTTAGCCATATGCTGAGTGCATCACTGAAGAGCAAGGTAACTAAAGAGATCTTCATACTAGCAACAAAGTCTCCACTGTAAGTGACAACAACCCTAAGCACAAAACAAAATAAACAATAAAACGTGAGAAGACAAAGTGACAAAATGCATCCCAAAACTCCTAACATCCTCAAAGCTTATCTATAGGGCATCAAAGTGGAGGAAAGCAAAAGCTACACAACCAAATTATTTAAAAGGATAACAGAGATTATAAAAACAGAACTAAAAGGTGATTGGTAGGCTTACAGAAGATATAAATAAACAGATAATGAATGTAATAAAGAAAACAATCAGGGATCTTACAGAAGACACTAATAAAAAACCTAGCTGAGCTAAACAAAACAATACAAAATATGAATGACCAGTTTAGTGAACAATTAGAGTCCACAAAAGATTCCAAACAGAAATTCGGGAGATTAAAAATTATACTCAAAGTATGGGCAGAAGTGATCAATGTGAGGACAGAGTAGCAAAACTAGAATATAAGGATGCTTTCAAAGATCAGTTACTCAGAGATACTTTAAAAACAACAAAAAGCATGAAAAATGGGTACAAAAGCTATTAGATGATGCAAAGAAGACTCATCTAAGATAAATTAGAATAAGTGAAAAAAAAACAGAGTACAGGGGCCAGGGATTTAGCTCAGTGGTTCTGCCATCTGCCTCGCAAGCACAAGGTCCCAAGTTTAATCCCCAGTACCCCCCCCCCAAAAAATGGAGTAGGCACACAGGACAAAAATACCTGTTTACAGAAATAATAACAGAAAATTTTCAGATACAGGGAAAGAATTAAACATACAGATAAGTGAGGCATATAGAACCCCAAATAGCTGCAATCAAAAAAGAACCTCTCCAAAATATGTCATAGCCAAAATCCCAGAAGTCTAACATAGGGAAAGAATCTTAAAAGCGGTTAGATAAAAATAAATGAATCAGTTATAAAGGAAAACCCATTAGAATTACATCAAGCTTCTCAACCCAAACTTTAAAGGCCAGGAGAGTTTGAAATAAAGTCTTCCAAGCCCTAAAAGAAAACAACTGCCAACCCAGGCTTATATATCCTACAATTCTTTCAAAATTGATGGAGAAATGAAGTCTTTCCACGACAAATAGCACCTCAAGAAATTCATGATTACCAAATCAGTACTACAAAACATTCTCAAAGATATCCCAGAAAGATATAATGAAGCCAACAATGCCAGAAAACCTAATACACCAGAATGAATACACCAGGTATGGTGAACAGTTAAGCATAAAGGGAAAAAAATAAAGGAAATGAGCAACAAGAAAACAATGCAATGACAGGAATAAATCAATATGTTTCAATAATAACTCTCAAAATGAATGGTCTCAATTTCCCAATCAAAAAACACAGATGGGCAGGATGGATCAAGAAACAAAACAATGTGCAATATACAAAAACCACATTTAATTGAAAAAGAAATTCACAGATTAAAATTCAAAAGATAAAAATAATATTACATGTAATGGGAACTTGAAAAAAAGCAGAAGTAATACTGCTAATTTCAAACAAAGTGTATTTCAATCCAAAACTTATCAAAAGTGGCGAAAAAGGTCACTAGGTATTGCTTAAGGGAACAATTCAATAGGAAAAGATAACTGCACCAAACACCAGTGATCCCAACCTCATAAAACAAACAACCTCATAAAAAAAAAAACAGATGAGGGTTGGGGATTTAGCTCAGTGGTTCCAGTGCCAGCCTCACAAGCGCAAGTTCCCGAGTTCGATCCCCAGTACAAAAAAAAAAAGAAAGAAAGAAAAAAAACAGATGATATCAAACACAATTAAAATAATTATAATGAGGGATCTTAATACCCTCTGTCACAAATATACAGATCAATTAGACAAAAAAATCAACAAAGAAATATCAGAATTGAATCAAAACTTTTTAAAAATGGACTTAATAAATCTACAGAATGTTCCATCTAACAACAACAGAATACACATTCTTCTCAACAGTTCATGGGACTTTCTCCAAAATAGACCACATACTAACCCATAAAGCATACTTAAGTAAATACAAAACAACTAAAATTATCTTGTGCATATTATCAGATCATAGTGCAATGAAACTAGAGATCAATGGCAAAAGAAAACACAGAAATTATACGAACAGGGACTGGGGATTTAGCTCAGTGCTTCCTCCCCCTGCCTTGAAAGCACAAGGACCTGAGTTTGATCCCTGGTACCAAAAAAACCACAAAAAACAAGAAATACAAACACATGGAAATTAAACAATACTCTCTTGAATAATCAATGGGCCACAGAAGAAATTAAGGAAAAATTAAACAATTCCTAGAATCAAATGATAATGCTAGTACAACATACTACAACCTATGGTACACAGTGAAAGCTGTCTTAAGAGGTAAATTGATAGCTGTGAATACCCACCTTAAAAAAAAAACTGAGCAAGTCCAAATAAATAACATAATGATGCACCTTAAAGTCCTAGAAAAATGAGAACAATTAAATCCAAAGCTACTACAAAGAAGGAAATTATAAAGATCAGAGTATACATTAATGAAATTGAGACTAAAAAATACAAAGAACAATGAATGAAAGAGCTTGTTCTTTGAAACAAGAAATAGACCAACCCCTAGCTAATCTTACCACAAAAAACAATGAAAAGACTCAATTAATGCAATTAGAAATGAAAAAGGTAGATCACAATGCACTCTGCTGACATTCAGATTATTAATAATTACTTTGAGAACCTGTACTCTAGTAAAATAGAGAATTCAAAAGAAATGGATGGATTCCTAGATACATATGAACTACCAAACCTGAACCAAGAAGGTATAAAAATAAATAATCCAATATTAGGCCATGATTTTGAAGAAGTAATAAGGTTCAAATAGATTCACTGCTGAATTCTACAAGAACTTTAAGAAAGGTCTAAGGGCCAGGGATTTAGCTCAGCGGCACTGCACCTGCCTTGCAAGCACAAGGTCCTGAGTTTGATCCCCGGTACCCAGAGGGAAAAAAAGAAAGATCTAATGCCATATTCCTCAAATTCTTTAATTATGGAAGGAATACTCCCAATGTCATTCCTAGAAAATAGTATTACCCTGATTCCAAAACCAGAAAAGGACCCAACCAAAAAAGAAAACTAAAGGGAAATGTGTTTAATGAACATGAATGCAAAAATCTTCAAAAAGATACTGGCAAACAGAATGCAACATATCATCAAAAAGATCATATATCATCACCAAATAGGTTTCATCCCAGAGATGCAGGGATACTTCAACATATGCAAGTAATAAATGTAATACATCCCATAAACAGAAGTAAGGACAAAAATCACATGATTATCTCAACTGATGCAGAAAAAGCATTTGATATCCACTCATAATTTTAAAAACCTGAAGAAAATAAGTATAGATAAGAAGGACCTTATCAAAGTCATCTATGACAAACCAATAGCCAACATCATATTAAATGGGCAAAGGTGAAAGTTTTCTCTCAAAAATCTGGAACAAGACAAGGATGTACACTATCACCACTCCTATTCAACTTAGTTCTCAAAGAATTAGCCAAAGCAATCAGGGAAGAGAAAGAACTAAAAGGGATGTGTACAGGAAAGGAAGAAGTCAAATTATCATTATTCGCAGAAGGCATGATCCTCTACATAGAAGACCAAAAAATCCCACCAAAAGATCCTAGAACTAAAAACCAAAGTCAGTAGCATAGCAGGATACAAAGTGAACACACAAAAATCAACTACATTTCTGTATACCAATAATAAATTCACTGAGAAAGAACTTAGAGAAATAATACCTTTCACAATAGTGTCAAGAAAAATTAAATACTTAGGAATTAATCTAACAAAGGAAGGGAAAGACATCTACAATAAAAACTACGGTACTTTGGAAATAGAGATAAAGGAGGACATCAAAACATGGAAAGATATACCCTGTTCCTTCATGGGCAGAATGAATATAATCAAATTGGCCATACTTCCCAAACGGATATAAATATTTAATGTAGTCACAATCAAAATACCAATAGCATTCCTCACAGAACTAGAGAAACAATTCTACAGTTTATATGGACCCATAAGAGACCTAGAATAGCAAAAGAAATCCTGGACAACACATGCAAGGCAAGAGGCATCACAATCTCAGACTTTAAGTTATATTACAAAGCAACCATGATTTTTAAAAAACAGCATGCTATTGGCAAAAAAAGAACACAGACATATGGATCCGTGGAGCAACACAGAGGATGTAGAAACAATTCCAGGCACATTCAGCTACCTGATATTTAACAAAGGGACCAAAAAGTTACCCTGGAAAAAAAGGGAGCCTTTTAAACAAATGGTACAGGAAAAACTTGCTGTGCACATGCAGAAAATTAAATATAGACCCATGTTTTCTTACCATGTACATACTAAACTAAAATCAAAATGGATCAAAGAACTAAATATTAAAACAATAACACTTAATCTGCTGGAAGATAAAATAGGTAAAACTCTTGAAGATATAAGCATAGGCAAAGACTTTCTGAACAGAACTCCAATTGCACAAGAAATAATACTAAGAATCAACAAATGAAATCATATCAAATTTAAAACTTCTGCATAGCAAAGGAAACAATCAACAGAATAAAGAGACAACCTATAGAATAGGGGAAGAATTGCCAGCTATTCTTTGGACAAAGGATTCATATAAAGGATATAAAAAGAACACAGAGGAAGTAAAATAAAAGATTCAGCCAAAAACTGAACAACTGAAATGAACAGACACTTCTCAGAAGAAGAAATACAAATGACCGAATAAATAAATGGCCAAAAATTGTTGAGCATCTCTGGCCATTAGTGAAATGCAAACTGAGATTCCATCTTACTCCAGAAAAAAATAGCTATCATCAGGAAATTAGATAACAATCAATGCCGATGAAGCTGCAGAGAAAAAGAAACCCTTCTACATTCTTGGTGTGAACGTAAACTAATACAACCATAAAGCAAATCTATACGGAGAGTCCTCAAAACACTAAAACAAGAAATTCCAATTGACCCAGCTATTCCTTTTCTAGGTATCTTCCTGAAAGAGTTAAAGACACTATATTACAGGGATACATGCATATCCATGTTTACAGCAACACAATTCACAATAGCTAAAGCTCGGAAGCAGCCTATATGTCCATCAACAGATGAATGGACAAGGCAAATGTGGTATTCGTACACAATGAACTATTACTCTGCTATAGAGAAGGATAAACTTGACTTGTTTGTAGGAAAATGGATACACCTGAAGAACATAATGTTAAGTGAAATAAATCAGACACATAACCTCAAATATCACAAGTTTTCTCTTATATGAGAAAAATAGATCTTTTGTCTATGCAAAAGGGACCAAGAGATAGGGAGTCAGGAGGCAGGGAAGAGGAAAGGGATTTTTTAAAAGGCATTAAGATATGTTATATACCCGTACCACCTTCACACAAGGAATGCGATCATTACTTACTACGAACACATACTAAAAAATAAAGAAATAATTGTTACAATTGTAAGAAGGAAAAGGAGAAGCAGAGAATGAGAAAGAAGAAGTCACCCACATTGCTCTTTCTTCCCCAAATCCAGACACTGTTATGACTCCTGAGTTGCTGCCTGGGGCACTCGTGCTTCCTGGCTTTTCTCCCTCATAGCTTCCCACTGCTGACCCTATTTCCCACTTCAAGCTTAGGGAAGTGAGACAGAGCGGCACTGATCCAAGCACCAACCTGGCCACCCCACACAGAGCTCCTCACATTCCCAACCAAATGGAGTTTTGTATGGATTCTATGGTGAAAGTTCAGCACACAGCCTGTCTTGCTCTCTCCAGCTACAAGACATGGCCCTCATGGAGGGAGGGGAGAAAAGTGACAACCCACTCCAGTCCCAGGGAGGAAGCAGGAGGAGAGGAATGATCTGTAGTCAGGGCCCTGACAAGGAACTTTCACATCTGCCAGGACCTTTTCCCTTCACCCTTCACTATGACCATAAGGAGTAAGCACTGTCATCCACTTTCAAAAGGGAAACCCAATGCTCAGGACAGTAGGCTTTTCTGCCAGGTCAGGAGTCCTCTTTGAGGGTACCTTTTTCAGCTGGCCTGGCAGCTGTACCACAGTTTGGGGCTTCACTCTCCTGGTTCCAGTTGATTGGAGAGTGACAATCACATGACTGAAGCTGAGCCAGTCAGAATCTCCTCCCAGTGATGTATGGAATGCATGAGTCAAGCTGCTGGGGAAGTGGGAACTAGGACAGTCATCTGAGGACACAGGTTAAGGAGATGGGGATGACTGAAGAGGGCTAGGTGCTTCAGTAAAACAGGGAAATGCAAAGATGAAAGAGGCCCTGGCTCCAGAGAGAATAAGACTGGGACAGACTGGATGAATATGGCTCTTGGTAGTTTCCCGGTCCTTTATGAGGTAACTGCCTTCCTGAGATGATCTCTTTATACCTAAAAAAAAAAAAAAAAATCTAGTTTTGTCTAAGTCAAGCTGCTCTCTGATACTTGCAAATGCAAGAATCTCAGTAAAATGCTCAGAGTGGTTAAGAGTCTTGTCCAGGCTATCAAGACTAGCATACAGATCAGTCTCCTCTAACTCTAAATCCTCCCTCTTGACTGGCTAGGAGGATAGTGAGGCCCCTTCCCAAGAGGGAGGAGTGGAGTCCTAAAAGTAAAGCCTTGATGAGATATGCAGATCCAAAACTTATTCTCTGCATCCCAGAACCAGCAGATTCTGAAGTCCTGAACCAGGGGACATCCCTGTCCATGCCTCTATACTTCAGGGCTTCTCAGAGTGCCAGCCCCACTCCACAAAGAGACAATGATTCTCAGCTCTCCTAGGAACTATCTTCTAACTAGGCTTGTTGGATACAGTTTACCAAGAAGACATGAGTGAACTTTTCACTGGGATGCGGGGAACACACCAGGACCCATGCACACCCACACATCTGGATCTAAAGACCTCTCTCACTCATCTACCATAAAAGGGAAAAATCACTTTTTCTTTGACTGAACTCAGCATCTAATAACCTGGAGCCCTGGTGCCACCAATGAGAAGATGCTAGAGCCATGGCAACATAGGCAGCCTGGGAAGCAAAGACCAAAGGCATAAACCTGCTCCCCAGGTTGTCCGTGGAAAGGTGGATGTGAGAAGTCCTCAAAGCGTCTGTGGAATAAAATCAGAGGCTATAGGAAATTTCTGCCCCTGGCCAAGGGATCTGGGATTCCTAAGCAGACTTTGACAAATGTTTCTCAATAAATGTTTGGTCAATAAATTACTCCCTTCAGTCACTCAGGCCCTCATCCCCTCACCTAGTCCTGTCCAACCGGCCCTCCCTAAAAGGTCCTCAGGTCCAGTCTTACTTCCATTCAAACTGCCCCTTCTATTCATTAGATCCTTAATCCTTCCCCACAGAGACCCCCAAATACATAATTCTCTGGGCTTTGGTCTACCTTCCAGTCATCTCTCTCTCTCCATCTCTCTCTCTCTCTCTCTCTCTCTCTCTCTCTCTCTCTCTGTCTCTCTCTCTCTCCTCCCTATTTAGTTCCCACACCAGTGACTGCCCAGATCTTCCAAAAGCAACCCTACCCTGTGCAGATTAACACCTGTAGCACCTACTGCTAAGGTCCCAACACCTGGTCCCTGCTTACCTAATGAGTTTCATCTCTTACCTTACTCTTTGACATGGAGGGGTATTGAACTTGGACTTCACAAGGCTCTTTTCAGACTCCATGCCTTTGCATGTTTCCTTTGCCTGAAGTACCTTCCTCTCCTCTTCCAACCTCTTTAGTCCAAACTCACTTCTGCTAAGCCTTTCTGACTTACCTTGGCACACACTCCCCCTGGAGCTTTTCTTGACTCTGCCTACTCCCTACTTTCAACCCCTGAGCCTTTGCTCCCCTCTCTATCTCCGTTCACCTCCTAGGGAGACTGATGGTTTACTTGTCTGTATCCACCACCCCACGAGGAACACCTAGAGGGCCAGGATGCCCCTTTGATACCAAGGAGAAACAATGATTGCTATTCAGAATAAGAACTGACTGCAGTTTCTTCTACTTCCAAGGAAAATGGAAAACCTCCTAGGAGAGGAAATGCCTTTTGAGCTGTGCAAATGTGATGAAGGCCTCTTTGGAGTAAATGGCAATGCTCTCCTCCATAGGTGCCATCTGGAAGGAGCAGGTCTATCACATTATTATAGACAGCTAAGTTAGACAGAAATTACAAGGCAGTCAAAGAGGGATTGGGCCCTCGAAGTCAAAGCAAAAGATGAGACACACCAAGATTGTGGCTGGAAGCGAAGAGTCAGGGCTCAACATGGAGACTCAGTAGCCAGGCCTGCAAGCCTCCCTAGAGATAAACAGTAGCTTGTGTTTATTGTAATTAGTACCACCTGGTCCAGTGAGCCAAACTAGGCAACAGACATATAGGTGGGTGACCAAAACATCTGGACCCATACGCCCATCCCTTTCCAGGAATGCCTTTGTTCTTTCTGTGTTAGAAGTTATAGATAAGTTGGAGTTAATGCTACTTGCCATATACCCTTGGTACATGCATTGCTTCTCTACTGGATCAATAGTAACTAAGCAACTATACTTGTAATTCCACAGGTTGGTTGTAGTTTGACCCACATTGTGATTTTGCTGTATACAATACCACTAACAAAGAGCCTCAGCAGCCATTCACTTGAGACCCCTCCTGGAAATCCAGGATCTATTCTTCTTATTATTTCCAATAGATCTCTCCTAACCTACTCCTTTGGTTCATGACTTCATTCCTCAATATTGTGAGATCCCAAACTCAACACATCTGACATCTATCAGGTTGGGAGTTATTTTCCCCCATGACAAGAGGAAAGGCAAACTACATAATGAGGTGAGGACATGTTTTCATGCCTCTGGACAGTCCAAGTGAGAAGGAATGCAGTTCTTGGGAGAACAGAGGGAAGTGGAGAATATGTGGAAATGGGTGTAGATGATGGTGGGCCTAGCAGGAAGGTTGAGGCGAAATGTGGGCAGTGGGACAATTCACATCTGTGTGGGCTGGGAAAGTTGGAGAAACAAGGAGTGAAATATTCAGGTTGAAAGTGTTTCTTGTACTGTGCTGTTCTCTACTATAGTGCACACACCCACATTTCTCCACCCCAGTTCCTCCAAATCTTCAGGAAAAGCAGCCTTGTTTTGGAGAGAGATGGAGGAAAAGAGACCCTGCCTGTGTAGGAGAGATAGCACACCAAAGGACAGCTAAGTAGGGGGGCTGAGCAGACAGGAGAGAAGTGAAGGGAAGCAAGTCAAAACTCAGAGGTAAGTGTGAAAGCAAAGCCTGCCCCGGGAGTTTGGGTTCTCATCCTTTCTTTAAATATTACACCAAAAGTTTACAGCCCCAAGCAGGCTCAGATGAATTGAATTAAAAGTGTGACTGGTTTGGGGACCACTTGAGATTGGTCTGCATTCATTTGGGATGGCTGTCTTTCACAGAACATGGGAGGGAAGAGGAATGTCGAAAATGTTTAGCAAAGAGAATTTCCTGTGGTTGTGAGAGGCTGGAAGCTTCTGACAGCACAGAGCACTGACAAGGGTTTCCTTAGAAAGGCTGGAAGAACAGCAGAAGAAACAAAATCTTTACATGCCTGAACAGGAGGGGACCTCAGGAAACATCTGGTCCTCAGATGGCAGGTAGAGTTCAACCTGAGTGCCAACTCCGATCAACTGGTAGTGACTGCCTGGAGCACTGCTTTAGGAAGAATTCTGAGGTTCTGTCTGGCTCCAGCAAGGAAGAGTTGAATGATCAATTAATAATGTCTGTCATGGGTGCAGGAACAGGAATGATAGCATGTGTGCTATAGAATTGCCATCCCTAATGTAGCCTGACTTTTCTTTTTATAGATGGAAAAAAGAAGGAGCTTTCCCCAAAGTCACATAGTAATATCAAATTCTGAGCTGTGCTTTGCCTTGTGATATCTCCCTATACACAAAACACATGGCAAGGAAGTAGGAAGGTTAATGTCACAGCTAACTGGTGAACCAAGGAGTGCAGAAGCACACACTGTGCCAAAGCAAGGTAGAAAGGGAGGCATAGTTAGGGTTCTTTTTTAGGAACAAGTTTTAGCCAGATAATCTTTGTTCATTCGGAGGACATACAGCTTCCAGGTGTATCTGAAGGACTGCCCTGTGGGTTAACACATCAGTACAGGACCCAAGCTCAAAGAGTGGGGAAAGTCCCATAACAGGGAAAAGAAAAGAAAGGTTGACCCAGGTGGTTCAGGTCTTTATGGTCTTATTCATTCACTCTACAAATATTTTTTAACACCCATGAGCAAATTGATGAACTAGGAGTTGGAGCCACAGTTCTTGAGGTATTTGCATGAAAGAGAGGGCCTAGGCAGGCACAGAACAGCTAATTATGCAATTAGTTATTCAATGATAAATGGAGATAAATGCCGTGAAAGGGGACAGGGAGCTCTGGAAGCAAACAACTGGGATCTGATGTCATCTGGAGGGGGCGGGGGCGGGGGGGAAGCTTTCTGAGGAAGTGACATTTAAACTGAGACTGGGAGCATTAGAACAGGAGGTAGTGATGGATTGGGGGTTGAGGGAAGCAGCAAGAAGGAGATAGACAGGAAGACAGAGGGCAGAGGGAAGAACCTGCTGAAAGCCCTAAAGAGGCAAGAAATATGACACACTGAGGGATTGAAAGATCGAAAAGCCAGAAGTTCTGGAACAGGAAATATGCATTTTTTTTTCAAGTTGTTGTTATGGGGGAAAGAGTTAGGAGTCAACAAAGGACAAGCCGTGACAGGGAGCTCAGTGAGAGCGGCGATCTCACCCCACACTCTTCCCCGCTGCACATGGGTCTTTAGCCACCCGCTCTGGACTGATAGCTCCTGTGCCCAGCTGGGCGAGTAGAGCCCAGGTTGGCCTTCAGGCCCTAGTCAGTCTCGCAGCCCACATACATCTGTGCTATGCATAATCATCCTGTCCCCACCTCCCTCATCCCAGCCCTCAACAAGTAGGCTAGATCAGTGCCCACAGGAATCCACTAGAAATCCTATTAAAATGCAGTTTCTGTTTCAGTGGCCCAGGTGGAGCCTGAGATTTTGCATTTCTAACACACTCCTGTGGCTGCTGCTGGTGTCTAGACCACACTTTGAATAGCAAAGAACCAGCAGACAAGTTGTAAAGGAATGGGCGTTAGCATATCAGGGCAAACTGAGGAAAAGAAAGTCCATGGGAATAATTTTGTTTGATTAAATGCAGTCCTGTTGGATTCTTTCCCATGGTGCGCTGGCTTCTCATGCTGGAGACAGAAAAACATAGCACAGGCTTTGTCAACAAAGACAAGGTGACTCGTCCTGGTAGGACAGAGGGCACCCAGGGCCACCATCAGCCCCCTGCAAAGGAGAGGTCACAGCCAGGGCACCCAGCAGGGAGGACTAGTGCTAACTAGGAAATCAGGGTGGACTCCTCAGGAAGGTGACATTTGTTGGATGAACATGTTACTAGTGTTTTAGGGCAAAAGTCCTAGCTAGACAATGCTTAGCCACTCATCTCCAAATGCCAATCAAGAAGATGAGCAATGGTAAAGACCAGAAAAGGAGCTTTAGTCAGCATGGCCAAGCTGGGAAAGGCAGAGATGCAACATCATCTTATAGGGGCTCACAGGGACTTTGGGGCTCTACAGAAAAGAAGAACAAAGACAAGGGTTGGAGTTTAGGGTAACTGAGGGGTTTGCATAGTTAGCAGGGTAGGTAATCCAGGCCAAACTGTGGTCTAGTGGATCCTGTCTTAGGCCTGGTCTTGCCATGATCTAGAGAAGTCCTCATGGCTTGAGGGTGCAATCCAGTTCCCAGGAGAGGATTGCTCTTGTTTGAGGGTCACCCTCATTCTGGGGTGGTCTGCAAGGCTTTGCTTGTCCTGGAATCCAAGGTCAGTACAGGTTTAAGGAAATGCAAGGCCACTTTCTAGGCCTCCCTCCAGGGAGTCTGGAACAGGATGGTGTCAAAATTGGCAGCTGAATGTCTCTACAAATCCTGCCTGTCTTAAAGGAGGAGATTGGCTGGGTAAATTTAGGACTAATAAACCTGTGTTACCAGTTTTTAGACAGATTCTCCTTAAGTAATTAACATGCCTACCTTCAGAGCTGACCAGGGTTCTTGAAGTAGAATAAAATATAGGTAAAGAGAAGACAGGAAAAATTGTAATTTTAAGGTTGTATTTTAAGAAAAGCTACCGCTTCACAGCACGACAGTTACTCAAGCCTTTTTTTCTTCCAGGAAACTCATTCAAAAAAATTCTTAAAGACCAGGTGTGATGGTTCATGCCTGTAATCCCAGTACTTAGGAGGCTGAGGCAGGAGAATCACTACAAGTCTGAGGCCAGCCTGAGTTCAACACCAGCTTGAATTATAGAGGGAGAACCTGTCTTCTAAAACAAATTCCTAAGGGCCTTAAAGATACAATATTGATGTAAATCGGGCTCTAGATCCATGCTTTTCACCCATAAATTGCCTTTCCTCCCATAGACTTCCATCCTCAAGAAAGCAGCAATTTTAGTGAACAGCTGTTACGGGTTGTCTAGATGTCCCCTCAAAGCCTCAAGAAGTTATAGGTGGGGCTTTTCAGAGGTGACTGGATCTAGAGTATGTGACATTGGGATTGATTCATGGTACAATGCTAGGATCAAGGGCAATAGGATTAAGGGTTGAGTGCTAAGTAGCCTGGATAAGATATGAGATAGAACGAGCTGTGATCATCCCTTGCTTGCTTTGCTACCTTGTGTCCTCCATGAACTGTTTCTCCTGTGTGATCCCTGTCTGCCGTGCCACCCTGCCTTGGAGCCAGCTGATTATAGACTGAAATCTCTACAAACTGTGAGCTAAATGAACCTTTTTCCCTTTAACTTTGGGTGTTGGGTATTTTATCTCATCAATGAGAGAAAAGTAACTAAGACAATGGCAAATCTCAACTTCAAATACATGAAAATGGTATGCATTCTAGCATAGCCATACAAATGGATAACTTGACAGATAGTAGGAATACACATCCTAGATTACTCATCCTAAAGACACCCTTGAGACCACATAAATATACACAGCTCCAGAAACAAATGTGCATCTCTCTTAAGACCCCACACTTTATTCTGAGTGTGTACTTTTTTTTTTAAATTCTGCCTAATAAACCTCTTTATGCCTTCCATTGAGGCATCTTAAAAGTACTTGTTCTGTGACATAAGTCAGCAAACCTATAATCTACCCCATAGGTGGGTGGGTTGGGGTCCCCATCTTCTCTTTGGGGAACCTCCTCAGCCCCCATCCACTGACAATCTAACCCAAAGTTTTAAGATAATAAAGGAAACAGATACAGAATGAAGGCACAGATGCCAAGCCCTGTTCTGTTTTCAGTTACCATTGGGCATCTTCAGGCTCAGCCTCTCAGTCCCTATTATAAACAGGATTTGGGGGGTGGGTACCAGGGATCAAACTCGGGACCTTGTGCTTTCAAGCAGGCGGTGGAACCACTGAGCTAAATCCCCAGCCCATATACAGGATTTCAACACATGGAAAGTGGGAAGAGGTAAGCAAAAGAGCTGGAATATACTTTAACCAGTGAACCAATGAACATGTAGCTATATCAAACTTTTAAAAATAGGAGAATAAATACAAAGAGCTGAAGGAGAAGGGGAATGCAGATCCTGAGGCACATGGAACTGGCTGATGGAGAGGGAGGACTAGAAAATTTGTCCAACATGTGATAATCCCATCTCTTGAATGCCAGGCTAAGAGAAGAGAAACAAGAAACTGTAGATTTCATCAAAAAAGAAAAAGTGAAGCAAAGCCCAAGCGCCAGTAGCTCCCAGTTCTGCAGGCACCCCATGCAGCTTGGCGAGGCAGGAGGCTCTGGAAGGATAAATACACAACAGCTTTCCGGTGTCTGGCTTGTGTTGTCGACAGGGGAAGGTCAGGATAATAATGCTTGAGGGCAAACATCAAACTCCACCTGCCGGGGACATTGCTGAGGGGGAGGCTGCTGGAGAGAAAAGCTTTTGGAAACAGAAAAGGCATCTCCTCCAAAAAGAACCCAGTGAAAGCGATGGGGAAGTTAAACCCCAGCCTCTTAAAAAGAAAACCACTATAAAGTTGTGTTTACAATCTCCAAGCTGATGGCAAGAAATGGATGGTCCTAAAGGGAGAAGCTTTAGAAAGTACTTTTAGAGGCTGCAAGTAAAGAAGCTAATAGGAAAAAAACCTGAAGCTCCCTCAGTTTCTCCAGCCCACCTCTCTCCTGCACATGGCTGAAGGTATTAGGCTGCAGATTCCAGTATCAACCTTGTTCCAACAAGAGGGACCAGCAGGATTTAGCCCACTCTCCAGGGCACACACCACAGACTGGCATGGCTGCCAGTTCTGCTCTGCCTGTGCCCCCTGTCAAGAGCCTCAGTCTTGCCCCAGAATGGAATCTCAGCCCCATGTGCACAGTATTATTACAGACAGCTAAGTTAGGTAGAAATATTATAGGCAATCAGGACTCAAGGGAGTCAGTACAGAGTATGTGAACACATCACAACTGTGGCTGGAGGCGTATCTGTTGGAGGCCAGGTCTCAAGTTAAAGATGGAATGACCAGGGCTGCAGATTTAGCTCAGTGGTTCCGCCGCCTGCCTCGCAAGAGGAAGGTCCCGAGTTCGATCTCCGTACCAAAAAAAAGATGGAATGACCAGGCCTGCATACCTCTCCAAGGGATAAGATAACTGGTACCACCTGGCCCAATAAAGTCTAGACAAACATCAGTCACCCTGGTGGGAGACCAAGACCCCCTTATCCATCCCTTCCTAAAGAACATCTTTGTTCTTTCTATGCATACTTCCTACGTGACCTGCTTCCCCATTGGATCAATATTACCTATGCAGCTACACTTGTAATCTTGTTGGTTGATCATAGTTTTGACCCACATTGTACCCACCTCGCGATTTTGCTCTATAACTTCCTTTAAGAAGTGGTTTCCTTGGCAACCCACTTTCTGGTGCCCTCCTGTCTCTCAGGAGCTATCTTTCTCAATAAATATTTCCTACTCTTAACCTCTGTTGCTCCTTAGAATTCATTCTTCAATTTTGGGGAACACAAACTTGGCATATCTGACATCTAGCAGGTTGAGAGATACATTTATTTCCCCTATATCAGTAACCTGTCCAGATCTTCCCAGTCTGAGCTCTCTTTCCTTCTGGGTGTCCACACCCCAAACTACTGGAACCACCTCTACAGTTATTCCTGTAGATGGATGAACTGAGCTATTTGAGCCAGTCTTGTCCTGCGTCAGGACACTGAAGAGGCCAAGGATTTTCCTAAGGATAAGAATTGGACTGGACTTGGAGCAAGAGCCTTGGGAATGTGGTTTGCCTTGACTTTCCTTCTTTCCCACATCTTTGTATGCTTCTGTACATTCATTCATTCCTGAAATATTTGCAATGCTTCCTCAGACAAATTTTAGGTGAGGAAGCAGAGGCGGAACCACTGTGGGCCTGAGGAAGAACTGCCTAATAACCGGATTGTCCATACATAGCTCCTGGCTGGTGACAGTGCCAGTTCCATGTCCATCCTGCCATGAGGTTGCAGTGGGAGGGGCCCAGGGAGAGTGAGAGGGAGCGGCCACCTGCTGCATTGAGTTCTGAGCTGGAAAGCTCCTGCATACTTTCTCAAAGAGCCTCTTTACTGTGCACCCCAGATGGGTGGGATGCTTAGTGGGCTTCCTGAGCAGCCCCAGCAGCAGCAGATTCTGCTCCCAGGCCACCCTTCAAGTCTGAGTAGAGTATCAGTCCTCTGGGCCAGCTCACAGATATTACAATGTCTCCTTCCAGGTCCCAAGGTGGTATAAGGTCCCCCTGCTGCCCACAACTACAGCTATTTCTGGCAGCTCAGGCTGTATCCCTGGCAGTTCTACCCCAGAAGGACAGACCATGGCCTACAGTCTCTCCATAGCTGGTTTGTGCCATGGTTGCCAAAGTGTAAGATGTAGAAAGAGGAAGGCTGCAGGGAACCCTGGAGTGAGAACCTGAATGAGCCCATAGTTTGTAATAGGACAAGATACAAATACAGATGTCAGCAGAGAAGCATGTGTAGACACATATATGTACATATGTGTACTGTGTTCATATAAAAATACAAACACTTATCCCCTACCTCTGCCCACTAAGAAGGCCTAGAAGCACAGAATCTCCCATAGTGCCCAGCATACCAAGCACCTACATCCTGATTTTTGGTTCATGTGTCTGTTTGTTTTGGTTCTACATCCTGATTTTAAATACCATCCTCCATGAAAAGGAACCAAGGTGCCTTGAAGCAATGGCTGTTCCCAAGACTTCAGCTGGAACATCTTGCCTATCCTCAGCCTGCTCCCTCTTCCTGCCTGCCCTCCTGCTGGTCTGTCTCACTCCCTTCTCCGACACCCCTTCAACACACACAACAGCATCCTGTGCATTCCCACCACTCAGTTCTCTGTTACTACACAAAACATGTGGAAACACTACAGCCAAGCACGACCCCTTTGGAAACTCCATGGAGCTGTCTGGTGTTAGTCACTTAACCTCTTTGAGGTTCAATTTCTTCCTCTATAAATGGGGATACCGAAACCTATGCCCTTGGGTGTTGTGAGGTTCCAGGCAGGTGGTCCATGCAGCCCTACCGAGCTCTGCACTCACTCTGCAAACACTGCATGCCAAAGCATCCATCTGCCCCATTAGAACCAAAGCCTACCTCATCTGTCTCATCCCATCCCCTAACACCCAACACCATCCCCAATGCCCTAAGAGCCATCAGTCCACGTTTCTTAGATATCCAATTAAATTGCTTGCTGATATTTACCCACTTGCTGGAATATATTGACTGGCATTGTCTCTCTGATGCTTAGCTTATATTTCCATCAATAGACTGAGCTTTTCCTACCCATTCCTCTAACCGACACATTGGGACTGTCCCTCCTGGCATCTGTCCCAAGCTCATGAGTAGAAGCCTGCAGAAGAAAAGCCAAGGATTCCTCACTCTAGCATTGGCTCCCCATCTGTCTTTTTCTCAGGCTCTCTGGGACACTCCTCTTTCTCTGTGTTTTGTCTCATCTTATCTCTACCTCTGCCCCTGATTAGCATCAGTACCTGGGTTTCCCTGTATGTTACCACATTTCTACCTGCCTTTGCCGACTGTTTCTCCCTGGCGTCATCTTTCCTTCCCATAGAAAAGGCCCCTGGCCCCTTGCTGGTGGAGGAATCCCTTACTCCAAATGAGATTAGGAAGATGTTTAAAATGTGGGAAACAGTGCAAAATTTTGTAGAAAAGCACCACTAGAATAAGGCTGTAGCAGTGCAAGTGATGAATCTGTTTAATAACAATGTAATGTCACATTTCCATGAAATCCTCAAAAGAAAGCAAAAGCAAATGTCATTGGATTGGTTCCTTGTTAAAGTTGCACAAAAAGAAAAGATTATATTGACCCAATAGACAGCAGTGATTCCATTAGTGATAGTGAAAGTCATCCTAAACAATAACCTTCCTCTCTCCTGTCTCCCTCATACCAGCCACAAAAGTTTTCAAAAGTAAGTGGAGGTTAATTTATTTATTTTTCTTTATATTTTGTATTTTACTTATTATTTTGTGTTTTAGTATTGTAATCATTTTATATTAACATTGTTGGGCTGTGGAATGAATCATCTGGGTTTCTTTTTTTCTTATGGGGAAATTCATTTTGATATACAAGTGCTTTGGATTACAAGCATGTTTCCAGAATGAATTATGCTTGCAAACCAAGGCTTTACTGTATTCTATTTCTCTAGGGAATCTAGACTAACACAATGATATGATGATTATGATGATGGTGAGGAGGAAGAAGAGGAAGGAATAAAAGAGGAAGAATGAGTATAAGTTTTCCAGCTTACTGAAGATGCTCCCTGAGCAGACCCCAAGCTCAGATCTGAAGTAAATACCTGTACCTAGACTAGTCCAAGACTTAGGCTACCTAGTTCATTACATGCTCTTCAGAGTTGGTCAAGAGAGGGACCCATACACACAAGCCAAGGCTGCCATGGTCACTGACCTTTGCCTCCTCTTCCTGCCCATCTTGGTCTCCTCTCCCTCTTTGCTGCATTTCCCAGTGAATAGCTCTGGAGTGGCATCTGAATCAATTGATAAAGACTATGTGTTTTAGGGATCAAAGTATTTGTGTCATTATGTCACCAGCACCATGTCCAGATATCCTGAGAGTTGAAACCAAGGATCCAGGGTCCAAGCCTCACCTTGGATGGGGACCCTGGGGTTAACGGAAAGGGGTATTACAGTTTGAATGTTTCCCCTCCAAAATTCAGATGTTGAAACTTAATCACCCATGTAACAGTATTAAGAGGTAGGGCCTTTGGGAAGTGATTAGGTTATGATGGTGGAGCCCATATGAATGAGATTATGTGCCCTTAAAAAGGGATTTGATGGAGGGAGTTTATTCCTCTTGGCTTTCTGTGTTCCTCAACATGAGGACACAATGATCCTTCTCTGTGGACGATGAAGCCCTCAGGGCATCATCTTGGAAGCAGAAAACAGCCTTCACAGACAACTAAACCTATAGGACCTTTGGTCTTGAGCTTTGCAAACCACAGAACTATGAGAAATTAAATTTCTATTCTTTACAGAGCAGGCAGTCTGTGATGTTTTTTGCTTTTTTTTTTTTTTTTTTTTTTTTTGTACCGGGGATCAAACTTGGGACCTTGTGCTTTCGAGGCAGGTGGTGCAACCACTGAGCTAAATCCCCGGCTGTGATGTTTTTTATAGTAGAACAAAATGGCTGAGAGAAAAGTCAGTCATTTAGTTGCATTCAGAGAGAATTGCCACCTGTATTAAACACTATACTGGGTCTCATGGGAGGGCACACAGAAAACCAAAGACTGTTCATTCATTTAGATGATAGAGACCCAAACCCAGCTGCAGCATACTCCTGTCATGATGATAGAGATAGTGATGGCCTGAGGGAGTCCTAATACGACAAGGGCTTCACAGTCGTTGTGAAGCCATTAATCTAGACCCTTCCTCCCCTCCAGCTCATCCAGCCCTCAGGCCTTGCTATCAGTCCCATCCCTGCCTAACAGTTTCAGGCTGTCAGCCATGGGTGACTCAGGGTGTTAGGACATCTCAAGTTAAAGACACATTCCCCATACCCCCATCCTCATCCCCATCCCGTAGAGCTCTCTCACCTCACTGGAAAAACAGTGTGCACCCAGACCTTGTCTTTTCTGTCCCATGAAGTTCCTGAGGTACCAACTTCTCAGGCCAGTGTTCAAGCCAGTTATTCCTCATGGAGAAGCTTGACTCTTAGAGTGTGGAGAGACATCTAAGGCTCGTTCCCAAGGCCTACCCTCTAAAGACAAAGTACACTAATGAGAGAACACAAGAACCAGTTGTTATGACAGTTGAATTCTTTTTTGCACTGTTAAATGGTTATCTACTTTATACATCAGTCTGCGCCTTCAGTTAATATGATTTTACCCTCACTGAATTTTCAATCTCTGCTGCTGAAAAAAATTAGATCCTTTCCAAGGTTCAATGTCATATTCCATCCTACAGGGCAACAAATTTCAAATAGTGATCCTTGTGGCTCAAATGTTTTACAATAACCTCTCCAAAAAATGCTAGAAGAAGGCACAGCTAGAACCTAGATTCTAATCTATGGGGCTCTGAGGCTCCAAGGATTACTATAATTTCTCAACCAGAGTAGCTCCCTTCTTATCAATATTATATATTGGGGTTTCATGTGAAATGTCATTTAAAGGTAGATTCTCCAACTAAAAAAATATAAGAACAATAGCACTTCCACTTGCTACCATACACAAATCTTGTGCCATCACTTAAAACATTGTGGGACATTACAGATGTCTGTGGTCAACTTGATGTTATCACCACATATATCATGCGACATGACATTATATCAAAGCAGACATGTCTTTTACTTTTATATTCAGTTTGTTTACAGGATGTTTTCCAAATTACAAGAAAAATGTATAATACAAAGATTTAGAAATTATAGCTTTGGGGCAGAGGATTTAGCTCAGTGGTTCCACCACCTGCCTTGCAAGCACAAGGACCCGAGTTCAATCCCCGGTACCAAAAAAAAAAAAAGAAGATGAAAAGAAATTATAGCTTATTTGTAAGTTATAGCTTCCTTAAGTGGCCCCTGCCACTACCTGTCCTGATGTAAGTGATGTTAACATCCTGGTATGCAACCTTGGAGTGGACGTCTTTTAGGAAGAACTTTAGCTGTCCCTAAAATCACTAATGTGAAAATCTCCCATGAAAATATATTTCTGGTTTTCATCCACCAGTTAATCCCCAGAGATGGTCCAGGTCTCTGAAGAAAGGACAACCAGAGTTGACTGGTAATTGTGTAGTTCCAGAGACCATCGAATGGAAGACCTGCCTCTACAAGGGATGCTCGTGGTGAGAATCCAGCCTCTGGGCCTCCAGGTGGTCTGAGAGATGACAGAATCTTGTGATTAAGATTGTACAACAGGCAAACCTCAATGCAAATCCCAATTGGCTGTTTTCTGTTCATGTTTGAGTAATTTATTCCCCAAATCTCAGCTTACTCATCTTTAAAAAAAAAACAGGAAGAATAATATCTGTGTGTTAGCAAGGTCTAGTCAAAAACACAGAAGCCAGTCTATGAAGTCCAAGTAGAGAGGGCTAAAATCAAGGACCTTAGACATTTCCACAGGTATAAGGAAGGCTGAGAAAGCAACGATTGGGGAATCCATGGTTGGGTACCTCAGCTACATGGTCACAGCAGGGATTTCCTGCAGTCTTAGCTGGAACCTCTGGGAAGCTCCACTGACCTTCTAGGTCTACAGCAATGAAGCAAGTGAATCTCAAGAAGCTCCTTCAAAAGGTTCCTCAAACCTCACATCTGCTGAGGTATTTACCAGCAACTACCTCCCAAGAAGAATGGCCCCACTGCCTTCTCCACTTTCTAACCCTCTGTGAGCATCTCTCTCACAGACTCACACAAGGGACCATGTGGGGAAAGGCATTCTGGGAAAGGTAGGTCCCAGCTTCTTAACCTTGAGTCAAAGGCTACGTGATGACAGGTGCCAGTAACACCATGTAGACAAACAACTCAGTACTACCTAATGCATAGGTTTCTTGTGACATTAAATGAAATAATGCGGATAAATTCTTAACCAAGTGCTCTGCACACAGTTAATGCTCAGTAAGTGTCAGTTATTAGAATTCTTTTCATAATTTTGATCTGGAGTTAGTGGCTTTCCACCCAGTCCAGCATACCTACTCTATTTAATGTTACAGAAAACCCTAGGCACTGTCAAGGATACGCTCCCCATCGCTTCACATCACTCAGCAGGTCCTATCATTTCTTTTTCAGATCCGATTATAATGGCAACATTTGTAAATTGCTGATCCTTTAATTCCCCCGAAAGCACACATTCTGGCTGAAGGTATTCAAGTCAATTACACTGAAAGACATGAACTAAATTCTCTACTTCTGACTCTCCTGGTTTTATATTCCATAGTGATTGTACCCAAAATCACCACCAAAAAAGAACATTATGCTACCGGTTTATCTCTTCCATCATCTATCTAGGAGTGAGGAAATCTAATAACAGCCTCATTTATGAGCAATCACTACCCAGCACTATCACCAAACATTTCCGAATAATGAAATGTTTTCAGTCCAAATTAATTTTAAAATCCCACACAGCACACAAACTTACTTCCCTGAAACTTAAATTCAAACCATTCCATGGGTAACAAAATTATACTTGTAAAGAACTCAAATTGATTGGGCTTCAGAATTCAAAATTCAATTGTAGAAAAATGAAATAGGCTATAAACCGCAAAAGCCTTTGCCAAGTCATTCCTGCTCTGAAGTACATTCCAAACATCACATGGTCACAGGTCGGTGCTCTCTGCAAAGAAATCCATTTGACAAACAAACCCAGAGTTACAGCACCCAGATCTGTAATCCCTTATCCTGATTAATGACGGGCCCCACACTGTCACATCCTCAGGGACTAGGGTAGAGCTAACATTTTTGGGAGCAGCATTACCTGTACAATTGAAATAATCTCCAGGGAAAATAACCCAATTTAAACTTATTCTCTCTTTAGCTTGAATTTGCTTAGCTCTTTTAAACCTGTCATATGTTGTTACCTGTGTCCTTCCATGCCTTTTGATATTCTACATAACTGCCCCCTTTCTGGTCAGAAGTCATCAGTGATTTTTTTTTTTTTTTGTCATCGATGATTTTTAAAGTAAGTTAACCCCCAGCTTATCATAGCAACACTCAAGGGTACATCTGCCCCCGCCCCCAAAGAGCTTATGGAGCAAACAATTCCAATTAGCCTGTCTTTTTTAAAAACCCTAAATTCATATGCACAAATATCTGTTCAGATTGTTAACTCATGTCTAGGTGCTGGGGTGAATGGATCAGAAAAGTTCTTTGATATCAGGGAGCTCACATTCTAATCAGAAGAGACCAATAAATGAATAAACAAATGAGTTCACTTCAGCATGTGTAAGTACTGATCTGAAAGACTCTTCACTTCATTTGCCTGGTCCGAGATGGAGCTGAGTCTAAGAAGAGTCATGGAAAGTTTATTCTTAGCAGAGGTTATAGCAAGTGCGTAGGTCTTATGGTTGGAAAGATCTTGACAGCTCAGAAGATAGAATACACTGCCAAGCATAAATGCATAGACAGCATATACACCAATAAACAACAAAGACTTCCTAAAATGTTTTACTAAACACTGAGTTGATACAAAAGATATTTATAAATATGTTTATATTCAAAGAATAACAGTAAAAGGAATGCTCATGTATGTATCTCATCATCCAGTTTAGGAAATAAAACATGATCCTTAAGTTTGAAATTCCCTGTGTGCTCCTCCTCCATCCCACCCTCTCAACCCAGAGGAACCCTAATCTGAATTCTGGGTCATTATTCCTGTGATGGTTAATCTTGCTTGTCAGCTTGATTGGATTGAGAAACACCTAGGAAATTATTAAAGCATCCTTTTTAGTGTCTCTGTGAGTGTTTCCAGAAATGATTGGCATGTGAGATAGCAAACAGAGCAGGGAGACTCATCCTGAATGTGGGTGGCACCATCCAATAGGGTGGAGACCTGGACAGAATAAAAGCAGAAGGACGAAGCCTTCCAACACAGGCTCTCTCTTGTTCTTTGCTTCCTGGCTGCCATGAGATGAGCAGCTTTCCACAGCCACGCTCCTGCTGCCGTGATGTTCTGCTTCCCCTCAGACCCAAAGTATGGAGCCAGTGGACCATGGACTGAAACTTCTGAAACTGTGATCCAAAATAAACTTCTCCTCCTTTAAGTTGTTTTCCTTTCCCCAAGTATTCTGTCTTCATGACACAAAGCTGACTAACAAATTCCATGCATTTTTCCGAAGATCATAAGACCATATATCCTGATTGATATATTATTTAATTTTTTATCTTTAAGATTAGAATTGTACAGTTATGTATGCTTGTGCAATTTACAGGGGTTTTTTTCAGTGCTAGGAATCAAACTCAGGACCTTGACACATGCTAAAAAAGTGCTCTACCACTGAGCTATATCTTGACCCCCTATAATTTTTAAATCAAAATTTCTATGGAGCTTATTGTAAATTCACATGTAATTGTAAGGACTAATACAGAGAGATTGTGTGTCCCTTCCAGGTTCCTCTAATATAGTACCATTTTTCAAAACACTAATACAACCAGATATTGGCTTGTCATAATTCACCAGTCATATTTATATCTCCCCAGTTTACTTATACTCATGTATGCATGTGTGTGGGTTTAGTTCTATAATTTTGTCACACAGTTCTGTGTATCCACCACCATCATGAAGACACCATCATGAGGGTCCCTTATGTTGCCCCATGGTAACCATATTCATCTCCTCCCACCTCACCCCTTCCCACCCCAACCATCACTAATGTGTTCTCTATTTCTAATAATTTTTCCTTTCAAAATGTTCTATACATCAATTCATGCAGGATGTAGCTTTTTTGGATGGACTTTTATGTTCATAATAATAATTCTAAAAGATTCATGCAAGTTGATAGTGTATTCCTTTTTATTGCTGAGTAGTATTCCTCTGTATAACTATCATAGTTTGTTGAAAGGTGTCTGTGCAGTTTTCAGTTTTTTATTATTGCTGACAAAGTTGCTTTGAACATTTGCCTATTACAAATAAAGCTTCCCAGGTTTGTGTATGGACATAAGTTGTTATTTTGCTGGGATAAATGAATGCGAGTACAACTGTTGGGTCATAGTTTAATAAAAGTGCCAAACTGTTTTCTATACTAGCTCTACTATTTTATACCAGCAATTTATGAATAATCCACTTTATCCATATCCTTGCCAAATTTGGTGTTCTATTTTTATTTTAGCAATTCTGACAAAATGTGCCAAGATACATCATCACAGTTTTAGTTTTCATTACCCTAATGGTGAACATCTTTTCAGGTACTTATCTGCCATCCAAATAGCCTCCTCCATGAAATATTTGTTCATGTCTTTTGACCGTGTTTGAATTGGTTTGTGTTTTTTGGTTTTTTTTTTATTTTAATGCTGACATTTGAGAATTTTTTTTAATAATCCAAATACTCATCATTTGCCAGACATTGATTTGAAAATATATTCTCCCACTCTGTAGCTTGTCTTGTTGCTTGCTTTCACACTCAAGACTGCCGACCTCAACTTCATCTAAGTAAGTGGGTGTTTTATTCTTGTTGCTATGTAGTATTCTGTTGTATCAATTCCATCAGAATGTATTTATTCATTTGAATGTTGGTGGATATTATTTAGTGTTTTATTTTCACAAACCATATTACTACAGGCCTTCTTGATACATCTCCTGGTGTTCTTCTGCAAGAGTTTCTCTAAGGTATTGACCTGGAAGTAAAATTACTGGGTCATTGGGTGTGTGCATTATCAACTTCACCAGGTATCATTAAAGTTATGCCAAAGAGATTACATCATACCTACCAGCACCATACAAATTCCTATCACTCCATGCCTTTGCCAACACTTGATCTTTTCTAATTTCTTTTCAATTTTGGCAATCTGGCAATTGGACAGTGATAGCTTTTTTTCACTTATTTGATTTTGTTTTTTGTAATTGCAGTACTGGGGATCGAACCAGGGGTGCTGTACCACTGAGCTGCATCCCCAATATTATTTATTTTTTATTTTGAGTCTGGGTTTCACTAAGTTCCCCAGGTGGAAATCAAACCTGCAGTGCTACTGCCTTAGTCTCCCTCAGTGCTAGGATTACAGGTGTGCCCACCTTAATGGTATTCTATTTTATTTGTACTTCCCTGGTTTAAAATATTTGTATTTATTTTGTGTTTTATATTTCCCTGGTGAGCATTCAGTCTCCATTATTCAGGTTTCCTTTTTGCCTAAGGGCCGATTTAAAATCTTTTGCTCATTATTCGGTTGGGCTATTTCTCATTTTCTCATTGATTCTTAGGAGTTTGTTCATTTAGTTGGCTTTTCATTTTGTTTTTGTTTTTTACATATTCTCAATACAAATCTCTTGCCACTTATGCATTTTGCAAATCTCTTCTTCTGGTTTGTGATTTGTCTCTTTCTCTTCTTCTGTTATAGTACCTTTTGATGAACAAAACAATTTTGAATGTAGTTAAATTTTTCAAACTTTCCTGTACAATTGTAATTTCTGGATGTTAAGAAATTCTTGACAAAAAATAAGCAACAAAATACTAGAACTCAATCAAACTCTTGAACAAATGAACTTAACAGATGTTTACAGAGTCTTCCACCCCACAAAATCAGAATACACATTCTTTTCAGCTGCACACAGGTCATTCTCCAAAATAGACCACATACTCGCTTAAGTAAGTGCAAAGGAATTGAAGTTATCCCCTGTATATTATCAGACCATAGTGCGATGAAATTGGAGATCAATAGCAAAAGAAAGCACAGAAATTTCATAAACACATGGAAATTGAACAACACACTTCTGGATAACCAATGGGTCACAGAGGAAATTAAAGAAGAAATCAGACAGTTCCTACAATTAAACGACAATGACAATACAACATATCGGAATCTATGGGACACAATGAAAGCAGTCTTATGAGGGAAATTCATAGCAGTGAATACTCATATTAGGAAAACAGAGTGAGCCCAATTAAAAAACCTGATGATGAACCTCAAGCTTCTAGAAAAAGAAGGGCAGGACAAGCCCAAAGCTCATACAAGGGAGGAAATTACAAAGATCAGAGTAGAAATCAATGCAATGGAGACTAAGAGAACGACACACAAAAAAAATGAAGCCAAGAGTTGGCTCTTCGAAAGAATCAACAAAATTGACAAACCCTTAGCCAACCTTATCAGAAAAAGGAAAGAAAAGGCCCAAATCCATGCACTTAGGAATGAAAAGGATGACATTACAACAGACCCAGCAGAAATCCAGAGGATCATCAATACCTACTTCCAGAACCTATATGTCAATAAGATGGAAAACACAGAAGAAATGGACAGATTCCTAGATACCTATGAATTACCAAAGTTGAACGAAGAAGACCTAAAAATTCTAAAAAACCCAATATCAATCAATGAAATTGAAAATGTAATTAAAAACTTATCAACTAAGAAAAGCCCGGGTCCTGATGGCTTCACTGCTGAATTCTACAAGACATTTAGAGAGAAACTACTGCCACTACTGTTTAAACTCTCCAATGAAATTGAAAGGGAAGCAATACTTCCAAATGCATTCCTGGAAGCAAGCATCACCTTGATCCCCAAAGCAGAGAAAGACTCAACCGAAAAAGAGAACTATAGGCCAATCTCACTAATGAACATAGATGCAAAAATCCTTAAAAAGATACTGGCAAATAGAATGCAGAAGATCATCAAGAAAATCATGCACCCTGACCAAGTGGGATTCATCCCAAAGATGTAGGGATGGTTCGACATACACAAATCAATCAATGTAATACACTATGTCAATAGAGCCAGGGACAAAAAAACATATGATCATCTCAATAGATGCAGAAAAAGCATTTGACAAAATCCAACACTCATTCATGATAAAAACCCTACAAAAACTTGGAATAGATGGTCTCTACCTCAATCTGATAAAAGCCATCTATGAAAAGCCAACAGCCAATATCATACTAAATGGTCAAAAACTGAAATCCTTCACACTAAAATCAGGAACAAGACAAGGATGTCCACTATCACCACTCCTGTTCAATATAGTTTGGAAACATTAGTCACAACAATTAGATAAGAGAAAGAAATAAAAAGAATAAAGACAGGAAATGAAGAAGGCAAATTGTCATTATTTGCAGATGACATGATACTCTATATCAAAGACCCCAAGAACTCCACCAAAAGTCTTCCAGACTTAATAAGCAAATTCAGTAAAGTAGCTGGATACAAGGTCAACATGCAAAAATCAATAGCTTTCCTCTACATGAACAACAGACTCACTGAGAGAGACATAGGGCAAACAATTCCTTTCACAATAGCATCCAAAAAACTGAAATACCTAGGAATCAACCTAACAAAAGAAATCAAAGACCTCTTTTCTGAAAACTATAGCGCTCTGGAAAGAGAGATTGAAGATGATATCAGAAAATGGAAAGACATCCCTTGCTCCTTGGGTAGGAAGAATCAACATACTGAAAATGGCCATACTTCCAAAACTGCTATATACATTCACTGCAATCCCAATTGAAATCCCAGCAGCATACTTCACGGACCTTGAGAAAACAATTCAAAAATTCATTTGGAAGAAGAAGACACCTAGAATAGCAAAAGCAATTCTAGGCAACAGAGACATGGCAGGGGGTATCACAACCCCCAACTTGAAACTATCCTACAAAGCCACCATGAAAAAAACAGCATGGTACTGGCAAAGAAACAGACCTGAGGACCAGTGGAACAGATTAGAAGATGCTGAAACAACTCCAGACACACTCAGCCACCTCATCTTTGGCAAAGGAGCCAAACACCCTCACTGGAGGAAAGATAGCCTCTTTAATAAATGGTGCTGAAAAATTGGGTTTCAACTTGCCAAAGATTAAAACTAGACCTATATCCACCGCCTGCCTCACAAGCGCAAGGTCCTGAGTTCGATCACCAGTACCAAAAAAAAAAACAAAAAAAAAAAAACACTAGACCTATATCTCTCACCATGCACTCAATTAAAATTGAAATGGGTTAAATTTCTAAACATTAAAACAGAAATGGGCTGGGGATTTAGCTCAGTGGTTCTGCCGCCTGCCTTGCAAGAGCAAGGTCCCAAGTTCGATCCCCGGTACCAAAAAAACCCATAAAACAGAAACGCTGAACCGGCTGGAACAGAGGTCAGGTAGAACTCTTGAAGACATTGGTATAGGTAAAGATTTTATGAACAAAGCCTCAGTTGCCTGTGAACTAGCACAAACAATCAACAAGTGGGATCTCTTCTTATTAAAAAGCTTCTGCACAGCAAGAGAAACCCCCAACAATGTGAAGAGACAACCCACAATGTGGGAAAAAATTTTCACCTGCTGTTCCTCAGACAAAAGTCTACTGCCTAGAATCTATAATGAACTTTAAAAAATTAGACCTCCCAAATTTAAAGACCCAATCCGAAAATGGGCATCTGAAATGAGCAGACATTTCTCAGACAAAGAAGTAGAAATAGCAAATAAACATATGAAAAAATGTTCAACATCTCTGGTCATTCAAGAGATGCAAATGAAAACAATGCTAAGATTCCACCTCACCCCAGAAAGAATAGCTGCTATCATGAAATCAACCAATAACAAATGCTGGTGAAGCTGTGGGGAAAGAAGAACACTGCTCCACAGCTGCTGGGAATGTTGACTGGTGCAACCAACTGTGGAAATCAGCATGGAGATAGCTCAAAGAACTAGGACTGGAAGTTCCATTTGACCCAGCTATTCCCCTGCTGGTTATCTTCCCCAAAGAATTAAAAGAATCATACCACAGTGATATATGTGCACCCATGTTCATAGCAGCATAATTTGTAATAGCTAAAACTTGGAAGCAGCCCAATTGCCCATCAACTGGAGACTGGATCAAGAAAATGTGGCTTTTTTATAAAATGGACTACTACTCAGCCATAAAAGTGACAAATTAGAGACATTAACTGCTAAATGTATGCACATTGAGGCGATACTCTTAAGTGAAATAAATAGGACACACATGTGTAAATACTGAAAAGTTTCTCTAGTGTGAGAAACTGAAAGTGTAAATAAGGACTAAAAGGTATAATAGACCATGTGAAATAGGAAGAAAAGGGGCAAAGGGGAAGGGAAAGTGGGAGGGGTAGGGGAAAGGAAAGAATGGAATGAAATTAATATGAGAAAATGAAAAAATGGAAACAAAGTCTTTGTAAATAGGGAGGGATAGAGGGGTTGAAGGGAGGGCAGGAGAATGGGGAAAAAAATAAGAATCAAAAGAGATAATGTAAAGGCACAAATTTCCAATGATGAATGTCATTATATTGTATACCTAAAATGTACCAATAAAATTAATTTAAATAAAAGAAATTCATACCTATCCTGGAGTCATAAATACATATACTGCCTCTGTAACCCCAATATTTAAGAACATGGACTCCCACAACAAACTGCCTACACTCAAATTTTAGTGATAAAAACTTCAGCAATTTACTTAACTTCTCTGTGCCTCAGTTTACTCACTTCCCAAACAGGAATGAACTTAGTACCTACATCATACATTTGTCCTATGGACCAAATAGATCAATATGTATAAAGCAGTTGGAAGATCATTACTTGGTATTATATGTTGTTGTCATCATCATTATCACCAAGTCCTTATTATTAACTTTTCCGTTTCAATTTTTAACTGCTTGAAATTGATTTTATATAATGTGAGGTATGGGCCCCAGTTTCTTATATAAATGACCAATTTCTCCAACATAATTTTTAAAACCTAGTCTTACCTCACTGAACTACAACACTGACACTGTCATAAATCCAGTTTCCATTCATGTGGGGTTTGCTCTGAGATTTCCACTGTCTGTCATTGGTTTGTCTGTCCATTCCTAAGCCAGTTCCACTCTGTCTTTATTATTGTAGTGCTTCAGAAGCCTCCTTCTCCACCTTACTCTTCTTTGATATATTTTGCCTATTCTTGTTCTTTAATTCTTCCATATATTTTCAATCAGTTTGTCATGATCCTTCAAAAAGGAATCTGTGTCAGCCAGGCATGGTGGCACATGCCTATAATCTCAACATTCTGAGATGCTGAAGCAGAAGGATCCCAAGCTCAAACCTAATTTTTTTAAAGGGCTGGAGATGTAGCTTAGTATGAAGGCCCTGCCTAGGTTGAATTCCCAGTACCACAAAAAGAAACCTGTTCAATTTCTATTGGGATTAAATTGAATCTATAGATCGATTTGGGAGAACAGACATTATATATTACTACTGTCCAATCCATGAAGTTAGTGTATCATTACTTGATCATTTTAAATATTCTCAATAGCTGTGTATTTTCTCCATAAAATTCCTACACGTGTTTAAATTTATTCCTAGGTATTTTATTTTATTAGGGGTATTGTAATAGTGTCTATTTTAAGTACAATTTTAACTCTTCATTGTTGATGTAGAAAATTTAATCAACTTTTTGTACTGGTTTCATATTCAGAGCCATTTTATTAATTCTAATAATATAGCTGCATATTCTGTGGAGGTTTCTATGTTTATAAGCTATCTTCCCAAAATAATGGAAGTATGATTTTTCAGCCCAATCCTTACTTCATCTTTTTTTTTTTTTTTACCATATATGGTTGCCTTGTTCCATTGGCTAGAACCTTTGGTATATTGTTGAAAAGATGTAGTGATATCAATACTAAGGCCTTTTTTGGCTTCTCATCTTAAAAGGAATATTTTCAATGCTTCACCTTTAAATATGATATTTGGCATAGTTTTTTGGCAGGTGAACTTTATAGGTGAAGACATTTTATTCTATCCCTGGTTTGTAAGAACTTTTTAAAAATCATAAATGGACATTGAATTGCACTAAATGTTTATATCTATTAAAATGATCATTTACTTTTATTCTTCCTTATTAATGTAGGGAATCACATTTTTATGCTTTGGTGTTTTCCCATTTTACATACCTTGGGCAAATTAGCTCAGGACATATTAGCATTTTTCTAGATTGCAGGATTTTGTTTAGCAATACTTGGTTAAGAATTATGTGTCTATATTCTTGACTCAGATTCATTAACAAGTTTCCTTTCCCATACTTTTGTCAGGATTAAGTACCAAGACTACGCTAGTCTTATAAAATGGGTTGGTTCGTATTTGTTCATTCTGATTTATAGAATCATTTGTGTAAGCTTGCAAATACTGATTTCTTGAATGTTTGGTTGAACTCAACAGTAAAATAATTTAGGAAGACCTGGTGTTTTCCTTATGATGTATTTTAAAACAATTCCACTTATTTAATAACTATTGTACTATGCAAATTTTAGATTTCTCCTTGAGCTGATTTTTAGAGTTTATATTTCTCTAGAAATTTTTGCATTTCATTTTTTTCCACAGTATTAGCAGAAAGTTATTCATTATACCAACTTATCTTTTAAATCTTGTGGTGTCTGTGAATGTTCCCTTTTCAATGTTTGCATTGTCTCGTTTGCTTTTGTTCTTTTTTCCTTGATCATTCTCAAAAGAAATTTTTAAATTTTATTAGTTTTCTCAACTTTCTGGTACGGGGGATCAACCACTCACTAGTGGTCCTGGTGTCGCCACCAGATAATTCTGGGCGCCAACAGTGCCACTGCCAACCACTGCTGTCCAATACCAGCTGTGGTGGACACTGTAGGTCGGCTCTACCAGGTGTCGGTCCCTGCCGCTCTGCAGCAATAACAGCTCTGTCTATCGCTTTTTCTTTTAAAATGACCGCTTTTTCCACACTACTCAGAATTTTTTTTTAAATCCCAAATAGCTTTACAGGACTTTTGGAGTCTATACTAACTGAAAGATAAATCAAAAGCATGTTTACTACAATACAAAAGCGAATCTTTGTTTTAACAGGGCCTGTGCTGCAGCACAGCGGGGGTCGGTACACAGAAAGGAGCTCTCCTAGACTAAACCTTGAAAGTGGGTGGGAAGTGCTACGTGTATGGCAGTTTGCAGGCCTGTTTCAGTGAGGGGCAGGGCTGAAAGCTTGCTATGCATGTTGGGTATGCAAATAAGGGACCCAGATTCCTTCTTTCCAGGGTGCTCCCTCCTTTCTTCAAAAAGGCAAGAATATCAGAAGTGGTGGGAGTGGGGGAAGGGCACCACACTGCCTACCTGACTGCGCTCATGGTGGGGTGGACTATGGCAGTTTGATAGCCAGGGAGGACATTGAAACGAGACACAAGGGAGAGCAAAGGGAAGTGCGGGGGGGGGACGGACAGCCCCTGGCCGAGCCAAACACCCTCTTCCAGCCTGCAGGGAGGCGGGGGAATGAGTCAGTCACTTCTCATCTATTTCAAATAGACATTTGGATTTTCCTAGTTTTCCCAGCCTCCAGAACCATGAGCCTTCTTCCTTTATAAATTACCCAGTCTCATCTCTTTTGTTATAGCAACAGAAAATGAACTAAGATAATCACCCAAGAAGCTTGGATGATTTTCTTGTTTGTTTGTTTTTTAACATCAGTAAATATTTTTTAAATAATAATGATTTTTGGTGACTTTTAATAACTCAATAAGTAATACTAGTGTAATGTAAAAGTGAAAGTATGTAGACTGTACTACATTTATCTGTTTAGAGAAAAAAAAAAACATGAACTTGAGATTTGGGATCAGTATGCACCCCAACAGCAGGCCCTGTGTGGGCAAAGGATGCGCCTGGAGAACTCTTGGTCCAAGTACCTGGAAGGACTGCAGGTGTCTCCCAGTTCCCAGAAAAGAGTTTGAGTGTCTCTGAGCATGAGGAAAGAGTTTGAATGCCACACAGGGACATCTTCAGCTCTACTTTCTTCTCATCTCCACAATTCACAAAATTTATTCTGAGAAGCTGCTCTGATTTGTTACTCAGTATTTTGCACTGATGGGGAAGAGTAAGGCAGAAGACTCTGGAGTTTCACATGTACTACTTCATTTCATTCTCAGGTTGTCACCCTAATCTGGGCACGGTCATGTCTTCTTTTCACACTAAGGAAACTGAGGTTTGACTTTGTTTGCCCAAAGTCACACAATCAGTAGTGGCAGAGGCAGGATTTGACTTCCGTCCACACCACTCCACCTCCCACCATAGCCCTTTTGTACCAAATTTATGGTACAGTTGAGCTGTTTTGCTTCCTGTGTGCTTTACAGTACATGCGGGTCTCTTGTATAATTAATGTACATGTGCTCATTTTCTAGAACTCAGCACTTGTTTCTTGTGTTGAAATTATCATCAAGGTTTATAGTTATTGTATCCTTATGTCCTGGTGTTGGTGGTATCTGATTATCTGGCGGTTCCCTGGAGGAGACATGCTTCTCTTCACACACATCTCACCTGGTAAGAACAACTGCCACAGATATGGGGTGACCCACGCTTGATTCTACCAGGGGCCAGGGAGACTTGGGAAGCTTAAGGTTGGTATAAAGGGAATACAGTAGGAATTGGTGCTTGTTGGGCAGATCTGATGAGGGAGGCTGGATATTAGAGACCCAGAAGTCTGTACTTTATCCTGTAGGAAAGGATGCTTTCCTAGCAGAGCACATTTGTGTTTTAAAAGTATCCATCGTGTTTTGGGACAGACCAAGAGCTAGGCTGAAGAGGAGCATTTTGGTTCTGGGGGGTCTACCAAGATAGAAACCTGTCTATGATCAGGTTAGACATGGCTGAGGATGTCTCCATCCTCGCTCAGTCCAGGGTCTCTTCTCTCTTGCCTCCCATCCTACTTTTCTTGCTAATCCCTCTCTGCTAGTCCATTCCAGTTCACATCACCCAAGCTGCCCCAGGACCAAGTTCTCTGGCACTCACCAGCTGTACCCCTGTGGGTCCGTTTCCTCTGTACCTCCATGGCTTCATCAGTAAAAGAGGACAATAGAACTTTCCCCGTATGATAGTTGTGTGGATTAAAATAAGCAAGCATCCATGAAGCCCTCAGAAGGGAGCCTGGCTCTGTGTCAGCATTATATAAGCTTGGCTCTCAACCCTCTGCTCCATCGTTTAGGCCAGACAACCTCAAATTGGGGCCGATACAAGTACTCAGGCTCTCTACCAATTCCTGATCACAGGTTGGACTCTAAAGTAAAGCCTTCACCCCTGGAGCTTCTCTTGCCTTGCCTCCTTTTAGTCCTCTTGCTACCCAAAGACACTCATGTAAATGCTGGGGTTGTGTCTCTGCTCATAATTCTGCACTTAAGTCGGCACCACTGTCTGAAAACTCCTGGGGCTACCTTTGTTTGACTTCTCTCTTTATACCTCAGAAGGAAAGCACTTGGGAGCCCTCTAAGCTTGTGGTGCAAAGAGAACAAGTTTCTGCTTAACCAAGGGGCTTCTCAGAAGCCAACCATTCTGTGCCACATCTCTAGTCTCTCTGATATCATCCGACCCCAATATGACATTGTCAGCTTGATTAAAAGAAAGACAAGACCCTGTCCCTTCATTAAGTGGCTGCTTTTTAACTGTTTCCTGCCCACCTCAAGATGAGTCACACACAAGCTTCCCAGCTGCTCCCTTTGCTGCACTCTGGCTTCCTCCAATCGGACAGCAGTTGCCAAGGGAAACACAGGTACCAGTCTCTCCATCCCCTGAATCAAGGCCTAATCTACATTGAAAGAAATTTTCATTCCAGAGCTCAGCGGATTTCAACATTTTACAACCTGTTTAAACTCTGGTCACAATCACTTCTTTCTTAAAACAGTTGGCCTTCCCTCCGCAGTAGTAAAAGCTTGTTCTTTTTCATGAGATGTTCAGGATGCCACTGAGGTTTTCTTATAGGATTAATTTCATTAATTGATCCCTACTGAAATGGGAAGTCTACAGAGTAGAAAGACAATAAAATCCCTTTGACAAGTCATCAAAAGGCTTGAATGAGATAATGTAGGTTAAAAAAAAACCTCAATAAAAAGATATTTTGAGGATGGGTGAAGACACCACAATGGAGATGTGGCTAACAGGAGGAAGAGGTAGGAAAGCAGAGGAGGGTTTAGGGTCTCAGCTTGGAGATTCCTCTCAGATACAACCATTTAGAGTTCAGTCACTCTGCCTCCTGGGGAGAAGGGGCCTCCCATCTTCTGATCCTTAGCTGGTTTCCTAGGAGGAAAGAGAACGAATCGTCTGACCACAGTTGTCTTCCTTGAACTCTCATCTGGAAAGGACATTATGTATAATTAATCTGTAAGTGGGCTCAGAAGGATTTCCTAAGTGTAGGAGACCATGTATATTTGCTTTTCAGGGTCTCCCAACTTTCTGCCATCCCAGGCTGCTTCCCCAGTTCCTACATCCCCTTCTCCTGTCTATAGAGATCCAGGTGCCTTCTGTGCATCCTAAAACCTCAGGATTCCAGGAACTTGGGTTTTACGAATATTGACTGAGTCTTCAAGAGAAAAATAATCCAGCAAGCCAGGCAGAAGCTTTGTCTCCTTTTCTGACCTACCTGCCAAAATATTCACAAAAGCCACCCAAATGCAAGGTAAGAGAAGACAGATCTCACCTCTAAAAGACAGTGGGGTCAACGCCACTGTGTTCATTTGTGAGCGCCACCATAACAGAGTATCACAAACCAGACAGTTTGAACAACAGATATGTATTATCTCACCATGCTGGAAGCTAGAAGTCTGAGATCAAGATGTGGGCAGGGTTGGTTCTGTTAAGGTTCAGTAAATAACACCATAAACCCCACAGTATGGTGACTTTAAACTAAAAGAGCAACTTCTGGCTTCTCCCCACCACCAACTTGTCTCTCAATGCTCGCTTTCTCCCAAAGCATGGGATGAGGGGGGATGAGAGGCTTCCTCTGAAGCTCCCATCCCAGAGGGAATGCAGCTATTATGAAATCTCATCAATCAAGAAAGACAGAAAGAGTAAACAATGAAGAAAGAGAAGACTAGGGCTCTTCACACCAGACATCCTGCCTGGACTGAGTGTCATCTATTTTTCTGAGAGCAACTCCAAAAAGATGACCTGAGAAACTTTATCTACCTATCAAGACAATCCTTGTTGCATGTATTCCTTCCTCTGGTTCCTCCCAGAGCCTGTCATCACCTCCCTCCGGGATATTCCAACTCCTTACCATCCCCCCAAGCTTCCTTTCCTCTCTGTAGCTCAGGAAATTTCTTGAGCCTGAACCATCTGACCCTTCCGAAAGGCTTATACTTTGTGTTTGCCTCCTATGCTGTGCTTTTTTCCCCTGTGCAGGTTAATAGAGTTGCGTGTGTGTCGTTTCTCCTATTTAATCTGTCTATTGTCAGTTCATTTGAGCAAACCGTCAGAGGGTGAAGGGAAAACTTCCCTTACAGTTCTTTCTGAGGTCTGTGAATGAGAATCTACTCCATGCCTCTTACCTAAGCGCCGACGATTCTCAGGCAATCTTTGGTTTCTTGCCTCCAAGAAGCGTACCCCATTTCTGCCTTCATCTTGCATGGTATTCTCATTCTGTGTCCACATTTTCTCGTTCTCATAATAGCACTAGTCATACTAAGTTAGATGCCAGGTCCAGTCTCACAGAAAGCCCCTGGGCCTGTCCCTAGCAAAGGACTTCCGACCACTTTTCTGCCCAGAAACCATGGGCTCCACTATCTGTAAAACAGTCTCCAAAGTCCCACTTCTCCCACTCCTGCCACCACAAGCAAGCAAGCAAACAAACAAACAAAAAGTGGGAGTTAATGTGGAATTTCTATCCCCTTTGGGTACCATATGATTCCACTCGCATGAAAACCTATAGTAGACAAATTCATAGGGACAGAAAGCAGACTACAGGTTATCAGAGGCTGAGGGTGCAAGAAGAGGGAACGGGAAGTGAGCGTTTGATGAATACAAAGCTTCTATTTTGAGGCTGGGGATGTAGCTCAGTGGCCTAATTTCCACTTGGCATGAACAGAACCCTGGGTTTGATCCCCAGCACTGCCAAAAAAAAAAAGTTTCATTTGAAATGATAAAAAAAGTTCTGGAAATGAATAGTGATGATGGCATACAACATTGTAAATGTGCATAATCCCACTGAATTATACACTTGAAAAAAGCTAAAATTGTACATTTTTATTATGTATATTTTATCACAGTTCTTTTTTTAAAAAAATACAGCCCATTTGAAGTAAATGGTGAGCTATAAGATACCAAGACAATCAAACTTTTTTAAAAATCCAGCTGCCTGCTGCACAAGCACAAGGACCCGAGTTCAATCCCCGGTACCCTAAAAAAAAAAAAAAAAAAAATCCATCATTACCCAAAGCATTTTTATGTCCCTTAACATGTCGCACTTTTTAAAAAACCCTATAGATCAGGTTAATTGTTGTCATTCTACAGATGAGGAAGTAGAGGCCCACAGAGTTGATGTGCTCAAGGTCACAGGGAGGGTAAAGAAACAACAGATCCATCTCAAAATGCAGACAAAGGCATTCACTAAGGTAGCTGAGCTTTCAAGGAAATGAAGTTGTTCAATTTCACAAACTCCCTGGAACCAGAATTGGAGAGACCCTTGGAGATTTGGTTTGACCCCTTTGGAGAAGGAGGGATCTTCAGTCCTGGCTGACCTGATCTTGGACCCTGATCAAAGCCTGTGCGAGCTGTTTGGGTTTGCTCCTCCCTGGTCTCCTCCTGGGGGAGCTGGTGGTTGTGTAAACAGTGAAGGTTGGGGTCCATCTTGCTCCCACATCCCATCCTTGTGATCTTGAGCATATCACTTAGCTTCTCTATATCACATCCACTAAATTCATGTAAGCTAACAGGAACTGCCTGAAGAATATAAACAAATGGGAAGATTAAATGATTTAAAGTAGCCAGTACAGAATAAGATGTTGTTATTAACTACCTAGTACAGACACACAATCAGTCCTGCTCTGTAAGACACGGCCACAGAATAGACTAGTGAATGGGCAGAGTGCCAGCTGAGGGACACAATGCTGCCTGGGCTCTTTTCTATTGAAGCATAATGGTACACAATAAATTGCACATATTTAAAGTACGCCATTTGACAAGTTTAGGCACACGAATACACCCTTGAAACCATCACCACAATCAAAATGAACATCTCTGTCCCTCAACAAAGGTTTCTTGTGCCCTTTGTAAGCCCTTCCTCCTCCCTCTTTCCACTCCCCATCTCTCCAATTCTAGGCAATATTGCTCTGCCACTATAGATTGATTGCCACTATAGAGCTGTCACTATAGACTGGCTTGTATTTTCTTAAATTTTATAATAAATGGAATTATACAGTGTGCACTCCTTTATATCTGGCTGCTTACACTCTGCATAATTCTTTTGAGATACATCTGGTGGTTGTTCATATCAATAGTCCATTCCTTTTGATGGCCTAGTATTATTCTATAGAATTGCTACTATCTGCTCATCAGTTTACCTGTTGATGAACATTTAAGTTGTTTCTAGTTTGGGACTGTTCAAAAAAAAGCTGCTTGTGGGCCAGGGATCTAGCTCAGTGGTTCTGCTGCCTGCCTCGCAAGCGCAAGGTCCCGAGTTCAATCCTCGGTACTTAAAAAAAAAAAACAGCTGCTTGGAACATTCATGTACAAATCTGTACTGATCTATGGGTCCTTTTTTTTTCCTGGGTAAACACCTAGGAATGAAATGTCAGGTCCTATGATAAGTGTATGTTTAACCTTTTAAGAAGCTTCCAGACTGTTTTCCAAAGTGGCTGCACCATTTCACATCCCCACCCACCACATATAAGAGTTCCAGTTCCTCCACATCCTTGCCAACACTTGATATAGTTTGTATTTTAACATTAGCCATTCTGGAGGGACCAGTAGTGTACCTACCCATATCTCACTGTAGCTTTAATTGTGTATCCCTCGTCACTATTGATGCTGAGTATTTTTTCATGTGCTTATCTGCCTTCCCTGTTCCTTCTTTGGTGAAGTGTCTGTTCAAATCTCATCTGCCCCACTCACCAGCTGTGTAACTTCAAGCAAGTAACTCAACCTCTCTGCCCAGATTCTGTGAAACACAAGATGCCTTCCTCATGGAATGGTGTCTCCAATCCCAGCGCCTTGTTTGCCTGCCCCATCCTTACCCCACAGAGTCTTCATCAGGTGGAAGCATTCTACCAGCTCTTCATTCCCTCCATTATTGAAGGCCTCTCCTAACTTATGCACACTCACACAACTCACTTAATCCAACTCTCCTTCCGGCCATGGTGGTAAGAGACAGGCATCAGGACTAGAGGCATATTGCATTGGGTACCCAGGGACTGCTTTTGACAGTTCATCTCTCAAGCCCTTTAAACCACTGCTGAGAGACACTTCATATATTAAGATATTTTTCTTTCTGCTTGGAATTCCAACCTGTCTGTCTCCCAGGTAAAGGCTGTCTCTGCAAGACAGGTCCAGAGGAAGAGCCACTGAGCTGCTGCAGAGGCCAGTTGAATCTCTTTCCCATTCCCCACACACTCGTCCTTAGGGAGGGACCAGATGAAGCCACATTCCTCCAGCCTCCATCAGCTCCAAGGTCCTACCTCTGCCCTACCCCAGTCGTTCAGGTCTTAGCATTATTTATGTGTAATTCTGGTCCCAGAAGGTGTGCATGTTTCCACAGGGGCCTAGACACCAGACCAAGTCAGGCACAGCCAGCCCTGGGCAGCTGCCCAGGATGACAGAGACAGAAATCAAGACAGCCTGAGAGGATGGCAAACCCAAGTCCCACCCACCTTGGGCCCTTGGCTGTGGAATTGCAGCAGAGCCCACCGTGAGGTTTGGGGAAAATGATTACCTTGCCAGTTAGATCAGCCTAACACAGTGCTTCCCAAAGGCGGCCTTCAGAGGATGGAGTTAGAAATGCAAAGTCTCCAACCCTACCTGAAAACTCTTGAGGGTGAGACCCAGCAGACTGCTTCAACCAACCCTCTAGGTGATTCCAGTGAGACTCAGTGTGATAAAGCCCGGCCTTTCAGAGAATTATAACAACCCATCAATGTTTCTCAAGGACAAAGGCAGAAACCACAGTGGTTAAAAGCATAGCTTTGAGAGACAGATGAATTCAGGTTCACATTCCACCTCTGCCACTTCCTTGCTGTGTGATATTGAGTAAGCGACCAACCAGGGAACATTTCTAAGCCTCTTTTCCTCCATAAAAACTGGGACAAGGCTGATCGTCCAGGACATTTTAAGGATTTGAGGAGGTGATATGCATAAAGAACAGGGCTCATATTAGGTGCTCAGAAAAGAGCAGTTGTATGCACCTGCCTCAAGCTCAAAGATTGACTTCCTGCAAATGTTACAAGTCCCTTCCTCTGGCTACTTTACTGTCACCTATGGAGCAATGGTCATACTAACTTTTCATATCTAAAACACACACACACACACACACACACACACACTTTGGGACGGGCACCTTGCTATGCAAAAGGCTCCCTGAAGATGTACAGGATGGAACCATAAGTGATCATGGCTGTGTTTATTGCTAGAAATGCATGCCCTCAGGTGTAAAACAGCCCAGCCAGAGCAGGCTATGGGCCAGTCCCTGGGAACCAGATTCTGGAATGTAGCACAGTATCTTCTGGACCATTGTTTCCTCTCTTATCCACAAAAATAACTTCAGCCTCCATCCCCAGTTAACTGTGGGAAGAACAGACTTCTCATCCATAGTCTATTCCCAAAGGTGCTGCCACTCTGCTGGTCTCCTCTTGCTACCAGGCCCTGCTCTCCTCCTAGTTATCCACTCCTACAACCTGGTGCTTCCTGACCACGCTATCCTTCCCTACTCCTGCTCCTTCTCAAGAACCTAGGCCCTGCAGCCCCCGCCTTCAGGCAGCCCTCAGGGCTCACTATCTGCGGCTCTGTGGCTGACTGCTGAGAGTGAGGGAGGTTCCACATAGCACCCGGAAACATTCAGATTTGAAAAGTGCCCATCTCCGGGTCTTCATGCCCCCCCGCCCGCCCCACACACACACACACATACACATACACACGGGAAATGTTGCATAGGGCCATCTGGTTGTCACTTTTCTGGGGGCCCCAGGCTGCTACCTCATTCAGGGACACTCAATTTCTCTCTTTAATCTCTTTTCCCTGAGGCTTGCAGACCCTGAGCACCCTGCCCCTATGAACTGCCAGTGGACAGTTCTTGAATTCCTGCTAGTTTGCACTATAGAGCGATTTAATTTTGAGCCTCCTCCTTCCAGGCTATTCAAGGTGGGGGCAGAGTGTGAGCCATCCCTTGAATAATCAAAAAAGCCTGTTCATAGAATTTCTTTTTAAACAAAAGAGCAGCCTTCCTTCTGTCGGGTCCCCCCTCACCCCCACCTGGAGTTTAAAAGTGGCTGTAGGCATTTCTGTTTTTAAACAGCAATTTTTCCCTTGCTATTACACATATGCAATGCACAGAAACCCCTGGAAATTCCTCAAGTTTTTATTAAAAATTCCAGATGGTGCAGCAGAGATTTCAGACACTATAGCTTCTGTTAACAACAGGAAATTAATAACCAACTGACTCGGAGTCAACATCATCTGAATTGGTGACAGTAACATGAAAAGAAAAAAAGCAAATTAACACAGCATTTGAGACATAAGTTGCAGAATCAGCAAGGTCTGGGTTCAAGTTCTGAATCTCCTTTTAGGTTTGCTAGGAATTGGGGGAGCCAGCTAACCACTCCATGCCTCAGTTTCCTCATGGGCAAAATAGAAAAATAATGGTACAGTTCATCTACAATGTCACATATGCATTTCTAAAAATCACCATGCTGAGGATAAACAAGATGTGACATATACCTGCAATGGAACATTAGTCGGCCTTAAAAAGGAAAAACATTCTGACCCCTGTTACAGCAAGGATAAATCTGGAGGACTGAATGCTGAGTGAAATAAGCCTGACACAAAAGGACAAATACTGTATGGTTTCAGTTATACAAAGCACCAAGAGTAAACAAATTCATAGAGACAGAAAGTAGAATGGTGTTTGCCAGGGACCAGTGGGAAAGAAAACGGGAGCTGTTGAAAGGGTACAGAAGATTAAAAGAGTTGTGTAGACCAGTGTTAATGCTGGTGGCACAACAATGTGAAGGTACTGAGCACCACTGAGCTATATTCTTTGAAAATGGTTAAGTCAGTAATTTTATGCCATGTATATTGTTGCAATTTAGAGGAAAAAGTTAAAATAAGTCCCCAAGCTGTGCAAAAACCACAGTGTTTATAAAAATGATGGATTTGGAAAACATCACCCAAAAATTGCACTGATGACAAATTTTTTTGAAAAGGGGCCTAATAAAAATGATAGCATGGGTTTATACATCTTAATTGGTTAAGGCATATAAGTAGTACTTATAAATGCACACTAAGTATGATGTTTAAGTGCCATATATAGATGTTGCAATATACATAATACTTTACCTCTTCACAGACCTTTAGTTTCCTTGCAGAAGCAAATGTCCAAGGCCTGCAGCTTATGAGCTACTGAAGAGGTGGGAAGAGAAAAATCTGAAGTCACCAAGAAAGTTGTAGCACCAGATGAGTGGCTTTCTAACACACATGATGAACAAAGAAGCCAGTAGACTCTGAGGCGTGTGCACATGTGCTTTTTGGGGTTCTACTTGGTACAGTTTCCTGCACTCACTTAGTGGTTCTCACACATACCATCAGGCATAAGCAATTGCAAAATTAACATGATGCACCTTAATACACAGGTCACATTGAAACAAATTCACATTTTCAAAACAAGTGCCGTAAAGTTGGGCACAGCGGTGCATTCCTGTAACCCAGCTACTGTACCTGGCAGACTGAGACAGGGAGGATTGCAAGTTCCAGGCCAGCCTGAGCAATTTAATGTGAACTTGTCTCAAATTTTTTAAAAAGAGCTGAGGATATGGCTCAGTGGTAGTCTGAGTTCAGTCCCCAGTACCACAAGGAAAAGAAGAAGGAGAAGGAGGAGAGGAGAACAAAGAAGAAGGGGAAGGAGGAAGGGACGACTTGATCATATCCACCTGATGGAATTATCATGATTATAGAAAGTTTTCAGTTATGCCTAGCGCATAGTTACTGCTCAAAAATGATGATATTAATGATCATGTCTGTGGAGACAGTGGCAGTACTCATTAGGTGCCACTCTCCATGTTGCTAGTCCAAAGGGAGTGGACCAGTAGTGGACCGAGCAAGATCACATGCCCAGTTGACAGATAACAGAACTGAGGCCCCCAAAATCTGAGAAATTTCTTGTGATCACACAAAACTCTAGTCCAAGATGACTGATTTAGCTTGTATGCATGCTGATACAGAAGTGGCACGGGGTCCCCTGGGTGCTTAGTAGTTAATCACTTGCTCAGGTCCCCAGCTATCAGGAAAAGGCTCTCTACCTACAGGGCATCTGAGCCCTTTTTAAAAGGCAAAGGAAATGGGTAAAACTTTCAGTTCTGTCTGAAAAAGCAAGACTAATTTTTCTGGTGGTTCCTATTGACTTGGAAAGAGCAGATCTGCCCATCAAACGGCATTTTACCAGCTGATCAATTTGGTGTCATTCTCATTGAATTAAATCAAATTGAAATGTAATTCCCTTCCCAGAACAAATCCCCCTGCAGGGATTTGCTGCACAGAACTGTTTGACCTTGTGCTGGCTGCCTAGAGAGAGGGCTTTCCAGAAAGCTGGGGGCACAGAGGGTTCTGCAGAGTTCATGTCCTTCTGGGCACAATGCACTCAACTGACTTCTAGGCTTGACTGCTACAAAACCTGGGTCACTGAAGTACCCAGAGAACTTCTGTTGACCCACATAGAGGGCATTATCAAGTACCTAAATGTGTGCCTACACCCCTGAAAGTGGGCTGGCATATACAAAGGAACAAGGACAAGTGGAGCCTGGTAGTAAGTAGCTCACACCTGTAATCCCAGCACTGGGAGGGCTTAAGGCAGGAAGATCCCTGTAAGTTTGAGGTTGACTTGAGCTACATAGTGAATCAAGGCCAACCTGCATAGCAAGACCATGTCTCATAAATGCAAAAACAAAGCAAGGACAAGGGGAGAGCCCCAATCACACCAGAAGGCTTTGCGAGAATCAGGAATGGGCTCCTGGTCAAGGTAGGAGAATTATAAAATGGCACTACCTCTGTTAGGGAGAAGATCCTCCTTCCACCAGACAGTGGCAGTTCTAAAGCAAGGTGCACAGGTTGGTGAGTAAGCTGGATTTTAGCCCAGCCCCATCCCCAGACTCAGCCTACCCAACCATAGACAGCAGCACTAGCCAATTCCCACTGGGGCTACCATAGAGTTCTCAGCTCTCAGAACTCCCAGGAGCAGTGGTGGTTCAGCTCTGGCCAAACATGCATAACACTCAAAGGATACAGTGGCTCTTGGTCAAACTGGTTTCAATTGCCCCCACCAAGTCCTGGGAGACCCTGAGAACAAGACCAGGAAACATTTCTCCCCAGAGCTCCCCATTACCTGAGGTTGTGCAACTGTGGCCTTCCTGCCCTATATCCACCCCTCCACTCTATATCTTGGGACCCAGAAGACTTGGCATCAAATTTTGGCTCTAGTGGACCAGCGACTTAACCTCTCGGAACTTCAGTCCCTTATCATCACAGCAGCAAAAACACAACAGTGCCCTGTGTGCAGGTGGAGCATGGAGGCAGGGTGCCCACCTTCTGAGAGTTAGGTTAGCAAAACAGAACAAGGAGATGAGGCAACTGTTGGCACAAACCAAGAGATGACCTGAAAACATGACTGAAGAGTCTGGAGGACCCCAAATGCCAATCACAGTGGCTGGGATATGGTCACAGAAAAGCAAGGCTGAGGGGTAATGGTAATTAAGTAAGCAGTAATCTAATTTACTACATCAGTTGGCAAAAGATTATGTGAACAAAGCGTTCATTCCTAGCCTGGAGCTGAGACAGGAGAGCCCAAGGAGCCAGAGCTGGCCGTATTTATTCTGTGATAAATTCACAAACTTCATGCCAGGCTCAGAGGCCTCTTAGCAGCCAACCACTCAGCCTCTTTTTAGAGATGTCCGACCTCTCATCAACCTTTTTCAAGCTGCAACAATCCTTGTTCCCAGGGTTGTTATAAGGCTTAAATCAGAAAGTGCCTGGCACATAGCAGGTGGCAAATGAACTAACATTCCCCACTCCCTCCTTTCCCTTTTCTCCTGCAATAAAGACCAATAGCCACTTAAGCATTTCCTCCTAGGTTCTCCCGATGTTCCTGCTCTTCTCTTCCCTGGTTCTCTCCCCTGTCTATGTGACCATCAGGCTCCTTTCCCAAGGAAGCATCGCTTTTACTGTCAAGGAACTCCACTCTCTTTTAAGCCTAGCAGGAAAGGCCAAATTAGCAAACGCATCACAGAAATATCCACTTCCAACAATTTCTGTGCGTGCTGAAGGAAGGGTGAGGCCACAAACAGAGGACACTGCAGTGTTCTCCTACCCCAGTTCTTCCTGGAACAAGGCACTTATTCCCCCAAGTGTCACGAGCATTAGTGCTGATGGCTCTCACCTAAGTCTCCCCAGGAATCGACCTCAGCCACCTAGCAATTGTCAGGCCCATCCCTGGGACATCCAACCTCTACTGACTGGTCTATGCAGCCCCATTGGACCATTTCAACCCTAAAGCTCCTCATAGGGTTGACCGTGTCCTTTCTTACATTACAGAAGTTCAACAGCTCTGCCTGCCCATTCCCAACTCCACCCCATCCTCCATAGGGGTTGGTCCCCAAGGATGCTCCCTAGTAAACTTCTTGCACTTGATTTCCTGTTCCAGGATCTACCCCCAACTTATTCACAGAAGATTGCTGTAGTGAGAGGACTGGGGAAAGGCAGTGTTGTGATGGTCACGGGAAGCTTTCCTAATGAAGAAAGGTACCTCTGAGCTGATATCCAAAGAATAAGGACTGGCCTAGGTCAAGAAACGGGATGGAGAGTGTTCTAGGCAGAAGATCGCAAGACAGGAAGGAAACATAAGGCGAGTGTGGCTAGAACAGGGAGAGTGAGAGTCGGCAGGGGAGGGAGGGTGGAGAGAATGGAGAGGCCAGAGCGCACAGCGCCATGGCCCCTGAGTTAAGCTCAAGTTGTTATTATGGTCTGACCAAAAAGTAAACATTTTGATCACGATTGTGTTAAACTACTGGGGCTGCCGTAACAAATACCACAGGCTTGGTGGCTTACGCAAGAGAAATATGTTTTCTCACAGCTCTGGCGGCTGGAAGTCTTAGATCGAGGTATCGGCACAGTTGGGCCCCTCGGAGGCCTCCCTCTTTCCCGCCGCGGCTGGCCCCCTCTTCATGTGCTCATCCCTGCGTGTGCAGGAGCACCCTGGTGTCTCTCTTTGCGACTGAATTTCTTCTTCCAAGACAGCAGTCAGTTTGAATCGGGCTCCATTCTAAGGGCTCTATTTCAGCTTCGTTATCCCTTTGAAGACCCTATTCCCATTCTGAGTAGTGGGTGTTAGGACTTCAACACATGAATTTTGGAAAGATACCACTCAGGCCGTAACAGTGATGATGTTTCTGTAAGATTCTACAAATGTATAGAACTTAGATCTCAATGACATAAGCATGTAAATAACCACCTTGCAGAAAATGAAAAGTGTCATACTGGGCCAGCCCTAAGAAAAGCAAAATACATAGTTGAGTATAGGTAAGAGTCATTTCCACCACACCCTCTCCAGCACCCTGTGCCGCCCCTGAACCTGTGGGCCCCCTCCCCACCTTTTCTCACAGATCCTCCATTCCTCTCTGCTCCCATCGCAGGCCAGCCAACTGCCAAGTTCTGCTGGAGCAAAGCAAGTAACCGTGCTGATCCACCCCGTCACAAATTCAGTCTCTCGCTTCCACAGTCTCTCTTCTGCCCTACAGCCCTCCTGGCTGTTCAGGCTTGCACGCTTCTCTCCCTCTCTACCCTCTCCCTCTCGGCAGGCCATCTGTCACTGCCCTGGTAAGAAGGGGACACAAGCTACTGCCCAGTCTCTTCTCATCCCCTCATTTTTGCAAAGTTAACCAGAGAAAAGCATGTGATGTGGAAGAAAGAAAACAAGGTTGGCTCCATCAAAACAATTTCACCATAGAAGACCTTCCTTCTTGAGCAAGTCACCTTCACCCCACTGTGGCCCAGTTTCTTTCTCTTTAAGAAGGTCATCACTTCAAGATGCTATTTTATCACTTAGAACAAAATCCAAAACATAGCTGTAAGAAGAGGCTCTCCAGGCCTGGGACTTAGCTCAGTGGTTCCACCACCTGCCTCGCAAGCTAAGGACCCGAGTTCAATCCCCAGTACCAAAAAAAAAAAGAAGAGGCTCTCCATGACCAAAAGCTGTCTCCTCTGACCCCATCTGGCATCCCCTCTCACCCTGCCCCATGCTGCTTCTGCCAGGTTGCCTTGTTGCTATTCCCAGAACACACCACACCCATCCTACCTCAGGGCCCTTACACATGCTGCTCCCCTGTCATATCCTGACTTGATCTCCACCACACACACACACACACACACGCACACGCATGCGTGCACACACACACACACACACACACACACAGAGGCAGTTCTTGCTTAAGCTGACTCCAGTAAGATCTTTCCTGCTTACTCCCATCTAAAACCACCACTTTTGTCTAAGCTTCTCATCTCTTTACATTATTCCTCTTTTTTTCTCTTATCACTTAATGTCTCTGAAATTATATTGTTTTACTTGTTTATTCCCTATCTCTCTCACAAAATGGTAAGCTCCAAGAGACCAGGATCTGTGTCTTGGTCATTGTAAGCTGCCACATGGTAAAACAATGCTTGGCAAACAGTGAAATGATCAGATTTTGTTATATGAGTAAAAAGAAAACACTAAAATGGCTATATGGAGACACTCTGTCCACCACTCTCCCTGGAAATGTATAAAACCTAAGTCTCAATGAGTTGAGAAGGTAAATTACCAACTCTGCTGAAGATGACATTATGTTAGACCTAGAAATAATTACATCCTCGCATCCCTGTTCTGGCCTGTGTAATGGAATGTCACCACCCCAGCCTTCAGTCACAGGGACTGATGAAGGGAATGAGCACATGGCTTAGTCTAAGCCAATCACTGCTCTCCCCTGCGATATTTCAAAATGCATTGTGCTTGTTTATCTTAATTGTCAACCTGGTTGACTTGGGGAGTCGCCCAAGGGATTAATGAAACACAATCCAGGTTGTACCTGGATGGGTCCTGGAACCTTGGGTCTATATCCCATCCCTGACCCCTTTCTCTCTGGCGCTGCTCCCCTGCTCTGTTTCCTGACCACCATGAAATCAGCAGCTGTGCTCCCCCACACCCTTCCACCATGCAGCTGCCTTGGAGCCAGCCAACCATGGACTGAAACCATGAGCCAAATTAAAACTCTCCTCTGCCAAGGTGCAAGTGTCAGGTATGTTGTACTTGCAGTGGGAAAGCTGACCAATCTGTGCAGCCAGAAAAAGAGTAGCTTTCTACTGCATAAGACAGAGAAGGGAGACTGGGAGTAGTTACTGGCCTTTTCCTACATGGCATGAAACAGGGGCTCCTAATGCCCTGTCAACACTGCCCTGCCTGCAATTTGGGCACCTGAGACAATAATCATCTTTTTGTCTCAGGTGGTTACATTGTGGTTCTGTCACTCCCCACCAAAAGAATTCTGCTGTCGTGATCAATGAGTCAGTGTATGCCAGAGGCCTGGCCCGGTGCCTGCATGGAAGCAGATGCATAATTGTCATTACTTTCCTCCTTGCCACTCCTGTAGTTCCATCCTCTTTTGCTTCCTCCCTTCCTGTCTCAGACAGGGGTGACCCTCCTCCCACCCAAAGCCACATCCACCCCTTTTCTTCTGGCTCAGAACCTTGCTGCATTATCCCTCGCCTGGAGAAGGCAAGGCTGTGTTCATCTTTGCCTGGGAACCTGAGCTTCCACAGCAAGGGCAGGGGTGGTTCATCTCCCACCCTTCCATGCCAGCCACATAGCTTGTGACCAAATGCCTGTCACAAAGGCAGAGGCCGAGTTGAATAGAGTGAAGCCTCAGGCGCCTTATAAACTGAAGAAGGCTCTATAAAATGTGTACATGGGAAGGGCTGTCTGTGTGTAAGGGATTGTGATTGTGGTTTTATTAGCCAAATAGATAACCCTCCTCATGAAAGGAGCCTTTCCGAATGATGGATGGCTCTAAGGCCCCAGAGGGACATGGGTATTTCTCAAGGCCGCCAGTCAAACAAGTTAACTGCATAACATTTCTCTCTCCATAGCAACCAGCCTGGCCTTCTCCACCAGGCCCAGCACCTGTGCCTCTAAAGTCCCTCAGCTTTCAATGGCTGCCGCCTTCTACAGTCCAACAGCAGCTGGACCCATGCACCCTCATCCCCCATTGCGAAAAAGGACCAGGCTTAGAGGAAGGACAAATGCCAAGAACTCAGAGCCAGCAATGCACCAGGCCACAGCCTCTGGCTCTGAACTCCTGAGTTGTTCTACTCGGCATCACCCAGTTTCTCTTATCCTCTAGCAGTCCCTGGAGGAGGGGGCACCCCACAATAGGACAAAGAAGAGAGAAAGAAAAAAAAGTCAGGGAGGGTCCCAGATACCAGATGCTGGGCAAGTTCACATAGTCACAATGACCCAGAGGCAAGGTAGCACGTCCCCACTGAGGAGATGAGAATACCAAGTGGGTCAGTGACACAGAGGGATGAACCCAAGGTCATGCATCCTGCAAGTGGCAGTCACCCCCAGGTTTGCCTGGCTCCTCAGCCTGATCCACATCATCAGTCAACATAGCCAGATGGGAAACAAGAGTGGTAGGGGTGAGGCTGCAGGGAAGAAGTCAACAGAGGTCTCAGAGGCCTGGCATGTCCCTCCCACCATTCCCAGGCCCAGTCATGAGGGCCATCAGTGCCTGGGAAGAGAGACACTTTCTTCAATTTCAGTGTCCTGAAGGTGGCAGTGGAGACAGTAAGTACAGACACTCCTTCAGAATGCCTGGCAATGGACAGAGAGAGCGAGCTCTTACAGAATATAGGCACACACAGCCCAGACCAGGGAGAATGGAATCCATGGAGATGGAGAAGGACATTTCACAGCATGACTTCCTGGAGGTGAGGGAGGCAGGAAGGCATGGGTCCTACAGCCAGGATCCGAAAACTTACCCTGCAAAGGGCCAGAGAGTGAACGTTTTCAGCCCTACAGGCTATTCAATCCCAATTACAACCACCCAACCTCCATTGTGGTGCAAAAGCCACTACAGACAATGTATAAATAAGAGTGGCTATGCCCCAAGAAACCTTTATTTAAAAAAACAGGTGATAGACTGGTTTTGGCCAATAGGCTTTGGTTGACTAAACCCTGATCTACAGCACAGGATATTCCGTTGCTTTGGAAGGAGAAACAGTGAAGATAGACTTGAAGAAAGGGGGGATTCTCATCTTCTGGGCATAATCCCTACTGTGTGCCAGCACATCGTAGGTGTTCGTGAACACTAAGCTGAACTACTGGACTCTGATGAAGAAAGGAAGAAGACACTGGGTACTTTTGCAGAGAAATGCTGAGATAGGGAGTTCAGGTCTTTATGGTCTTGATGGTCTTTATCTGCTGAAGAAAGAATAAATCAAACAGTGTTCAGTTGGTGGCTCCACAAAAGTGGGAAAGGCTTGCACAGCAGCTAGACATCAGATCCTTGCACCTCCAACCACCAGTCCCAGTGAGGTCATTAGTGCACCCCTCTCCCAGAAAAGGGAGCTCTGGAGCAGTGCGTGGAAAGAGAGATGAGAGACAGCTTTGAAATCTGCTGAATACACACAGCCAAGTTTGTTTACAAAAGTGTACAACAGGCATGAGCTCCAGGCCAAAATTCTGTAGACAGAAACCAGCTTGTTCACCAGCCCAGCATAAGTGATGGAGGCTCCACCCAGTAATGGGCACACTCACTGCTACCCAGGAAGTGCCACACTGAACTGCTCTACTCTGGTTTCCAAGCTGCTTGATAACTGTGGTCCAGTGAGGTTGCCCTCTTTCCCAGCAATTCTTTGCTCCCTGAGGCCCACAGGTTCTGGTTTCCCAGAAAATCCACACACCAGATCCCTAATATTCTGAGGAAAAGAAGGGGGTGGGAGGACAAGGACGAGGAGGAGACATTTTCTCCACCACCTGCGTTTCTTTCTTTTTTTCACTTGGATTTCTTTATCTATAGCATCACGTGCTGACATCCCTCATCCCTTTTGCCCCAGATGGTTTCCCATGCCTCTTGCAAGGCTGTGAGACACTGTGCTTGCTACTTCTTTGCACTTTAGAATCCCCATAGCTCCTGCAAGAGTCCAAGCTTGGTCTCTCAGCTGAGACTGCCATGGATGACCATTAGGCTGCACAGCTCTATAGGGCACCAAGCAAGGACCACAACAGACACAGGTTTTATAGTCACCCATTATTATGCCAGCTTTATGGAAGAAGAATTGAAGTGCTGAGCCGTCACATCCCTAAGCCAGCACTCCTTAACGGTAGCCCAGGGCGATAAACACAAATGCCTCTGGGATTCAGGCTTGTAAGATGAGCCAGCCAAGCTGGCTAGGCACAGATGCCCAGACATGTGCATGCCAGAGACTGTGAAAAATGGAAAGGATGTCTCGCCAAGGGGAACCATCCTTAGTGGTCTACCATTTTGCTGCCATGTGTAAGAAGTCAGAAACATGTGGCTAATGTTCCCTAATCTTCCAATTCTTCAGGAGAAATCAAGTTTTAGAGCATTAAGTGAAATCTCAGTTTTTGAAAACTGACTTAAGTTTTCTTTATATGCTGTGAGACCAAACAAAACACATTTGTTGGCAGCTTGTCCTCACTATACCATAAATGCTACTTCTGTATTAGCTCATTAAATTCACATCCAGACCCCTAAATGGTAAATGAGATTCATCCCCATTTAACAGATGAGGATACAGAGACTAAGAGAAGGAAAGGGACTTGGGTGACCTTGTGGAGTCACATGGGTAAGTACCCAAACTGGCATCTGCGCTTTCTGCCGGAGCCTTTCAATGCCAAGCTGCTCCCCATGTGGGAGACTGGGTAGAACAGCTTCTCATTTCTCTGGTGTCCATCACTCTGAACTGCACCTGGAGCGAAGCCTGATGCTCAGGGGCAGAAGTGAGAGATCTTGCTATCTCCCGGCTGAGCCCTTTCAGCTCAGACATCACTCCTACTCAGGCTCAGCTGGTACTACTGTCAGCCACTCCCCTGGGCTGTCACTGACTGATGGGAGGACAATAACCCCAAGGAGCCCTCAGCCTGGGTCACTGAGATAGTGGTGAGTTCTCCAGGTGGCTGCATGCCCCATAAACAACGGGAGCCCAGAACTCCATCCAGAACCTGCGCTTCTGCTTCTAAGGATGGTTCCCCTTGGCTGCGCCTGGATGCTGAAACCATCTGGTCCGACTTTGTTTTCTGAACTTTATTATAAACTTATAAAGAGAATGTGAACTGAATGCTGGTTCAATTAGGAGAATTTGCAACTTGCCGAACCCAGAGTGTATTGATCAAATCTGGAAGGTCTCTGGTGGCCTACCATAGAGTTCTGTCCTCAACTTTGACCTCTACAACATTTTTTATTAATGACTTAGTCGAAAACACAAAAGCCCTGTTTACCAAATTTGTAGTTGATTTAAAAAGAAAAAAAGAAAAAAGGGTAGGCATTCTGTAAAACATCAACAAGATCCAGATGGCTCTAGACAGGCTGGACTGATGGGCTGAATCTAATAAGATAAAATGAAACAGCGATAAATGTCAGGTCCTGAACTTGGCTTCAGAACAATAACGGCTCAAGGACGGGATTGAAGTGGGTGGGACAGTAATGAGACTTAGCAGCAGCAGGTTTTAATGAGACCTGGAGCTTGAGCCAAGACAGCCAACCTAGTTATGACACTAAAAAAAAAAAATCCAGGATGTTCATCACTGCATTGTTTATAAGAGCAAACACCGGAAGCAATCTAAATGTCCAATAAATATGGTTTATCTCCAAAGTATATACCCATTAAAAATAATAATGGCATTACATATGTATTTAATGACATGGGAAAATATTAAAGAAAAATCAGTACTTTATAAAACAAAATGTAGTTTAAGCCAATTTTTATTTTTCTGGGGGGGAGGGTACCAGGGATTGAAATCGGGTCCTTGTGCTTAAGGCAAGCAATGGAACCACTGAGCTAAATCCCTGGCCCACCAATTTTTATTTTTAAAAGGAAAGGATTGAATAAAGACATGGAAAGATATACACCAAAATGTGAACTGGGCAGTGTCCGGTGGTACTAGGGGGAACCTGGAGATGGAAGAGTTCTCAATAAATGTGTAAAAGTTTTGAAGGTTTTAGAAAGCTAATACAATTCATCTAGAATCCTAGTGTCTAAAGGCTGGTTAAAGAAATTCTGTTATACTTTGGTACAACCAAGACAGGGTCTGGATCTAGTTCCAGATGTCTCCCTATACAACCTCGTTACAGATGGTAACAACACTCATTGTGCATGCTTACAGAGTGCCTGGAAGTGTGCAAGGGCTCTAAGTTGGTTATCACACTCAGAAGTTCCCATATTTGATGATTCCCCATGAGGTAAATACCAGTGCTTTCTTCACTTTACAGAAAAGGTTCAGAGAGCCCAAGGAATTTGTCTAACACCACATAGTGAACAACAGCAATGGACCCAGAAAAAGGAGACTGGAAAGAGATAAGTTCCCTGCAAATATTACAAGTGCTGCTAATGATGAAGCATTCCCAACAGCCCTGCATTGAGAATACTCTGGGTTAGGACCGGCCACCAGGAGTTCCAACGGACTGATGGTCCCTAGCCTTCTTGGGAGAGACTGGGAAGCCACCGTTGGAACTGAACATTGACTGCATCTGGACTGAATTCCAGCCCTTGTACTCTACTATTAGGACCCTGTCTCATAGAAGGTAAAGAAAGTTCTGACTCTCAGGTCAGAGAAAGTCAAAAAATTGAGATTAGAGATGCAAGGATTAGAAATATTAGCAGGATGATATCAAAATATTAGTCATATCCTCCTTACCCCAACCCAGCCCAGCCTCTTACAGACTTTGTTGCAGCTTCTTGTCATCAAAATCTGAAAGATGTGAACACCTTGGGTGCCAGCCCCATCAGGTCAACCAAAGCAGTTGCCAGACCTCAGGCAAATCCCACTGGGAAAGAACTCCCAGGGGATCAGGGAGCACATCCAGAGAGCAAAGACACCTGCTCCCCTGAGAGAGAGGGTGGCAGCTCCCAGCACACCATTTCCCTCAGGTGTGACCATAGCCAAGCACTGGGACTGAAACTTTTAAATACCATCCCCCTTCCCATTTTAGAAACACATGGGCCTAATCTAGGGGGGAAGAGACTTGTGCACTCTGCACCCAGAGGGCAGGGCCAACTCTAATGGAAGGAACAAAAGAGGCACATTTCACTCCCAGTTGGTGATGTCCCACAGTGGAGCTGCACTGGCCTCAGAAAACCGTGGTCTCCACCAGATGTTGGATGGTCAGTCACTGGTTATGAGAAACATCACAGAAGGTAAATTTGTACCCTAAACCTGGAAGGCCAATAGGATCAGGACCTGTGGTTTGCTTGTTATTTCCTCGGGTCTGTGGGCACATACCTGGATTATAGTAAGTACTCAAAAAATTATCTGTTGAATTAATGAGTGGGATGAAGATTAGACTATATTATTACTAAGGGCCCTTCTGGAACTAAGTCTAGGATCTTGGTAAACTTTATAACCAAGGTCTATAAAGTGTCTAGTTTCATCATAATTCATTTCTTCCAATGTCCATGCCCTCACTTAACCTAGCTATCATCCCTGTGGGCAGGGACCCTACAGTCACATCATCTCAACCTAGTCGCCTCACCTTGAGATCCTACATGGCGCCTCACAGTGCAACTGTGCCATTTAACCAAGCCCCAGAAGTTGCACAGTTGGTAGTTTCCAATTTTTTACATTTACAAAGTATGCAGCTACACATGGATATGCAAATATTTGTTTTCCTCTTGGTTATTTCCTTGGAGTCTACTTTGCAAAAGGAAATCACTGGATGTCTTCCCCCAGTTAGTGACTATCTACCCTAGCAGATTTGGGCCTTAAACTTGTTTTTCCAGCTGCTGTGAATTGTAATAATGTCCCACTCCCACTGGGAGCAGACAATGGAACAAGAACCTTCTAACTCAAATGCTTAGTTGTACTAAAACATTCCAGGGACAACATAGGATGGAGATCCACAGAATTGTTCTTCCACTCATTTATATCATCCTAGAGTCACAAAAACCAGGATAAATGACATTCTCCTTCCACTCCCTTCTGGAAACTCCTCAGCTGCATCTACACAGACTGGGAGATGGGTCCCCAGAGGATGGCTCCTGGCTCAAAATGGTCCTCCTGAAATTCATCATTTCCTTCCTTTCGCCTTAGAGCTTGTCAGTGGGAAAACTATAAAATAAAATGTACAGGCATTCAGTCTTCTGTGAGAGTGCTCACTTCAGATAGTATGGTTGGCCTCAGATACATTGTCATGAAAAGTAAGCAGAAAACTGTCATGTCTGGGATTCCCAATCCAGTGTGAATGGTCACATTTGACTCTGCCCAGCAGAGTACTGGTCAAACATTAAAATGGTTTCCCAATACCTATTGCCCATAAATATGAACACTCTGGCAAGATGGAATGCTTTCTATCTAGCACCACCAGCAAATGTACACATATGCTGCACCCCACCCCCACATCCCAACATCAGTTCTTAGCTTGGCCATCCCTTCTTGCTAGACTCGTGTCTAGGATGGGCTGGCTGTGTGTGTGTGTGTGGTGATGGAGTGTATTTCCTGGAAGGCCGGTCATTCCCTACAGGACTGACTCCCCCATGGTTAACCAGTGAGCGCTGGGGTGTGCTGTCTGTCCCCTGCATCCCTCATGATGACACTTTCTTCAGGTATTTGCTTCATCATTATTTCTCGTGCAGAAGGTTTTTCTGGCAGTATATTCCAGGCTAATTTTAGAAATTTGTTTTCACCTTCCAACATTGATTCCTGGGGCAGCTTGCAAGCTGCTTGGAATGAAAAATCAATGGTGACAGCCTCAGAGTGGGCTCCAGTTCTTCATTAACCCAGAGCTCGGGGCAGCCCCAGCTCTATCTCCTCCCTCGAGCCTAGCCCAGGGCAAAAATGGCCAGTCAGGAAGTTCTCCTTTGGTGCCCTCAGCCTTTCTGTCCAGAGTCCTTTTTGTCTTCTTGCTCTCTACTTCTTCTCTGCCAATACCTATTCTCCGCCAGGTACGGAGATGGAGTAGAGAGAAAGGAAGTAGGGTAAGATACAAAGCGCTGCCCATGCATCAGGCATTGGACTAGCCACTTTACATCATGATCCTATGTAAGACAAACAATAATTTTCAGAAGTTAGGATTGCCCCTATTTCACAGAAGAGGAAACAGAGGCACAATGAGACCAAACATCAAGCCCAGTGTCACACAGTCAGTAACATGTCTCTGGAATTACAACCTTATTAACTCCAAAGACCACATTCTCACCACTGCACACCATGATACTGATAACAACCTGGACATAGAAATTGAAGAGCAAGTATTTAGAGAATCATTCCTCAGAGTCATCCTAAGTGTACCTCACCCTGTACCCAGCCACGCCCGCTCAGCTGAAGGATCTGCTGAGTCCTACACCCAAGGACCAGCTCTAATGAAGTCTCCAGGGGTATCAGACTGCGCTCCTGAGTCTCAGCTCCACCCACAAGAGGTGACAGAATGGGTCCAGGAAGTTCTCATTGAGAATTTGCAGATCCCAAGAGCAGAATCATAGCCCTCTGACCAAAGGTTACTTACAAGACATGTGAAGTGAGAAGTAGAAGCTGGAGGGCTCTGAAAAGTGCTAAGGAGAGCAAAGTAGAACAGAGAGGCAGTGGATTCCAGACTGCAAAAGGAAGTAAAGCCAGGAGAGTCTGCTCAGTAGAAATGTAATACAAGTCACATATATAATTTTCTAGTAACATTTAAAAGGCAAAAAGAAACAGATGAAATTAATATAAATAATAGATTTATTTAATCAATGTACCTCAAATATTATTTCAACACATAGTCAATGTAAAATTTATAAGCCAGGCATGGCACTGCACACCTGCATTCCCAGTTATTCTGGAGGAGACTGAGGTGGCCAGATCACTTGAGCCCACAAGTTGGAGACCACACTGGACAACATAGCAAGACCTTATCTTTTTTAAAAAATTAATTACATAATGGTGGAAATTAAGCTTAACTGCCAACTTGACTAGATTAAGAGACTCATGGAGAGGCGGTTGGATCACATGGTACTATGCTCATCAGTGGATTAATCGCCAAGGTTCATTGCTAATTGTGCTGCTAGGAGGTAGGGTCCAAAGGTTACTAGGGGCATGCCATTGGAGGGCATATCTCTCACTGGCGCTCTTTCCCTGTGTTCTGCTTCCAGCCCTCCATGAAGTGAGCAGCTTTGCTCTACCAAGCCCCTCCTCCATGATGCTCCTGCCTTAGAGCCAGTGGGCCATGGACTAAATCCCCTGGAAATATCAGTCAAATTAAACTTCTCTTCCTTTAAGTTGCAGATGTCAAAGGAGCCAAAAACAAACCCTGGAAAAAAATATCTTTAATAAATGGTGCCAGAAAAATTGGCTATCCATGTGCAGGAAGATTGAATCTAGACCCATATCTCTCACCATATACTAAACTAAAATCAAAATAGATCGAAGTGTAAATGTTAAAACAGAAACACTTAATCTGCTGGAAGATAAAATCAGTAAAACTCTTGAAGACATAGGCATAGGCAGACTTTCTGAAGAGAGCTGCAGTGGCACAAGAAATAATACCAAGAATCAACAAATGGAATCATATCACATTAAAAACTTCTGCCTAGTAAAAGAAACAACCAATAGAGTGAAGAGACAACTTATGGAATGGGAAGATTTTTCTGCTTCCTATTCCTCACAGAGAGTACTAATATCTAGAATATAAAAAGAATTCAAGGGGCCGAAGATTTAGCTCCGCAGCACAGTGCCTGCCTGGCAAGCACAAGGTCCTGAGTTTGATCCCCAGTACCAAAAAAAAACACAAAAAAAAACAGAACTCAAAAAATTAATTCCCCACAAAAAATACCCAATCAAAAAATGGGCAACTGAAATTAACAGACTTTTCTCATAAGAAGTACAATGTCCAATAAATATATGAAACAACATCACTAGCCATTAGAGAAATGCAAATTAAAACAACACTGATATTACATTTTATTTCACAAAGAATGGCTATCATCAAGAAATCAAACAATAACAAATGCTGGCGAGGCTGAAGGGAAAAAGGAACTTTTCTACCTTGTTGGTAGGAATGTAGTCTAGTACAACCATAATGGAAATCTGTATAGAGATTCCTCAAAATCTAAAACTAGAAATTCCATTTGATCCAGGTATTCCCCTTCTAGGCATCTTCTTAAAAGAGTTAAAGACATCATATTAAAGTGATATATGCATACCCATGTTTATAGCAGCATAACTCATAACAGCTGAAAGCAGCCTATATGTTCATCAGCCGTTGAATGGATAAAGGAAATGTGGTATTTATATATAATGAGGTACTACTCTGCCATAAAGAAGGGCAAACTTGCGTCATTCATAGGAAAATGGGTGCACCTTGAGATCATAAAGTTAAGTGAAATAAATCAGACACACAACCTCTTACATGAGAAACCCAAAATATAAAGAACAAAATCAAAGATAGATATTAGGAAGTAGGGAGGTAGATCTTCTTCAAATGAAAAGAGGATCAAGAGATAGAGGAAAGGAGAAGGGAGGGGAGGGAAAGGAGATGAAAAAAGAATTGAGATGTGCTATGTACATGTACCAACTCCAACAAGGAATGTAATCAGTATGTAATGTAAATATGTACTAATAAAAAATAAAAACAACAAAAAAGTTGCAAGGGTCAGATATTTGCTCCAGCAACAGGAAAGCAGACTAATATATTCATTAATTTCTTACAAACTTGTTTATGAGAATTTACATACTTTGCTGTTATTTGTAAAGTGACTTAAGCCTTGAGGTCCTTACTGCACATCTCAGTTGAGTCTGGCCAAGTTCTTTGCTCCACAGCCACCTGTAGCTAGTGGCTACCAGACTGCACAGTGCGGTCCTGAACACATGATTTTCCAGTTCAGTTCCACGGCGCCCAGCCTTCCTCAGGAGTGTTCAAGAGTTCCCTGAATGTTTGGTTTTAATTTCATTCTTAGTGCATTTTTTTTAACTATTTAAAAACTAATGTAAAAATATTCACACTGAAAGATATTCCACCCCAAATTTTAACACATTGAAAAAAATCAATTAGGAAAACTTGTGTCCGTATTTGAAAGGAAATATTACTTAATTCATCCTCTTATAGGATAAGAGGACATCTTATCTCTGTTAACATTTCTTCTCTGTTTTAAATATTAGTACCTTCTATTGGATCTCAAGTAATAACAATGACCAACATTTACCGTATATTTACCATGTGCTTTTTGAGCACCATTTTGGCAAACTCTCAAAGAAATCTTTGAGGTAGGTAACATTATTCCCCTCATTTTCAGAGGAAGATACCGAGGCGAGGGAGTTCAGCAACTTGCCCAAGATGACAAGGATAATATCAGGGTTCAAACCCAACCCAGGCTGTCTAACTTCTAAACTGAAGATCTTAAGCCCAGACCTGCCATTCCATAGAAATTCTGAATGTTGCCAAACTCCAGGCTTCCTCGTACTGAGTACTGACGTCTCCCTGCACCCCAGGCTCCCAGCCTCGATCACTCACCTTCTTGCGAGACCCTCACACACACACCAGAGCTTTCTGTTTAGATACTAGTGTGTGTCCATATTAGCTGTGGTCCCTTTGTAGCCAGGATAAAGCATTTTAAGTCCTACTTAGCCCCTAACCACCTGGGGAGAGGATGGAGTTTATCCTATAAATGATATGAAGCCAGTGAGGGGTTTAAGCAAAGGGAGTGACAAAAAAAAAAGATCAGATTTGCATTTTAGAAAGCTCATTCTAGAAGCAGCAGGGAAGATGGTTTGGAGACTGTTGGAACTGGTAAAAGGAAACCAACTTAAAAGCCATTAGTGTGGGTGATAGCAGATATGAGAGGGGGCCACAAATGATAAAATTACTGAGTCTTAGTGATTCAGTCATCATTGAGTGGGGACAACAGAAAAAGTCAAAGATGATGGTGAGACCACTGGCTGAATTTTAGAAAATACATGAAGTCTAGGTTGAGGAAAATGAGTAGACATGATGAGTTCAGATTTTAATATTGGCGTTGACATTGTAGAGCAGTGCCTCAGTCCATGAACTTAATTTTTACAATTCTGTTTGCAAACTGAATTGGATGAGAACTGAATAAAATTTCCCCATAAACTCAACATTGAACCTAACCATTGAATTTGAATATCCATTCAACTCTCTGCCATCTGCCACAGAAATTCAATCTGGGGAATTCATTCAGATTTACAGTGGGCCCTAACCCATATAGCCCAACCATGGTAACCTATCCCGTGATCATCCCCCTTGCCAAGGATTGATTTGGAGCAGAAGTCTAGGCCAGTGAGCACATAGCATTCCCTTTGTGATTTCATTGCTGTAGGGGTTGTGAGTTGGTCCATTCAGACCAAAGAAAAGCACCTGTCTCTGACAGTTGTGAGAGAGGAGCTCTCTGCTAAGGACAAGGAAACAAATATCCTGATTTCTACTGACAGCAATCCTCCAACTCAAGAGGCTTGGGATAAGGCAGTTCTGGGAGAAGAGTATAATGGAGACACAGAGAAAACACTATCCTTCCCTGAACCACTGGATCAAGCCACCAAGAAGGTCAGCCTATCCTCTAATGTGAGCCAATAAATTTCCTTCTGGTCACTCCTTTGCAGTGCTTGGGATCAAACCCAGGGATTCATGAATGCTAGGCAAACGTTCTATCACTGATCTACATCCCCTTCCCCAATTCCTAAGTTAGGAATTTTTGCTACGTATAGCCCAAGCATCCTAACTAACAGAGGTATGTTGAATTGAGGCAACACAGTATATGGAGACCCCTGATCTGTACAATGAAGCATTTCCAGGGTGACCTGTGGACACTTTTTTAGTAGTGTCTATCAGACACATAGCTCTTAAATCTTGCAGTTCAGGAAAGAGAGCGAGCTAAAGATGCAGATCTGGTGTCATCTGATAGAATTTAAACTGAAGAAATAGATGAAACTATAATGATCCAAGAAAGCACATGGAATGTGGACAAGAAGAAGATCAGGCTTAAGGACAGATCCCTGGGAAGCTCTGACACTGGGAGAGCTCTATTACTCTATGGAAGAAAAAGAATAAGAAGTAAAGGAGGAAATCTGGGTTTAGGGCAGACACTAAAGGTCATGATCATGGAAATACAGAAAGAAGAACAAGTTGGGAAGAAATGAGAGATGGAGTAGGAGAGAAGGGCAGCTGCTGAATGGTGAAGAACACTGTGGAAAGAGCCATCAAGAGAGACGGAGGGGGAACATTAATTGAAGTGGAGACCAAGATTCTTGAACCAGACCTTAAGTACAGTGGTCTAAATAAAATAGAAGCTCCTTTCTCTTTCATGCAACAGAAGGAGAGAGAGGGAGAGGGAGAGGGAGAGGGGAGAGAGAGAAAGAAGAGAGAGAGAGAGAGAGAGAGAGAGAGAGAGAGAGAGAGAGAGAGAGAGAGAGTCAGAGAGAGAGAGTCAGAGTCCAGAGAAGTGGCTGGTTCTTTTCCACAAGGTCTCAAGGGTCCGTCTATCCAGGGGCTTGGCAGCTCCATGTCAGACTGTGATCTGGAAGTTACACACTTCATTTTGGCAAGACCTGAGGACATGAGCACATTTGGCTAATTGGTCATATTTTTCCTTAAAACTCAGGGAGCTTTGAGCAAAAGGAAGGAGAGTTTAGACATTTGGAGACATTCGGAGTCTAGGCTCAGCCACTGGGTTACAGGAAGTTGTGGTAGGTATTATACAGGCAACCACCCCTCTCCTTCTCTGGGTTAGGCCCATCTGTACTAGTTCCTTACCCCAGTCAAATGGATAATCTTAGAAGGCCCTGAAGAATTTTAGGCTCTCTACTCACAGCATGTCAGCTGCCACTCCCTCACCCACTCGAGATGGCTTTGAAACCCAGCTAATCCTGTATGACCTGAGGGCTGTGCCCACCTCTCCTTTCTCCTCCCTGAGCCCTGGCCAGTCTGCCAGCCTAGCTTGGAAAATACACAGCAAAGCCAAGCAGAAAGGGAGAACGTATCACATTCAGGGGTTGTGCACTCTGCGGGTCATGACTCCCTTTTTATTTTTCATCTTCTCCTAACCACTGCCCCTTCCTCAAAATGCATTTTCTTGGCCTCACATAAAGCCATTTTTCTTTTCCCTCTCCTCCCCTTCACAAATACAACCTTTGACTTGTTTCCAAAACTCCTGCAGTCTGGCATCTGCCCCATCACTCAGCTAAAACTGTCACTGAAGTCATTAAATTTAATGGCCTCTTCCCAGCCCTCTTCCTCCTCCACCTGGCTGGGTCTTGTTAGGCACAATTGACACCCCTTTCTTGAGCTTCATCCCTTCACTGCTATGATGTGCTGCTCTGCCCATCTGCCCTCTACCACTCTCTCCTTTCATATCCTCTAGTCCTGCTATTCATGTTTCTTTCTGTGACTCCTAAAGAAGAGGATAAAGGCCAACACAATGTCTGTATAAGAGTAGTCATCCTACTAGCCTGGTAGAATAGAAAAGCCATAACCTGAGCACAAATCCAGATTTGCCACCTCTTTGCTGTGTGGCCTTGTCAAGTTACTTAGTATCTCAGAGTCCATTTTCTCTTTCACTGTGTATTATTAGGCTAGGCAACTACCTAATAAACAACCTTCCCAAGGCTTTAATCTAACAAATATCACATGAGAGTCCAATGAAAGTGAGCAAAGGCCAGGGAACTATTACCTAGAATTGTAGAGAAATTCAGTCTAATAGCTCAGAGCCCTCCACTAGATTTTTCTTTTCTCAGCATCCCACAAGGTAAAAGAGTGAGTAAATGTGTGTGAAGAAGATTTCATATAATATCCTATAGTGGTCAGATATGCAGGGAGCATCTATTACTCCTGCCCATATTCCATTGGCCAGAACTACCACATGACTCAGCATGATAGCCAGGCATGCTGGGAAATGTAGTTCCTGGAGAAAGAAGAACAAGGATTTCATGAACACATAGTGTCCTCTCTACCACAGGGTTGCTAAGAAAATAGAAATCATAGAAGTAAATCCTATGACTTTTCTGGGACATAATAGTTACTAATGAATAGTGGTCATTAATTAAAAAATCATTTTTTAACTTAGTCAACTTTCCCAAGTGTTTAAATCTGTGCAAACATAGTCTGAGGTAAACAGGAGGCTGAGGAAACAGACAAAGAGGAAAACAAAGGTGTGCACAGAAATGAAAGTGCAGGACAGGTTTGGAAGCATAGGGGTAGAATGGGTTTGGGAGGTTCCCAGAGAACAGAGAGCCCATTGGAATTGAGCATAGCCTCTGATTTCTCAGCCAACCCTGGTTCCCACTTGAGCCAGAAGGGGCTTAGAAAGATCAGAGTTTCCTTGGAAACCATTTCTCTGGCCCTCTCTGCATGTTATCAGCCAAGTTGGTTGTAATCAAACCCCCACGGGGCAGAGAATGAGCTCTCAAACTGCCATCCTGGGGTTCCATCCAAATTGCTTGCATTTCCTATTTAAATTGGTAATTTCCCCACAAGTGTTCCCCCTGCCCATCCAGAGATTTGTTGAAAAGAGGAAGCTCTGGATGTATATCCCCCAAATCACAGCCCAGAGTCCCTGGGAGTGCCTCCAACCAGGCCTGGCTCCTCTGCCAATCCTGAAGGCCTCTGGTGAAGCCAAGTATCAGGATCAACCACCAGGCTAGGATCCTCTCCACCACAAAAAGGGCCACAGATACAAGCAGTGGAGGGGAAGGACCAACAGGAGCCACAGAGGATGACTCCAGAATGGTAGGTATCATTGTCCAGATTGAATTGCTGGGAGGGGGGACATTAATGCCTTTCCAAAGTAGGATGGAGTCTGTGCCAGGCACCAATAGTCTTGAAGTACTCAGAGCTAAGGCCACAGGATTAGAGAACAGCTAGGAAAGCCCCAGGGTGTCAGGCAGGGAAATTCCAGGAGGCTCTAAGGGCCTCAACTCTGCTCCCTCAGTTACCAGCCAAGCTAGTCCCCAGCAATACTACAAGAAGGTAAATTGAACTCATCTCTTTCACTTTCAGAATGACCAGAAGGTGCATCTCAGGCAGAGACAAACACAGACACAACTTTGATGGCATGTGTGCACGTACATAGATCCTATATGTTCACAAACATGCACCAGAATCAGACTGGCACTCAGTGCACAACCACACAGACAGCCTCAAGGAACATACACGCCTGCTGACACAGTTCCACCCAGCCGTCACAGCATGATCACTGGCCGACAGACATGAAACTGAGGCAGTGCAGGGCCAGGGATGGACTCTTCTTTGCAGGTGGCTAAGGTGGGGCAGCTTGGATTCAAAATTGCTGGACAGATCCAAGGAGATTTGGCCAAATTGGGTCTAATCCAAGATTGTACATGGAGTCTGACATGGATTTGAATGTACAGCAGAGAATGGAGCACCTTGGTGGGCCTGGGTTGGGGCCTACAGGGGTGGAACAGGTTCCCAAACTGCCATGGGGAACAGCAACCAAGAAGAGCTCCTGGGAGAGGCCTTCCTGCCACAGGAGAAGCTGGTATCAGAGATTTAGGCCAGGCCAGAAGAGGTCAAACCAGGAACCCACCATTTGGCCCAGGCACTTCCAGTGACAGGACTGGGCTTGTGGGCTCTAGGTGCCCCAGGGCCTCTAGCCCTCAGATCCTGTATTGAAGAAGAAAGGTTAGGTACCTGGCCCAACCCTGCCATGCTGGCTCCCCTCACAGAGCCAGGTGGGGTCATGGTGAGTTCAGGGTCTTGGTGGGCAGAGCTTGAAAGCAGGGGACCCTCAGTGTCTGCTGTGTGAAGAGGCTGAGCTCCCAAGCCAGCTAGACCCCTGACTCTGCCATTCCCTGTGCTGCCAGGATGACACCTGGAAGAGTCCCCTCTTCCTGCAGAACTTGCCCTCAGAGAGGACTCTTCCTCCTCTCCCCCCCCCCCATTGCTAACTGGAAGGGTCTCAAGCGCTAAGAGCTGGTGTCTCCTCCCAATGCAGGAGCTGTGAGCTGAACTGTACCACTGAGAAGGGTGGGGAGCGGGTGCTGGATTCCAGTGCCCACAGTGACTGTCCCCACCGTTTCTCCCCCTGCCTAGCCTTAAGAAGAATCCCACAGAGCTTACAGCCCACCTGCTCCCTTCTAAAAAACAAGTGTGAGAAAAAAACCAAGAACCACAGCAGGGTGTATGCAACCAGTTGTATGTAGCTACAACTCTCCCCGGTTTCTGGAAGAGAGGCTGCAGGGAAGGCGATGCAGGCAGGGTGAAATTTCTGAACACTCAGAGTTTCTTCACCACCCAGAATCTGTCCACCTGTGTCTCCCCCTACCTCTCTCCCCTGCTATATATTTCTGGTGTCTTTCTACCTCTCTGACTTCTGGAAGACTCTTATTTAACCTTCGAAGTCCTGTTCAGGTATTCCTTCTACTATGAAAATTTTCCCAAATATTCCTTCTGTCTGATGAATTATATACTCCTTCTTCTGGGCTACCTGCATTGTATGACTATCTATTCATGTCAATATATCTGTCTTCCTCACTAAACAAGGACCTCATTGAGGGTAGAAGCTCACTGGTGCTTGTCTCTATAGCACCATACCACCACAGGGTCTGACAGAACGTGTGCAGGAGAAGCAGTGTGAGACTGCAGTTAAGAGAGCAGGCTCTGGAATAAGCCAGACTTGAGTTTGGATTTCAGCCTGGCTCATTTAACTGTAGGACTTGAACAAGTTGTGTCAACTCTCTAAGCTTCCACTGGCCCAAATGTGAAATGAGAATAATCATCTTTATCATACCTCATGAGTTGTCCTAAGTAACAAATGATATAATGAATGTAGAGAAGCTAGTCTAGTAATAGGCATGTGAATTACCTTTGTTATTGTCCCCTGAGCATCTAAGCTGTTGATTAGTCCATACAATACCTTCCCCTTAGAAATCTCAGCAGCAAATGAATAATTGCAATCAAGTATGACAAGGTCCATGGCAAAGCAAGATCTGGGAGCCTATAAAGGAGCCACTGTGTCTGTGACCATGTGATCTACTGGCTAAGTTCATTGGCTTTGGTACCAGAAAGTCCGAGTTCAAATCCTGACTCAGACAATAACTAGTTATGTGAAATTAGATGAGTTATACAAACACTTAGAAGCTGAAAAATAATAGAAATATAATATATAAAATATACAAAATTAAACTTTTCAGAGGGTGAGCAAGAAAGACTTCCATAAGAAGGTGATTTTGGGGCCGGGGATTTAGCCCAGTGGTTCCGTCGCCTGCCTTGCAAGTGCAAGGACCCAAGTTCGATCCCCGGTACCAAAAAAGAAAAGAAGGTGATTTTGGCCTTGATGAATGCATAGGTTTCCAGGTGGAAAGAGAAAGCAAAAGCATTTCTAGCAGAAGGAACAACAAAGTCAAAGGCTGGTGCTTCCAAAGGGCCATGAAATGTTTGATGATTTCAGGTCCCGATATGAAAAGGAAATGGCAGAGAGCAACCTACAGAGAGAGACCAGATTGGAGAAGACTTAGAACGTCACACTAAGTGGTGTGTGGTATGCACTTCCAATGATTGAGTTCATCTTCTAGAATATGCCTGCCATATACATACAGGATCAATAAATATTTGTAGAAAAAATAAATGAGTGACACTCAGACCTTGACCTGGGACCCTTTCTCCATGATGGATTCTGCCAAGAATTGGCTGCAAGGCCTTGGGCATATCACATAACGTTTCTGAACTGTGTTTCTTCATCTGAAAGAATACAAGGAGTGGGCAGCACTGTCTTGCCCTCTCCAGAGGTTTTCAGGAGGAATGAATGAAAACAAGCCTGTCCATGCTTGCCACATAATGGGCTCTCATGTCCTTGGTGACAGTTACTCTCTACAAGTAACTCTGAAACTTCTGACTTACTCTATCACAAACACTTTTATGGCAAACCTTGCTCTAGAAGCTTTATTATTATCTCATTCAATCTTCTGAACCACCCTATTAAGAAGACTTTATCATCCCACTCTGTAGATCACAAGCTCAAAAACATTAAGTAACAGTCCACATGTATGATACACCTAGGATGCACAGCCAGACAGAGTCAGAGCTGACATCTTGACCCCAGTTTTTTTCATGACAAATTCTTGTCACTGCTCCAAGAATTTCTTTAAAGCAATAAGAAACTTTTTTCAGTGAAATGTGATATTGATGGTGCTACACTCTGAATATTGCCAACCTGAGTTATTTTCTCATTGCAGAGATAAAATATCCAATACCCACAAGTCAAAGGAGAAAAAGTTTATTTTGGCTCACAGCTTGTAGAGGTTTCTGTCCATCATTGGCTGGCACCAAGGCAGAGTGGCATGGCAGAGGAGAAACAGTCCATGGCAGAGCAGGCAGGAGGAGCAGTGGCAGTGAGCCTGACTTCTTTCTGTACCTTTATATTCCATCCAGGCTACAAACCTGTTGATTGGTGTTACCCATACCCAAGGTAGGGCTTCCATTATCCACACCCAATTTATGCTAAATCAATTTAGTTACCACACACCCTTAATTCATATTCTCATACCCTAGATCCATCCACCTCCAAAAGCCCCACCTATGAGCACATGAGGCTTTGGGGGAACATCTAGGTATAAGCCATAGCATCACCCAATATTCATGTGCTAAAATTTAGTCACCAATGTGATAGTATTAAGAGATGGGGATTTTAGGAGGTGATTAATGGGATTAATGACCTTACAAAAGAGATATGAGAGGCCCTCCTGCTCTTCTACCATGTGAGGACACAGCGTTTGTTCCCTCTGGAAGGCACAGTAACAAGGCACCATCTTGGAAGCAGAGACAGCCAGTCTCCACCTGACATCAAACCTGTGCATGTCTTGATCTTGGACTTCCCAGCCTCCTGAACTGTAAGCAATAAATTTTTCTATTGTTTACAAATTACCCAGTTCAAGGTGTTTTGCTATAGTGCCACAAATGGACTAAGACAGATGGGAACAACAATTTATAAAACAAGGCCAGCATTCTCCTCCTATGGAGGCAAGAATGCAGAGCAGCATCCCTGACCACTTTTCCCTTTTCCCCCACCCATCCATCCAGCCAGCCAGTTACCCACCCACCTCCACTGACTCCAGAGGCTCCAAGGAACACAGCCCAGAACCACTGTATTTCTCTTCCCACCATCCAACCCTCACAGACAAGAAACTTGCACAAAAGTTGAATCCACCAATGGACCTAACATCAGAAAAACAACCCCTGAGCTCAGCGGCTCGCAGAATAAAAATGTTTTCCATCTGATCCCTATCCAGTCTTCTGATAAGCCCAGCCTGCCATGTCTTAATATTCCTCTGCTAAGATGTCTGCAAGTCCCTCAGATGTCTGGTTCCAGCCTGCTAGCCTTTGAACTTGAGACATTCTAAGCATCTAGTAGTTGACTTAATAATTTGAGGAGACTTGAAAGGCACTCCAGGCAGTGGTCAGCCAGCTCACCTGCACAGAAAGTCTGGAAAGCTTGGCTGTTCTCCCTGAGGGCTCCTCTCCAGGGAAGGCTGCTTGAATCAAAGAGTTGAGGATCATGGCAAATTCATTTGCAACCACAACAGGATCCTGTTAGCAGGCTGTCCTGGGAGTGGGAGGTAGGAGAGCTAACCTATGTCTCTATCAGAAGCAGTGTCGTTGGACATTTAAAAACCAGCTATGCTTGGCTTAGCACTATCCAAGGCTGAAATTGGACTTCTATCACATGGCCCCCATGGCATCAAAACTGTGCCACAGAAAAGCCAACTCCTCGCCCTCTGACTGACAAACCACCACTGTTTAAGCTTCAGTCAGTCCCTACTGCCCTGATGGCCCTCCCGTGAAAAGGTGGAGGTGCCAAGGGAGGCCCTCAACTGTCCTCCTCCCAACAACTATCTTATTTCCCTGAAAATAAGATCTAACTGGAAAATGAGACTTAGCATAATTTTTCAGGGTACTCATAATATAAGCCCCACCCCAAAAATAAGTCCAGTTAATATCATTAGCCAGATAGATGCATTTAATATGACTGCTGCAATACATGATGGACATATTGAATTATAAAATAATATGTATAATTAAATATAAATATTATTGACATTAATACTTAAATGAGAGTATAAATCATAATTAAGTATTTGTAAATACCCAGGCAGGTGCTTTTGGACAAGAAGTAAATGCTATGTAAACAGATGAACTGGAGACTTATCGCAAAATGACCAATTGGAATACAGACACAAGGCATGAATAACATACACTCTTGATAACTAACGGACATGGCTGTGTCTAATATGAATCTTCATAATCCAATACATCATGTGTTATAACAAACATACTTAATGCACGTGTATGAAATAAAGAAACATTTTCTGAATTCTAGCACCTGCAATTTTTCACCTCTTTTGTGTGGCTCATCATTCTTAACCATCTGCGTTATTGTTGCCACTACTATCTCAAAAGTCTTCAACTAACACTTGATTTAGTGAAAACTTTGTGAAACGTGGCCTGCAAGAGGTCATGACTTGGGTGACGAATTCATGGGATAAAATCACTGACAGCTGTGTTGCCAATGCACTATGAGCAGGCTACATGGATAAGAAGTGCTCACTTAAGGACAGCTCTGCCCTATTGCTGGGCATGAGAGATCGGGGCCAATGGTTCTACAGAAAATGAAGTCATAAGAAATTCAGGCTGAAATGCCGGATTTGGAGAGCTATGATAATATCCCACAACTGCACTTGAATAAATGTAGAATTTTGAACATGAATCAATGTAGACTGTGTACATGAAAAAACAAGGCTTATCCTGAAAATAAGCCCTATTGTATCTTTTGGAGCAAAAATTAATATAAGACCTGGCCTTATTTCGCAGGAAATAGGGTACCCTCATGATCCCCATCTCAGAGGGAAGAAGTCCCTCCTGTGTCCAAGGCCAGCCCTGCAGTCTCTCTCCGCTTCTCATACTCCCTCAAGGATCTGCACCTACAACTTCCGCCTTGCCCCTCATCAAGGACAGGCTCAAGATCCCTCTGGACTGGAGATGGCTTTCCCGGGGCTGTCTCAGCACTGGAGGTGATTAATCTGAGTCAAGTCCAGGTTCTGTCACTCACTGGCTGGATCATCTCATCTCTGTCTCGCTTTCTACATCTGTAAAGTCCCTACTACTTGGGGAGTATTGCTGCAAAAGGAGATGGTGCCGCCTGAGAAGGTGCTTGCTCTATCTTACTTAAGGAAAACTGTCATTATTATGAATACCAGCTCCCCAGCCTACCAAGTTAGTGGACTATCTCTCTTACTGTCTTCATTACCAGGCTTCTTATGTTTCCTGAGACCCTCGAACCCTTCAACAAATCCAAACCATACACTGCCCATATTCTTTTCACCCCGTCACCAGCAACCCCTAGGAACCTAACGCAATGCCATCCTCCCAGCTTCTACCTGACACCCTCATCACGGATACCCACCTGTTGTTTTCCTCAAGTTCTCTCCTCCTCCCTTCCTTATGAACATCTCTTCTCTGCATCCTAGTCCACTCGCTACTTATTAGAATCACTTGAGGGGCTTAAAACTACCAGTACCCAGTCCCTCTCTCCCAGGAGTCTCAAGTAGTTGGTCTTGGGAAAGTCTGAGTTTTAAAATGCATCTGGGTTTGAGAATCACATTCTTGGATGAAAATATGCCCTTGGTTTTTGTGTTAAAACTAAATTCAGCTGTACAGAAAAAGAAACAAAATAACAGTGGCTTAGATAAGATAGAAACTCCTACTGCCTCAAGGCACAAAATGGCTCCTTTAGCTTCACATCCTCCTTCCAGCCTGCAGAGGGGAGTAAAGACTGGCAAAGGTGCAGAGGAAACACTACCCCTTACTCCTCATTAGCCACAACTTAGCACATGGCCACACTCAGCTTCATAGGAGGTTGAGTCTTTATTGTAGATGGGATTCTGAATACTGAGGAAAAAAGAGAGCAGTCTCTGAAATAATGTACCCCTTCTCTCTCTACACCCCATTTTGTGACAATCCTAAACTTCAACTACTGCACCTGTACACTTCCCCAAATCAACAGCAGACCCCTCAAATAATGTCCAAATCTGAACTTGAACCTATCAGACCAAGATCAGGAGGAAGCAAGTATTTGGGAGATTAGAGGCATAGGTAGAGTCCTAGCTGTAAAACTCCAGCAACCCTGGATGTGTGCCTCAGCCTCCCTGGGCCTTAGTTTTCTCATCTGTGTAATAAGAACCATATTTTATACATTTTTGGGAAGATCAACTGGTTGCTTACATAAAAACATCTGACATAATGCCTTATATATAGCTCAATACATGTTACATTCCTCCCAAATTCATAATGTTTGACCATCAACCCCTGTGGACAAGACCCCTAGTGTGGCAGTGACCATACAGCTCTTTGTTAGGAAAATATCTGAGATGGTAGAAGGGGGAAAGTGAGAGAAAAAGAAGGGAGAGATGATCTATTCCCTTAAAAAAAAATGGATTCTCCTGTCCAAAGACTTCTCAGGAGATATGATAACTCCTCAAGAACTAACCAACTCTGAGGGCTCAAGAGTAACCACCCCCCCAGGGTGTTCTGCACCACCACTCCCCACCTTTAAGGAAATCTCCTTTGTCTCCTTCATGCTCCTATTGTGTATCTATTGTGGTTCCTGACTGCAGGGTTGGAGGACAGATAGTGTTGATCTAACTCAAAAGTTTGGTCAGGGCTGGGGATTTAGCTCAGTGGTTCTGGCTCCTGCCTCGCAAGCGCAAGTTCCTGAGTTCAATCTCCGGTATCAAAAAAAAAAAAAAAAAAAAAGTTTGGTCAACTTCACAATTCTGTAGTTATGGACTGACCAATTTCCCAAATATAGACTTATCCTGGATCCAGCCACAGATCACTGCAGACCCCAGTCACAGACTACTATGGATTGGGCCTTCCTACATCTTTGCTACTCAGTGTATATAACCCAGTAAACCTAGCATCATCTCAGAGCTTGTTAAAAGTTCAGAATCCCAGGCTCCACCTGAGACTACTTAAATCGGAATCTGTATTAACATTTAAAAGCAACTCGAGTTTCTCATGGGTAGGTGGAGCTACATCGTTTGAGGCTTCAGATTTATCTTATCTTCCTTCAGGAGAGAAATAATTTGACACCGATGGAGGTCATTGGTGTCTCTCCTGTCATTGGTGTTTCTCCCCTGTGTCTCTCCTTTCCTTCTTCTCTTTCCCTAGAAAGCCGACATCCCCAAGGTGACTCCTACTGTCCTAGGTAGGACCCCAAGCCCCTGTTCACTCCTACTCCATCCATAACTTACTTCTGCTGATCCAAGTCCTTCCAATTTTCCTGCCTGACAATGAGCATAGCTGGTAGGAAATCCTGCCATATTGTGTTTATTTGAATATTATATCACAAGTTTATTGGGTAAGATGGAAAGAAAGCATGTCAGACACCTATTAGAGTACCAGAAACATGGAAAACAGCCAATAAGTAGTAGCTATCCTTATGCCAGCACATGACTTTTACTATCACTAAATGTGCCCAAGCCAGAGCTTCATCACCAGTACCCAATACCCAGCACCAATACAGAGCGGGTTTCAGGTGTGACTTCAATCTGATTCAGTTCAGTGGAAGGAGAGATGGCCGACACAGGATTGGCCAATGAAGAGAGGAGATTACAGACAGGAAGCTGAGCCCAGATATAAGGACAGGTAAACAGGGCATATGTTTGCAGAATAAGAGGAAACCAGCTTAGCAATAATGGGAGACAGTCAGAAGAGAAGCAGGTGATATAAACAGAAAGATGGTAGAGGTCAGTGCTGGACCTTAAAGGCCAAGTAAAGAATTATGGATTTTATACCGAAGGTAACAGAGAACCATGAGAGTCTTAGAAAGTAGAAACCTGGCACCAAGTGCAGAAATAGGAGTAAACTAGAGCATTCTGTAGTGGTGAAGAGGAGAGAATGGATGCAGGATACATGACTGGGGTAACAAAAGGAAAGACCCTAGTGGGTTTGTCGAACAGTTGAGTATGATAAGGAGGAAAGTAGAGGATCCATTGGACAATGATGATGGTGACATCAGTAACAGACAAGGCAGCCCAGAGTCAGAAATGCTTGCAAGTGGAAAGGTTTTGTTTAGAACTCCATTCCCTCACCCAATCAGTATGCTACGCACTTCTTCGGGCTCTGCATATGTCATGGAGTACAGAGTTGACAGCATTCCTGCTCTCAAGGAAGGTACAGCCTAGTGACAGAAAGACACCGAGGTGCCCATGGGACATCCAGGAGGCAATATATAGAAATACAGTGAGCAGCCAGGGCTGGAGGCAGTTTTGGATTCATTCTCACAGCTGCCCTGGATGCATATTTCAAAAGCCGTCAAGAGCAGGAGAGATCTTCTTTTAGCCTTCAACCTTACATTTTCCACACTACCCAGCCAAGGTCAGTGTCCTTCTACAGGGCCTGCTCCAAGGCAAGCATGGCATCTCCCTTTTTGATTACTTACTGGTAGGGAGTCTCATGATTGCAATCATCTGATTAAGGATTCATGCTCTCAACAGAGCTGAGCAGACACAAGCCAAAGAACCTGGGCCAGGTAGAACTGTTCTTGGCTAACCCGTGAGGTAGAGCAGGATTTTCTGCAGCAGTGTGCATAGATACCCAAGCCTTCATCCCCACAGTTCACTTCCTTCCTGCACATCCTGTCTCCCACATGTCTCTGGAGCTCCCAGTGAACCAGGTGGCCACCACTTCCTCCACCTGTCTAAATTCAGATTCATCTCCCTCTCTATCCAATCTCTAGTCCTTGCTTCTTAACTCAGGCACACACAGACACACGCACACACACACACACACACACACATACTCACACACACACACACTTCTGGTCCTTGTATATCCAATGAAGCAAACAAATCCACAGTAAATATGATAGGTAATAAATAGTAAGGATTTGGAGGCAGATTACATGCATGATACATACTACAGAAATGATATCTTCATCTACTCTAATTGTACACGTTATAATTTGCTGTGAGTTCTCTAGTCATTGGCAATTGATGTTTATATCTCTTTTATACAACCCACACGCTAATACTAAGTAGTATAAATGAGGCAGAAGTTTCAGGCCATCTCTCTCTTTCTCTAGATCTACAATCTTCTGGTTCTCACCCTTGGGCAAGAGGCCATCCCCAGGAAATAGCACTGCAGTGTAGAAGCTATCGTGGTGTGCTCTCTGCTGTGGTTTACAGGAATACACCATAAGAGGTACTCCTTTCCTTTCAAACTCTACTCCTCCAGCAATTTCATCAGCCTGGACCAAAAGCCTTAAATATACACATTTCCTTTGACTCAGTGATTTTACTTCCAGAAACTTATTCTGAAGAAAATGTGTACAAGGATGCTTGTGGAGCACTCTTTAAAATAGCTACACATGAAAAAGGAAAGACCCTAGACATAACACGTACACAGTGGGACGGTATGCAGGTTATTTACCCTGTGTCTCTCAGCCTGAATCCACCCTTCCAGAGACTCCTGTTGCTGGGGCCAGGACTCTGCACACGACGCTTCCCAGTCTCCAGGACCAGCTGGCTTCCTGTTAGGTTCCAGCAGTAGGAGGTGCTTGAGGAAGACTGGAAGGCAAGCCGAGGAGAGACAGGGCTCAGTTCCTGTTATTCCCTTTCCTGCCAGCACCACTCCAGCAGCAGCAGCAGCCAGCTCCAGTCTGCACTCTCCATCCACACTCCCAAGCCCGACCTCATCACTCCTCCCACGCACCAGCAGCAGCTGGCTGGTCCCCCTTCCAAGGTTCATGTATCAGCTCTGCAGGACCTGGGCTCTGAGCTCCTAGGTCCTAGTGTCCACATATGTTTTCTTTTGTTTTGTTTTGTTGTCACCGGGGATTGAACTCGGGTCCTTGCGCTTGCGGGGGGGGGGGGGGGGGGGCAGGCGGCGGAACCACTGAGCTAAATCCCCGGCCCCCCACATACTTTTTCTTTCATTCCTCTAGCCTTAAGAATAGTACCTCCTCCCTGCAGTGATTGTCTCTAAGTTTCCCCTGTGTTCCTTTCTTATTCTATCTGTTTCCCAACACCTTTGTAGCCAATTCCCTGCATTAAACTCCCTCTGTCTGAAATACCTTGTGTGTGGTCAAATCTCTCACCTGGTGAATATAGATGCCATTTCACACCCAGGAGATGGGAAAAAGTATGTACAAAAGTAACAGCCCCAGGGCTAGTTAGGATGCAAAGCAATAGGAAATCTTACACTTTGCTGATAGGACTATAAATTTATAGCCATTTTAGAGAACAATTTGACAGGTAATAAATAGTAAAGTTAAACTGCCTACTCTGCAATTCCAGTCCTTAGTGAATTCTAAAGAAACTCTCACAGGTTACACAACAAGGGTACATCATTATTTATTTTTCCTACCAGTAAGAAATGGATGAATCCATTGTGAAATACTCTTTTAACACAGTAGTTAAAAATGAGTAAATGAAAGTTACATATAGGAACAATAAATGAAAGTTACATATAGGAAGATAGAGAAAACCTGTAAATATAATTTTAAATAAAGAAAGAATCTATAAAAGATTGTATACAGTAGCATATCATTTATATATGCAAAATTTTAAAGCCTACAAAGCAATTCCATATGTTGCTAATGGATCCACTTAGATATCAAAAAAGTATATACCATGCATAGCAACCTAAGTTATTTAGAATCATTAACTCTAAAATAATGGTTACTCACGGGGCAGGAAAGGAAACAGAATCATGAAAGAGAACACAGAGGTTAGTTCTCTTTTTTTATGAGTTATCTTTATTTTCTTTTTTCAGTACCAGGAATCAAACTCAGGACCTTGCACTTGGCAGGCAGGCGCATTACCACTGAGCTACATCCCAAGCCCTTTATAGACGTTATTTCTCAAGCTTAAGTACCATTAACAGGGAGATTGGAAGGAAGGATCTTAGAGAGTGGGATAAGAGTCTGTAGTTAGGAAAGTGAAAAAATAAACATGTTTTTCATGGCATCATTAAAATTATTATGTAAACACGTGACTTATTGACATGAAGAGTTAAAAAAATATTCAAATTAAAGGTACAATACACTATGCATTTCATTACTTTTTTTTTTCCAGTATTGGAAATTGAACCTTTCCATTGAGGGCTTTGCATTGAGATACAACCCCAGCCCTTTTCATTTCTTTATTTTGAGACAAAGTCTCACTAAACTGCCAACTTACCCAGGCTAGGATCAAATTTGTAATCCTCCTGCCTCAGCCTCCCAGAGTGTTGGGATTACAAGCATCTGCCACCACACCGGATATCATTACCCCCTTTTTTTTTTTAAATAAAATGCAACATGTATGTGAGCATGGGGGTAATAGGCCAAAAGGGTAATGATCTGACACTTAAACTTGATTGTATCAACTTGATTGGCTTAGGAACTGCCCATGGGATTGGTGGAGCACACTTCTGAGTGTGTCTGGGTGAGCCATGGAGGCCTGACCTTGGTATTCTATCTGGTCCCTAACCTGTCCTCTCAGGATTACTTCCTTGCTCTACTTCCTGCAGCCATGAACTAAGCAGCATTGCTACCTCACATCCTTCTACCATGGTGTTCCTGCCATGGAGCCAGCTGACTGTGGACCAAATCCCTTTAAAATATGAGACAAATTAAACCTGTCCCTTAAATTGTGAGTATCAGGGATTGTATATTAGCAACAGGAAAGCTGACTGATACAAGTCTTTACCTCTGGGTAAGTGGGTTGTGGATGACTTTTTTTCTACTTTGTTATATTTATCTGTATTTTCTATGTTTCTAAAGCAAATGTGAGCTTCTTATATAATAAATTCTTAAGGATTTGTAAAAATTTACTCTTACAGGGCTGGGGATTTAGCTCAGTGGTTTCTCTGCCTGCTGCTTAAGCTAAGGACCCGAGTTCGACCCCCGGTACCAAAACAAAAAAATTTACTCTTACAGAAAATCCTTATCCACTGCTGTGATTTTAACAGCTCACCAAGGGGTTTCCTAAAGCATGCTACATAAGAGGATTTTAGGTGATGTAATGCAGATTATGGTTTATTTTCACAAGAATGTATATATTTTAACATCTTTTACAAAATAAGTTAGCTCATCAACCCATGATTCAACTGACATTCAATTTTAAAATAAAATTCCTGAAGTGCAGGGGAAAAGTGTTTTCAATAAGTAGTGCTGGGTCTGAGGGCTATCCATACAGGAAAAAAAAAATCTGATTTAGACCCCCTGCCTCACCATGTGTAAAAATCAATTCCACCAGGGATTTAGCTCAGTGGTTCCACTGCCTGCCTCATAACCACAAGGTCCCAAGTTCAATCTCCGGTACCAAAAAAAAAAAAAAAAATCAATTCCACGCTGGACATGGTGGTGCAGCCTGTAACCCCAGCATTCAAGAGGCTGAGGCAGGGGGGATCGCAGTGAGTTCAAGGCAAGCCTGGGCTACATAGTGAGTCCAAGATCAGCCTGAACTACAAAGTGAGACCCTGTCATACAAAAAAAAAAAAAATCAATTCCATGTATCCTGCATGTTACAGACAAAACAAGAAAGCTTCTAGATGGTAAGCATAGAACAATCTATTTCTGCCTTTGGGGTGCAAAGATTTCAACAGAACAAAAAATTACTAATCATTTAGGAAAAGATTGATAACCAGACTACTTTAAACTTAAGAATTTCTGGGCCGGGGATTTAGCTCAGTGGTTTCGCTGCCTGTGGCGCAAGCGCAAACAGCTGAGTTCGATCCCCAGTACCAAAAAAAAAAAAAAAAGAATTTCTACTTGCAGAAAGGCACAGTTAGGAGAGTAAAATAAACACCACAGGAGATAGTTGGAATATTTATAACCAGCATTAGACTCAACAATCAAAATACATAAAGAAGCCCTACAACCCTATTGTAAAAAGACAGGCAATGCAATTGAAAAATGAGCCAAAGACTTAAACAGGCACTTCACAAAAGATGCCCAAACATCTGATAAACACATTACATGTGAGGAGCACTTGTGGAGACTTGGCAATGTCCTTGTTCTTAATCTGAGGAGTGATTAGATGGATACATTCTCTCAGAGTTTCCAAATTTTCAATCTATAGAGCAACACACTGAAGACCTGTGTGCTTTTCAGAATGCACAATACACTACCACAAAAGTATTATTGTAAAAAAGAAATGAGTAAGAAAAAGTAAGTCATATTTTGACATTTTTATTGATCTAAAGCAGTTTAGAAAGATAACAATGCATTTTGTAATTTTGAAAAGAAACAATAGGAAGAGAAAGCAAACATAAATAAAAATGATTACCTTAGGGAGAAAAAACAAGACAAGGGGAAGGGAATAGCAATAAACAATTGGACTCCTCTGCATGTGTTTTTAACAGTCTCGATCCACAGTTACATCAGTAATATAATTTCAAAATGAATGAATTCAAGTTATTAATTTAAAATTTAAAATTAAGTTAAAAATAGAGCTGGTAGGGCTGGGGATTTAGCTCAGTGGTTTTGCTGCCTGCTGTGCAAGAGCAAGAACCCAAGTTTGATCCCTGGTACACCCCCCCGCCAAAAAAAATAGAGCTGGTATACAGATAAAGCAAAAATTGTAACAGTGTTAACCTGAGTGGCTGAAGCCATGCTATATGTACATGAGATTCCCATCTAGGTGTGGATGGACAGGCCACTACCCTGTCCCATCAACATGGGCAAACATTGCTACTCTAGCATAGCTCCTTCCTCCTGAACCAAGGTTCCACCTCAGAAACCAGCTCAATGAAGTAATGGACCAGAAGTCAATATATGCTTGTCATCTTTATCCTGTGATAGCAGGACTTGAAGAAGTAGGCCTGAGCCATCATGAACCTACCAGGTCTCCTAACCTATTATTTACTAATGGAAGCCAAAGAGGTGGAGTGGCTTGCCCAAGGACATGCCAGAAGTTTAATTTTCCGTCTGCAATACCATCACTGTCTTAGTTATTTTCTTGCTGATGAGACAAAATACCAGATATCCAAAGTTAAAGGAGGAAAGGTTTATTTTTACTTCACAGTTTGTAGAGGTTTTAGTATATAACTGGCTGGCTCCAAGGCAGGGTGACATGGCAGAGGGGCCTGGCAGAGGAGAAACAGTCCATGGCATGGCAGGCAGGAAGCACCAGGGCCTTCCTTCTTTGCCTTTTTATTCTATCCAGGCTACAAGCCCATTGGTTGGTGCCACCCACAGCCAGGGTGGGTCTTCCCTCTTCAGTAAGTCCATCATCCACACCCAGAACTAAGCATACTAAACCAATCAGTGAACTAATCCAGTATCACACACCCATAATCTGATATCACACATTCATGATCCAGTCATTCCCAAAAGGCCCATGTATGAGGGCATGAGGCTTTAGGGGGACATCTAGATATAAACCATAAAAATCACCAAGACCTTAACATCCCAGCCTAAGAAAACAAACCCCTAGGTGGGTGGCACATGCCTATAATCCCAGGTGTTCTGGATGCTGAGGCAGAAGGATCACAATTTTGAGGCCAGGGTCTCTCTCACTTAGTGAGACCCTTCTCAAAAAAATAAAACAGATAGACCCCTCACTCGTCCACCAGCCATGAATACCTGGTGAACAGGAGCAGTGTGCTGGGGCCAGCTCTTTCAGAACTCCCAAGAGGAACATCACAGCTCCTCCTTCCATTGAATCTGAACCTAAATACAGAGTTAGTTCTTCCTTTACTTTAACTGCCAGGCCACATTCTACCCTAAGCACCATCACAGAGGAATCTTATTGAATCACAGTGGTGACCCTGCCACTTTGCTGCCTGGAAGTCTGCCTTAGCTCCCTATTTCTTCAGTCCTGACTCCTTAACCTGGCATTCCACTTTGTGATCAGATCTCAAAGTGTCTTTCTTAGGGCTGGGGATTTAGCTCAGTGGTGCCGCTGCCTGCCTCAAAAGCACAAGGTCCTGAGTTCAGTCCTTGGTACCAAAAAAAAAAGAAAAGAAAAAATGTCTTCCTCTTACTATCAGCTTACTGCTTCCTATAAACACCAGCGCAGCCACTTTCAGACCTTTGTGCATGCTGCTCCAACCATGTTATACTTTTCACTGCATCCCAGAGAGTGCACCTGGGAGGCCTCAAGCCATTCCATGCTCTGGGATGAAGCCAGCCCATTGGGTATAACCAGAAAGCTCCAGCTGGAGCCAGATCAAAGAGCAGAAACTTTCTCTCGAGCATGCTCAACTGTCTTTGGATAAAAGACCCTTTAAGACCCTTATTAAAATGATGGACTCCATTTCTAGTTAAAGACACGGTAACACAACATTTTCTATTTAATGTCAAAAGGCAGAGAAGATACCCTAGTTAAGATTCCCAGTCCATAATGCTGGGATGGCAGGAAAACAGTTAACAATCAATCATTATCTTATTAGTCAATCGTTAATGAGAGCCCCAGTTGATTCTTAGAAGGTACCCTAAGATTGAAAATGTGTGCGCCTCACTATCTTTCCCAAAAGTGGTGGCTAAATGTTCCCCAAAACTTAGTAGAGTAAAACAACCACAATTTCATTTTGCTCCCAAATGTGTAGACTGGGAACTAGGGAAGGGAATCTCTTCCACCAAATTTTTTTTTTTTGGTACCAGGGATCAAACTCTGGACCTTGTGCTTGCTAGGCAAGCAGCAGAACCACTGAGCTAAATCCCCTTTTTCACCAGATTCTATTGATCAAAGTGATCACAACCCCTCCCAGACTGAAAAGGAAGAGAATCACACTCCACTTCTTGACAGAGACATAGCAAGGTGCCAGGATGACCAGCATGGGGAATGGGAGCTATCCTTGTGGCCATCTTTGAAAAGGGCAATCTGCCACTTGGAACTTCTCCCTGCATGCAAAATCTGGTAAAATCAACCTTGCTGCTTCCACGTGCAGCCTGGAGAGAACAACGCTTAACATTCATGAAAGTCACTTTTCAACAGGCTTCACGGTTTGCCCTTTCTGCTTCAGAAAGAGCCACAGCACCTGCATCACGCACTGCCATGGCCACACTCAGAAGTGCTCTCAGTGGCAGCTCATGTTCTCATGGATTGATAAGAAAAAATAAAATAAAATGTGTTCAGCCAGCTCCCTTTTGCATTTAGGTGGCCTCATGTCAGGGCCCAGGGTAGATTTGAGGAAAGACCCAGAATCAAAATGAAAAAGGTTCAACAAAAGGATGTCATTGCTAGAGGACAGAGAGAGTGTAAATTGGTACAACCCTTCCAAAGGGCAGCTCAGCCATATGTACCAGAGCATAAAATATGCATACCCTTTGACCCAGCATTCCCACCTCTAGACTTTAGCCCAAGAAGACAGTACAAATGCAGGAAGACATATGCACAACACATGCCCGTACTGTTGTTTAGAATAGTGAAAAATTGAAAACAGACTTTTCACTCACAAGTCAGTGATAGATTGGGCCAATAAATTGTAACTCATTATACTAATTTTCAAAGAATGAAATAAATCTATGTAGACTGATAGAGAAAAATCTCCAAGGCATATGGTTAAGTGAGGAAAAAAAGTATCTGATATATATATATATAAAATTATAAATCACGTTTATATAAAACTATGCATGCTTCAACCCAAAGAGAGGTATCTGAAAGAAGGTTCCATGAGTTGTTGCCTTTGGTGTGAATTTTGCTTGTTGCTACATCATTAAAATATTTAGCAATTATACTAATAAAAATGTTTTTAGGGCTGAGGATTGAGCTCAGTGGTTCCGCCGCCGGCCTCGAAAGCACAAGGTCCCGAGTTCGATCCCCAAAACCAAAAAAAAAAAAAAACAAAGAAAAAAATGTTTTTAAATGTTTAGCAATCATAATGACAATGGTGCCTGTATTGTGCCTACTATGTGCTGGGGATTGTTGTAAACCCCTTACATGTGTTATGTCATCTTATTCTCATAACAACCCTGAGAAGTGAATACGCTTATCTTCTCTACTGCAGAGGATGGGAATCCTCTAAGGTGTACAGAAGTCAGAGGGCTCAGCTATAGTCACACAGCCAAGACAAGAGCCACAGCAGGCTCCAGAGTCCATGCCCATAGCCATTAAGATATCTTGCCACTCTGTGGTGATTAGACATAGTATTTTTACCAAAACAACAAAGCCATTTTCTTAAAAAAGGAAAAGAAGGTCACCAACTTGGCCTTTAACTGCCTATAGCTTCCAGAAAAAACATCCATAGATCCTCATTGGGGATTTTCCTGCCCTTTTACCCTGCTGGGTGTGTAAATGTAATTCCTATGAGATAAGCTTGAGGGATGTAAAGAGTTTGGCCCAGGTAGCCCAGGAAAGAAGATGTTAAGGACATCCAGGTTGGAGGCTTAGCCCCTTGGGTGAGTGTAGAGTCCTTCAAGACTATGGCTAACCAACAGTCAAAAAAGAGAAGCGCCCCCCCCACCCCACCCCACCTCACCCCACCTCCAGACCCAAGCCACAGCTCCTGCCTCAGGCTTAATCCATGCCCATTTAAGGCTACAAATAGTATTATAAGAAACAGCTCTTTCAAACAAGACCTCAGTGGCTAGAGTGAGAGCACCAGATGGATGCTATCAAAAGAGGTAGAGTCCATGCCAGAGCCCAATCTGTGCATACCCTGGGAGTCCAGTCCACTGACATGAGGGGTGAGACCAGCCACCAGGACAAAAGTAGCCCCCAAATCCCATTATGTGGGAAAGAAAAAGTGAGACACAGAGCATGGTCCAAAGACAAGGCCAGGGAAGGGTCAGAGCACAGCTCTGTTGTGTCACTCAGTGCTCCAGCACAAACCCCCGCAGCCTCGTGACTGAGACCTGGCGCGAGCATTCTCCAAAGACCCATGCTCATGTCTGAGTTGCTGTTTCTCTCCTATCTCCATGGGTCCGTGCAAGCAGGAAAGTCAGCAGCAGCCCCTCAGATCTTCATCACCAACAAGCAAGGTGTGTGTCCCTTCTGCCCAGGGGACACAGCTGGCACTTTGGGCTTCGATGATAGGAAATATCACAGCACTTGGAGTGGAGCAGGAGGGAAGTGGTAGATGCTTATGGTTGTCAAAGGCACACCAGAGGGCTCCTGGGGGTCCCCAGAACGGCCTGGGAGGAGATTTATTGTGTTAGGAGTTGCCTGGAGCACCGAGGGGACAAGTCGCACTGGGAGTGTGTGTGGTGTGAGAAGCAGAGGGGCCTGTGCAAAGCCTCAGGCAGACAGGAAGGGAAGAGGGTTGCAAGGGACAGGGCCTTTGTGTCCTGGACCTCCCCTAGTGAGGACTGGGCTTGGTGTTTCCTCATCTTATTCCCATCACCCTCCTCTTCCTTCTCCACACTCAAAGACCTTCTCTCCCAGCTCACTTTCGGTGTCCCCACCCCCTCTCCCACACTGCTGTAGACCCCACATCTGTATCCTTTTGCCTTCTGCAGCCTGAAGAATCAGATGGCACCAACAGGCTGGAGGAAGAAGAGACCTTGCACTGGAAACTTTCTTTTTAAAGCAGAGCAAGAAACAAATGGCCCTGCAATCCACTGGGATCGCCTTGGGTTGGAAATTTAAAATGCATTAAGGTTGAGAGACCTATAAACATGTCATAACACGCTCTGCAAGTTGCTGCCTCTAAGACTCGAGGGTTTGGGAGCCCCAAAGTGCACAGGCAGGCACATTCACTGCACACAGATAGGCACACATACCCTGTCACACCCATGTCTGGAACACCCTCCTTCCGACCTCTGCACATAGGTACACGGACTGTCCCTGTGGATGGACACACCCAGACCTATGCACATGGTCCCCCAAGCAGGTATCCAAACACAGTCCCTGAACACACACTCAAGCTTCTCAGAGGAGATGGGCAAACACATGTAAATAACCTTTGTGTGTGAATCTCTGCATCCACAGATACAGATTCACGCACATAGCCACGCTATACACACACACACACACACACACACACACGTGCATATGCTTATACGCATATCACCATCAGGCACCCAGGCTGTTGCTGCAGCCCCTCCCCATTGCCTCACTCCTGTTGTTACCACCGACAGCCTACCTTCTTCACGGCAGGCACAGCAGGAGACCTTTCCACTGGTTTTGTTGCACTTTAAGTAAATGCAGTTTCCTTATCCGACCCTGCAAGTCCTACACGATCAGACTCCTGCTCCTCTCATGCCTGAACTCACCACTGCCCTGGCCCTGCTAGCACACTGACGTCCTCTCCATCTTGGGCACACCCATCCCTCTCTCACTTCAGGGCCTCTCCACACACTTGTCTACCTGCCTGGGATGCTCTTCCCCTGGCTCTTCCCGTGGCCCACACTCTTCCTCCAGGTCTCTACTAAAATGTCACCTCCTCAGAGAGGTCGTCCCTGATTACCCAGTCTAAATAGGACCCTCCCATCATTCTCATCTGAGTAACTTTTTTCCTGCAAAGCACTTCTCCCTAGGAGCATTCCTCTATGCCTATTGTCTGTCTTTCCTCCTAAACCTGCCCTGTCCAGTACAGTAACTACTGGCCACGTGTGGCTTTTTGAATTTAAATCATGTAAAATTAAATAAAACTGAAAATTCAGTTCTACAGTTGTACAAGTCACGTTCCAGTGCTCAGAAGCCTCTCATGGGCCCTGGGTGCCCTGTCAGGCAGCATGGACATTTCCACCATCCAGAATGCTCTCTGGGTGTAGCTTAGAGAGCGAGAAGCAATGTCTCAACTACTCACCGAAATGTCCACTGTACCCAGCATGGAGTCTGGCTCGGGGGAGCAGGAAATGCTTACTGATTAAGTGTGCAGACAGTCCCAAAAGTCTCCTTCCACATGTCACAGACCCTTTGTTGCCTCCTCTCTCCTGAAGCCTCTCATTACCACTTCTCCCCGTTTCTCCCAGCCAGGATGCTTGTGCTACTAAGACAGAAAGGCCCTCATTGGCCACAGACCTGAGTTTCCTGCCAGCTCTTTGACCTCACCTTGGCCAAGAGACAGAGAAGAAGAGGAAGTGTCAGCAGCCTTCTCTGCAGTACCCCACCACCACCACCCGCTCTGGCCCTCTTTTCCAAGGCAGCAAAGCAACTACATTAAAAGCACAAACCTGGACACAGGCAATCTTAGGTTCCTACCCCAGCTCTTCTTCTTGTGAGATGTGACTTTGGGCAGTTGCCGAGCCTCCCCAAGCCTCAGTTTCCTCATCTGTAAAATGGTTACCCTTCCTAGCAGTGCTCCTCAAAGGAAAAGATGGTATCTGTCCAAGATGTACACTATTCCCTTTGAGAGTGTCACTACCTTAGCGGAAGTAAGGCTCCTTTACATTCTACATGCTACAAACACAGCTTTGGGTGGACATCTCAATTTCTTCCCAATTTATTCCATAGGTATCAGAAATTTCTGATTGATGGTACCCTGCTCATTGTCCGGATGGCCTTGTGATTACCCAGGCTCTGGTGCTGACCCACCAGAGCTGCAATTCTAGAGCAAAATAATCAGTGCTGTATTTTGGTCATTAGTTTACCTGATATTGAAATGCTAATATTTTGTTAAAAAGTGAGCTCTGATCAGCACTGAACCCACACATGGCCTGGATCTACAAGTGAGCTTTCCCTGCCCTCCTGGCTTACATATCTCCAGGTAAAATGATGGAGGAAGAAGTTCCTGGTCAAAACAGAGTATCAGAAAGTAGGGAGCAGGCCCCATGAGGAAGCAGCTGGCTCTAGAAGAAGAGAAGGGGTGATCACAGGGAATTTAGCCGTTGGCAAAATGCAACATCCTGCAATGGTAAACTCATGGAATCTGATGGCAAACTGCCAAGGTTCAATCCCAGATCTGCTCCTCACTAGCTGTGTGACCTTACAAAGTTGTCTATCCTCCCTGTGCCCTCTTCTATAAAGCAGGGACAATGGTAGGACCTTCTTCAAAGGACTTATTAAGAGGGGTAAATTCATTAGTATTTCTAAAGTCTTTGGGCTGGTGCCCGGCACATATGAGTTTGGGTAATACATTGGTGAAAAGACTGGAGAAGGGCTGAGAATTGGGACTGGGGGCATCCCTGTATCTTGTTTCCCTGTTCTAAGTCCTCCTCCCAAATCTTCATATTTTCAAGTCCTCCCCACTCCTCAATTCTAGGCAGATCCCATCTGAGACTCAAATTGGCCCTGACGGAGATACAAGTGACCCAATCATGGGAAAGAAGGTCAGCCACTCTTCCTCATTATTACAGAGGGTATGAGAACCATAGAGCCCCAGGAATGGTCTCATAGAGGACCAGGGGGGACTCGACACACTTTCCAGACAAGCACACCTTTGTTCAATTGGAAATCTTAATGCAGAGTCTAAATCTCTGGGTAGAGTTCAGACAACCTCGGTTCAGAGTCTTTTTAAATACTGAAATAACACTGATACTTTAACACTAACAGAACTGTCCACATTTCAGTATTTAACAACAATGCAGTGTGCCAGAACACCAGAATATTAAATTTTATGAAGTCATAGAATCCTCTTATCCCTCCCAGAATTCATGGTTCAAAGGTATTGGAAAGGCAAACATTGGCCCATGGAGGCCCACCTTGATTTCTGAAGCCTGGGGTCAAAAGTGTGGGCAGTAGGGTGGGAAGGAGGAAAGGAGTAGAGAGAGAGAATAAATCATTGAGAAAGACAGATGAGCATCAGGTCTGCCATAGGTACAGTACCAGCCTGCTCCCCAAAGATGTTCACATTTTAATTTTAACCCCTGGAATTTGTGAATATTACCATATAAGGCAAAAGAGACTGCAAATGTGGTTAGGTTAATGATCTCGAGATGGGAAGGTTATCCCAGATTGCTGGGTGGGTCTAACATAATCATGAGCCAGGCAGGAGGGCCAGGGTCACAGAAGGAGATATGATGACGGGTGCAGCGGTTAGAGTGATGCAGGGCCGCAGTCCGAGGGATGTGAGAATCTTCTAGATGCTAGCAAGGAAATGGATCCTCTCCTGGAGCCTCCAAAGGGAATGCAGCCTGCTGGCCCACCTTAGACTTGTGGCATACAGAGTTATAAGATAACAAATTTGTTACTACTTTAAACCACATCTTGCTCATTTGTTACAACACCAATAGAAAACTAATGCGGGCATAAGAGTGACAAATTCAACAAAACTGGTTGAAGACTCACTATGTGCAGGTGGTGCTCTGGCCCTGGGAAAACAGCAGTGAACAGGACAAAGCTCTCTCCCCTGAGCTCTCATTCTAGTGGAGAGACAGATAATAAATGAATTAGGCAGAAAGGACAATCTCAAACAGTCCAAAGTCCATGAAACAGTAAGACAGGGTGACATGACAGACAGTGGCCAGCTGCGGGAAGGGGCCCGGTTCGACTGGGCAACCGGAAGAAGCTTCCAGAGGAGGTGGCTGGATGGTGAGCTCCCTGGCCAAAGATGGGGGAAGGAGGCATCTGGGACCGTGCAGTTGGACCTTTGCTGCATAACAGGGCCCCCCAATGTTTGTGGCTTACAATAGCCATTTATCTGCTCCTACCTTTGCAGTGTGGGCAGAGGTCAGTGAGAACACCTCACCTCTGCTTCATGTGACAACCAGAATGGCTCAGCTGAGACAGGAAATGTACTTCCCACAGTGGCCCCTCGCACAGTCTGCCTGGGTGGGTCAACCAGGCTGCTCGTGGCCCTCCACGGGGCTCTTGGGCTTCCTCCCAATGTGGTAACCAAGCTCCCAAAGGAAGAAAGCAGAAACAGCCAGTCTGAAGCATCACTTCTAGTATGTTTTATCAGCCTCAAGTAATCATAGTTCAGCCCAGATTCAAGACAGTAGGGCAACAGACTCTTGTCTGTCTCTTGGAGGAAGAACAAACCATCAGTGGTCACCTGTGATCTACCACATACCAAAGGCACTGCAGTTGCAAAAGCCCTAAGGTGAGAATGACCTTGCTGGGCTCGAGGACAGATACACAGCTGCAGAAGATGGAGACATGAGCAAACAGGAGAGCACTGGGAGGTGTCGGAGAGGAGGGCAGCAACCAGATCACATAGGGCCTGCAGGCCATGCTAATGGGTTTAGATATTATTCCAGGGTAATGGGAAACTAGTGGAGCAGGGAAGAGACATAATCTGACAGCAGCTTTTGAAAATACAGCTCCTGATGCTGAGTGGAGGAAGGCAAGTGTGGAACCAGGGTCTCGTGATGGGACCATCCATCAAGATGCAGAGCAAAGCAGAGGCACAGGGTTTGGTTTCTTTTATTCACTTTTTCATTTTGAGGGCCAATAACGGAAGGAGATGGGGAAGAGAGCCTAATTTTAAACTAACAGAGTTGGGGGATCAACAGAAAACAGTAGTTAAAAGTAGGGGCCTTGGGCCCGGGATTTAGCTCACTGGTTTTGCTGCCTGCTGCGCAAGCACAACAACCTGAGTTTGATCCCCAGTACCAAAAAAAAATAAAGTAAAATAAAATAGGGGCCTTGGCATTGACTCTGCCATGCTAATTTGTGAACCTCAGCAGGTAACTTATCCTTTTCACCTTTGTTTTCACAAAATGATGATAATCATATCTACCTTATAAAGTTATTGGGGAAGATTAAATAAGGTCACTAATTCATTCAACAAATGTATACCAAATGCCAACTATGTGCTTGAAAAATACAACAAATGAGTCTACATCCATGGAGCTCACAGCCAAATGCAGGATGATATTGATCTATAAATAATTTAGTGCCTGACACATAATGCCACTAGGCAGCTATTTTTTTGTTGCATTTGAGGGATCTATGCCTCCGCCAGGTGGCACTCAGCCTGGTTCTCACAAGGGTGGCTCAACTATCATTTCTTGAACACCTACTACATGCCAGGCACTGTACTAGGCTCTTTCACACCTGCCAGTGTCCTGCAGCTTCCAAAGAGCAGAGCTGTGAGGAAGTGGGGCTCAGATGCCAGGATGAATCATTTATACCAAGCACCTGAAAGGCTTCAAGATCTGGCCTCTGATGTGTCATGGGAGCCAAGTGGGAAGGATCAAGCAGGCTGTCCCCTGCTTCTTCAATAATTTATACTGTAGGATGTGTTTCCCTTGTGCAAGGCACCATTCTAAATATTCCATGTGTATCTTGTCCTTACATTCTTACAACAGCCTTACGAAATACTTTCTGTGGTCATCCCCACCTTACAGATGGGAATACTGAGGCCAGACAGGGTCACAAAGCTAGTAACTGGCACATTTGGAATTGGAGGCCCGGCAGGCCGACTCCAGGGACCACTAGGCCATCCCGCCATATCACCATCACTTGGAATTCCCACATCTAAGGATGGCGGGAGACCCTGTGGCCTTCCTTCTCACACAAGCCTCTCTGGAGAAAGGGACCTGGGCCACAGCTGCCACTGGCCAGAGGCAGCAGTTGTCATAGCAAGAAAACCAGCGTGAAAGTGTGTGGGGCCAAGGCTTGCGTCCGCCACTTCACCACAGACCTTGGGGCAGAACCTTAGATCCACTGAGCTTCGGCTTCCTTTCGATAAAACAGAGAGCTCATTCACTTATTCATTCAACAAACACATACTAAGAGTCTTTCATGTGCTAGGAAGTGTGCCACAAGGGACACACACTGTCCCGTGTCCTCGGGAATCCGACTTCTGGCTAAGCAAACAGACAAGAAAACAAGAATACACCAAAGTGGGCTGGGGATTTAGCTCAGTGGTTTGACTGCCTGCAGCGCAAGCGCAAGGACCCCAGTTCGATCCCTGGTACCAAAAAAAAAAACAAGAATACACCAAAGAATTGTGGCCATAATAAGCACCACAAAGGACGGCAGCAAAGGGCTGGGGGTCGGGGACCCACTGGAGATACTAAGATGACACCTGCAGCCTGAGAAGGCACCAGTCGCGCAGAGAGGAGCAGGAAGAGCATGGAGGGCCGGGTTTAAGCACGGAGGGAGCCCCGCCCGCGGGGCCGCGAGCGGGAAGGGACCATCATTTGACACGCTGGTCTCTCTTCCCAGCTGGTTCAAGGCATGAGAGGGTCGTGGGTGTAAGGCAGCAACTGGATGCCTGCCATGTGCTACGGTAGATGCTTGATAAATGTGAACTCTCTCCCCTCCCCCCCCGGGGGGGGGATCAACACTCCTGCGCCTCAGCCACCAAGCCCTGATGACTCCTGCGGGCCTCCGAGCTCCACGCCTGTCTCTGCCACCATGGAATTGCGCACTTTCTCCCTTTGTCTAATTATTCCTAATTGGAAGAAAAATTGTTTGGAAAATCAGCCGGCATCTCCTCGGCTCCCGTGTCCTAGCAACCTGACTCTGGGGGGCGGTGACACCGGAGAGGAGGCGCTTTGCCGCCTCCGCACTGCACGCAGCTCCAAGGAGGGGCGGACGCGACAGCTACACCCCCAGCCTGGCGCCTCCCGTCCCTCCGGCCCCGCACTGCCGCACCCCGCGCGCACCAGGCCCACGCGAGCGCATGCACATGCGCACCGCTCCGCGGAGGCCCCTGCGCTCGCCGCCGCTGAAACGTAACCTGGGCCTTTCTGGAAAGCAGAAGGTGTCTCACGAATAGATTTCTAATTTTCCAGCCACCTGCTCGGCTGAAAGATATTCTGGAGTTTATAATTACTTTTCAGGCACTTAACTAGAATCCAGTTTCTAGGGCGACTTGATGCATCTCTTAATGCGTTATTGGGTAAATTTCACCTACCTGCTCACAGGCAGGGTGGCGCCAGAGTGGCCCAGCCAGGTCCCAGGGGAGGGTACCCCCCCCCTACGGGTCTTTAAGGCTAATTATACCAACCCCCGCAGCGTTGGGAGAAGAAGTCCTTGAGATAATGTGGCTGTGACTCCTGGCAGGGTCCCAGGAAGTTGTCTGAAAATATATAGCAGCATAACACAAAAAGAGGGCACTCCTGGCCTTCACCTTCCGGGAGCCCACAGGTTCGGGGTCCAAGTCACAGAGACAGCAATTCCCACCGACAAGGGTTCAAATCCCAGCCTCACCAGATAGTCACTGTATGATATGGGCAAGTTATTCACCACCACTCTGCCTCAGCCTCCCGGCCTGGGAAGTAGAGATAAAGGTGGTGCCCACCTCTGAGGGGTATTAAGGGAGTTAAAAGAGTTAATTCATGTAAAGCACTTGGCTTGAGGCCCAGCTCATAATGAATGCTGAGTAAACATTCTATCCCTGTTAGGATCAAATAATCCAAGAGCAACTGCCCAGGGTCAATGAAGCAAGTCCAGGTTGGGATGCAAGAGACAAGAAGGGGCTTACCAACTAGGGCAGAGGTCTCCCGGCAGAGGAAAATATACGAACACTGTAACTTCTGTTTATTTGTCTCATTCTTTTTAATTTATATTTCATGTACATTCGAATATATATCTCAAGTTTCTTGGATAAGAGATCATGATGCAAAAGAGGGCAGGAGAGGGTAGTATAACAGATTATTTGGAGTGGAAGGGGGACCTAGGGGCCACTCAGGCAACTCCAAAAGACTGAGAAGCTGGAGGTGTAGAATTCCCAGTAGACAAGAGCCCCAGGCTGAAGCAGTCAAGAAGGCTTCTGGAAGGAGGTGACAGGACCCAGCCTTTGTAGAGCAGAGCAAAGTCTCCTTTGGGCCAAACCCAGGCCAGAAAGGAGGAGCCATTGCTTACAAAGCCATCACCACAGTGGGCACCCAAGGAAATACTCTGTTATAGAGCCAGGCGAGTTGGAACTATAGAGATGCACCACACTCTGAATTAAATGGTATCCTTTATTGTCGTAGCTGGTGATCAAAAGTGGGCTCAGGGCTCCAAAAACTCTGGACAAAGGAAAGGCAGTTTGCAGTGTCCTTTTAAGGGCTCTTCTATTTGGGGAGGGCTCAGGGAGAGGGGGAGCACAAGCAAACTTCACAGGAGCAGAATTTTGCTAAGCCAGTGGCTGTCGGGGCAGTTTCACTAAATTTAGTTAAAACAAAGTATCACATACATACCCAAGGCTTCTGTTTACAAGGTAGTAAAGATAACATAGGTGCAGACACACACAGAATGTGGTGGTTAGTCTGTTATGCATTAACTGTATGCATTCACTGGGGGACAGGGGAGGGGGGAGGGGGGACGGGGGACGGGGGACGGGGGGGGGGGGGGGGGCCCGCACCTGGAATCAGTCAACTTTACACAAATGGAGCCAGATTGGGTATCAAAACTCCTACTGGGGCCCATGTGAAACCATCCTGGATTTCATCACCAGCAGGCAAATTTCCTGAATATTTACCAACCAAGCAGGTACCAACATGCTAGCACACCCAGCTGTCTATCCCCACCGCCCTCAGCTCCTGGTCGCTCACTCTGGATTTCAACCAACCTCTCTGTCTCCCCTCAGCTGGTCCCTCTCTTTCTGTTGCTGGCTTGTCTTTTGGGGGTCACCCCATTTGTGTCTTTTGTGTGATACTTGGAAGGTAGTGCTATCTCCGTCCCTCAGTGGATCCTTTCTGGGTCTGTATTTGGGGCCCCTGTCTCTCCGGGTTCCACTTATGTGTGTGAGGGTCTCTGTCTCCTTGGTGCCTCTGGCCCAGAGCGTGTCTGTGGGTTTGCATGGCCACCTGTGTCCCCTCAGGCCGTCTCTCGCTGGCTCTCAGTGTGTGTGAACAGTGTGCGTGTTTCTCTGTCTCACATTCTGCCTGCTGCCTGCCTTCTCCCTGTGTCTCTAAGTCAGTGGTTCTCAAAGTGGTCCCAGGGACCCAGTAGCACTACTGCAGATAGATAATTAGATATCTTGTAGGCAGTTAGGGCCAGCCCAGGAGAAGCCAACATGGAGGACAGTCAAGGAGCCAACATGGAGGACAACCAAGACACAGTCACTGAAAGCCAGCATTGTAAAAGGAGAGAAACTACCACACCCATGTAGGATAAATAACAGTGACTGATATTCTAAATAGGTATCAATCACCTGGGTGGGGGACAAAGATCTTCCAAGAAAGATCCCTGGCTCACCCCTTTCCACCAAAAATCCTTGCTCAGTTCCTTGTATGCTTGCTATGTGACTTGTTTCCCCACTGGATCCCCATTTAATCAATATTACCTGGGTGACTGTACTTGTAATCTTATTGGTTGGTCATGGTTTTGTCCCACCTCATCATGCCCACCTTGTAAATTTCCACCGGGTCTTACAGTTTTGTCCCACTGTGTACCCGCCTCACCACATGGCTCCACTGTATAAAACATCTTTGAAAAGTGGGGTGGGCGGGCAACTCACTTTCTGGTTCCCCTTCTGTCTCTCTTAGACAGAAGCTTTCTTTCTCCCGATACATTTTCCTACTCTTAACCTCCATTGTTCCTAGAATTCGTTCTTCAATTTTGGAGAACACGAACTCGCGTTTCGGATACCTAGTAGGTTTGGGAGTTACATCTCTTCCCCCTATATCAGCACCACCTGTGAACTTCTTAGAAATGCACATTCTCAGTCCCAGAAACTCTTAAGATTGGGGGCCCCACAATCTGCATTTCAGCAAAACCCTCCCCCCAGGGGGCCATCAATGCAGCTGTTTAAGCACTAAGTCAGTTTCTCTTTCTGACTCCGTCTGGGGTGAGGGGAGAAAGGTACAGGTGTCCCTTGGCTCTGGCCTGGCTTGTCTGCCCCTGTTTCTTTCTCCCTGTGAGTCCATGTCTATCTGTGGACCAAAAGCGGCTGCATCTCACTGGGTGTACCTCACTGGAGCCCGGTCCCTGACAGCGGGGACCCAGATAAAGAGCAGACTGGAAGGGGAGAACAGTCTAATTAGAACCACAAAGGCAGCCTGTTGACTGACCACAGAGCCTGGGGAAGGATTAATTGGGAAACATTCGAATTCCCTTGGCTGGAGCCAATCACGAGGCTCCAGTCAGATCATCTGTCACGGCTTTCTGCCCTGCCCTCTGTGGCATGCAGAACCTCCTGGGATGCTTTTGAAGCATCCTGGACTCCAGAGACTGTGATTCCATTGGCCCTAGCTGAGGCCCAGACATCAGGGTGTTTTAAACACTACCTGGCGATTCTAATGAGCAAAGAGCAAAGCCCTAAAGTAACCCTCACAACACCCTAAAGATGATGACCACGATCCCCCTTCAGCAGATGGAGAAATTTAGGCTTAGACAGACAGGGAAGATTTGACTAAAGTGACATAACTAAAAATGGCAGAGCTGAGATTTGAACCCAGATCTGTGAGGCTCTGGGTCCACCTCCTTTATTCCACTCTGCGGGTGCACTTTCCACATAACTGTGATTCTCCGGGGCTGGCTGACTTCCAGAATGGCTTCCCATCCCCCGCAACCCAATGGCACCCCACCTGCTCCACCCAGTTCTCTGCAACTCTGAATCGTCTGGCCCTGGGCAGCCAGCTCTGCCCCTAGGAAATGACAAACCTCTTAGAGGAGCCCTTCCCCAGGAGTAAACCCCTCATCTCCCAAAAAGATCCATGAAATTTCCTCTCCAGGGAAGTTTCCTTCTGGATACAGCCCCCCAGTGCCTCTCCACATTCCCAGAAAATTCTCCTCTCCTCCGGCCCTGCCCCCGAGCCTGGCCAGCAGACATCTCCTCAGACAATGAGATCCAGCCAACACCCTGTATTTAGCAGTCACCACACCAAGAGCAACCAAACGGCCTGAAGAGAACATCCCAGACCCTCCCTCCGGAGAGCCCTAATTCCCTGCAGGAGCTGTGCCGCTAGCAGACTACGCTTCTAATGCTCCGGATGTCTTGAGGCCTTGCATGTTCTCTGTACTACTCAGGCGGAAGTCGCATTCTACTCCGTGGTGTGTCAAGGTTTGCTTCAATATAAAAATAATGGCTATTGATTGAATTTTGACAAGGAACATGTATTACTTTTGTAATGTAAAATATTCAATTAATAAGTGACTATAACACTTCTAATTCCTTACTATCAAGTAAAACTGATGATCCAGAGAGATGTCAGCTTTCCTCTGTGGCTTTATGAATTCCCAACATGGAGTGTCCCCAGAGGTATCCATAATTCATCTATCCGTTCTTTCTTTCCTTCTTTCTCTCATTCAACAAATATTTTTGAAGCACATACAGTGTCCCAGGTGTGAGGCTAACGTCTGGGAATATACTAATGAGTAAAAACAGACCTGCTCTGCCCCACCTGGGACATCCAGTCTACTCAAGGGGTCAAGATGTTAAAATACACATACACTTGCACCCACGCGCACGCACACACACTCACACATACAGTACAATGACAAGTGGTAATAAATGCACTGCAGGAAAAGCAAAGGGCACTTTGAGCAAGAATAATGGGGGAATTAAAATAGTTTCCAAGGAAGTGACATTTAAATGGAGACATGAAGAGAGGTACCAGGTAGAAGGGCACCAAAGGAGATGCTTGGGACCAGGTACCAGCCCACCTACAGAAGGAAAGGCTCATGGGCCCAAACCCTGCCAGAGGCTCAGCCCTGAGCCTTTCAGCAGCAGAAAGAGGCTGGAAGCAGGAGCAGCCCCTTTCCAGGCCTGGCAGGCAGCCTGACACTCTGCTAGGCCCAACCCAACTACAGTCTGTGGGCACAAGGCCAGCTGTGGTCATGCAGCCAGCTTCCAGCTCTGCACCAGCCTGGCAGAGGACCTGCAGCCAGGGGGGCCAAGGGCAGCTGAGCTTCAGGTGGAAAGGGTGGCGAGGCCCTGAGTTACCAGCGGGGGAGAAAGCATAGGCCAGTGCCAAGCTCAAACCAAATGTGAAGGGCTTCCCCACATCTTCCTGGATGTCTGATAACAGCACCTTTGGGGCACCTGGGCTTAAGGGAATAGCCAGGAGGTATATAGGGCCAGCTGCCCTTCTGAGCCCAAGTCTGGGGCCAAGGCCTACATCTCAGTGTGTTCCACTGTGGGTCCCTAGCCCCTGTTCCTCATTCATAGCCCTGACACCCTTCCTAGCAAGCCAGTCCATCTAGGATTGGGCCACCCTCCTCCTGCTTGCTGCCACTCCTGGGGAAGGGAATCTCGACCTCAAACACAAGCTCATCAGGGCTGGGCCCTGTGTCCTGCACCCTCTGCCACCACACCAGTGGCCTGCTCTTCTGGCATTGCCCCCACTGTGCTTGCCCAGCTGCTCCCCGGGAGGCCTCATGTCCTTCTGAATCTCTGGCATCTTCCGTCTTCCTGCACACCCAGCGGGCTCCTCTCAATCCCTGTCTCCACCTGGCCACCGTGCCAGGTTCCTATCTGGTGTTCACTGTGGTTGTCCCTCCTCCTGTAGCTACAGAGAACTTCACTGTGTTTCAAAAACACAGATCATATCACATCACCTATCTGCTCCACCCATTCCAGGGAACTTTCTGCTGCCCTTGGACAAATCCTGGCCCCCACCCCATCCCCACCCCATCCCCATCCCTCTGCTCTCATCATCCAGGACTTGCCAAGGAAGAAAGGACACTAGAAGTTTGAGGGCAGACTGCAAGGAAGAATTCAGAAGCAGGAACACAGACTGGAACACCCTAAACCTCTGGCCTGAGTTCCCCTCCTGCCCACCTTGTAGCCCAGAGCTGGTAGTAGCAGGTAGAGAGCAAGCCTTCCTCCTCTCTAAAGACAGAGGCTACAGGAGACAGGAGCTGTGGCCAACCCTGGGCCTCTGCTGTCACCTAGAGGCTGAATGGGGCAACGCGGGCAGGTGAGCAGGTCTCCCCAGGACTGGTGCAGTCCTCTAACACCCCAGTAGGTGAGCAAGATCCAGTCAAGTGTGAGGCCAAAGGCTAAGGCTTCAGTGGCAATAGCAGTGCGAGAATCCAGCCTAATGGGTCCCAAACATGCTTCTATTACTATTATGTATCTGGCATAATAGTTTGTAATTTACCTGTTCTTTCATCTGCCTCCCACAATACCCTATAATCCAAGAGTCCCCGATTGCAAAGTAATCCTGTGGCCTCTGATCAGCTCCAGGCCACACACCCTTTGCTGCTCTCCTCTCCTCTTCCCAAACACCTGAGTCCCTGGGAACTATCCCAGGACAGCCAACTATCCCCACGGCAGCCTCGGCCTCTCTGCCTGCGCTCCACCCCTGCCTGAGATGATGACTGGGTCTCCCGCCACCACCATGCTCATCAAGTCATTGATTCACCAGGTACTTACTGGAGGCCCCATGGATGCAGGCTCTGCACCAGACACCAGGACAGCAGGGGACAGACAGACAGGGTCCTCTCACGGAACTTACCACCTTCTTGGAACAGACGGCCACATCAAGGAATAAAGTCACTCCAGACAATGATAAACTGGGTAGTGTCAGAGTAGACTGAGAGGGTGGCAATGGGCAAAACTGCCTGACCAGGGAAGGCCTTGATGAAGCTGGGTGTGATGGTTTTAAAATATTCCACAACTCTTTAAAATATGCCTTCAAACAGTGAACTAACTGTCTAATTGGCCTCCCCATACATCACTTAAGTGAAGGCTATACTTAGTGACTTGCTCTTTTGTTTGTTTGTTTCTTTGGTACTGGGGATTGAACTCTGGACCTTGCCCTTGTGAGGTAGGCAGCGGAACCACTGAGCTAAATCCCCACCCCAGTGACTTGCTCTTAAAAGAATGTGGCAGAAGTGACGATATGTTGACTATGCAGGATTTCCATGACCAGGCATAAGTGGCTTATGAGCTTATGGAGTCCCCCCTCCCCGCCCCTGATCACTCACTCTAGAATAAGCCAGCTAACAAGTCAGGAGGCACCCAGGCAGCCCCGCTGTCAGAAGACCTCTCACACCACATGACTGTACCCCTCAGAAGAGGAGCCTCCAGCCTCAGTCGAGCATTCTGATAGCTGCAGCCACATGAGAGACCCCAAGTCAAGAGTACTGGGCCACTCAGCACTAATTTAGCCCCTAGACAAGGTAGGTACGGTGCTAAGGCCCTTGGTGCTGTTAGGACCCATGAAAACATTTTCACTTCTCTTCAAATTAGGAGAAAGAAACAACTCTTAGGTCAAAGAAAATGTTTTAATATATCAGGTAAATCTGTTTTCATACCAGCACAATCATAAAATGTCATTTTTTTATATTCCTTTAAGAGAGAAGGGGCCAACAAAATGCAAAAACTCCTAGGGCACATAAAAGTTGTAATGTAGCCCTGAAGCTGCTTCCAAATTCCTGACCCACAGAAATTTTGACACAATAAACATTTGTCATTGGAAGCTACTGGATTTGGGGGTGACTTGTTATGCAGCAAGAGAGTACTAATCTGCTGCCCCATGAAGTTTTGAGGGCAGAGCATTGCAGACATGGCTGAGCAGGTGAAAAGGCCTTGCGGTAGAAATGTAGAAGTAACCATACTATTCCAAAGTGTACAGAAAAATAGTTATTTCACCTCTTTAGCTTCAGTTTCCCCCTGTGTAACATGGTACAGGTGCCCACGACTGCTCTCACACACATCACATGCACTCACACACCTGAAACCCGGCCTTCAGCATCTGTCTCCCAGGACCACACACAGGTGAGGAGCATGAGCATCAGGGCCAGCTGGATGGGGCAGACATGGCCCTCACTCCCTGTCCCTCCCCGCCCCTGCTGAGCAGACACAATGGCAGTAAAAGCATTCAGCAGCAGCAGAGTGCCTACACGTGCTCATTCCTACAGCAACACGCATGGCTCTCGTGGAATGAGTGGCCCATTGTTCGCTCCAGTGACGAGCTGAGCACAGCAGTGGACTTTCCTGCCCAGGGCTGCACAGGGAGGACATAAGATTCAAACCCTGGCGATCTGTGTACAGAAGGAGCCCAGGCTCAGGGCATGGAGCCGCACCGCCCTGCATGTGCTGCCCAGCCGGTCACAGCTTCAGATCCACTGGAGGAGGAGTGGCCCACCAGGAGCTGCCTCACCAGCCTGGCAGCGGCGGCACAGGGGCCAGCAGGAGAAGCTGAACCCCACGCACTGCAAAGCAGAGGGGCCGAGCAGCCTTCTGGGTCAGTGTAGGAAAGGACAGAGCACCAGGCAGAGGAGAACCATGCTGAGGCTGGGATGACCAGGCAGCTCCTGAGAGAGCGGTGGGAGCCAGTCCTGGCCCGCTGGCTCCCATGCACCAGGCTGGCTGTAAAACTTCTCCCATTCTGCGGTCAGATCTCTGGCCAGAATACACTGGGTGACCTTGAGCAAGTTATTTAAATCCTTTGAGCCCCCAGACTCCTCCATGAAATGGAATTTTGTGAGAATTCGAATTGGTTTTTTTGGTTTTGGGGGGGGTTTTGGTACCAGGGATCGAACTCAGGAACTTGCGCTTTCGAGGCAGGCAGTGGAACCACTGAGCTAAATCCCTGGCCCAAGAATTCAAATTGTATGTATGTATTGAATTGTATATATTGCTGTATGTGAGGCAGCTGAGGTCTCTCAGTACATAACAGTACCCTCAGCTTCACTGCTGTGTGGCTCTGAGCAGGGGACATAACCTCTCTGGGCTTCAGCTTCCCTGTTCTTTCTTTCCATCTTGTTTCAGACCCTGACTCTTGACTCTTTCTGCCAGACACAGTCTCTACCTGTGTCTAGTCTGTCTCTCTTCGGCCTCTCGAAGCCTTGGCCCTCCCCACACCCCAAACCCCTTGGAGTCCCATTAATTTTGAGAGGCTGTCTGTATGGATTGCCTCCTGGCCCCATCCTGGGGCTCAGAGAGCTCTGTAATTATCCACTGAGAGTCAGGGGAAGCGATAACCAGCTCTCTCGGCCTCCTCCCCTGCCCGCCTCACTCTCTTCCATTTCCCTCACACATCCCAGAGGAAGCAGGTTACGGAGGCCCCAGTGGGTGAGCAGGAAGGTCAGGGGGAGGAGAGGGGAGCAGCCCTCCATCCTCCACCAAACACTGAGGCCACAGGTTGGCACAGATGCCCGGTGCAGACCCTGCTGCCCACACTGGGCGTGGCGGCCTCATCTCTGGATCGTTACCTCCACCAGTCTTGCTTGGCTGGCTCCTCCCAGACATTGCCCTGCAGGTTCCACGGGCCCCAAACCTGGATGTGCCACCTCCCTCACCGGGCCTGCGTGCCCCACCATCCCACCCCCTCCCTCCTGGCCCCCCAAACTTATCTCCTAAAGCACCAGCCCCCCAGGTCTCCCCCAGGCTAATCTCTCTCTTGTCCCTATGCCACAGGACAGCTCCCAGGGCATACAAGTTCCTAGCAGTGAACAGCCAGGGGTCCTTCAGACCAGCCATATCATGTCCCGCCATCCCTGCCAGTCTTCCTCATGCTCTCTCCCTTCCCACTCACCCATACACAACTTTGCCCCCTCCTGCCCCTGCCCTCAAGCTGTGGTCAACCTGGGAGTGAACCTGGGAGTCAGAAAGAGCTGAGAAACAATCCCAGCTCCATCATTCTCTAACTGTATGCCCTGGAGTAGATAATGTCAGCTCTGAGCCTCAGTCTTATCGTCTATATAATGGGACTAAATGTACCCACATCACAGGGCCATCAGGAGGGTGAGAGTATCTAGGATTGCCACTTCCAAGGCTACTGGGGCCAGGCAAGCAGCAGCAACACACAAGAGGCCTGCTGGAGCCCATGGAAAACTGGAGATCCACCTTCCCCTGGGAGGGGACTGCTGTTTGTCAGCTCCAGCTTATGGATGACACAGGGAGTGGAGGCCCCACATTGCCAGGTCTTCCGATTTTTCCAAAGCATCCCCCAAAACATGTTTTCATGTGGAATCCCCAGATCTGAATATGCTGGCAATTAATTGAAATGTTTCTTTAGCACCATGAAGTCCAAACAAAACACTGGCCTCCGGGTCACCGGTTGGACTCCAGTGTATGCAAGGAGTTTGGCCTGGTGTGTGCACCGAGCAGAGTCAATAAACACTAATTCCCTTCTCTGCCCTCCTTATTGATTTTCAGAAGGAAAAGAAAGTCTGTCAAGCCATTCACCCAATTCCACTCCTGTCATCACTGTCAACTTCACACAGTCCGCAGTGGCCAGCAGGTGCCAGGCAAGGCCAGGAGATCCTCACAAGGAGGCCTCACCCTTCCTGGCTTCCTCCCCAGCCACCAGGACAGAATGGAGCTCTCCACTTGGGTCTGCCTCTTCAGACTTGACAGAGCCCTTGCTGTGATCTGAGGTGCTCCCCACATCAGGGGCTGGAAATCTAATCCTTAAAGCAACAGTGCTGAGGGCAGGCCTCCTGGAGGGGTTTACATCATGAGAACAATTCCTGCCAACATCGCAGGGCTTGATGCGGGCAGTTTGTCCTTTTTTGCCCTTTCCCCTTCTGCTACTTGAGGATACAGTGTTCCTCCTCTCCACAGGACTCAGTGTTTAGGTTCCATGTTGGGAGCAAAGAGACCCTCACCAGCTTCGGGCACCTTGATCTTGGACCTCCAAGTCTCCAGAGCTGAGAATATAAATTTCTGTTTTGTGTGACATACCGAGTCTGTGGTTTTCAACGACAGCAGCACACCCAGTCGGCCCTGTCCCTCTCATTTTCTCATTTTACCCATGCAGCAACCCCAGAAAGTAGTTATTATCAACTCCAATGCATGAATGAGAGAAGTGAGGTTTGGCATAAGTCAGTCAACAAACTTTTTAAACACCTGTTGTGCCCCAGCCACTGTTAAATGGCAAACTCAAGGTCACACAGAGTATTTTTGGTCACAAGTGGCGGAAACCTAAATTAAACAGGCTCAGGCAAAGGGATGAAGTAGAAAGAAAACAACATTGCTGGGCTCCATTCTAGGCACGCACTTGCTCATCTTGTCTGTCTTCTTTTCTGTGCCAGAATAATTGTCTCATAGTAGCATTTTCAAACCCAAGCCGCCCACGATCAGGAGCCTCACTCCCCACTATCATCAGACTCTCTCTGTGTCCCATGTCCAAGCCCCACGGAAGGTCTCTTTGTAGGTCTGTGTGGGTTGAGTGTTCACACGGGACCAGTCCCCTCAGAAGGAAAGCATGACCGATTGGCTCTGTTTGGAGTCAGTACCAGTCCTGGCCCAATCAGCAGTCTCCAAGGAAGCAAGCTCTGGGAGCCAGAATGGGTTGGACCAGGGATAGGAGAATTGCCCAGGAAAGGAGATTGATGCCCTATTCAAACACAAGATGTCTTAGTTTGGGCTTTCCCAAAAGCCAAGCCTGAGACAAAAATTTGCATGCAAATTGTTTATTTGGGAGGCAATCCCAGGAAATGTAGCATGAGAAAAGGGAAGCAAGGCAGAGAAGGGAGGGAAGCTGATGCAGGATAGGTGATGGAGCAAGTTACTGCTGTGGGCAGCTGAGTGTAACCCTGATGGGGCCCTCCAGGGAGCCGGGGAACATGGCGACTTGGCTCTGTCAGCCAAAGGGTGAGGAGGCTGGAGAATTCATCCCCTAACTTCCATCACTCATTGGTCAAGGGCATGAATTTGCTGGTGCATCCAGCCTACCCTATATGCAGGCAGAGAGGTGTCAGGAGCTCAGAGAGTCCCAGGCAATGTGGCAGGTGGTGGCAACTGGACACTGGGCCTGCTTGCTGCAAGCCAGGGTGCTTCACAGGAGCACTGCCAGCCACCGGAATGCAAAAGCCAGGCAGGTGAGGGGCAGCTGCTGGCCACTCCATGGAACTGTACTTAAAAGTCAGCCCTTTCTGATTGTTTCCACCAAGCCATGTGGTCCATGGCTGAACAGAGGTTCTGAACATCCAGGCCAGAGCCCCACCCCCACCCCCCAAGAAGGCTCCTAACCCTGGCAGTTTGGGCCTGCAGAGGGAATGTGGTAGTTGGTGGCCAAAGGTTCAGGAATGGCTCCTGAGCCTTCAGTCATTTTCAAGGGAGGCCCCAGCAGGAACTGAGTCAAGCTACCCAGAGACATGAGGGCACAGGTGTTGGGACCCTGGATTCAGTCTCAGTGTGGGCCAGGTTGGAGGGAAGAGGAGCCCTGGAGTCAATGGGTTCAGTCTCAGGGACAGTGAGTCTCACTGCCACCATGACCTAGCCCACACTGAGCCTCAGAAATAGTAGAAAGAGCAGCAGGTCACAGAGTAGATCAAGTCCATTAGGAGATCAAAGCTTGTTCTGCAAATGAGAAGCAATGGCCCCAGAGAAGAAAAGACAGGAGTCTGTGGGGGAGCCCACTACCATCACCATGCTCTACATGGGTCCGCCCCAGTGCACCTCACAAGGGCTGCCTCCCCTCACTGCACTCAGAAAGGAAGTCAGAGCTCAGAGAGGAAAATGATTTAGCCAGGGCCGCACCACCAGGGAACAGAAATGGAGCTTGAACCCAGGTGTGAGCGGATTCTGTGTGTCATACAGCTCTCTCTAGACCCCAAGTGGCTGAGTCTCCCCCTCTGGGCCCTAGGATGGAAGCCACTGAGGGCAGGGATGGATCTGCAGCACCCTGCATCCTCCCGGTCTTTCCAGGGCTTGAGGACTACACTGCTCACACCCCTGTGTCCCTGGCGGTGCAGGTAGAGCATGTATCATTCCAACTCTTCAAGATCATAGTGTAAGCTGGGCATGGTGGCACACACCTGTAATCCCAGCACTCGGGAGGCTGAGGCAGGACGATGGCCATGAGTTTAAGGCCAGCTTGGGATACATAGTGAGTTCAAGACCAGCCTCAACTAGATAGTGAGATCCTGTCTCAACAAAATAAAACAAAATAGCTGGGGATTTAGCTCAGTTGTTCCGTCACCTGCCTCGCAAGCACAAGGACCCGAGTTCAATCCCCGGTACCAAAAAAACAAAAAACAAAATAAAACAAAATTATAACGTAAAGGAAGAAAGAAGACTTTAATGTACAAACACACCAATAACTCTACACCTGCAACTGTCACAAAGGGGGCACTGTGCTAAGAGATTCTACAACAGAGAACCAGCCCTGGTTTTGAGGGCAGGGATGGCTTTTGTGAGGGAGTGACATTTAAATTAGAATTTAGAGCTTAAGTCAACGCTAGCTCAGAGGGGGAAAACAGCAAGGCAAAAACATTAAGACATGAGCCAAGGCCCTGAGGTGGGAAAAGGTCTGCTAGTCAAGAAAGCAAAAGAGGGGCCGGGGATTTAGCTCAGTGGTTTCGCCGCCTGCTGCGCAAGTGCAAGGACCCGAGTTCGATCGCCGGTACCAAAAAAAAAAAAGAAAGAAAGCAAAAGAAGACCAGTGTGGCTGGGGCACAGAGACTGAGAGGAGAATCTGAGGGTGAAGACAGTGGCAGAGGTCAGCCTGTGCAGGACCCTACAGGCCATATTAGGAAAACGGGATTCTTTCTTTTTCAGGAGCCCTGCCGAGCCACTGAAAGATTTTTTAGGTATGATTTAGAGACAGCTCTGCAGTGTGTAGAGAGCTGAATGGAGGGGTACAGAGAGAGCAGCAAGTCATCACATGTATGACACAAGTTGAGCATTTGTCCCGGTTTCTGGCCCAAGAGGTGCTAAACAACTGACTTGACATTATTATTATTCTTCCTCCTCCCTCCGTTTTTCAGCCTTTTTTCCTGGCCTGAGGAGAGGGAACAGACACCTCCGTGGCATCCTGGTGCCTAGGCCTACTGTCTTGTTCCCCTGGGAGCAAAGATGGACTCTCCTTAGGGAACAGGCACTTTGATAGTCAGCTGGCCGAGGACCAGGCCAGGGCACCTAGACTTCCAGGGAGCACTGGGCTCCGGGACACATCCTGCTCCCATCCACCCACTCGTGTTAACCAGAACACAGGCAGCAGCCAGTAGAGCTGAGGCAGCTAGGAGCCAAGACCACCTCCCGGGGTGGGGGGCGGGGGGCTGGGGAGGAGGCCAGTCCCAGAAGAACAATGGGTCAAAGCTGGTGACAAAGCCGGCTGAGGGTTGGGGAAACCCGGAGAGACAAGAAGAGACCCGAGAGACTAGAAAGAGCAAAGTGGAGAAGGAGCAGAGGAGGGTGTGAAGGTCCACTGCAGGTCCCTCTGCCATGTATCCCTTCTGGTTCCCCACGAAGAAGCAAATCTTCTCCAGACCTGTCCCTCCCTGAGGCCCTGCCTGTCTCTCTCCCTTCCAGAAAAAGAACACGTTTTCTGCCTACACCCTCTGGCTTCTCTCCCTCTCCCTCTATTGAAATGACTGGTGAAAGTCACCAGGGCCAGGTTTCCTGGACCCGCTTTCATCATGTTCTCCGCTCCCATAACCCAAGTTTCTCCATCTTGAACCATTCTTTCCCCTCCACGGGCACCTCTGTCTCTGCCTACTTCCTAAAATGCCAGTGCCCCCAGGAGCTCTGCCTGGCCCCACTCCTCCTCCACTCCTGCAGCGCCTGCCATCTCCATGGGGCCGAGGAGTACTCGTGACCAGATGTCCTCAAGGCTCCCTGTGAGCACCAGCAACACAGAGCTCACTAACTCTGCCAGCACCCAGGACCAACCGTGCAGCTCTTCCCAGTGCGCTCCCCCAAATAGCCTGCCTCTCCTCCTGCAGTGGCCCAGCACCTGCCGGGTCACTTAAAGACACTCCCAAACCTCCAGATGTGCTTACTTACCGAGAATTTCCCTCTTCCAGCCCTCTTCTCATCTCTGGCTTAAATGGTAACCGCAGTATCACTGGTCTCACCAGCCCTCCACCAGTTCCCCTCTCCAACAGGAAGCAAGTTAAACATCTGATGGCTCCTCCCCTTTCACGGATTCTGTGCTGAGAATTTGCCTACTGGCCAAAATTCATTTGCAGCCCCCAAATCCATCCTTGAAGCATGCCGTCCATGGCCATGAACCACACACACCGTGGCCCTCTGTCTTCCAGCTCCCATTCTGCAAACATATGTCTCAAGGGGGGGCCTATTTTTCTCATTTTTGTGCTTTTTCTTGGTGACTTTACTGTTTACAATGGCCCCAAGCACAGGTGCTGACAAGCTGTCCCATCTTCCTAAACGAGAGGAGGCTGTGACTTGCTTCAGGGAGCAAACGTGTGGCAGATGAGCGTCGTTCTGGCATGAGCTACAGTAGCAACGGCCGTGAGTTCAATGTTACCTAATCACTGCTCTGTATTCAAACAACAGAAGCACACATGAAACAAGATGATATGTTGATCAATTAAAAATATAACCAGGGGGCTGGGATTTAGCTCATTGGCGCCGCACCCAAGCGCCTGCCTCGCCTGCCTCGAAATCGCAAGGTCCTGACTTCGATCCCTGGTACAGAAAAAAAAGAAAAGAAAATATAACTAGAGACTCACAGGAACCTGGCCTTGTATTTCTACTGGGAGCAGTGGTCCCTATTTACTGACCATCTTCTCATGACACCTCTCACAGGAGCAGGATATCTCATTGTACAAAGGAGCGGGTAAGCCTTGGGTCAAAATCTGGAAAGGGTGAGATTCAAATGCAGGCTGAGAGATTCCAGGTGCAGGGGTGAGGGGCCCAATTACAGAGGTATGGGCTCCAGATGCAAGGGTGTAAGGCCCAAATGCAGGAATAAGGGACCCAGAGGCAGAGGTGAGGGGCCCATATTGCAGGGTACAGGGGCAGGGTGTGACTCCAGATGCAAAATTGTGCACTCCAGATTGAGGGGTTTAGGGTCCAGATGCAGAGGTGTGGGGTCCAAATGTAGGTGTGTCTGACCCCAATGCAGCATGTGGGGCCCAGAAGCAGGGGTGAGAGGCCCAGAGCTGGACCCAGTTGCAGAGGTGTGGGACCCAGGTGAAGGGTGTGAAGTCCGGAGGCAGGGGTGTGGAGTCAAGATGCTACTCCAGCAAGCTTCAGAGGACTTGGCAGGTGAGGAGGGAGGCAGGAAAAGGGCGTCCTGGTGGGGCAGCTGGAGAGAAAAAAGCTTCTGGGCCAGAGATGAGTTGGGAAGTATAGTTTCAAAAACAGCTGGCACCATGAGAATGGAAACCTACTCGGGAGCAACCAGAGAGTGGCAATAACCCAAATAGCAGCCCACAGAAGCCAGGGGAGGTCTGAGTTAGCAGTAGAGAATTTGGGAAGAGGAATGAGAAGGCGAGACAGAAACCAGGTCCTCCCACACAAGCTCAGGGGTAGGAGGAGAAGCAAGGGGCTCAGAGTGGATCTGTGCTTCTGTAGGAGAATTCTGGGATTCTGAAGTTGGCAGGCTGAGAAGAGTGAATCCTTGGGTTTCCCGAGCCTCCTGGGAGGCAGTCTGAGGAGGCTGGGGATCAGCCAATAGCAGTGCAGGCTGCAGCTCCTCCTCCTCCCCTGGCCTGCCCCACACACCCAGGCTGCTCTGCAGGCTCGGGCCCAGGAACGTGCTTCCCCAGACACCTTCCCCGGTTCTGACATGACTCCCGGAGGCTTGCTGAATTCCACAGCCAGGTACCACGAGCAGGTTCCAGGACAGTCCTGAGGAGCAGCGGTTCAGGTAAAAGCATCTGTGTCCAGATGTGCCCTGCCTCTTGAACATCTGGCAGAGAGATTTCCCTGGTGGCAAGTGGAGGGAGGTGGCCTGGATGCTCCTGGGGTCCTGGTGGTGGAGGAATGAAGAGCCCCTCCCTCCCCTCTGACTCTTCCTGCTCTCCCCAGCAAGGATAGGTGGGAGTGAGGAATTGAGTGGGACTGGGGCTGAAAGCCAGAGCCCACAGGCAGGCTGAGCCTCAGTCTGTGGGTGAGGACCTTCCCTCCCTGCCTAGCGAAGGGCTAGCTGGGTGAGAGCCCCTGGGGCTAAGGGCTGGGCCTCCCCAGTGCTGCAGAGAGGCTGCCAGACCCACCCACCTAAGGCAGGACTGAGCAGAGCCGCTGATGACTCAGAGAGGGGCCTGAGGCCAAGCGGGAGGTGGTGGAGAGAGACTGGGTGGGGAAGGGAGAGGTCCCAGCCTCCCTCACTGGGATCCTCCGGCAGAAGAGAGTCTACTCGGAGGAGCAGGCAGCTCAGTGAAACTTGAGGAAAGAGGCCCCACCCAAGACTAGGCAGTTCCTAGAGGGTGGGCCCTAGAGCCAGCCTGCCTAGGTTCAAATCACAGCTCTGCTGCTTACTAGTGGGGTATCGGTGAGCAATTGGTTAATCTCTCTGTGGTTTATTTTCCTCATCTGTAAACAGCGAATTAAAAATCTACCCCTCCTAAGGTTGCTGTGAAGGGATAGTGTATTGATTCCAGCAACGTGCTTAGAACAGCTTCTGTCGGGACATAAACACCCAATCCATGCTGGCTGGGGCGTTCCCATCACCCTGCTTTGCAGTAGTAACACAGGGTGAGGGGTCAAGAGGGCTGTGACTTTCCACCTGGGCCAGTGCAAGGAGGGCATCATGACCCCTTAGAGTACAGGCTCCCTGGGGTCCCTGAGTGCATTGCAAGTCAGACTATGGTGCCTGGGTCTCAGTGAACCCCAGGACTTAAGCGGAGGAGTTCCCAGCAAGGAAGCAGACACCCTCCCTGAATGGAGCTGAATCTGCTGGCTTGTGCTCCTCCAGCCAAGTGCACCGGCAGAACTGACGAGAGCAGCATTTCCCATGCTGGTGTCTGGACAAGGCTGCTTCGAAAGAAAGACGATCAAAGCACTACAGGGGTTCTGTGGTCAAAAGACTTTGGGCAACACTACCTGGTTCCTCCCTCTTTTGGAGAGTCACAAGGTGAATTTAGTAGTTGGCTGAATAGTGGGACCTATTTAACTTTGCTAAACCCAGTGTTTGCCAACTTCTGAACACAGAATCCTTTTCTCAGCCATGCTGGACTGCCACTGACCTCGATTTGGGGGAGTCCCACCTGAGCAGGACCCTGACTAGATATTTACAGTGTTAGACCCGGGAGACGCTTGAGACAAGGTTCCACCTCCACTCCAGTCCCATCCCCTGAGCCAGCAAAGGACAAGGAGCGCACTTCCCTCGGGAGGGGACTGTCTGAAGGGAGAGAGTGGTGCTCAGAAAGGGGAGAAGTCACCCCAAAGCTCAGCCCCCACAGTTGAACAGAGTGAGATGGCAGAAGGTGTGACGCCCCTCAGTCTTCTCTCTGCAGGACTCCTTCGAGGAATGGGTGGCACCGTAGACCTGCCTTCACCCACAGTAATTAGCGATAATCATGCCTCAGATAAACCTCACTGGCTACAGCACTGCCACTGCACAAAGCTCTTTCACCTGCTTTTACGAGTAGAGTTGGGACCTGACTTAATCACCTGTGTGTTCCAATCCAGCTCTGCACCTAATAGTTATATAAACTCATATTCCGCCTCTAAATCTCGGTTTTCCTCATCTGTAAAATGGGAATACTAATAAACCTGATTCCCCAGGTGGTTGTGAGGATTAAATATGATGGTTTATTTCTATGAAGGGCTCAGAACAAGCTTTCTTTCAACATGGGAAATTATTTTTATCCTTCCCCTGCAGTGGCACCCAACACTTGGGTCCATCATGAACTGGGGAGTCTTCGAGGCACTCCTGAATGGGGTCAACAAGTACTCCACAGCGTTTGGGCGCATTTGGCTGTCTTTGGTTTTCATCTTCCGAGTGCTGGTGTACTTGGTGACAGCTGAGCGTGTGTGGAGTGACGACCACAAGGATTTTGACTGCAACACCCGCCAGCCGGGCTGCTCCAACGTCTGCTTTGACCAGTTCTTCCCCGTGTCCCACGTGCGCCTCTGGGCCCTGCAGCTCATCCTGGTCACATGCCCCTCGCTGCTCGTGGTCATGCACGTGGCCTACCGCAAAGCTCAGGAGAAGAAGCATCTAGAGGTGGCTGGGGAGGATGGTGGGCGACTCTACCCAGACCCTGGCAAGAAGCGGGGCGGGCTCTGGTGGACATATGTCTGCAGCCTGGTCTTTAAGGCCGGCATAGATGTCACCTTCCTCTATGTGTTCCACTCCTTCTATCCCAAATACATCCTCCCTCCTGTGGTCAAGTGCCACTTGGCTCCCTGTCCCAACACAGTGGACTGCTTCATCTCCAAGCCCTCAGAAAAGAACATCTTCACTCTCTTTATGGTGGTCACAGCTGCTGTCTGCATCCTGCTCAACCTTGTGGAGCTGTCCTACCTAGTGAGCAAGCGGTGTAGGGAGTGCCTGGCAGCAAGGAGAGCTCGGGCCACACCTGGGGGGCATTACCCAAACTATGTCGCTGCTTCCTGCAAACAGAACGACCTCCTCTCAGGCGACCTCATCTTTCTGGGTTCTGACACTCTCCCCCCTCTCATGCAAGACTGCCCCCGAGACTATGTGAAGAAAACTGTCGTGTGAGGAGCTGCCTAGCTGGACCTGTGGGGTGGGCCTGGCCTGGGAGGGTCTGGCTTCTCTCACAGGTGCAGTCTAGGGGTGGAGGAGCTGCATAATGAGTTGGAGGCAGACCCAAGGAAGGATTCAGACAGTGTGGGGTCCAGTCCCTATTTCTCAACTCCAACTCCTGGGCCCAGCTCTGTGGACCTGGGCAAGTGACCCCTCTGCTGTAAAATGCAGATGTAGAGGCCCACCATGTGGAGTGGTGGTAAGGAGAAGTTTATTCAGAGAACAAATGGGCAACCACCTTCGAGGTGAGGCCCACGGTCAGGGCTTAATAAAGGTCAATGCATTCACTGATTTGAGGTGCCCTTTGTCATTTGGCCTTGTGATCCCCATCACGCCACTGCGTGCATCTCTCTGCCCTTGCAAAAGACCACACTTGATTAAGCCAGATGAGGGGCTCTCCTCCAGACAGGGGTGCCTCAGGAGACCATGCCACTTGCTCATGCTCAAGGCTAGTCTTAAGCACCTTGTGCAAGTTTAGGCCCATGGGATGGCTCCATAAGGAATGGAGCATACTGTACGGAAGTGCATGGACTCGAGTCAGCATGACTGCATTCAAACCCAAGCACCCCTGGGCTCTGGAAAAGTAACTCTCTCTTCTCCAAATGTGTTAGAAATGTCTAACCTGTGGGGCCACTGTAAGGACTGATGAGCTCATGGCTGTGAATAGGGTTAGCCAGCTGTAAAAGGTCACATAAATGTTAATCACTACTACTAGGAAGTGAGGTAAAGGGACTGTTCCCTGGCTGCACATTAACCTTTGCCATCTCAGCCAAACACAGGCCCAGACCCTTCTAGCCCTTGCTGGGTCACCCTCAGCTTTTCTGGAAGCCTTCTCCAGAAGCACAGAGGCCTAGGCCCATGAGGATAGAAGGCCAGGCTGTGCCTGGCCCCATGCCAGCTGAGACATTCCACACTGCCAACCTGCATTCCTTATCTCCAGGAGGGCAGCAGGTGCCTGGTCCAGACAAGCTGTAATCAGCCCCTCATCCCCTATTTAACCCAAGGGCAGCCCAAGCTCTAGTGGGCAGAAACATCCCCACTGGGGTAGGACACTATCTTAGGCTAAATCAAGGCGGCCACTTTCTATAGATATCAGTTGCTGAGGACCTCAGTACCAGGCTTCCAGAGGAAAGGGCAGGAGAGCGGCCTGGGGACAATGGAGCAAGGCAGTGAGGCATCAGGAAGAGGAAGAGATCAATGCTGAGGTGCTGTCCGGGCCTAAACAAAGGACACCAAGCTTTTGCCCCCTTCTCTGCATTCTCACCCACATACGTGCCAGCCCAGCCAAGCCGGAGAGGAAGCGTGGGCCAGGAGAGAAGAGCCGCAGGTGTTTGCTCTGAATATTTCCCTGGGGAAGTCCACCCGCCCAGCCTGTCCTGCCCACGAACCCTACACTCTTGCTTGGCTCATTGGCTCAGAAAGTCCCACCCTGCCAGCCAGAAGAAACAAAAGCTACCTCCAGGAGGCCCTCAGGCAGACGGGCAGCCCAGGGACAGGAGAGTGAGCTGGATCCACAAGAAGGGAGAGGTGAGGACCAAACAGGGCTGGAGAAAGGGCTGGGATGAAGGGACCCGCAGGGCTAAAATGTCCCAGGGATCTCAGGCTGTGGGCCAGGCTTCAGGTAGGGAGGGTGGAGGAACGGGCTTAGGGTACTTGGGGGACCCCCAAGTAAGGGAAGAAATATCCTGCCAGACCAAAGGAGGACATAAAGAGAAGAGATCACGACCTACTGAGTGTTCCCTGGGCCAGGCCCAGAGCTGGGTCCTGGGGAAACACAAGTGAGGTGTAGAGTAAGCCCTCAGCGGCTGGCAGCCCCTCCACCAAGGAAACCAGGAAGATGGAGTGCTTAGCTTGTGTCCCGGGAGAACAGTGTCTGAAGAGGCTAGGAGCTGAGTAAGGGACAAGGGAGGGCAGGGCTTGGGACAGAAAATGATAAGGACTCCTAATAAGGGGCTGTGGGGGTGAAGGTGTAGGACAGGGACCTCCATGGAAATAATGGGAAACATTGGCTACCACATAGCCACAAAGCAAACAGAGAAGGAGCCGTCCCTGAGACAGAAAGGCGATGGTGAGGCACAGACCAGGCCAGAATGCAGTCTCTGTCCCTTGCCCTGGCCCTCCCTGAAGCTAGTATAGTTGGAATTCTAGAGGAGCCATTGGTCAGCCTTTCAGCTCCGGCTCCGCAGCGTAGCAGAGGCCATGCCAAGCCACCATGATTCCAAAGTGCCTCTGGTTAGTTGGGAAGGGAATATCTGGGAAGCCTCCTGTCCTGGAGCCAGAGAAGAGGGGGGGATGGAGACTGTTCTGGGATCCACCAGAGCTGAGGTGGATGTGCCAAGCCCAGGGTCCAGCTCCTGTGGCATTCAGTGAAAGTTAGATGAGTTTGGCAGCTGATGAGATCATCCAGTCTCTTTAGGCTGAAACACACACATGGTAAAGACGCTGGCTGTCAAGTCCCCGCAGGATGAGACCTTCACTTGTATTTATTGCTTTGTAGAATAAAATACACCCTGATTTTAGAAACTAAAGACCAAGGTTCAAGACCAACTGTGCTGCTTCTAGCTGTGGGGCCTTGGGCGTGCCCCCCTAGGCCTTAGCTGACTTTCCTGTGAAGTGGGAACGATGGCAAGCCCTCCCTGTGTAACCCAGTGAGGACATATGACCCAGGGGCTGTAAAACGATTTTATCAACCACAGCATCATTAAAGGCACCCATTTCCAGGTTCTTCCAGGCCTCCAGGCTCCACGGCCTGAGTGGTGGCACTCAGGTGTAGACGCATCTACGTGAGAGGCCAAGGACGCAGCCACCATGAACTGGACATTTCTGCAGGGCCTCCTGAGTGGCGTGAACAAGTACTCCACAGCGCTGGGCCGCATCTGGCTGTCAGTGGTGTTCATCTTCCGCGTGCTGGTGTACGTGGTGGCCGCCGAGGATGTGTGGGACGATGAGCAGAAGGACTTTGTCTGCAACACCCGCCAGCCGGGCTGCCCCAATGTCTGCTATGACCACTTCTTCCCCGTGTCCCACGTGCGCCTCTGGGCCCTGCAGCTCGTCCTGGTCACGTGCCCCTCACTGCTCGTGGTCATGCACGTGGCCTACCGCGAGGAGCGTGAGCGGAGGCACCGCATGAAACACGGACCCAATGCCCCATCCCTGTACAACAACCTGAGAAAGAAGCGGGGCGGGCTCTGGTGGACATACTTGCTGAGTCTCATTTTCAAGGCCACCGTGGACTCGGCCTTCCTCTACATCTTCCACCGCCTCTATGAGAACTACAACATGCCCCGCGTGGTGGCCTGCAGTGTGGACCCTTGTCCCAACACCGTGGACTGTTATATCTCCAGACCCACAGAGAAGAAGATCTTCACCTACTTCATGGTGGGCGCAGCTGCCATCTGCATTCTGCTCAACCTCAGTGAGGTCACCTACCTAGTGGGCAAGAGGTGCATGGAGACCCTGGGTCCCCGACGCCGGAAGTCTCGGCACCGGTATCACCTACCAGATACATGCCCGCCATATGTGGCCTCCCAGCAAGGGCACCCCCGGGATGGGAACTCCGTCCTAATGAAGGCTGGGTCGGCCCTAATGGACGAAAGTAGGTGTCCATAACCCGAGAGGTGGCAGGTAGGGAGGGTCCCCAGGTCCCTGTCTGTTCTCTGAAGAAAACAGACAAGGGTAGTGGCAGGTGGGAAGAGTGGCGATGGAGCCTCAGGAAGCCCTGCCCTGAAGCCAGGGTGCAGCAGGAGGGGCACAGGTCAGCTCCTGGCTCCTGAGTCTTGGGAGACTTGCGGGCGGGCAGGTGGAGATTTTGTACATGGTAACAGGGTACATCAAAAGCCCAATAAACGTGATTTTTTTCCAGGACTTTGTAGACCAGTTGGGGAGTGCTGAGTAGGGAAGCAAGGGATTCAGACGGACCTCAAGGAGGAAGCCAAGACTATTCTTTGGGCACCTGAGCTCCAAAACCTCAGATCTACCCACCTCCATGCACACATACACCCAGGACACAGGGAAATCACAGGGACTGCACCCTGGGCCTCACAGCTCTGCAGGCCAAGGGAGGAGGAGGGGCCACCCAGACACTGCCCCGAAGGTCCCACTCCCGAAAGTGCCTGGCAGGCACCTCTCCGTCCCTGCTCAGCACAGGTCTGAGGCAGAGGAGTCCCTCTGATGGTGGGAGGGGTGGCACTGAGAGCAAGTGGGATGGACATCTCGGGGACGTGTCATGGGCCCTCTCATCCGTGAATTTCCCTTTTTTTTTCTTTGCCAGCATATATTCCTGGGTGACTTCATCCTCCCCGCACCCTCGCCACCACTCAGGGCTTGATGATACCTCCCGCCTGGGCCTGCTCTCTCTGGCCATCTCACTCAGCAGCTCCAAACTGACCCCATCGTGTTACCCTAAGCCTTTCAACCTCAAACACACTCCCCAGCCCCCGCGGGCATTGCCATCCCTCCAGACTGCTCCAAGCCAGATGCTTCCCTGCCATCCCGAGCCCCTCCCCTCACACCAAATCCCAACCCTGCACCCACACCACTGACTCCGACCTCTAATGCCTCCTGAATCCCCTCTTTCCCACCCCATAGGCTTCCTTCCCACCTCTTACTGAGCCTCTCTGATGCCCCTGCGTTGCAGGATGAAGTGATGAATCTGTTCCTGAATCTAACCGCAGAACTCCTGCTGTCAATGTTCTACCACCTCCACCCTAGCCTCCCATCCTCATCCCTCCTCCCTCCTCCTTTTTACCCATCAATACCACCACAGGGCTGGCAATTCCCCAAGCAGATGTGCCTCATTTGCTCTGACATGCCTCAGGCCTTTGTCATACGGTTCCCTCTCTGACTGGAGCGCCCCACCTACCTCCTCTGTGTCCTGTCCTCAAACCCCAAGGACAACCTTCACTGCCCCCCATACCCCAGCCCGGTTGGTGCCTCTCCTCCACCATTCTCCCCACACTGGGGTGGCTGGTTCCTCTGAACGTCTCCCCCTAAGCCTGTGAGCCATTCAAGGTCAGGACGATGAGTCACCAGGTCCCGTAAGCCTCCAGTAAATGTTTGTGAGGTGAGTAAATGGCTGTGAGCTGCTGGGGAAGGAATGAGGTTTGTGGATCCAAGTCTTCACCATACCCAACCTAGCCAGGAGGTCAGCAAATTGGGAGGGGTTTTGTTTGTTTCTTGTTTGGGTTTTTTTTGTTGTTGTTTTGTTTTGTTTTGCTGTGTGGTGCTGTTAAGTAAATCCAGCCTAAATCTCTCAGGTACAAGTTGAAAGACTTGCACATAGAAAAGGAAAGGGACCCTCCAGGACCACTGGGTAGACTCCATGTCAACTCTTAGTAATGGGACAAGACCAGAGAGTCATCCAGATTTCTTAGAAGCAGAGCCAGGGGCAGGGATTTTGTACATATGAAGGGAAGAGCAGAACCAGGACAGGGAGGGGCTGAGCTGGACTAGCTGTGTACTTGGGGAATTGTAGCTTGACCTGATTCATGGGAGTGAGGTTGGATTTGGATCATGAAACCCATCACAGAGTTGTCCCACCTCTGGAGGCCAGGGCACTAAGCTCCTGACCTCCCTTGTCAGTCAGTCATTGGCTCCAAACCAACCCAAAGGCAGGAGGGCTGGCAGGAAGAGGTCATTTCTTCAGGGCCAGCTATAATCCACGACCAGCTAATACTCACAGCAACTAGGGAACGGGTGTCCCCTAGTAAAGGGGATGAGGGAAGGGCACAAATACTACCTACTAAACTCCTGACCACAGGAGATAAGGGTGGCTCCCATCCCCCCAGATCAGAGCTGTGACCACTGAGCCCAGGATAGAGTAGCACTCTGAACACAACCAGCTGTCCCTGTACTGTTCAGACAAAGGTAGCTCCCAAGTCCGGGCCAGGGAATCCACCATGATCAACTTCTCCTGAGAGTCTGGAAGCCCATTCCAGGGGCTGCTGCTGGGTCTAGCATATGTTGAGTTCATCTCAGGACCTGGCCACCCGCTTGGTGTCCTCCCCATGGGTACCCTTCCCAGAGGTCTGGAGTCCTGAGCCATGTGCTAGGCGAAGTAGAACACCATCAGACCAGCCTGAGCCCTCTAGAGGGGGCTGAGACTAAAGCAGTAGGCAACACTTCACCCATCAGACAGTCTCACCTTTAGTCCCCCACACTCTTGAGCCCCCCACACTCTCACCACCACTCAGACCCCCACACCTTCCCCTTCCTGAAAAATTCCCACTTGTTCTTGCCTCTGGCATCTTCCCCTTCCACCCTCTTTCCTGCTCCCATTGCCTCCAGCAACTTCTCATTCTTTCAAGACTGAGTCCATGGTCAAAGGTCTTCTCCTGTTGCTTTCCTAGGGCCTAGAAGGTAGACCAGGAGGTCTACCTGAGTTTAGCCCTATCCTTTTCATTCTAATACCTTCTCTTCCACTGTGATGGTCCTACAGAACCACACCCTGGATCTTATCATCACCCACAACTGCTCCACCGCTAGAGCCTTCCATTGGATTCAGCCCAACAAATACTGACTGCTTACTTTTATGTGAAAGCTCCTTGTTAAATCCTGGGAAGATTCAGACAAGACACAGTCTCTGATCTCAGGGAGCATTCAGTCTAGGGAAAAGAACAACTACCACATTTGTGGCCTACTGGAGAAGTACAGGATGCTGGGTGAAAAAGGAAGGAGGATCGGGCATCCAGGGAAGGGTTCCTTGTGACTTCTTACACTGTCACCTAGAGAAACGGGATAGTTTTTCCAAGTGAACAGGGTAGGATTCCAGACAAAGGAATAGCATATGCAAAGGAAGAGCAAGTCTAATGCCAAAGACTGAAAGAAACTCAAAATGGTTGAGTCAGGCAAGGGGCCAGCGGTTAGGAGTCAGGCTGAAGTGGGCAGTGTTTTCTTTGTAGATCAGTGATGTTGGACTTTATCCTAAGTGACAAGACCCTGGAGAGATATAGCAGAGGTGACATGATCCCTGGTGCAGTGTAGAGGGACCAGGGCAGGGCTACCTGTTTGGAATCTGATGCAGTAATCTGAACAAGAAACAACAATTGCCTGAAGTAGGCAGGGCATGTGCAACGGGGATGGAAAGAAGTTGCTGGATTTAAGAAATGGGGGCATGATAGAATCAGAAAGATTTGGTGATTTGACTGGGTGTGCAGATCAAGTACAGGGAGGAATCAAAGTAACACCCAGGTTTCTGGCTCCAGTATGGGACAGGAGCCCCAGCGAGGAGTAGTTTTGAGGGAAAACAATGATTTCAGTTTCAGACTAATGAATCTGAGATATAAACAAGATATCCTGGTAATTCCATCTCCTTCATCTTAGCCACTGGCTCATTGTCTTTCTCTCTACTCCTACACTTATTACCACACCTACACCCTGGCTTCTCAATTCTCTGACTTCCTGGCTTCCAACAAGTATTTTTTCCCACCCATCAAACCCTCCCACACGCACTGTTCCACCTACACCTTGTCTGTGCCAAGAGGTGTGCTATTGCCTATCTATACAGCTCATTTATCCCACTCCCTATTCCAGCAACCCTCCATCCAACCCACTGACCCACCACTATTTCACTACCCATCCCCAATTGCTTGGTCTCCATTCTCTCCTTTGCAGCTTAGGCCCCACAGGTCCGCAGTAATCATTACCTTGATGAACACGTCCCCACTCCCTTGCCTTTGTGTGCCTCTCCAGACCTTCTCCATGTGGTAACTGCTCCTGAGTATCTAGAGAACAGTACTGGCAACAGTTTAAACTTCTGACCACAAAGCTCAAGGGGGCACACTCAGCATCTCTAAGAAATTTTACATTTTATTAAACTTTAACCTGATTCTCCAAGATGACCACATCATACCTTCTCCTCCCCTCAAAGCTCCAGCCTGCATTCTCCCAATCGTCCATCTCAGCTGATAACCAGGCACCGAGTGCCCCAGCTCAGCACCCCCATCACCACGTCTGCCACCTTCCTAGCTCAAGTGCCCAACCACTCTGCCTTCTCCCCTCTGGCATGGATGAAAGTGCCCCTGCCCCTGGCACACACCTCCCTTAGACACCAGACCCCAGCCTCTCTCACCTACTCCAGACTATGTCCCATGGCTGGTAGAGCTCTCTCTCCTGCCTCACAATGTCCCTTGCTGCAAATATGCTACAATATTTTCATCTCTTTCCTTTTTAAATTCTCTCGATACCATTATTCCATTCACAAAAATCACAGTCTTCTAATATTTGTATACTCATCTGTACTTCTCCTTCACTCCGCTCTGGTCAGTGGCTCCCAGGTTGCCAGGCCAATGGCCAGTCCTTGCACCTTATCTTACTCCCTCGGCATTGGCCAGTAAGAGTTCTTTCCCCAAGCCCTGCCTTCTCTCAGCTCCCACACAGCATCCTCTCCTGGCTCCTTCCCACCTAACCAATGCGCCTTTCTTGATCTCCCTAAATTCCTCTTCTTTCTACTCTAAATGTTAGATGCTCTGGGGCCCGGTTCTCTATGTGCTTTTTTCTCTACATCCGTTTTTCCCTTAGTGATTTTGTCCAGTACCATCTATAAAATCATTGAAAAACTGGTGACTCCCACATTTATGTGCTCAGAACTAACCTCTGCCATGGATACCAGATTCATGTATCCAACTTCCCCTTGTTCATCTAAGGTGGAACTCCTAATGCCCTTAATCAAGAACAGGTTTAGGTTCTTTCTCAGTCTTCCCCACCTTGGAAGATGACATCTCCACCACCCATCTGCTCCATTCAAAAACCTAGGAGTCTCTTCCCTTATAATCCCATCCACACCATTAGCAAGTGACATTGGCTATAATTCCAAAATACATTCAAAACCCAATCACTTCTACCATCTCTCAGTGCTACAATCCCAGGCCAAACCACATCATTTCAGCACCTGGATATCTGCAACAACTGGTCTCCCTGCCTCCACTCTGGCTTGCTATCTTGAAATTCCTCTTCCACAGATCAGCTCAAAGGATCTTCCTAGCATGTAAATCAGATCAATCAAGTCACTTCCTTGCTGAATACCCTCCAAGTGGCTTTCCATGACAAAATTAAAACAAGCCAAAGGCAACCCCATTTCCCTTAGCCTTCCCCTCCCAGCCACATTCCACCCACACTGGCCTCTCCCATCTCAGAATTCTCAAAACTGCTTCTGCTGGCAACGTCCCTTCCCCAGAGCTTCACACACCTGTCTCCTCTGCATTCACATCTTGACTCAGACGTCTCCTCTGCAGGAGGGTCTTTCTGAGCCACCCTCCCCAGAAGCACACCCCACAGGGTCACTCTCTGTCACATAACCTCATTTTATCTCTCATGTAGCATTTAGTAGCCTGAGAACTTTTCTTCCTTGTTTAGATGTTTAGTTTCTTTATGACCTCCCTGAGATGAGCTCCTTGAGACTCTGTTGTGTTCACCCCCTGGCCTCAACCCTCCAGCATCTGAAACAGTCTCCACACATAGTAGGCACTAAATTAAAATGGGTCAGCTGACTGACTGGTACCCAGCAGACTGCTGAGAGAAAGGACCGACCAGGAGATATAGACTTGGGAGTTGTCCGCATAAATGCCTAAATATAAGACAAGATTATGCCCCAACATTACCCCTCAGGGAAGGAGGGTTTATCTTATAATCAAGTCCTTACAAAGTCTCTGGCATCATGGGGCATGCTCTCAATTATTGCATTTTGAACAACAAAATGCTCTTTGGAGGAAACTCATTCGCCCTAACAACCTCAATCAATGAAGTTTGAGATATTCATAGAGGTCACTTGACAGAGTGAGAAAAAAGTGGAGGCAAAGATATTTCACATAGACTTAATCATTATTCCTGGGGCTAGGACTTTACAATTAGAAGTATTGTCTTTGGGGCCGGGGATTTAGCTCAGTGCTTCTGCCACCTGCCTGGCAAGCGCAAGGGCCCAAGTTCGAACCCCGGTACCAAAAAAAAAAAAAAAAAAGAAGTATTGTCTTTGTAAGCAAGCCCCCTTTTTAAAAAAATTATTTTAAAAACAATAAAGTGGTTATGTTGTAGAAATAAGAAATACACATCTACTGGATGATTTTTTACATTTATGCTTCTAATATTATAAAGCCAGGTTTTTGTGGCAAAGAGTAAAATTTCCACCTTCTTATACAGATTCAAAAAGCATTATGTCACAAATAGCTTGGGCAGAAATAAAGTTTTTGTGATTTATAAGTGTTGACAATAACAAAGCTCAAAGCCTAGATGTTAAAGAAAAAATGTAAAAAGTTTAAATAAAATGGTTTTATAAAATATGAGGGCAGAAACAACAATACTCAATATATTGTTTCATACAATACATGCATTTTTTTTAACAGAGGGCTAGGGATATGGCACAGTAGTAGAGCTTGCCTCGCATGCACAAGGTCTTTGTTCCATCTCCAGAACCTTAAAAAAAAAAAAAAAATTGAAGTTTACGTGTTCAAGTTAGCCTCAAATTGCTCCCAGGTTCTCCTCGTGGGGAGCAGGGAGGGCTGCTGTTTATTTTGAGACCTATCTTGGCCTCTGTGGTAGGGAATGACTTGAGCCTGGACTCAATACTGTTTAGAGATTGCAGGGGAGGACATGAGAAAAGGCCCCACTAAGGAGGCTTAAAGGCCAAAAAGAATGCAGCCAAGGGTAGGTAAATAGATGCCATCAAAGCCAAGGGAATAATGATGATGATGATACATGTCATCACAGTCAAAGTCACAGAGGAGGAAGATGATGTCACAGAAGCCCTGAAAAGAGTGTTTCTAGAAGGATAAAGTGATCATCAAAACCAAACATTGCCCCTAGGTCAAACCAATTGAGGACTGAGAGAGCTCAGTAGCTTCACAGCAAGGTGGTCATGGTGTCATCTGTAGAAATGCAGGCAGAAACCCAGTCCTCGTGAAGTGACAGGAGAGACAAACAAGTGGAAATCGTTGAGGGACAGTGGCTGCCAAAAGAACACGAAAGGAAAGGGTGTTAGTTGCAAGAGGGCAGGGTCAAGAGAAGTTTTGTTAAGAGGAAGACTTGCGAATGTTTAAATAGCAATGGGATGAATCCAGAAGAGGAAAGTCAAGGTCCCAAAGGGAGCCCAGTGGAGGCTCCAACTTAGACCAGGGAATACAGATGGCTTCTGTAACCAGGGTAAAGAAAACATGATGAGACAAATACAGCCTGATTCCACTCTCTGCCCACAGCTTCTGCCCTAATCTTCTCCCTTCGCTCCTCTCTCACAGCTGTTCAGGACCTCATAGGCACCTCCAGTTCTCCTCCTGGTCCACCAGGCCCTCCTATGTTCCCTTTTCTGTGTCCACCTTCAGCCTGAGCTCCACAGCATCTCCAGCTTCACTCTCATCTTGCATGAGAGCCGCCAACGATGTCTGCCCTCCCTCCCGGAATGCAGGCTCTCAGAGGGCAGAGGTAGTGCCTGGCCCATACCAGGTGTGCAGTCAAAGGGTAATAAACACTTGCTCAGATACTGACAAGAACAAATCACCATTGTCCTTCCATCCTTCATGCTTGGCAGAACTCTTGCTCCATCAATCTTACTGGGCATTTCCGTCTCTACACCCTGCTCTGCTCTGCTAGAGCAATCCACACAACCAGAGTGAGCCCAAGATGGGCACTCAGTGCTGCCTCACAAATCCTGCCTTAGTTTCTTGGTTGTTGTCCATGGTGAGAGCCTTCTCATTTCTCCTCAAATTTTCTAGTCCACTCCACCTCAGTGACATCCTATTTCTCAAAGCAAGTATAAGCTTTCCAGGAAGGATGCTCCCTCAACTGCCATCAAATCTACAGACTACCCTTACCTTCCTCCCTCCTTCCCTGCCTATGCCTGTGAAACCTCTAATTCCGCTACCTGTGCTGAGGACCCCTTTTCTCCACTCCTTCCTTCCTTCCTCTTGAATCTTCAACCTCTACCTCTCTCCTAGTTCTCTGAACACTTAAGCATGTTCAGATTTTCCCATTAAAAAACAAAAGCCAAACTTTCTTTGACCCCATGTCCTCTGCAGCCACCTCTTTATCTCTCTCCTGCTTTCTCAACCCTTTCCCCTTCCTCCCTCCCACTCCATCACCCACCAACCATGATCCAACTATGATCCATCACTCAAACCACCTTGCTTGGGCCAACTTCACCTACATATGATGCCTTCATCAGTAAACCTAATGGATGCTCTCAGGCCTTGTCTTGTATGGCAGGGCATGTGAGGACACATGGTCTCCCTTTTCAAAGCTCTTCCCCACACCAGTGGACCCTTCCTCCTTTGTTCTGTGCACCCAGCACTTCTCTCCCTCTAAACTAGGGATCTAAAGGTGACCGCCAGCCATGTGTTCTGGCCCCTTGTCCTTAGGGTAGATATGTGCTCCAGGTGAGGCCAGATCTCTGTTGCTTATCTCAGTTGGGAAGCATGGAATGGCAAAACTTGGGACAGTGTGAGCTCAGGGCTGCTAGTCACCTTGTGTGAAAACCTTGTGCAGCCCCATCAGTACCAGGAGAGAAGGGAGCCAACAATCAGAGAGAAGCAGAGGCAGGCAAGCCAAGGAGAGGACCTAGACACATTCCAGACCTGACTCCAGGTACCACCAGGAACCCAAAATACCCCTGCCCTTCCTGTGTGTGTTTGTTTGTTTGTGGTACTGGAGATCAAACCCAGGGCACTCTACCACTATGCTATATCCCCAGTCCTTTTTATTTTTATTTTTGAGTCAAGGTCTCACCAAGTTGCCCAGGCTGATCTCAAACTGGCAATCCTCCTGCCTTAGCCTCCCAAGTAACTGGGTCCTATGTTATTACAAGCTAATAAATTCCCCTTTGTCCCAGACTAATTCAAGTTGTATTTCTGTCATTTGCAATTAAGAGTCTTAACTAATGCATCCAAGCTTCTGGGATACGCCTACTCACAGTTTTTCTCCAGCCGCTCCCTCTTAGTCTCCATCAGCCCACTTGTGAGCCTATCCCAGGTCATCTGTTCTCTGTAATTTCCATGCCCTCCCTGAAAACCACATCCCTCAGCCACGGGCTTGACTTCCATCAAGACACTGTTGACTCCCAAATCCACATTTCTCTCTCTCTTCTTTTTAAGAAAATTTTAATGTTGTAGAATATACATAAAAATTACCCTCTTAGCCATTTTAGGTGCATAATGCAACACCATTAATTATGTTCACAATGGTGTGCAACCATCACCACTCTTTAATTCTAGAATATTTCATCACCACCAACAAAATCTCTGTACTCATTAGGTCCTAACTCCCACTCACTCCTCAACCCAGCCCTGATCACTTCTAACCTGGCTCCTGTCCTATGAGTTTAACTATTGTTGTTATTTCATCTGAGTGGAATATTTGTCCTTTGGTGTGTGGTCCATTTCACACGGTGAAATATTTTCAAGATTCAGCTATATTCTGGCAGTATCAGAGCTCCATTCCTTTCTGTGTTTGAATACAATGCCGCCAGGGATTTGGCGCTGTGGTTTCCCCACATGCTGAGCAAGCCCAAGGACCCAAGTTCGATCCCTGGTACCAACCCCCCCCAAAAAAAAAACCCCTGAATACAATGCCATTGTATGTTTACACCACATTTTACTTATTCATTATCCTTTGATGAGCATTTGGGGTGTCTCCAGCTCCTGGCTGCTATGAACAAGTATTTGCTTGAGTTCCCTGTTCAATGCTTTTGTTCTATACATAGGAATGGATTTGCTGGGTCATATGGTGAGTCTATGTTTAACTCTTTGAGGAATCAAAACTGTTTTCCTCAAAGACTGGGGAGTTTTACATTCACCCCAGCAATGCATGAGGATTCCAATCCCTCTTCCCTTTCCTGAGGCCCAGCCTCCACACTTGCAACTGCCTTTGGATGTCCCCACAGCACATATGGCACAGACCCAGCCACCGCAGAGCATTGGATGCAGAGGACAATAGGGCTGTGTGAAAACAGCCCATCCAATGCCGCACAGACCCAAGGCTCGTGGGTGGGCTGAGCGTGAATCTATCTGTTGCATGCTTGCATCACAATAAAAAAAAGCGTCTTTCCAAGGCCATGTCAGAATGTCCCACAGACCTGGTCAAAATGGCATCTCCAGAGTATCATTTATAAACACAGATGTCATTCAGCAAACTCCAGGCACCATGGCCCCCTTGTTTTCTTCCAGCTCTCCCAACCTGCTCCTTTTCTCAGGCTTCCCAGCTCAGCTATGACAAGCTAACTACTCTGTTGCTTAGGTCAGGACTGCTCCACTTGGTAGGTGCAAATAATTCAGGAACCACATTCCTGCAGTCCTTTCTCCTTTGAGCTAAGCTCTCCCTCTGATGCCCAGTGCCCGTCACCTTCTCAGCCAAAGATCAAGACTCCAGATGCTCCAACACTCCAGGTGGGAGGCTAGTTTCAGGGCACAATGCACACACATCACCCTGGGCTGGCTTCCTCAGCCACCCCAATGCCCCACACCCTCAAAGCTCAAGAAAAGGGCTTCCCCAACCTGGGAGAGCAGAGGCTGACTGAGGACAGCCCACTTGACCCTTGAGGGGTTTCAGTCTAGTGGAGGAAAGGAAGGAAAAGAAATGAGGCTCAGTCAAAAAAGGCTTCCCCAAGGAGGGCAAGTGGCCAGGTAGCAGCTTCAGGAGGGTAGGATGGTGGGATGCTAAGCTAGAAGGGCATTGATTAAACAGCTAGAAGGGAAACATAATTTTAAAGAGGAAGGTCAGACAGACAGAAGGCAAGGCAAGCACTCATAGGCAGTGAGGCTGGGCAGTACCCGGCATGCAACAGGGCAGTGAGAAACCAAGAGCCAGGCAGCCAGTGAACGGAGAGTTGGAAATGGGGCCATGGCGTTCAGAGGCCTGGTGAGACCAGATCATCGGGTCTTACAGGCCATCCTGATGCCTTCGGCTGTCAAGTAGGGTGTCAGCAGAGGATTTCAAACAAAAAGGAGCATGGTGTTTCTGGAGACTGCAACCAGTACACGACCGGGACGAAGACTGAAGTGGGGAGGCAAGTTCTAAGGTTACTTCAGGAAAGGCTGCTGCTAATCCAGGAAAGAAACTCATGGTTAATGTCACCAGGACAAAATTAATAGAGTCAGTGAAAAGTGGCCAGATTCTAAAAACATTTAGAAAATAGCACCAAAATGATTCTGCCATTGAGTATGGGGTATGAGAATAGAGTCAACAGAGACTCTAAGGTTTGGGGCCTGAATAGGTAGGTGAGTAAAAATCACTTTCACTGGAAGAGAGAAGAAAAAGTCGCAAAGGAATAAAAGGAGCACATTGCCAGATAAACAGTTTCGAGTAAACAACATAAAAATTTTCAGTACAAGTGAGTCCCACGAGCTAGCTAAAATCCACATTTAACTGGGTGTCCTGATTTTTTTTTTTTTTTTTTTTGGCCTGATTTTTAGTTTTGTTTTGCTTTGCTTCTAAGTACGACTACCTTAGTAAGTAAAGAGCTTACTTTGGGACATGATAACTTTGTGGCTCCTACTAAGCCTCCTCGGGGAAAGGTTGATTAACAATCTGGATACATAAAAATGAAGTTCAGAGAAACAGTCTGGGCGGGGGACAAGTACTTAAGAAGTGTCAGTCTGATCTTGACATCTCAAACCCTCACAGAGTGAGGACAGAGACGAGAAAAGACAGGGGCTGAGCCTAGACCCGGCCCCCAAAAACTTAGAAGTCAGGGAGATCTGGAGGACCCAGCAAAGGAGACCGAGTAAGAAAGTCTAGAAAGGAAGTAGAAAAGTCAAGAGAATGTGATGTCCCATAAAACAAATGAGCCAAGTGTTTCAAGGAAGGAGAAATCAACTTTATCCAATGCTGTTGAGAGTTCAGAGAAAGATGGGGATTGAAACTTGACCATGGGATTTAACCCTGGGGGCCTCCAGAAGAGCAATTTTGGTGTAAAGTGAGCAGCAAAAGCCTGATTAGAATAATTTTAAGAGAGTATTGAAAAGGGGGGGAAATGGAGATATAAATCACATCAACTCTTTTGAAGAACTTTTCTATAAAAGGATGAAAAGAAATGATGCTGGAAGGAAAAATAGGGTCAAGACAGGTGGGAGTTTTTTTGTTTTTTAGATGGAGAAATACCAGCAGCTGGGTGTGACAGTAGCCGGCCTGTAATCCCAGCACCCTGAGGCTGAGGCAGCAGGATTGCAAATTCAAGCCCAGCCTGAGCAATTTAGTGATTTAGAAAGTCTTTGTCTCAAAATAAATAAATAAAAAAGGACAGTGGATGTAGCCCAGTGCAAAGGTCCTGGATTCCATTCCCAGTACTAGGAAGAAAAAAGACTCAGGAAAGATCAAAAGGTTGATGATAAGGGGAGGGTGGAGGCACTGGTATCCTGGAAGAAAAACAACACTTAAACCCAGGTCTTGGGACTGACTTCCCTCCCGCTCCACAGCCTCAGGCATGCTTGGCAGGGCTCAGAATTCCCCATCCGCCTGCAGGACCTCCTGCTTGGTGGCTTCCATCCGGATGAGGGGGTCTTCAGGCCCCTGCTGCAGACACACAGGCACAAGACCTACTCCAGCCCAAGAGGGGTTGGCAAGGACCAGTCCAGGAAGGCCCTGCTGGAGGGTTGTGCAGAGATCGAGACAGAGGAGGTGGCCCCGGGAGCAAGACCAGCTCAGGCCTGAGCAAAAGAGGTTCATTGGCTTCGGGCCTGCCACCCCCAGATGGCAGGTGCAGGGCCTGCGGGTAATGGGGGTGGCAGAGGAAACTGCCAAGCCCTGGCACAGCACAGCCTTGCCCAGAGGCAGAGGGGTGGCCTAGATGGCCTCCCACCTAGTCTCCACTCTAGGAGCACAAATGTTAGGTGGGGCAGCAAGGTCCCCTGAACCTTGTAAGAATGGAGAACTCTCCCACCTCACTCCCAAGAGAGCCAAGGCCAGTTGCTGGAGGGTACAGCATCTTGCCTGATGCCAGGAAGAAGGGGCAGCCTCTGGTAGGGCCAGAAAGACAGGGCCCATGAGATAAAATGACCTGGTCACTAGAGCAGAGTAATACAGTCACCACCACACATATGACCACATATTCCACCCACAACCTCCAAACCACACCAGCACCCCCACAATCATGCACGTTCACAACCACACACACCAAAGCATCTGTTATACATGCTATTCGCTACCACTGAAACACAACTGCCCAGCCACACACACAGTGTTCACATACAGTCCTCCATGCACCCAGCATCTATTTTATAATTAGTAACGGAGTGTCTGCTACACCTCCGGCCAGGAGATGAAGCATGAGAAGGGGAGGCCTGAACAAGGGGGAACCTGCAGAAGGGCCAGCACAGGACCATCAAGGAAGAGGGAACAGCAAGTGCAAAGACCAGAAAGCAACTACGAATGGGAAAGTAGTGATCAAAGGCCTGGACGCAGGATAGGAAGTGAGGCAGAATCGGGGTCATAAGTTCCCTAACTTTGGGGGACATTTCTGAAATTTAAAAAGGGTGCTGTTACACGCACAAACTGGTTCAGGCCCGGGCAAACATGATATACAGTCACCATGGTGCTGGCGATGTAAGTCACCACCACCCAGACAGGGAGGACTGTGGTCTGCCTGTGACTAAGTAAGACTCAGTGATTCCCAGGGAGGCCAGAAGCCATGAAGTTTCTAGTCGTGGCACAGGCTAAATAAGACAAAGCGTCCTTGTCCCAAGAGCCCAGCCCAGGTCCTCCCTAACCACAGGCGCTTCTACACCCCCCACCCAAAGGGTCTCTACGGCAAAGCACAGCCCCCCATCCCAACGCCACACAGCCCTGGGCAGGCTCTGTCCCTTGAAGCAGCTCCAGGTTCGACTCCCCTATCCTGCCCTCAGGCCTGCACGTTGGTCCAGGCACAGGTCTGCTGAGGCCGTTCCGCTGTGGGCAGTCTGCCCCCACCCTGGCTCCCCAAAGGGCCCTCCCTCCAGGCTGTCGAGGATCCCTCGCGTTGGGGAGCAGAGGGACAGGCTCCCAGGAACGTGCCCGTGCAGGGTCAAGGCCCTGCACCAGGCGGGGATCAGGGCAGGCAGGGCGCGGACCCAGTATCCGAGGTAACCAATGTGGGCGAGTCCTGATTGCAGTCCATCCCTCGGCCACGGCATTAAACAGTTTGCAGAGCGCCTCCCGCCTGTAATTTCATCGGAAACTTTAGTACAGCCTTGCCCATGGCCGCTGCTGCTCCCATTCCACACCTAAGCAAGCCGAGGCTGGGACGCGCCAGGATCCCCTCGGGAGCCCGCCCCGGGGCCACGTGGCGGCACCGGGATTAGAACTCCGACTCTCCTAAACCCAGGCTCCTCCCTCCCTCCCTCCCCTTTTCTTCTCCCCGCCACACCGCCCCCGGGTGCTCGTCCGCCTCGCGCTGCGCCTGGCCGGGGTGCAGAGCTGGGCTCGGGTCTTCCTCGCCTCTGTTGGGAACCTGGGACCCCTGGGTTGCCACGCCGCAGACGGTAAGTGCGCGGGAGGGGAAGCCCCCTGCGGTGGGGCCGGGTTGGGGAGCGGAGGGTCCCTAGCCCCAACGCCCGGACCCACCTCTGCCTGCTCGCCCCCGAGGGCTGGAATTCCAGCTGCTGAGAGGTGCCGGGACCTCCACTTGCTCCCACGTGGCCTAGAACGGAGGGAACCCGGGGCGGGGGGGGGGGGGGGGTCTGTCTTTTGCGGGCACTGTGGAGGCGAGGAGCAGACGCCCGGCGCGGTCAGGTAGGTCCAGGGTCTGGTAGAAAACGGTTGTGCTGGGAGCTGGCTTTGGGGGGCAGCAGGGGGGTCGGAACTGGCTCCACCGGTCCGCGGTACGGCTGTGGGAGGACATTCTTGGCCTGTGAGTCTTGTCCCTGGGGTGTGTCAGCGGCGGTGGACTGGAAGGGGAACAGTGGGAGCTCTGGAGGTGGCTGCACCCTTCCAAGCACCACAAGGCATCCTAGGAAGCAGCTGTAGGCCCTCTCCCCGCAGGGCCGCCTGGAACCTTCTCAGGTGAGTGGCAGACAGGGGAGAGAAGTCTCAGGATTCTTACGCCAGCGGAGAAAGCAAGAATGCTTCTGCATTAGAGATAAGGACACTGGGTCAGGCCCAGCAGCCTCGCCCAGCTAGAAGTGCTAAAGCTGAGATTTGTAGCAAGGTGTGACTTGATGTCCAGTGTAACCACAGCCCTCTGCCGAGGCCAGAGCTTAGCGGGAGAAGACTGGGCGGAGAGGAAAGTCTCCAGGGAAGAGCCCTTCCCACCCACACTGTCCTGTCGCAGACTGATTCCCAAAGGACAGGCGCCAGGAGGGCTTAGACACTGAGAAGGCATTGTACACACTCTCTCTCCCGCCCAGACTGTCCAGCCCTCCCAGCGTCTCTCAGAACTCAGCGCTCCCCCTGCCATTCAGCATTTACTGAGTATGCGCAGAGAAATAGGAAGCAGTGAGCAAAGGGGAACAGACATTCTACTTGGGGAGACAGACAATAAGTGAGACCCCAAAATGACAATTTCATTTCAAGAGGTGATTAAGCATTATGAAGGGGGAAAAGGAGACAAGAGCAGTGACTGGGGGCATGTTCAGATCTGAGATAACTGGGGAAGCCCCTAACACTGTGATGCTCCAGCAGAGGCCTTGATAAAGAGAAGAGGTCAGGCATGTGAGCTTCTGCAGGCGAGCATCCCAGCAGGAGCAAAGCCCCGAGGCCCCCAGTGTGACCAGAGCAGAGAGAAGCTGAGTATGACAGACAGGAAAAGGCTATGGAATCTGGGGTTGAGTCTAAGCAGTGTAGTGGAGAGTCCTAAGTAAGGGAGTGGCACAATCGTGGTTCAGAGGTGAGAGTGACAGTGGCTTGGACCAAGGGGGAGTCCTGAAGGTATCACCAATACCTGGAGGTACAAGCAAGGGGAGAGGTGTGTGCCCTCACAGCTGTGCCAGCCAGCACACCCATGTGAAGTACATCAGCACACCCGCCCATCCACACCCTCTGAGTCACTGCAGGGCTAAAAGACGTGATTCGAGGGCCTGGCCAAAGCATGTCCCCCCACCAAAGTGGCTGGGACTCCCCCCAGCCTGCACAGGAAAGGGGAATTGTCTCTACACAGACCCTGGATCTGGTGTCCTCCCAGCAGCAAGGCCACAACCCCTCTGCCCCCCCCCCCCATCAGCCTCCCATCTTCACCACCCGCTGGCTGAGAGACCTTCACAGGATACTGTTGAGGCATCCACAATGGAATGGTTTCGAGAAGCTAGTCTGGAGCAGGTGTCCAGCGGAGGAAGGGAGGTGTGGGGGGCATGGCCTGGCACGACAGCCTGGCCTTGAACCTAACTGTCCCCTCAAGTTAGTGACTTGAGCTCCCTGACTTCACAGTAACGAGTAGTCAACACTTACTGAGCACTTACTTTTTAGTCTTTATGTCATTTGATTATCAGCTTCTTCATCTGTAAATGGGGAGCAGAGTGGTCTCCACTTCCTGGGATTATTATAAAGGATTAAATGAGATCTTGCACATATAGGTTGCTCATGGCTCAAGCTTCATAAGTGGTCCTCATTATTAGAAGCACATGCCCCCTTCCTCCCAGCATATTAGCACTGTAACTTTGGGTAGGTTGCATATTCTCCCTGTACCTTGGTTTCCTATCTACAGCTTGGAAAGAGCAATAGTTTCAATCTCATAAGGTTGTAATGATGATTGAACAGATCTATCCACGTAAAGAACTGGGGACAGCATCTGGCACATGCTAAATGTTCCATAAACATCACCCATTCATTAATAGAATGGTTTTCTGTCTTGCTCCCTCAGGTAGGCACGGTCCCTGGTGCCCTCGCCAGGCACCATGGACTGGAAGACATTCCAAGCCCTTCTGAGTGGCGTGAACAAGTATTCTACAGCTTTTGGGCGCATCTGGCTGTCAGTGGTGTTTGTCTTCCGGGTTCTGGTGTACGTGGTGGCCGCAGAGCGCGTGTGGGGTGATGAGCAAAAGGACTTCGACTGCAACACCAAGCAGCCTGGCTGCACCAATGTCTGCTACGACCACTTCTTCCCCATCTCCAACATCCGTCTCTGGGCCCTGCAGCTCATCTTTGTTACGTGCCCCTCACTACTGGTTATTTTGCATGTGGCCTACCGCGAGGAGCGGGAGCGGCGACACCGCCAGAAGTATGGGGACCAGTGCACCAAGCTGTACAGCAACACAGGCAAGAAGCACGGCGGCCTGTGGTGGACCTACCTGTTCAGCCTCGTCTTCAAGCTCATCATCGAATTGCTCTTCCTTTACGTGCTGCACACGCTCTGGCATGGCTTTGGCATGCCACGCCTGGTGCAGTGTGCCAGTGTGGCACCCTGCCCCAACACCGTGGACTGCTACATCGCACGGCCCACTGAAAAGAAGGTCTTCACCTACTTCATGGTGGGCGCCTCTGCAGTCTGCATCGTGCTCACCATCTGCGAGATCTGCTATCTCATCTCCCACAGGATCATGCGAGGCCTGGGCAAGGACAAGCTTTCAAGGGGTCACAGCGCCTCATCCTCCACCTGCCGCTGCCACCACAAGCTAGTGGAAGCCGCAGAGCTGGGTCCCGACCTAAGCGATGCCAAGGTGCAGGCTTCAGCCCCCAAGCTGACCCCTATCTGACCAAGGCTGGGGAACAAGACGGAGAGGAGTTGTAGATTAGAGGGCCCGTAGGGGTGCTGGGTGCCTTCACTCTGAATTCACCAAGCTGTCCAGTTTCATTTGTGCAGGCAGATGTCTTCGGATGCTGATTTCTGTGCTCTCTATCTGGGTAGAGATAACATGAAGGCAGGGAGACACATTTAAACAAGTAAAGTAACTGTAAGGGCCGGGGATTTAGCTCAGTGGTTTCGCTGCCTGCTGAGCAAGCGCGAGGACCCGAGTTTCATCCCCGGTACCAAAAAAAAAAAAAAAATGACAAGTAAAGTAACTGTATGCATGCAGGGGTTTGGTTGGCTGTTCCTGAGGGCCTTCTCCTTAACCACAGGGGATGATCAGGCCAGGCTCCCCTGAGGAAACAGTGCTTGAAAGATAAGAAGTGCTCAGGGGCAGAGAGCAGCAGGCAGGGGGCCTGGGACTGGAAAAGACACACGCTTGCTCTGGCCTAGAAGCCCTGGACCAAAGGGAACCTGTACTCCCTGGGAGAGGCTGCCCAGAGTCCCCAAGTGGAAGGTCTTCAACACCGGGAAATCTGGAGGCCTCAGAGTGTGGAGAGAGGCAGCAGCTCTGGGGACCCAAGCCCTGCTCAAGACACCCGGGGATCCTCTGGGTCACAACTTCCCTCAGTGGCAGCTTCCCTCCGCGAGACGCTCTCCCCCAACCTCAGGCAGTGGTGCTTCAATCTTCCTCCCATCTAAGAGCTTCTGTTGCAAGAACTTGGGTGGATGTGCCCATTGAACAACCCCAAGGCAGTTTCCTTGAAATCAATAAAGCTGTGTTTTATAGAGGGCTGGCTCTGTGTTCAGTTCTCCTACACTCCTACCCACGGCTCCCTCAGGGCAGTGAAAGCAGCCCCCAGAATGGGAGGAGCCCTAGCTGGGGCTGACGCTTGACTGAGGCTAGGGCTAGGACTGCGGGCTAGAGAATCTGCCCATACACATGCTGGGATTCCAGTTGTGGCCACAAGAGTGCGCTGCGTCACTCTGAAACAACTTGCAGCGTTTTAAATTGAACTCTGCCCTGAGTACACAATCACTGTCATTCTCATTGCAGACTACATTGCCTCCTTTGTCACTCAATCACTGCTATCACAAACCACACCCCTGCCCTATGTGCACACAGTCTCTACTGTTCATACTCTCACTATACTCAACAGGCCGTGCGGCCTGCTTTAACAAGCACGTGCAGTCTCAGACTCAGCCAGCAGTTACTTCTGCACATTTCATTTCCTTCGAGCATTTTCCCCACCCCAGACCCTTGGAAGAAAGCTGAGACTGAGCCCAGGGTGTGCAGAAGATAGAAACACCAACTCATTTCTTGCACTAGCCCCACTCCCAAGACAGTCAAGACCTGAAATTCCAGGGACACCAACATCTCAGACCAGACCAGAATGAGAAGCCAAAGGGGACTCAAGGTTAGATTAGCTCAGAGGAACATTTAGTGACCATCATAGACCAGGCCAGGCACCAGAAAGTCAGGAGCCAATAAGCTGAGGGACCAAGCAAGGAGAGGTCAGGGGACTGTGTAACAGAGCATAGGGCACTGTGTAGACAGGTTGCGGTTCACCTTTGCTCTCACCTGTGGCTATTAGGGGGAGGATGAGCCAAGAAAGTTAAAGGGCCCCAGGCAGTGCTGACATTGTTCCCCACGCCTCCCCCCCAAGTTGGAATCCTCACTTGACCTCCCCACAAGCACAACTCCCTCCACCAGGTTACACCTTGGACAAGCTTTCGGGACCTCAGTCATGTCATCCACATACTAGGAACTATATCAGGCAGGGTTCTAGAAGAAAATAGTAGTTTAAAAGAGCATTTCCTAGAGAAACTGATTTCAAAGGTGTGGGCCTGATTGAGGAAACCCACAAGGGGTGCTGCAGTGCCCTGGGGCTAGTGCCAAGGTAACTGTGGTGGATTAAGTAATGGTTAACTTGGCCTGCCCAGCTGAACTGAATCAGCATGGTCTGGGCGTGGAAGACCCACCTGATGATTATTGTCGGTGGTGTAAAAAGAGAACTGGAGGGGAAGATTGTAGGCTATGGATTTTCTAGGAGAAGCTTACTACGGCTGGTTTTCCTGATGCCAACTTGGCTGTTCCGGATGGAGGAGAAGCTCAGGTCTTCCCTGTCGCTGTGAATAGCTGCTGTTCTTTTTGGTGTAGCTCTGATCTTCACCGTGAGCATCACTTCCTGGCTTCAGTATAGATCTCTCAGCCTGGGGGCACAAATCCTTCACCCCAGGGCGGCGCACTGGTGCAGGCTTTCTGGCTTCCACCACTGGCCTTTGGATCTTCCCAGTGTAGATCCTCCATACAGACAAACATGAGATACTTCCATGGGCTCTGGGCCACTGGCTGGACTTGTGGAGGACATTGCTGTGGGTTTTTAGGACATTTCTATAGGTTTTTAGGCCTTCAGCTGGACTTGTATGGGGCATCGCTGTGGGATCCAGGCCCTTGGTTGTATTCTTTGGGTCTCTAGTGTGCGGTTAGATCTCTTGTACTCTTCTGCATTTGACTTTTTGGGTGACTATTATAAAATAATCCTATACATTATGTGTCCTGTATTAAATCTATTCCCTTGCAAACCCTGACTACAACAGTAACAATGGGTGGGAGCTATAGGACGGGATGCATGCCATCACAGCAACAAAATTATCCACCAACTGTACTCTCCCCTCTCCTGCTCATCTGCAAGTGGCTCCTACAGACTGAACACAGCCAGAGATCAGAGGGCAAGGAAGCCTGCTGGAGGTCAGCATCGCAGGTCACCACACAGGGTGGAACAGGGTGGAGAATAACTCTGAGGAGCAGAAGAATTATAATCAGCAAAGCACTTAGGACAGTTTGTACTCATAGAGCTGTTGTAGAGATCAGAGGAGACACTGGTAAAACAGTGGCACTGTGCCAGTGTATCCAATAAACTCCAGGTCTGAGTGTGCTTAGGAAAGTCTCTGATGATGCTCTGGCTGCATCATAGATCAGCCTGGGATTGGGCTGGATGGTTACAAAGGTCTTAGGGAAGACCTAAGACAAAGGTCCATCTACTTTCAGCTGTGCGTTCCAATATTTCCTGGGTGGCTCCAGCTGCCTGCAAAAGTGACCCGGCTGTCAGAGCAACCAGAAAACATCCTCAGCTACACCAGCAGGGACTGAAGGCTCAACACAGACTGAGCTTCCAGTCTTGGCCACATTCCTCAGGATGCAGGCCAAGACCATGGAGGGAGGGCCATTCCAGCCCGAGGCATCCTGCTTTTGGTCTAAGAACTGATTTGAGCAATGCAGCTCCCTGATCTCATACAGCATGAGTTGGGCTGCTGTGTACCACCAAGTTCCCAGCAGGTATCACTGTCACCACAGGATGGCCCTCACATTCCCTCGGCCTTCTTGTGCCTCTGCCTTCTTGTTCCCTGCTGCGTGAGGAGCCACTGCAAGCCTCCTTCAATCTTCCTATGACAGATGGAGATTTCATGTACTGGCTTCAAGTCCACATCGCTGGCAAATCGTCACAGCTGCCCTGAAGCTCCAGGTAAACGGGATCATTTTATCTTCATTCTCCCTGTTCCAAATCCCTGCATGGACTGAGTTTGTGTCCTCTAAAAATCCATATGTTGAGATTCAACCCCCCACACACACATACCCGCGTGATGGTATTAGGTGGTGGGGCCTTCAGGAGATAATCAGGTCTTGAGGGTTTTGGGGAGTCACTACTGCAGATGAAAAAGGTGGGCAGGACTGAGCATCAAGACGAGCTACAGGTAGCACTGAAGCAAAGACTGGCCATGAGGGGAGTTCTGCGGGACCCTCATCCACCCCTTGGCTCAATCATTGCCCAGGGTCACAGAAGAGCTTGGCCACCTGGGACACCAGAAGCAGACATGAAAGTGCTAATAGGTGGACACCGCCCGCTGACCAGACTCTGCACGGCTGGGGGTGAGCCCTGCATTGAAGGGGGAAGTCTGCATTTGCCACCCACCCTCATAATCTGTTCCCAGCGCAGCATCCAGAGGGATCCTGCCAAAATCTAAATTAGTCCATTTCACTTCCTGCCCAGAACCCCAAAAGCACCTTATGCCAGCCTCCATGGCCTGCAAGATCTACCCCAACCCACACCTGACTGTCACTCTTCTGAGCTCCCTTCTTGGCCCTGGCCAAGGTGTCTCCTACCCTGGCCATGCTGACTTCCTTGTGTTCCTTAAGCAGGAAACCCCAGGCACATTCCTGCCTCAGGACCTTTGCAGACCAGGCTCCTCTCACCTGGATGCACTGGCCCCCAGATAGCCACAGGGCCCCTCCCCTTCCCCTCAGGCTCGCCTCAACTTCAGCTGCTTAGTGAGAATTTCTCTTCTCTTCTACCTAAAATTGAAACTGGCCAGCACTGTACTCTGAATTCTCCCTACTTTGTCTCATAGCACATATCACTGATATGCCCTGCATTTTATTTTTCGTCTTTTTTTGTGTGTCTGTGTGACAGTACTAGGGAATCAAACCCAGAGATTCTCTACCACTACCATTAAACCACATCCCTGGCTCTTTTTTTTTTTTTTCCACTTTGAGACAGGGTCTTGCTAAATTGAGCTTGAATGGAAATCCTCTTGCCTCAGCCACCTGAGTAAGTGGAATTACAGGCATGCACCCCTGCAAGCAACATTTTTTTTAACCACAATTAAAAATTTGAAAACAGCCAAAACAACAGTGCACCACAAGGCAGTAGCTGAGCCATATGAGGCACAGAGTTGCAGTGGCCAGTGAGGCCAGCAGGGCAATCCTAGAAGAAAAGAAAATGAGGGCCAGGGATTTAGCTCAGTGGTTCTGCCGCCTGCCTTGCAAGTACAAGGACCTGAGTTCGATCCCTGGTACCAAAAAAAAAAAAGAAAAAGAAAAAGAAAATGACATCTGTGAAAATACCTGAAAGGTTCTCAGGGGCCCACATGTGAGGGTGCTTCAGGCAGAGGAAGCAGCCGGGACAAAGGCAAGAGCACACAGAAACCCAGGAATAGTTAGGTAAAGCTGATGACAGAGCAGGAGGGGAATGAGGCCAGAAGCAGCCAAGGCCTTCAGGCTGGAAAGCCTAGGCCCTACCCTCATGGCAATGCGGAACCACAGAAGGGTCAGACGAGGCAATGTTATACGCAGGTTTCTAGGAAAGTGTAGAGGCTGAGTGGAGGGGTGAAGCTAGAGGCTGCTGAGGTGGCTGTGGTCTGAATGAGACAAAGGGAAAAGAGCAAAGTGTGATGTTCTAGGGACATTTCCCCACAGAATGGCCAAGTTGCAGGGATTATAGCCTTGGCTGATGCCAGCTCCTTTCTCCTCCAGCGAAGGGAATAGGTTGGTAAAACCCAGACCTCCAGTGTCACCGAGGAAGGAGTCAGAGCCCAGAGAAGCCAGCCTTGACGTCACCCCTTGCCCTCCACCAGGAGATTGGATGGGAAAGGCTCTGGGGGAGCAAAGGCTGTGGTGGAGGCGTGGTGAGAGCTGGTCTCCAGGGGCCTCAGTTCCCATGCCCTTCAGGGTCAGAACTAAGTGGGCGAAGCTGTCTACTCTGGAATCCCAGGAGGGCCAGCTCAAACTGGAGGGCCAGCTCAAACAGGCCCTGAGGGAAAGGAAAGCCAGCTCAGCCTGACTCCGCCATGGACAATATCCTGAAGTTTGGAGCCCACATGTTATCCCAACAGGCAGAACCCGCAGAGGTTTAGCTCAGTCCAAGGACTGAATCCTGTTATGGAAAAACAGAGTTGATAGCCCCAGGTCAGTTTTCACCTGCTACCTTTTCTTTCCTCAGCTTCCCCAGACTCAAACCAACCCTCTGCCCTGAGCTGTCTTGTTTTTCCTTGTCCTTCTGAGACCAATCCACGGACCCTTTTCAGTACAAACATTTTGTTGGTGACTTTAGCCATGCACCTTTCTATACTGATATCACACTATGTTTGATTGGATCTCTCATCATTCCTTTAATGCAGCTATTATTGTACTCATCCTGTAGAGGAAGAATTGAGGCACCTGGGTTTGAGAAACTTGCCAAAGGACACAGGCATCAACAGCATCCAAAGCTTCTAGGCTCCGCTTCCACTCAAGCCTCAGCATGCTTGGGCAGTGTTGCCATCTCAAGACCCCCAGGGGCCTAGACTCATGCTGCCCCTGCCAGGAGTGCTCCCTCCTTTGTCTGGCTAATAGTTTCCTCTAAGAAAAGTTCCTAACCAAGCCCCATGGCTCACCTTGTGCTCCAGGGGAAAACTGAACCTAGTGCTTTCCCATTACCCAAGGGCCGATCTCCTGGAGCCAGGACCGAGTCTGGCTGGGTGTGGTGGTATCCCCAGCTACTCACTCAATCCTCCTCATCAATCTCATTAATGACCATCTACACAGCAAGTCCCTAATGAAGGCTTATCTTCTGCCTGTTCTTCTGATTTCCTTTGGTGTCTAAGTTACTTTTCTCTCCTTGCTGAGACAAAATACCCAACACTCAAAGTTAAAGGGGGGAAGGTTTATTTAGCTCACAGTTTGTAGAGGTTTCAGTCCATAATCAGCTGGCTCCAAGGCAGAGTGGCACATAGCAGAGAAGCATCACAGAGGAGAAACAGTTCATTGCATGCAGAAGATAGCAAAAGCAACAAGGGGCCTTAACAGCTTCTTTCTGCCCCCTTTGTCTTACCCAGACTACTTAGGGCAGGCAGCACTCACACCCTTAATCCTAGTGCTTTAGAGCCTAGCACTGCACCATGAATCATCCCAGTGCACACACTCTGGATCCAGCCACCTCTGAGAAAGCCCCACCTATGACCTCATGAGGCTTTGGGGGACATCTAGACACAAGCATAACAATCTTCTCCTGCCCCCCCCCGCCAAAGACTCCTGCCCATCCCTTTATAGAAAAGGCATTTAGTGCATCTCCAAAAGTTGCCAAAGTCCTAACAGTTTCAGCACTGCTGAAAAGTCCAAGTCCAAATCCTCCTCTGAGATGTAAGGCACATTCTTAGCTGCAAGGCCCTGCACAAATGAAAAGAAAGTGAAACACTTCCAACATTCAAGGGCACAAGATAGACAGTTCCATTCCAAAAGTTATGAACAGGGGGATACAAAAGATTGGGACCAAAGCAAGTCCAAAATCTAGCAGAGCAAATATTAAATCCCACAGTTCCACTTCCAGCCTCCCTGGCAATGTGTGGCAAGCTGTCAATTCCAAAGGACTTGGGTGGCTCCATCCCTAGGTCACTGCCAAAGATTGTAGCTCCTATGGCATCTCTTTGGCAGGCTTTGCTCCCTCCTTGCAGTTTTCCTCATAGGATCCATGCTCCTGGCTTCTCCAAACTTCTGGGGTCTCCATTGCAACTTCGGCTTCACACACTACCCTCTCAGGGGTCCTCTGCCTGGCCTCCCAGGCCTTCTTCTGAAATTTGGGTGGAAGCCTTCCTGACCCCAAAACTCTTGCGTTCTGCATGCATTTAAAACCAGCACTGCATATATGATGCCAAGGTCTGCTGCCAGCTGGAGCAGTAGCCAGGCCTCCTTCTCTCTTGGCTGTAGGAGTCCAGTACCTATGAACCAAATCCTGAGCAACACATTCTCTAGGCCACTGCCATTCTGGAAAATGGTGCTCTGGTGCTTTCTTCTCAAAGCAGTCTTTTACTCTTGCAATTTTGAGGCTGCAAAGGGTGGAGTCCCACTGCTTCTTGTGATGCCCTCAGGTCATCTTTTCTATTCTCCTGTTTCTTCTCACCAGTCAAGATCTCCTCTGCTCTCCTTTGCATTCCACAGCTTTACTGGAGCTTTCCATTCTGGCCAAAATCAAAACATTTTAAATCATTCTGGTGGGCTCTTTGCTCTTGATTTTCTTTTTCTTTTTCTTTTTTTTTTTTTTTTTTGGTCCCGGGGATCGAACTCAGGTTCTTACGCTTGCAAGGCAGGTGGCGGAACCACTAAGCTAAATCCCTGGCCCCTGCTCTTGATTTTCAATATAGATCTGGCTAAAAGCCCCCAACAGCAGTCATGCCACTGCCTGAACATTAGGCTGCCTTGAAATTTCTTCTGCAAGATTAATTAGTCCACTGCCCTTAATCTTGGTCTCAGGTAAAGTCTCTGGACACGAACAAAATGCAGACAAACTTTCTACCAAGGCATAACACACCATCTGGAGTCCAAGTGCCAATCCAGTCCTTCTTCCCAGCAGAAACCTCCTGAGCCTGTTCTTTACCAGCAATTTTTTAAATCAGCATTCTGCTTTGTTTTTGTGTTGGTACTGGGGAACGAAGAACTCAGGACCTTTTGCTTGCAAAGCAGGCACGTGAACCACAGATCTAAATCCCTGGCCCTTAAAATCAGCATTCTGAGTCCTGACAGAATCTCCCATCAAGTACACCCTAAGGAATTCCAACTCTACTTTTTCAGGTGGCATCTCCAAACCTTTCCTAACTCTCCCCCTTGCCACAAGCCAGTTCCAAAGGCTCTTGAGCCACATGGCCAAGTAATGTCACAGCAATGACCCCACTCTCAGTACCAGTTCTGTCTTAGTTACTTTTCTCTCCTTGCTGAGCTAAAATACCTGACATCCAGATTTAAAGGGGGAAGGTTAGGGCTGGGGATTTAGCTCAGTGGTTCTGCCACCTGCCTCGCAAGCACAAGGTTCTCAGTTCAATCCCCGGTACCCAAAAAATAAAAATAAAGGGGGAAGGTTTATTTAGCTTTATTTAGTTTGTAGAGGTTTCAGTCCATAATCAGCTGGCTCCAAGGCAGAGTGGCACATAGCAGAGAGGCATCAAAGAGGAGAAACAGTCTCATTGCACCCAGAAGACAGCAAAAGCAACAAGGGGCCTTAACAGCTTCTTTCTGGCCCCTTTGTCTTACCCAGACTACTTAGGGCAGGCAGCACTCACACCCTTAATCCTAGTGCTTTAGAGCCTAGCACTGCACCATGAATCAATCCCAGTGCCACACACTCTGGATCCAGCCACCTCTGAAAAAGCCCCACCTATGACCAGGTGAGGCTTTTGGGGGACATCTAAACACAAGCCAAAACAGTGTCTCCTCCCATTTAGAGACACAAGAATGAGAGCCAAGCCAAAGGTCAAGAGTTCCCCTTCCCAGGCCAGGGATTTAGCTCAGTGGTTCTGGTGCCTGCCTTGCAAGCTCAAGGTCCAGAGTTCCATCCCCACTATCAAAAAAAAAAAAGTTCCCCCTCC